>NC_064645.1:179625092-180825092 GCF_023864345.2 Schistocerca serialis cubense
GGTCGTATGCGTGTTTGGCGCCGTGCAGGTGAGCGCCACAATCAGGACTGCATACGACCGAGGCACACAGGGCCAACACCCGAAATCATGGTGTGGGGAGCGATCTCCTACACTGGCCGTACACCACTGGTGATCGTCGAGGGGAGGCTGAATAGTGCACGGTACATCCAAACCGTCATCGAACCCATCGTTCTACCATTCCTAGACCGGCAAGGGAACTTGCTGTTCCAACAGGACAATGCACGTCCGCATGTATCCCGTGCCACCCAACGTGCTCTAGAAGGTGTAAGTCAACTACCCTGGCCAGCAAGATCTCCGGATCTGTCCCCCATTGAGTATGTTTGGGACTGGATGAAGCGTCGTCTCACGCGGTCTGCACGTCCAGCACGAACGCTGGTCCAACTGAGGCGCCAGGTGGAAATGGCATGGCAAGCCGTTCCACAGGACTACATCCAGCATCTCTACGATGGTCTCCATGGGAGAATAGCAGCCTGCATTGCTGCGAAAAGTCGATATACACTGTACTAGTGCCGACATTGTGCATGCTCTGTTGCCTGTGTCTATGTGCCTGTGGTTCTGTCAGTGTGATCATGTGATGTATCTGACCCCAGGAATGTGTCAATAAAGTTTCCCCTTCCTGGGACAATGAATTCACGGTGTTCTAATTTCAGTTTCCAGGAGTGTATTTCTATGCCACCTGTGTCTGCTAAAGTTATCGAGAAGGTTGTATATACAAGGTTACTGGAGCATTTAAATTCACATAATTTGCTGTGAAATGTACAGTTTGGTTTTAGAAATGGTTTAACAACTGAAAAGGTTATATTCTCTTTTCTCTGTGAGGTTTTTGACGGATTAAATAAAAGGTTGCGAACGCTAGGTGTTTTCATTGATTTAACGACAGCTCTTGGGTGTGTTGACCACAAAAATTTACTGCAGAAGTTGGACCATTAGGGAGTAAGGGGAGTAGTTGACAATTGGTTTGCCTTTTACTTAAAGAACAGAAAGCAGAAGGTAATTCTCCGCAATATTGAGAGAGATAATGATGTTCAGTCCCAGTGGGGCACTGTTAAGTGGGGCGTTCCCCAATGATCGGTGCTCGGGCCACTGCTGTTTCTTATTTATATAAATGATATGCCTTCTAGTATTACAGGTGATTCAAAAATATTTCTGTTTGCTGATGACACCAGCTTGGTAGTGAAGGATCTTGTGTGTAATATTGAAACAGTATCAAATAATGTAGTTCATGAAATAAGATCATGGCTTATGGGAAATAATTTGATGCTAAATCACAGTGAGACTCAGTTTCTACAGTTTCTAACTCAAAATTCAACAAGACTAGGCGTTCGGATAGATAGTAAGCTGTTGTGGAAAGCTCATGTCCAGGATCTTGTTCAGAAACTAAATGCTGCTTTATTTACCATTAGAACAATATCTGAAATAAGTGACCGTTCAACACGAAAAGTAGTCTACTTCGCATATTTTCATTCGCTTATGTCGTATGGTATTATTTTTTGGGGTAATTGTTCAGATTCAAAAACGGTATTTTTGGTTCAAAAACGGGCTGTTCGAGCTATATGTGGTGTAAGTTCGAGAACCTCTTGTCGACTCCTATTCAATAGTCTGGGAATTCTGACATTGCCCTCACAGTACATATTTTCTTTAATGTCGTTTGTTGTTAACAATTTTAGCCTATTCCCAAGAGTTAGCAGCTTTCACTCAGTTAATACTAGGCAGAAATCAAATCTGCATGTGGAATGCACTTCCTTGACTCTTGCGCAGAAAAGCGTGCAGTATTCTGCTGCATCCATTTACAATAAGCTACCACAAGAACTCAAAAATCTTAGCAGTAGCCCAAACTCTTTTAAGTCCAAACTGAAGAGTTTCCTCATTGCCCACTCCTTCTATTCTGTCGAGGAGCTCCTGGAAGAGCTAAAAAATTAAGCAAAGTCCAGTGTTACATTGTTGATTTTCTTTATTTAAACTTACGACTTGTCGCCTGAATATGTTTTTTATATTTCATTTTATCTATTTCTACTATCGTGTTATAATTTCATTTATTGACTCGTTCCATGATCATGGAGGCTTCTCCTTAATTTGGTCCCACGGAACAATAAATAAATAAATAATAAATGATTCCAGAGATTGTCATAAATGATATACGTTTCTTACCATGTAAGGCAATGTCGTAATTAATCACTAACATTCTCTGTGTAATACACTCCAAAATGAGACAATTATTTCCTTCATTAATTGCATATGTCGTCGTGGACGCTAAATAGTTTAGACAAGAAGAGAATAGAAGCTTTCGAAATGTGGTGCTACAGAAGAATGCTGAAGATTAGATGGGTAGATCACATAACTAATCAGGAGGTATTGAACAGAATTGGGGAGAAGAGGAGTTTGTGGCACAACTTGACTAGAAGAAGGAATCGGTTGGTAGGACATGTGCTGAGGCATCAAGGGATCACCAATTAGTTCAAATGGTTCAAATGGCTGTGAGCACTATGGGACTCAACTGCTAAGGTCATTAGTCCCCTAGAACTTAGAACTAGTTAAACCTAACTAACCTAAGGACATCACAAACATCCATGCCCGAGGCAGGATTCGAAACTGCGACCGTAGCGGTCTTGCGGTTCCAGACTGCAGCGCCTTTAACCGCACGGCCACTTCGGCCGGCCTCACCAATTAGTATTGGAGGGCAGCGTGGAAGGTAAAAATCGTAGAGGGAGACCAAGAGATGAATAGACTAAACAGATTAAGAAGGATGTAGGTGGCAGTAGGTACTGGGAGATGAATAAGCTTGCACAGGATAGAATAGCATGGAGAGCTGTATCAAACCAGTCTCTGGACTGAAGACCACAACAACAACAACAAAAACATGTCAATATTACCCTCACGTCCTTTTGTGCTTTCGTATCTCATAATTGACACGTCTATCAAACCAATACGGAACTCCTATTTTACGTTCAAACGCCGAAAGGTCAAAATGAGCACCAAATTTTAGGTACTGTTTTGTACAGGGTGGCCCACGGGAATCAATCCATTTCAGTCTATCGTTATGAGCTTTATACTTACACCAATATAACTGACAGGTAATTGTTTTAACCCATTGCAATTACTGAAATGTTAAATACAGGTTTATTTCTTAAAAAAGTTCATCACACAGACGGTTTCAGTTATTAGCGATACATTGCTGGAGACTTTCGTGGACAGTCGTCGTCACGTTCTTTATGTTTCCTTAGTTAATGGCTTCTGTGTCTTACCGGATGGCGGCTTTCAGCTCATCAGTATTGTGCAGTCGCTGTGGGAAAACTGAAAGATCAGGCGATCCCACCGTCATTGGATATCACCGAATATTGAGAATATTCGATGTGGAATGAGGCGCCTCAGTGGAGCAGTATGGACTGTAGCTCGAATTTGCTGAAACCACATCGCTTTTAGGTGGCAATGTCCCTGCAGCTGTGAAACGAATAAAACTTTTGATCGTGGCCGCGTGCAGGTTGAAATTGACACTAACTGGCCGGCAGTTATCTTAATAATATGTGGTCCGATGATTCCGAAGAACTGACCACTAACACTCCGGAAGACGACCTTTAGCCTACTCTGGGTCTTTTCACGAATGAGCAGCGCATTTATGTCCGAGTAGTTTTTGTTTTTCTGACATCCCAAAATTTGTCAGAAGAATGTCATCCTGGACAATTCCATTCTGTAATGTGCAGATATTGCTCCCACTCAGTTTATATCCCGGTCATTGCTGATGAGCCACTTGTGTCTTATAAGAATGAAACTTTGAGTCCTATATGCAATGTTCTGAATTTGCGAAGGACATACAGCCGTAGGCTTCGTTGCAGAGCCGCAGCGGTCTGAGGCGCTGCACTCATGAACCGTGCGGCTGGTCCCGGCAGAGGTTAGAGTCCACCCTCGGGCATGGGTGTGTGTGTTTGTCCTTATGATGATTTAGGTTAAGTAGTGTGCAAGCTTGGGGAATGATGACCTTAGCAGTTAATTCCCATAAGATTTCACACACATTTGAAAATTTTTTGCAGAACCGCACAAACTCGTCGGGTACATTCCGGTGTTCGAACTGTGGATTCACGTCCCTTATGCTTCACGCTAGCTACGGAATCCTTCTCACACCTGTCTGGAATACGGAAACGACGGTCTTCTCCACGGGCCATTGCTCGTAGGACAGCCGCTACACTCCTCTGCATACGACAGGACTCTTCCACTGCTACATTACGATCCTACAATGCACAGCCTTCCATACTGAATTGAATGGCGTATTGTTAGGGTTCGATTAGATGCGGCAGATCTCGCGAGAGTATCGATATCTGAGTAATGTGACCTATTGAAGACGCACTGGCCGCGCGGTTTGAGGCGTCTTGTCCCGGACTGCGCGGCCCCTCTCGCCGGAGGTTCGAGTCCTCCCTCGGGCATGGAAGCGTGCGTTGTTCTTAGCATAAGTTAGTTTAAGTAGTGTGTAAGTATAGGGACCGATGACCTAAGCAGTTTAATCCCTTAGGGATCCACACACATCTGAACATTTTGAAGAGGCACTATTTCCTCTGGGCGACCCTGAACAGAGAAGTTCAACGTTTCGTTGAGTTCTGACGTGGGTCCACTAAGGCCACCATTCACCGCATCAGTAGATTAGACTGAAGAGAAATTTCTCTGTTTGCCGAGTTCTGGCAGACACTGTACACAGTCAAGTGCCCTTGATGAGAGAGTTAACTGGTGTACACAGCAAACATTGCAGGGAAGCGATAAGCGACGCTCAGAACTTCGGTACTACACATGGTTGATCGTAAGTTTAACTCATGTGTACACAAACGTACGACCGCAGTGTACGTGCACATGTGTCTCAACGTTACTGGGAGACAATGGCTACAAAGACGATTGAAACCTAGATCGTAATCAGTTCTTCTTTCGAATCTCATTAGGCAGTCGTGCTGACGTACTCTTGTCGGTCGTGTGTGCTGCGGAAACGTGTGACTCTCTACGCGAAAAATATTGATTGCAGTTAGTAAGAGACTGTGCTTAGTAACTCCGAAGAAAGTTTTCAGACAAAAATTCCATCACTGCTACAAGCCCGATTGCAGAAACAACATCGGAGTCCGCCGGAAATTCTGTGTATAGTGTGTTACGTGCAAGGAAATAAAAAGAGAAGACCGTTGTAGGACCAATATTAGCAATTCCTACCTTTCCCTCCTTCTACTTTTTTCTATTCCAATTATAGTTAGTAAACGCATTTAACAAAGTGCTTTAGTGCAACAAGGATTCACAAGTTACTTAGGAAGCGAATTATGACACAGGCAATAAAGGATTTAATGGAGAACAAGTGATTACAAATCACAAAATATATTGATTATTGTGGCAACCAGTCTTAAAAAAAAAAATTCAAGCTACATTTTGAGTGAATAAACTGAACGTCACATCGAGAGGGCTACAATATCATTCCCGATATCCCAAACACAGGGTGTAAGTAGGCTGTTTAGGTTTTTATGTTGGTAACACCACGTAGCACTCTGCATGAAAATCACTGACTGTGCTGTGTGCAGTCTGTGACTGGTTGGACTCATTGTTGGAATATTCGCTTGTGTAGTGTTGGACAGTTGGATATGAACAGCGCGTAGCGTTGCGCAGTTGCAGGTGAGCCGCCAGCAGTGGCGGATGTGGAGAGAGAGATGCCAGAGTTGATGACTTTTGAAGATTATTAAGGTAAATACATTGTTTGTTATCTATCAAAACCTTTCATTTGCTAACTATGCCTATCTGTAGTTAGTGCCTTCAGCAGTTAGAATCTCTTATTTAGCTGGCAGTATTGGCGCTCGCTGTATTGCAGTAGTTCGAGCAACGAAGATTCTTGTGAGGTAAATGATTCATGAAAGATATAGGTTGTTGTTAGTCAGGGCCATTCTTTTGTACTGATTATTGAAAGTCAGATTTCGTTCCGCTAAAAGCATTGTGTGTCAGTTTAGTGATGATCAGAATAAGTAAAGAGAGAAATGCCTGAGCACGTTCAGTTTTGCTCAGCTGTTTGAAAGCAAATAACGTAAGAGGTTTACCAGCACAGTCATTCATAATTGGTCAAAGGAGACGTTTCAACGGCTCAAAGCGTCTGTATTTCATGAGCTCTACCGTCAAAATGTATATGATTCAGACCTAAAGACCGTCGTGAGCACGGCGGGAGCAACAACGATAACTCGTAAAACATTGTGATGGAGGTAAATATTGATTTTAATGCTAGATAGATTTGAACCGGCTGTTGCTTCATGACTCTTAGCACTTTGCTACTAAATATGTAGCCAAACGAAACGTCAAGCTTAAAATAAGTGCCATAAAAATAAGGTAAGGGTACAGAATTCTCACAACCAGCAAAACATACGCTCCTGGTAAGATACGTACAGTCGTGTGTGGTAGGAAGATTTCAAATGGTTCAAATGGCTCTGAGCACTATGGGACTCAACTGCTGAGGTCATTAGTTCCCTAGAACTTAGAACTAGTTAAACCTAACTAACCTAAGGACATCACAAACATCCATGCCCGAGGCAGGATTCGAACCTGCGACCGTAGCGGTCTTGCGGTTCCAGACTGCAGCGCCTTTAACCGCACGGCCACTTCGGCCGGCAGGAAGATTTCCCAGTGTTTTTAAAAGATTTGTCCAGCGAAAGGTATATGGCTGGCAAGTGTATGGTTTCGTGAATGCTGTTGCTGAAAGGTTACTACTTATTGCAACAGATAGCATCTACATCTGTAAACTAAGTTCTTCCAGTCCGCACATTGGGCGACTGACTGTAAATACTGACCTCAGTTGCTTGTGTTCTCGGTTATACCATATTTATTACATGCTCAAACATATGAAATAACTCGTACTTAAGAAAGAGAAAAGAATAGAAGCATTTATGATGTGGTGCTAAAGAAGAATGTTAAGACTTTGATGGATTGATAACGTGAGGAATGAGGAGATTATCAGCAGAATCGTCGAGGAAAAGAATACACAGAAAAACTAACAAGAAGATGGGACAGGATGATAGGACATCTGCTAAGAAGTCAGGGAATGACTTCCATGGTACTAGAGGGAGCTGTAGAGGGTAAAAACCGTAGAGGGAAACAGAGAATGGAATGCATAGACCAAATAATTTAGAACGTAGGTTGCAAGTGCTATTCTGAGATGAAGAGGTTCGGACAGGAGAGGAATTCGTGGCGGGAAGACTGATGACTCAAAAGAAATATTTTGCTGGTCGTTTTCTGTCATGAATCGTGCGTTCTTGCTAATCCATTGTGAAGCACATCGATGACGTTTTGAACTACCGTTATCAGTTGATTATTTTTGAAATTACAATGTGGCGTTTGAAGTTTCATTGTTTGCCTGTTGTACTACGTCGCACGGAATTCTACAATTTACCAGGCTCCCACATTCGGTGCCATGTTGAATGAAATGCGTTTGGGTGTTAGTACTCGTCTTCAAGAGACAACGAAACTAACATCGAGCTGATGTTTGGGCCGTCTTTGCAGCATTCCCTTTCAGGAATACTGCTGCGATTTACTGTTCATCTGTTAGGATACTTTCATGCTGCAGCAATAGCTAAATCCTCACCTGACGTCCACCCGTACGAACGGCAGGAGTGGAGCGCAAGAGAAGCTTAAATGAGCCAGAAAGACGACGTGCGAAAGGCGATACTGAAATCTAAATCGTACATGACTGTACTGAACATGCTGTTTGTTCTATTTCAGGTGACGTAAAAAGCAGTGGCATAAAAAAGACCATAAATACAGAGCACAGCATTTACTTCCGTATGTCATCTCAGGATGAAAATAATAAACTACAGCGACCTCTGAATTGTGAAGCGCACAAGTGAGAACGCAGCAGTCCGACGTGGAGAACATTCGTATCCGTGGGTTATTTTGAACGGATGAAACGTTCCTCCCGATTAGTCGTCCGGACTTATTGCCCGCCATCATAGCCCATGATATCTTAGCGCGAATTCCGCATCTCGTGGTCTAGAGGCTAGCGTTGCTGTGTCTGGATCACGGGGTCCTGGGCTCGATTCCCGGCCGCGTCAGAAGTTTTCTCCGCTCGTGGACAGGCCGCAAGTCGCCCAATGTGTCGCCGAATGAAATAAGGCTTTCAATTGGCGGCCGAACCCGAATGTAACATCCGGGCAACAATGCCACACATCAATTTATTTCATTTAATTCATGAAAGTGGCGAGATTGAACTGAGTAAAGACTGGGAATTTGTGCAGGCGCTGATAACCGTTCAGTTGAGTGCCTCACAAACCAAACAACATCACCATCATCTTAGCCCGAGACAAACTGTGATACTTATTACTCCGCCGACTTATTCGTAAACGTAAATTTGGGAACCCGGATGAATCGCCAGCTCAGATTCACATTTTTGTCAGTCGGGATTGACATTGGCAGTAATCACATACTACTAATAAACGCCTTGTAGCAATCTACCTTCTTTTACACTGAAGCGCCAAAGAAACTGGTATAGGAATGCATATTCAAATAAAGAGATATGTAAACAGGCAAAACACGTCGCTGCGTTCGGCAACGCCTAAATAAGATGACAAAATTGTGGCACAGTTGTTAGATAGGTTACCGCTGATATAACGGCAAGTTATCAACATTTAAGGGAGTCTTAACGTGGTGTTATAGTCGGCGCACGAGCTATGGAACACAACATCTCCGAGGTAGCGATAGAGTGGGGATTTTCCTGTTCGACCATTTCACGAGTGTACCGCGAAAAGCAGGAACCTATAAAACATCAAATTTGTGACACTGCTGCGGCCGGAAAAATATCCTGCAAGAACGGGACCAGCGACGACTGAAGAGAATCGTTCAACATGACAGAAGTGCAACCCATCCGTAAATTGCTGCAGATTTCAATGCTGGGCCTTCAGGAAGTGTCAGAGCGGGAATCATTCAACGAAACATCCTTGATATAGACTTTCGGAGCCGAAGACCTACTATTGTACCCTTGATCACTGCACGACACAAAACTCTACGCCTCGCCGGGGCTCGTCAAACACCGACATTGAACATGGACGTTTTTGAACATATCTGGGATGCCATGCAACGTGCTGATATCAACCCACTCCTACTCTTACGGCTCTTTGGACAGCCCTGCAGGATTCATGGTGTCTGTTCCCTCCAGCACTAGTTCAGACATTAATCGAGTCCACGCCGCGCCTTGTTGAAGCACTTCTGCGTGCTCGCAGGGTCCTACAAGATGTAAGGCAGGTGTACTAGTTCCTATGGCTTTTCAGTGTTGAAAGACTCTGAGATTCAGCCATTGCACTTGTAAAAAATATCGTCAAATCCCGCAGACTATCTCCTCCATTCACAAAAGAGAATGACAGTTCTATTCAGGAAGGAAAAAGAGAACACAAAAAACACCAAAGCTCTAGGTTCCACTGGAGAAAATGGAATTTAGTGTGTTTACTGGATCCCGCCAAGTCCGACTCGATCATAACACCACTTCCCTCTAGGTAATTGGCTTCACGCTCTACTAAGTTTCTGCTTCTATTACGGACGTGCGCATTCACTAAACTGAACATTCGCCTAGAATGCTGACGTCTTAAGCAGAATCCCACGCCTGCACCTGGGACGCACTTGTGAATTCTTTCAATCCTTTTCGCACTGAAATAAAAACTTTATTGGTCACTCAATACCACTCACGCTCGATGTTATATATGTAACATATAAAATTTGATCCTTACCTCTACCGCACCCGCGAGTGCTGCACACCATCTTTTGATTTCGTGAGCTCTAAACAGCTCTAGGACTTTGTTCTAAAACACGTGCTATTAAATCAAGCAACTTCAGAAGCAGAATGCAGGAATTATGATTGGACATTTTCTACTCCTATTTAAGCCATTCCTCAGTAAAGTACTACGTCCCGCCAGGGTGTTCCATAAGTTTACTTTGAACAGAAGCTGCAGAATGCCCTTAGGCCAGTTCTAAAGGTCACGAGCACTACAATTCTTGAAGGATCGGCCCATCATCAGCCGGCTCAGTCAATCCAAATCCCCCAGATGCCAGAAATCGGCTGTGGCGTCCAAAATACCCAAAGAATGAGCAGGCCATTGCGGCAACGAATACACTGGCTGCCTGACAGACGGCAGAAGACATGGTTGGATGTCATTTGCAACTTCGTGTACGCACACACACTCGACGGCTAAGTAAACAATTTGCTTTACATTTCTCTGTGAGACAGAACAGCAACTAGACTGCATCAGGACGTAGGGTAAACGAGTATAAAGGGCAGGAACTGCATCAGATGTTGAGTCATCATTATGAATGAGGGTCGTTTACCACGTACTCAAGTGAGGTAGCTTTAGCATCACCTGACAGAGGTTTAAAAGGGCTTCGTTGTAGTTAGTTACTTATCCCTCTGATTAATCTTACGGTAGATGTTATGATGTGGAACGTGTCAAGTGCATAAGATATCTTCACATGATTCAATGTAGTTCTTATCTCCGCTTAAAATATTTATTACCTACCCCATTCCCTTAAATGGCAAAATATGCGTATATTATACCCTTAGATTTATTTATTCCTATTCAAGCATACATCATGGTACACAAGGAATTGTCAAGGAGATACGATTTCAATTTTTTGAAACTCTTACTGCTGGCTGTCAGACATTTTATTTCATCTGATAATTTTTCGAAAAGTTTTACAGCAGCATATTTTATCCCATTTTGTGCCAAAGATACGTTATGTAAAGGATAGTGTAAGTTTCCCTTCCTTCTGGTATTATAATCGTGAATGTCACTGTAGTTTCTAAAATGGTCCATGTTAGTGAGGAAAAATTTCATTACTGAGTAAATGTACTGTGAAGCTGTCGTAAGAATTCCTAACCCTTTAAACACATGCTTACAAGACGCGCGACTGTGAGCCCCACACATTATTCTAAATATTTCTTTTGAGCAGTGAATACTTTTTGCCTAAGTGTTTAATTACTCCAAAATATTATTCCATATGACATCACAGAGTGAAAGCATGCCAAATATGTTAGTTTACTAACTTCTATATCCTCAAAATCCAAAATACGACTTTTCCAATTAAGATTGACATTTATATGTACACCCAAAAGCTTAGTATGCACTACCCTGGCTACTGACTTCTTTTGTCGTGTTACACTTAATGAAGAAGCTGTACTCCTTGTGTTGTGGCTGTGACCCGTAATGTTTTGTGTTCGTAGCTGAATGAGGAGAGGGTGGTATGATAGGTGGGTGGCCAGTTTCCTCCCACTATATCACAAAATACACACGTGGTTAAAATATACTTTATTTCAGGAACAAATTGAGTACTCAACTTCAAGGCTGTTCGATATGAAGTTCTGTGGTTAACGCCAATAAAATAATATGTACTAATTCTTGAATCTTGTCCGTCTCCATATCGCAACTATATACGAGATGTGACTGGAAAATTTTAAGAATGGATCCGCTACTGTTTACTGGTTTGGCGGGCAGGTACATAGGGAGTGGGGAGTGAGTCATTGGCTTGTCCTTGAACGGCGTCTGACAGGAAACTTTGTTTCCTTCATTCATTTCACTGTAGCAGCTGGTTGAGCGCAGGTGGTTGTTGCCAGATTCTGTCTGCGTGAAAATGGACGTAAAAATGGAGCAACGAGTTTTTTTTTTTAACCGGGAAATCAGCTTCTGAGACTTACAAACTATTAAAAACAGCTTTTGGAGATAATTGTATGAGCCAAACAAATGCTTTTGTCTGGTTCAACAGATTTAAAAATGGCCGCGAATTATTTGAAGGTGAAGCAAGGTCTTGCTGTCCTTCCACCTCAAAAACGAATGAAAATGTTGTGGAAGTTCGCGACTTAGTGCGCTCTGAATGTAGACTTACAATTGGGGAGATGGCTGATGAACTTCATTCAAGTATCTATGGAGTTCAGTCAATTTTAACTGAACATCTGAACATACGTCGAGAGTCTGAAAAATTCATTCCGAAAGTGTTGTCAAGTGACCAGGGACAATACAGACTTGAAGTGTCCCAGAAACTGATTAATCGGACTAAAAATGACCAAGATTTGTTAAACAGCGTAATTACAGGTGACCAATCGTGGGTATATGGATATGATCCTGAAACCGTAGTGCAGTCTTCGTAGTGGAAGACTCCAGGTTCACCACGACCTAAAAAGCACAGCAAAGTCGGTCGAAGGTGAAGACAATGTTGATGATTTTTTTTCGTTTCTACCGCTATTGTGCATCTTTAATTTACCTCTGGAGGACATAAAATTAACCAGGACTACTACGAATGTGTCCTTGAGCGTTTGCGCAAAAAGGTGCGGAAGGAAAGGCCTGCATTGTGGAAAGACAGGAGTTGAGGGCTACATCATGACAATGCTCCCGTTCATCGTGCCTTCTCCATTTAATTTTTGACCATATTCAAAATTCCAATGCTTCAATGCTTCCACAACCACCATATTCCCCTGATTATGCTCCTGTGGACTTCTACCTGTTTCCTAAACTGAAATTTTCACTAAAAGGGAAGCGATTTGGCTCGATTGAAGACATCCAGGCAAATATGGAGAGGGTCCTTAACAAAATTGCAGAAATTTTCCAAACACAGTTGGAGTCGGTGTGTTCAGTCAGAAGGTGACTATTTTGAAGGAGATGCATAACAGTACATGTAAGTACCACCATTGTACAATAACAAGCCCATCCATTTCCAATCCCACCTAGTACAATGACTAACATTCCCTCATAGCTAAGTAAGGAGCGAGGCAACGAGTATCACTCTGGAAGACTAGACCACACTGCGACATATTCAGGTGCCATGCGAACTGAGTCCCGATGCGACGTACTGAGGTACTGAGATTGAGAGGTTGAGATAGCTCGGTAGGCGGCGGCGGCCTACATGCAGGCTCCCTAGGGGTCGTAAACGGCGCGTAGCCTGGGGGCGTGTCTTGGTCTTGTCTTGTCATAGGCGCTTCTAGTTCAGAGCCTGCCACACAGTGTTCCCTAGTGCCAACCGGTGTGCTGGCGAAGGCGTACGCCAGTACATTCCTCCCCCTGTCTCCCCCTCAGCACCGGACACCGCACTGCTGTCGTGCTCGGGAGATGAGGACAACAACATGGGGGGGGGGAGGGGAGGGAGGGAGGGAGGAAGAAAGCTGGACATAGAGATGAGCCGGGAACCGTAGCTGTGAGGGCGGCGTACTCCCGGCCGAACCCTGCCGTCTGGCTGGCGAGAGCGGAGGAACGTCCTCCCTAAAACACTTGTGATGGTACTTGTCCAGCCCGACGGCGCCTGCGACGGCAGGTCCAGATCCATCGGGTCGGAGAGCGGCGACGTCGGAGGCGAGGATGCAACGTCCATTACCTCGTCGTGGGGTGCCATGGCGGCACCAGAGCGCAGCAGGGATGGCCGCTTGAGCCCGTAGTGCCGTGAATCTGGGGCAAGAAATGCAGCAGTATCACGGGGTAAACAACAAATGCGAATTAGATTGTGGCTACGGCGCTGCAAACCATCGCGTTCTGCAATTAGATACATATATGTGCCAATGCGTTTCTGGATCAATCCTCGCTCCCAGCGCTGATGTCGGCCAAAAACCCTGTAAAGAACATGATCACACTGTGCAAAGTGATACTTTCGGACCATCGGCGGCGCTGGATGCTGCGGTGAGTGGAGCAAGTGAAGCAGCGTCCGACTGTGGCTGTCATGCAGAAGTTCCGCCGGTGATGGTCCGTCACTTGTGTGGCAGCAGTAGGAGGCGAGGAACAGTTGCAGCACCTGTTCACGTGTGTGGGATGTGCGCAGCTTGGCCATCTGTTGTTTAAAAGTGCGTACGAGAGTGAAACAAAGAGCACTTGTTAGATGAAGAATGCCATTTCGTCCACAAAACAGTTCAAAGTCACACGACGTGAACTGAGGTCTGTTGTCCGTAACAATGACTTCAGGGAATCCTTCAATGCAATCATTTAAGGACACTTGTATGGCGCTACGTACATGGAAGAGTTCATAGGCATCACAAAGGAAATTTGCTAAGAGAAGTCTACCACAGTAAGCCAACGAGTGTTCCAGAATGGTCCTGCAAAGTCAGTATGCACTCGTTGCCATGGAGGTTGAGTCTTAGGCGAAGCTGCGATTGTCTGTGGCGGAGCTCACTGGTTGTTCGTGCATGCCCGATTCTATGACGTCATCTGTTCAATGTGGGCGTCCACGCCCTGCGAAGTACAGTGCCGGCAAGCTAGCTGTTTAGTGCGAACAATTCTTCAATGCCCTTGGTGAACCAGTTGTAACACATCCTGTTGCAACAGTGTTGGAATGACCACACGCGATTGTCCCCTGTCAGATTGTACTAAGATCACGCCTTGTTAAGAGGTTATGACGACGGGCAAAGTATCGGCGCACTACTAAGCTCTTAATACTGTTCAATGAGCGAGGCTAATAAGTGCGAATGTAATTCAACAAAATCTTCAGGTCAGGATCCACTCACGTGGACTGTGCAATTTTTCCGTAATTCAGTGGAAAAGATTGCAGCAACTCAGAGTCCTGCGCTTCGATCTGGCAACATGATGGGTCAGGGGAATAAAAATCAGAGTCGGAACCGATCGAAAGGCGAGAAAGGGTGTCAGCATATCCATGCTTTGCCGTATGTCTGTATACAATTTGGCACTGGTACGGGGATAGGAGGAAAGCCCAACGTTGCTATTTTTGAGTAATGCGTGTAGGAACCGGCTTTGACGGATGAAACGAAGACCGCAAAGTCTTGTGATCTGCCATTAAACAGAACTTGCAACCAAACAGATAGTGAGCGAATTTTGTCACACCATACACAACAGCGAGAGCTTCTTTTTCAATTCGTGAATAATTGATTTTTGGTGTTAACTTCTAGATCAAAATGAACTAAACATTTTTCACTGAACAAGGCATTTTTGAGTTTCTGAAATGCTTCCTGACACTCTTTGGTCCTCACGAAAGGCACATTCTTCCGACGCAAGCGATGCAATGGGGCCGTGATCTGTGAAGCGTTCGGAATGAAACGACTGTAGTATGTCAACTTTCCTAACACTGACTGCATTTCAGATATATTGCGGTGAACAGACAGGTCGTCGTTTGCAAGCCAATGAGAATGTAGAGGGTGCTTCCCAAGACTGTATATCACATGAGCTAATTACTGTAGTTCAGTCTGAAAAAAGTCACTTTTGAGAGGACACTTGAATCCTGAGTCTGATAACACTCGAAAAAGAGTACGCAAATTGGCAACGTGTTCCTCTGGCGTACGACCTGAGACGACAATATCAAAATGGCTCTGAGCACGATGGGACTTAACATCTGCGGTCATCAGTCCCCTAGAACTTAGAACTACTTAAACCTAACTAACCTAAGGACATCACACACATCCATGCCCGAGACAGGATTCGAACCTGCGACCGTAGCAGTCGCGCGGTTCCGGACTGAGCGCCTAGAACCGCTAGACCACCGCGGCCGGCACGACAATATCGTGAAGGTAGTTCGAACAGAATGGCACTTGAGCAGCCACCTGTTCCAAGCAACGTTGAAAAATGGTGGGTGCAGAGGCATTGCCGAAGCGCAAATGCAAACACTTCCAGAGCTGTGTATTAACAACACTTTCTGTGATTTTTCATTTAGTGGTATTTGCAAATAAGCATCACGCAAATCTGTCTGAGATAAGTAACGGCCAGCGCCAAGCCTGTCCATATGCTCCTCAGGGCGACGCAGTGGATAAGTGTCAATTATTATCTGTGGATTGACTGTAGTTTTGAAGTCAACACAAATGCGAATGCGACCAGAAGGCTTGGGCATCAAAGACAATGGACTTGCCCACTGACTAGCTTGTATTGGAGCAATCACAGCACTGTCTTGCAATTCTTTTAATTCACTGGCTGCTTTGTCCCATAAAGCAATGGGAACGGACCGAGCACAGAGAAACTTAGGCTGTGCATTGTCTTTCATGGTAATATGCGGTACAAAACTATTAGCTTTTCCAAGTTCATCAGGAAAGAGTTCGGGAAACTCATTAAGCAAACTAGCTACAGCAGTCTGGAACCGCAAGACCGCTACGGTCGCAGGTTCGAATCCTGCCTCGGGCATGGATGTTTGTGATGTCCTTAGGTTAGTTAGGTTTAACTAGTTCTAAGTTCTAGGGGACTAATGACCTCAGCAGTTGAGTCCCATAGTGCTCAGAGCCGAACTAGCTACACTGCCTTTAAGATTAAAAGCAGTCACTGCATGTACATTGCCTTGGATGCTGAAGCCAAACAAGTCAAATGAATCTAAGCTAAAAATATTTTCGCTGCCTCTTTATTGCAACACAGTAAATGTCCTAGTGTGAGGTTTGTAAGTGGCAGGCATGCTACACTGTCCTAGTACTGGGATTTTCTGTCCGTTGCATGCAGTGAGGTACATGCTAGATTTTGACAGGCGTGGGAAGCCTTACCGTCCGTACGTGGCACGATTAAGCAAAGTTACAGAAGCACCTGTGTCCAATTGAAAGTCAACACGACGGCCAGCAACTTGCAGTGTTACAGATAGTGAGCTGGAATGGCGTCGCACTGCACTGCGGCGAGATGAGGGCACGACCTTACTTGAATTACTGCTAGAACCTGTAGTCGGTTTTGGAAACACCGCATTCACAGAATGTGCACGAGACCTGTTGTTTCGATCCCGTCTCCGGCCATCCTGATTTAGGTTTTCCGTGATTTCTCTAAATCGCTTCAGGCAAATGCCGGGATGGTTCCTTTGAAAGGGCACGGCCGATTTCCTTCCCATCCTTCCCTCACCCGAGCTTGCGCTCCGTCTCTAATGACCTCGTTGTCGACGGGACGTTAAACACCAATCTCCTCCTTCTCCTGTTGTTTCGAGAGCTGGCAGAATTGGCGTTCTTTTGGCGTTGCAAGCGAACTGCCTGGTAATGGCCTTTCTTTCCACATGACTAACATTTCGCGTTGCGCGACGTGCAATCTTGCGGCCTATGGGGAAAAAAAGCGAGGGCAAGACTTCACAGGATTTACAGGCCTCGCTACATGCATACTAGGCTGTCTACGCATGAGTGTGCGTGCTCGCTGTGGCGGCTGAGTGGGCCAGTCGCGGGCAAGAGGCGGCTCGAGCTGACAAATTTATCGGCGGCGGAATCGAATTGTCCTAATATTTGCAACACTTCATGGAGTGGAGGATCTGACTATTTGAGAATCTGTCCTCTAATTCTGCTATCAGGGACATTGTATGTGATCACATCACGGATCATCATGTCAATATCCCCCCCCGAAAACCATAGACCTTGCCGTTGGTGGGGAGGCTTGCGTGCATCACTCAGCGATACAGATAGCCGTAACGTAGGTGCAACCACAATGGAGGGGTATCTGTTGAGAGGCCAGACAAACGTAGGGTTCCTGAATAGTAGCAGCAGCCTTTTCAGCAGTTGCAGGGGCAACAGTCTGGATGATTGACTGATCTGGCTTTGTAACACTAACCAAAACGGCCTTGCTGTGCTGGTACTGCGAGCGGCTGAAAGCAAGGGGAAACTACAGCCGTAATTTCCCCGAGGGCATGCAGCTTTACAGTATGGTTAAATGATGATGGCGTCCTCTTGGGTAAAATACTCTGGAGGTAAAATAGTCCCCCATTCGGATCTCCGGGCGGGGACTACTCAAGAGGACGCCGTTATCAGGAGAAAGAAAACTGGTGTTCTACGGATCGGAGCGTGGAATGTCATAACCCTTAATCGGGCAGGTAGGTTAAAAAATTTAAAAAGGGAAATGGATAGGATAAAGTTTGATATAGTGGGAGTTAGCGAATTGCGGTGGCAGGAGCAACAAGACTTCTGGTCAGGTGAATTCAGGGTTATAAATATAAAATCAAATAGGGGTAATGCGGGAGTAGATTTAATAATGAATAAAAAAAATAGGAGTGCGGGTAAGCTACTACAAACAGCATATTGAACGCATTATTGTGGCCAAGATAGATACGAAGCCCACGCCTACTACAATAGTACAAGTTTATATGCCAACTAGCTCTGCAGATGACGAAGAAATTGAAGAAATGTATGATGACATAAGAGAAATTATTCAGAGAGTGAAGGGAGACGAAAATTTAATGGTCATGGGTGATAGGAATTTAAAAAAATGGCTCTGAGCACTATGGGACTTAACTTCTGTGGTCATCAGTCCCCTAGAAATTAGAACTACTTAAACCTAACTAACCTAAGGATATCACACACATCCATGCCCGAGGCAGGATTCGAACCTGCGACCGTAGCGGTCACACGGTTCCAGACTGAAGCGCCTTTAACCGCACGGCCACACCGGCCGGCGACAGGAATTCGATAGGAGGAAAAGGAAGAGAAGGAAATTTAGTAGGTGAATAGGGATTGGGGGAAGGAAATGAAAGAGGAAGCCGCCTGGGAGAATTTTGCACAGAGCATAACTCAATCATAGCTAACATTTGGTTCAAGAATCATAAAAGAAGACTGTATGCATGGAAGAAGCCTGGAGATACTGATAGGTTTCAGATAGATTATATAATGGTAAGACAGAGATTTAGGAACCAGGTTTTAAATTGTAAGATATTTCCAGGGGCAGATGTGGACTCTGATCACAATCTATTGGTTATGAACTATAGGTTAAAACTGAAGAAACTGCAAAAGAGTGGGAATTTAAGGAGATGGCACTTGGATAAACTGACTAAACCAGAGGTTATACAGAGTTTCAGGGAGAGCATAAGGGAACAATTGACAAGAATGGGTGAAAGAAATACAGTAGAAGAAGAATGGGTAGCTTTGAGGGATGAAGTAATGAAGGCAGCAGAGGATCAAGTAGATAAAAAGACGTGGGCTAGTGGAAATCCTTGGATGACAGAAGAAATTTTGAATTTGATTGATGAAAGAGGAAAATATAAAAATACAGTAAATGAAGCAGGCAAAAAGGAATACAAACGTCTCAAAAATGAGATCGACAGGAAATGCAAAATGGCTAAGCAGGGATGGCTAAAGGACAAATGTAAGGGTGTAGAGGCTTATCTCACTAGGGGTAAGATAGATACTGCCTACAGGAAAACCAAAGAGACCTTTTGAGAAAAGAGAACCACTTGCATGGATATCAAGAGCTCAGTTCTAAGCAACGAAGGGAAAGCACAAAGGTGGAAGGAGTATATAGAGTGTCTGTACAAGGGCGATGTACTTCAGGGAAATATTATGGAAACGATGTACATGAAGGTGAAATGGGAGCTATGATACTGCGTGAAGAGTTTAACACAGCACTGGAAGACCTAAGTCGAAACAAGGCCCTGGGAGTGGGCAACAGTCCATTAGAACTACTGACAGCCTTGGGAGAGCCAGTCCTGACAAAACTCTACCATCTGGTGAGAAAAATGTATGAGACAGGCGAAATACCCTCGGACTTCAAGAAGAATATAATAATTCCAATCCCAAAGAAAGCAGGTATTGACAGATGTGAAAATTACCGAACTATCAGTTTACTAAGTCACGGATGCAAAATACTAGAGCGAATTTTTTACAGACGAACCGAAGAACTGGTAGAAGCCGACCTCGGGGAAGATCAGTTTGGATTACGTAGAAATGTTGGAACACGTGAGGCAATACTGACCCTACGACTTATCTTAGAAGCTAGGTTAAGAAAAGGCAAACCTACGTTTATAGCATTTGTAGACTTAGAGAAAGCTTTTGATAATGTTGACTGGAATACTCTCTTTCAAATTCTGAAGGTGGCAGGGGTAAAATACAGGGAGCGAAAGGCTATTTACAATTTGTACAGAAACCAGATGGCAGTTATAAGAGTCGATGGGCATGAAAGGGAAGCAGTGGTTGGGAAAGGAGTGAGACAGGGTTGTAGCCTCTCCCCGATGTTTTTCAATCTGTATATTGAGCAAGCAGTAAAGGAAACAAAAGAAAAATTCGGAGTAGGTATTAAAATCCATGGAGAAGAAATAAATAGTTTGAGGTTCGCCGATGACATTGTAATTCTGTCAGAGACAGCAAAGGACTTGGAAGAGCAGTTGAACTAAATGGACAATGTCTTGAAAGAAGGGTATAAGATGAACATCAACAAAAGCAAAACGAGGATAATGGAATGTAGTCGAATTAAATCGGGTGATACTGAGGGAATTAAATTAGGAAATGAGACACTTAAAGTAGTAAAGGAGTTTTGCTGTTTGGGGAGCAAAATAACTGATGATGGTCGAAGTAGAGAGGATATAAGATGAAGACTGGCTATGGCAAGGAAAGCGTTTCTGAAGAAGAGAAATTTGTTAACATCAAGTACAGATATAAGTGTCAGGAAGTCGTTTCTGAAAGTATTTGTATGCAGTGTAGCCATGTATGGAAGTGAAACGTGGACGATAAATAGTTTGGACAGGAAGAGAATAGAAGCTTTCGAGATGTGGTGCTACAGAATAATGCTGAAGATTAGATGGGTAGATAGCATAACTAATGAGGAGGTATTGAATAGAATTAGGGAAAAGAGGAGTTTGTGGCACAACTAAACTATAAGAAGAGATCGGTTGGTAGGACATATTCGGAGGCATCAAGGGATCACCAATTTAGTATTGGAGGGCAGCGTGGAGGGTAAAAATCGTAGAGGGAGACCAAGAGATGAATACACTAAGCAGATTCAGAAGGATGTAAGTTGCAGCAGGTACTGGGAGATGAAGAAGCTTGCACAGGATAGAGTAGCA
Organism: Schistocerca serialis cubense; assembly: GCF_023864345.2. Lineage (NCBI taxonomy): Eukaryota > Metazoa > Arthropoda > Insecta > Orthoptera > Acrididae > Schistocerca > Schistocerca serialis. The sequence continues at coordinate 179,645,778 of NC_064645.1, forward strand.
TGGAGAGCTGCATAAAACCAGTCTCAGGACTGAAGACCACAACAACACAACAACAACATGTCAATATAAAAATTGTCACAACTGCAAATTAATTTACACTTCTTAGTGAGACCCTTGAGATGAAAGAACTGACATCTGGCTGCCGCGACCTGATTCTGCTGTTCGTAATACTGACTTAATGCCGCTGCCACTTCATCATAGTAGAGTGCGTCGGGAGACGACGTAGGGAAGTGTTTCTGGATTAAGCGAAACACAGAAGTTTCCGCGAAGGACAGTAAATAATATTTCACAATAACTTGAATTGGAAGAACTTGACATTGGGCCTGGAACTGGGTGATATGTTTGAGCTGTTCCCCTTCTTTTTCATCGAAGTGCCGAAATGGTGGAGTGCTGTTTCTGGCACTTGTTGGATCGGTTATTTGGTCGGTTGGGCAGCCGACGCAGCTTGTGCGGCAAGAAACTGCTGTACAGTAGACAGCAATGTGGCGATTTTCTGGTTCTGAAACTGAAAAATCTGATTTAGTTCCAGCACAAGAGAAGTCTGTGGCTGAGACGCTGGGACAGGGACTGTAAGGGGCAAGGTAGCCATTCTAACGCTAATTACAGCAAAATGTGAAAACACAAATAGGAAAGCAATGTGCAAAGCCTGTGGAAAGATAAAACTGATTAGTTCTCCGGCACCATTCGTGTAATACATGCAACAACAAGAACAAATTAGAACACATGAAAAGGAAACAAAACTTGTTGAGAAGACTCGTCGTCACTTGTTGTGACTTTGCCCTCTTGTAATATTTTGTCGTTTCGGGCTGGATGAGGAGAGGGTGATATGGTAGTTGGGTGGCCGGTTTCCTCTCACTACAACACAAAATGCACACGTAGTTAAAACACACTTTATTACAGGAACCAATTGAGTTCTTAACTTCAATGATGTCCAGTCTAAATACTGTGGTTAACAGCAAACAAGCAACACGTACAATGACTAACGTTCCGTCACAGCTAGCTAAGGTGGGAAGCGACACCAATTACTGTGGAAGACTAGACCACACTGCAATGTATTCAGGTGTAATGCGAACTGAGTCCCGATGCGACGTATGCGACATAGGTTGGTTGGTTGGTTTGGGGAAGGAGACCAAACAGCGTGGTCATCGGTCTCATCGGATTAGGGAAGGATGGGGAAGGAAGTCGGCCGTGCCCTTTCAGAGGAACCATCCCGGCATTTGCCTGGAGTGATTTAGGGAAATCACGGAAAACCTAAATCAGGATGGCCGGACGCGGGATTGAACCGTCGTCCTCCCGAATGCGAGTCCAGTGTCTAACGACTGCGCCACCTCGCTCGGTCGTATGCGACATGCTGAGGTACTGAGCTGGAGAGTTTGAGACAGCTCGGTTGGCGGCGGCGGCCATGTGCACGCTGCCATGGGGGCGTTATCGGCGCGTAGCCTGGGAGCGTGACTTGATCTTCGCCTGTCATAGGCGTGCCTAGTTCAGCGCCTGCTATACAATGTTTCCTGAATGAACCTGAATGATGGTATGTTCCTATGGGACCAAACTGTTGAGGTCATCGAATCTAACTAAAACGCTAAGGACAACACACACACCCATGCCCGAGGGAAGACTCGAACCTCCGACTGGGGAAGCCGCGCGAACCGTGGCAAGGCACCTGAGACTGTGCTGCTATCCCGCGCGGTCTACAAATTTCCCCAGCGCCGACCGGTGTGATGGCGAAGGTGTACGCCAACACACCCTGCAGCAGAAAATTGGATGTTCTCTGTTTTTCGAAGTTCAGAGCAAGCCCATTCGCAGAGAACCAATTAATACTTTTCCAAAGACATTATTTGCATCATTTCCTGTTGGAATCTCTTTTACTTGATTAATAATTATGCTTATGTCATAATCAAAAACAGCGTCAGTTTAGCTTCTTGTTTCAGATAAGAAGGGAGGTCATTCACAAATATCAAGAACAGAAGGGGACCCATGATCGAAGGCTGTGGAACACCTAATGTAATTTCATGCCAGTTAGATGAAGTGATAACTTCCTTATATCACTTAAACCATACAAAGAAACTTTTTGCATCCTGTTCTGTAGATATGACGTGAACTACTCATATGCTGTTGCATTTATAATATAGATTTGTAATTTTTGTAAGATAGTGTCATGGTTCACACAATCAGATACTTTAGATAAGTCACAGGAAATTCCTGTTGCTGACATTTCTACAATTGATAGACTATTATGTGGACAGTGAAATTGTATATTGCTGTCTCAGTGGAACAGCATTTTTGCTATCCGAACTGTGATTTACTCTCCCATTACTGTTGACACGGCTATCCACTCTTGACTTGAGTACATTGCTTTCTCGACGATGTGGTGTCCCCTGTTTTGTAGAGCGGCTTGACAGTGGCATATTTTAACTTGTCTGGGAAAATACCTTATTGATGCATTACATATGTGCTCATAACATTAGCTGTAACTGCTCCACGTTGTTTTAATATCTTGTTAGAGGTCTCATCTACTCCAACAGAACATTTATTTTTCAAAGATTGAATGATTTTCATTATTTCACAAAACGTTGTTAGAAACTTAATCTATTATTTCTCAAAACTGACATTTCCATGTATTGCCTGGCTTTTTCTTTTGAAGGTTTTTTTACCCACACTTAAGAGATGTCTGTGAAATACATTAGCTACTTGTGTACTGTTGGTTACGATAGTCTCATTCCCTTTAATAGTAATACTACCTACCTCAGTGGTCACTTTTCCCGCCTCCCTTCAAACAATATTCTATACTGATTTTATTGCAAGCGTTGTTAATTTCATCTCTAACATACAATTTTCCTGATTTTCTGACAACTTTTCTCACAAAGTCACAACTGTTTTTACAGTGTAAAATTACTTCTAAGTCTTTTCTAGTTGTTGCTGTCTCATACAGTTTTCCTTTAGTTTCTGAAGACTCTTTAATACCTGTAATAATCCAAGGTGTCTTTGAAAACTGTGTTGTGTTACATTTAGTAATGGGTCTCCGTTTGACCAACTGCTCAAATCCTGGAATACCCAGAACTGAATACCACCTGCATTTGACAGTGGTCTGGTGGAGGATTGCATTGGAACATGGCCGCGGGTATACTAGTCATAAAGGATCCGGTTGACCAACCGTGACCATCACTACACAGGATCGGCGTCGTGCACGAAGTGCATTGTAACAGCTTCACATCTGCTTCTGGCATCCGAGAACAAGTTCAACTGGCTCTGAGCACTATGGGACTTAACTTCTAAGGTCATCAGTCCCCTAGAACTTACAACTAATTAAACCTAACTAACCTAAGGACATCACACACATCCATGCCCGAGGCAGGATTCGAACCTGCGACCGTAGCGGTCGCGTGGTACCAGACTGTAAGGCCTAGAACCGCTCGGCCACGCCGGCCGGCCCGAGAACAAGTAATGCAGTCAATGATACACTCTTTGTCATCCCGCACCAATGTGCGGAGATTACCACCAGTCGAATTAGGGAATTATTATCGTAAGTGTAGGCTCTTGTTAACACCACAACACAAACAGCTGCCATTCGAGAGGTGCTTGAACCGTGGCTGGCTCGTGTTATTCTTTGCATTAAACCTTGGTTGCTATTTTGTGATTAATCGCCTGCAGTTATTGCGATTATGCTGTTATCCTCTCTCTCTTGCGAGTCACAGCAGAAGCGTGTATCGATATTCGCACCTTTGTACTATCTTCGGCCTCGCGCTTATAGTTTCTGGCTGTGCCATTTGCGGGCAGTTGGTTGGTTGACGTGGAGCGGCGTCCACATGCGATCGGAGTGTGAGGGGCTGTTTCCATTGCTACGAGGTCCGTGACTCACCGATCTTGGACACCAAAGTTGAGTCTTTACTTAATCCACCAGCCAGCCCCAGCTGTTCACATTGTGTCGTTTGAATTTCGTTGTGGGCAGTTGGGACATTTCCGCGAGCAACAACGTGTGTTTTCAAGTTGGCGAAATTCTAGCCGCCCTCCTGTGGAGTTTAACTTAACTTGATTATTGTTGAATTGAAGTGCAGCAGCGGAATCTTCTGCCTTGTGGCCGTTAACTTTCCGGTTACCTGCCGTGGGCGTTGACGTAAATTCAGGCAGTGTATTTTCCTCATCCTTTTGTGGCTGTCCAGCACGGCATATAGTCTTACAGCTGAATGTGTAATTCGTTGTGGGCACCGATACCTTCTGCGGTGATCCATTGAACTCCCTGTTGTGTGCTGGTCGGGTGGAATGGAAGTTATCCTGTCGTTTGGTCCATTGACTGTCGGTTGAGAATTGTTGGGCAGCCCGCCTGTCTCACTTACATGAGCGTTAGTGTTTGAATTCCAGGCCTACCCTTGGATACTTCTGAGCGCCGTTTGATGTGCTGCCGTTTCTTATTTGTGCTTGTTGTTTGTTTATGTATGGCTTCTTGCCGATTTTAAATTGAAGTGGTGTTGCCCTTAAGGCGTGAGATTATTTGGACCTTCAGCCTGATTTAAACAAATTTTAGGATAAGGCCTTCTGTCTTTTGTAATTCAAATTCCTGTTTTGAGCCTTAAGTTATTGGCCTTCAGCCGATTTTAAGTTAAAGTTGTTTTGCCCTTAGGGCGTGAGATTGTTTGGCCTTTCAGCCTAATTGAGAAAAATGTTTTAAGATGATGCCTTCTGCCTTTTAAAAATCCAAATTCTTGTTTTTGAGTCTTAAGTGACTAGCTTTCAGCCGATTTTAAATAAAAGTTGTTTTGCCCTCAAGGCGTGAGATTGTTTGGGCCTTTAGCCTAATTTAGAGAAATGTTTTAAGATAAGGCCTTCTGTCTTTTAAATTAAAATTCCTGTTTTTGAGTCTTTATTGATTGGCTTTCAACCGGTTTTAAATTAAAGATGTATTGCCCTTGAGGCGTGAGATTGTATGGCGCATTTAGCCGGGAGTTAAGTTCTAAAATTAAGGTTTAGCTTGCTCTGTTCTTAATGTTTTCTTTATTCCTAAGATGTTTGTCAAATGAATAAAGTAGTACGTCCTAGTGCAACTGACAGTCACACATTTTGGCCCTTTTCCACAAATCAAACTACCGGTCCTGTCCTGCGGGTATAGCAGGGGATCTCGGTGCTGTGATTGGGTACCATGGACGAACGATGGGTGGCGTCACACTGTGTCCAGCGATGAATCGCAGTTGTCCACTACCATGACCATCGTCGGCGTGTATGCAGGCGAACTGCGGATAGGTTTCATCGTTTCACTGGTTTGGACAGACACCTTGCGTCACGAGGTGGAGAACCGTCGGGTATGACTTCAGGTCACGGCTGGTAATGTTTCAGGGAACTTCGGTGGCACTCCAATACGGCACGGACAACTTACGTCCTCATGCGATACCTGTCAGTGTCGTGGTGACATCTTTCAACAGGAAATGTTGGTTCAACTATGAAACTTGACTCTATAAGTGATAAATTGAAGGTTTCTGTTTTTATTTCTGTTTAGGACAGTTTCGAGTGTACGCAAACGTTTGTTTACATTCTTAACTGTCGTTAAATACGCGGGATTATCAATTACGTCAGTGCACAATATTCAGTATTTATTTTTATTTGTGTCATTTAGAGTCGATACATTGAAGGTAGCAGTTTTTATACGTTTCATTAGGAAAAGTGATACTGACAGTGAATCCTAACCTCACTTGTAAACGTCTGACTAGCGCAACCTACGACCGCTAACAGTTAATAAAACGTAAAATACGTGGTAAATTAGTGTTACTCTACAATATCTGAGTATATCAGTGTTACAGTACTGCTTCTGAGCCCTTCTTACATACGGGTTAATTAGCAGAATCCTAAAACTCACCTCGCCGCCTGCTTAAATTCCTTAGCTTGTTGTGGTTTTAGTGATCGTTTACTCTAAGCCCATCGGTTCCCATTAAGTAGAGTTCGTATTTGTGCTTTACATTGTGAACTCTCATTGTTAGCTAAAGGTTTTGTTTTGTACCTGCATCTGTCAGTGTACAATACTCAGTATTTACTTTTATTAGTTTCATTTAGACTTGGCTCGTTTAAGGGTAGCAGTTTTTATGGTTTTATTAGGTCATTTTCGCGTGTGCGTAAACGCTTGTTTACGTTATAAATACGAGGGACAAACAGTAGGCGTAGCATACCTTATGTTACTGTTTAATTCCTTAATAATATTCACTAGATATCCCCTAGCAGTTTACTGTAGGTCACTGTCGTATTCTTTAGTATTCACTAGATAGCGCCTAGCAGGAAAATAAGCCCCAGATCTAGCTTCTTCCACACATTTTTATTGTTTTCCATTGTTGAATGTCCTTTCTGCCAACTAGAGTGTAGCTGTTAACCTTGTGTGGCAGTAGGTTTCCTTAAGTTTACTATAGTAAATTAGTTATTAGCTAGATGGTTAGAGGCTTCTGTCTGTTGTGTGCGGCTGCAAAGGAGTTGGCCACAGTCCAAATGCAGCTGGAAGCTTTGTTGGCCATAGTCAACAGGCTCCAGAGTGCCACCTTGAGGTGCGGTGGGTGGGGTGCCTGGGGAAACCTCTGCTGCACTAGATGTGCAGGGGGCGGGGGGGGGGGGGGGGATGTCAGAGCTCTGTGTCACTGAGCCGACCTCAGGTGCGACTGAGCCGGCCGGCCCACTCTCACCTCAGTGTGGGTGGCGGCCTGTGTCGAGGTCTCGAGCCTCAAGGCGAAGGCTGCATGGGGGACGCAGGGCTCCTGCCAAATCCGATGCACTTTGCTAATAGGTCTAGTGTGCTATCTGATACGGGGGTAAGGGTGGAGGGGGGAGGCTGATCCAAATCTGAATGCAACTTCTGCCAGTATAGTGGCCACTCCTTCAGCAAGGTCTGGACAGGCACGAGGGGGCAGGTGTTCATTAGTTGTTGGGAGCTGCAATGTTAGGCGGGTCATAGAACTCCTCAGGACCATAGCGGCTAGGGCGGGGAAGAAGTCAACGTTCAGTCAGTGTGCTTGTCGGGGAGCCTTGTCTGGGATGTGGAAGAGGTTCTTCCGGCTGCTACCGTGCATGCAGGGTGCAACCAACTACAGATAGTTGCACATATCGGCACCAACGATGCCTGTCGTCGGGGTTCCGAGGAAATCCTAGGGTCCTTTCGACTGCTGGCTAAATTTGCTAAGGCGGCCTCCATCTCTCGAAGAGAGGAAGCCAAGCTGACGATCTGCAGCATCATACCCAGGGTGGAGCCGGGCTCCTCTGGTTTGGAGCCGAGTGGAGAATCAAAACCAGAAGCTATATCGACTCTGTGACGACAGTGGTTGTAGATTCCTTGACCTACGCTATGGGGTGGAGGGTTGTAGGATGCCCCTCGATAGATCAGTAGTGCACTATACACAGGAAGCAGTTTCATGGGGTTTTTTAGATTAGGTTCCTCCCTACGGGAAACAAACCGTTGGCCTGAAAAATTACCAGTTCATGACACTGTTGTTGATGTGCCAACTGTAAAAATTGTTAGTTCGCCTAAACAAGTCATTCCAAAGGATTTAAATATGCTAGATCTCATGTTAGTAAATTCTCGAAGGGTCTGTAGCAAGATCCCCGAGTTACTCTCCGAAATAAACAGTACCAATGCCAATATTGTATTAGGTACCGAAAACCGGTTGAAACCAGACATAAACAGCAGTGAAATTTTGAACTCGGATTGGACACTGTTTAAGAAGGATAGGACTGATGCTTTGGGAGGTGGTGTGTTCATTGCAGTTAAAAGCTGTTTAAACGAAGTTGAGACCGATACTGGGTCGGACTGTGAAATAGTCTGGATAAAGCTGTCAATCAGACAAGGATTGACCATTGAATTACGATGTTTTTATAGATCACCAGCATCTGCAACAAACGCCACAGAACGTTTCAGGAAAAGTGTTGAGTACATAGGAAATAAACATCCAAATTATCCATTAGTTATACGTGGAGACTTAATCGGGCGTCCATTGGCTGGGAAAAGTACACGTTTATCACAGGGAGTAGAAGCAGAGACTCGTGTGAAGTTATTCCAGAAGCACTCTCAACATACAACCTTTAGCAATTGGTTAGAAAACCAACTCGAGATGGGAATATATTAGATATCTCGGTGACAATCAGACTTGATCTTTTTGAGGAAGTTAATCTAGAAGATGGTATTAGCGACCATAATGTTGTTGTGGCATCTACGTCAGTGGAAGTTGCAAGAAAAAAACGAAGGAACAGCGTAGGGTTTTCTTGTTTGGGGAAACAAATAAAAATGTCATTCATGAATATCTGCATACTCAACTCCAAGAATTCTCCGCGGGACACGAAGATATTCAGCATCTTTGGTCGGAATTGAAAGGTATTGTCCGCCACGTGCTAGAGAAGTATGTGCCTAGCAAAAACATAGGGGAGGGAAAGGATGCACTTCGGTACAAGAAATATATTAGGAAGTAGCTGAGAAAGCAGAGAATTTTGCACAGTCGCTATAAACGCAGTCACTGCCCCGCTGACAAACATAAATTATGCGATATGAAAGTAGCTGACAAAAGGTCAATGAATGATTCTTTTAACGAATTTGAAAGCATTATTTTATCTGCAGATTCTAAAAATATCCCCAAAAAATTTTGGTCGTACGTAAAATCTATGAACGTTACAAATAATTCAAAACCTTCTCTTGCTGACAGTACGGGCAATGTAACCGATGATGATAAACAGAAGGCCGAATCCTAAACCTAACTTTCAAAAAATCGTTTACGGTAGAGGACGGCAACACCATTCCCCCTTTCAACTATCGAACAAACGCAAGAATGGCTGACATAGTGTTTAGTGTGCCTGGGATTGTAAAACAGTTAAGATCCTTAGACGCCAAGAAGGTATCTGGCCCCCGTAAGATTATATGTTGACTATGCTACAAATATAGCACCATTCTTATCCATCATCTGTCAGAGATCATTGGAACAGCGGAAATTTCCACGGGACTGGAAGAAGGCCCAGGTCATAGAAAGGGTAGAAAATAGAATGAACATAATTACCTGCCAATTTCACTGACATCGATTTGTTGTAGAGTCATGGAACATATTTTGTGTTGAGACATAAGACCCTTCTAGACTCTGAGAAGCTGATGTGCTAAAACCAGAAAGGTTTTAGGAAACAGCGGTCATGCGAGACACAGCTGGCCCTCTCTGTGCATGATATACAACAGGCTCTCGATACCGGCTCCCAGGTTGATGCCATATTTCTCGACTTTCGAAAGGCGTTCGACAGTTCCGCACTGTCGCTTGCTCCAAAAAGTGCGCGCTTACGGTCTATCCGATGTCATATGCGGCTGAATAGAAATTTTTCTAAAAGACAGAGAGCAGTATGTCGACCTGAATGGGGTGACTTCAACAGAAACAAGAGTATCTTCAGGTGTGCTCGAGGGCAGCGTAGTAGGTCCGCTGCTTTTTAAGATTTACATAAACGATCTGGCTGGTGTTTTTGACAGTGGCATTAGACTGTTTGCCGATGGTGCTTTGGTCTACAGGTAGTATTACACGAAAGTTGTGAACAAATCAATGATGATTTGCAGAAAATAAATGCGTGGTGTAATGACTGGCGGTTATCTCTCAATGTTAGTAAGTGTAACCTACTGCGTATAACAAGGAGAAAATCCCCATTAATGCACGAGTACAAAATAAATACCCAGTCTTTGGAAACGGTAACATCCGTCACGTTCCTGGGTTTGACTATTCGAAATGATCTCAGATGGAGTGATCAGATTACACAAGTAACGGACAAGGCGAACTACAGATAGCGGTTTATTGGTAGAATCCTGAAGCGATGCAGTCCTCCAACAAAGGAAATTGCTTACAATACTTTAGTTCGTCCAGTCTTAGAGTACTGTTCGTCTATATGGGACTCTTACCAGTTGGGTCTGATTAAAGAGATTGATAAGATCCTAAGAAGAGCGGCAAGATTCGTGACTGGTGCATTTAGCCATGACGAGAGCGTTACAAATCTCACAGAAAGTTTGAAGTGGGACCCACTTGGAGATAGACGTGCTAAACGGAAGACGCTGCTCACTAAATTCCGAAATACGATCTTCACCGAGCATGTAGAGCATATATTATTACTACCAAGTTTCAAATCGCGTAATGACCACCATTCAAAGATAAGGGAAATTAGAGCTCGTACTGAGGCGTTCAGACAGTCGTTTTTCCCTCTCACGATCCGCGAGTGGAGCAGAGACGGCGGGGGGGGGGGGGGGGGGGGGGAGGGAGGGGGAATATGACATTGGCGCGAATTGTGCCCTACGCCACACACAGCTTGTTGACTAGCGGAGTATATATATAGATGCCCGCCCGGTTGGCCGTGAGCTCTAACGCACTGCTTTCCGGGCGGGAAGGAGCGCCGGTCCTCGGCAAGAATCCGTCCGGCGGATCTGTGTCGAGGTCCGGTGAGCCGTCCAGTCTGTCGATGGTTTTTCGGCGGTTTTCCATCTGCCTTGGCGAATGCGGGCTGGTTCCCCTTATTCCGCCTCAGCTAGACTATGTCGGCGATTGCTGCACAAACAAGTTCTCCACGTACGCGTATACCACTATAACTCTACCAGGCAAACATAGGGGCTACACTCGTCTGGTGTGAGACGTTCCCTGGGGGGGATCCACCGGGGGCCGAACCGCACAATAACCCTGGGTTCGGTGTGGGGCGGCGGAGGGGTGAAGTGGTTAGCGGTAGTCATCGTGGAGTTGTGGGCCACTGCGACTGCGGCAGGGACGGAGCCTCTCCGTCGTTTCTATGTCCCCGGTTAATTTAACATAACATAACATAACACATATGTAGATATCAACTGTCTGTGCGATGTGGACCTTCTCCCGTGGCCAAGAAGTTCCTCAGACTCGCATTCGGGAGGACGACGGTTCGAACCTGCGTCCGGTCGTCCTGACTTATGTTTTCCGCGATTTCCCTAAATCGCTTAAGGCAAATGCCGGGATGTTTCCTTCGAAAGGACATGGCCGCTTTCCATCACCATCTTTCCCTAACCAGGGCTTGTGCTCCTTTTCTATTGACCTCGTTGTCGATGGCACGTTCAATCTCTGTTACGGCGTATAGTCAAGAGCCGGCACGCCAGTCGGGAACGATAGGGAAGAGAAGGCTGTGAGAAGAAGTCAGCCAATCGAACGCTGACTGGGCCTCCCTCCAGGAAGACAACGCCACAGCAGCGGCGCCGACACCGAAGGTACTGGCCCAGTTCAATAGCAGCTTCAAGATTAGCGACTTCGATAGCAGCGTCAACGCTAGTCACTTCGCTTGTACTCTCTAAGTAGTATAGACTTGGGATTGTCTATACTGAAGACGATTCATTATTTTGTATGTCGCCCTTCGCTTGCGACGCATCTCTGTAATTGCCACAGTTAAGTATTGTATCTTTTATTATTGTAATAAAACTCATTAATGCGACTTGTTTGGTTGTCTAGCGAATCGAGTATGCAGGCTTCCTAGACACTACAATCACCTCCTCCTCCTTTTCCCGTGATAGAACGTGTGTGGCACTAGCTCGGACGTGAGGTATGTCCTAGTGCCACTCTCCAGGATCTCAAGAACCAGTTGCGCCTCAGGAGAGGATACAAGCATTGAGGACAGCTGTCCCATCCGAATCAGTGCATGCAACCAGGCCACAGGGGGACCAACATCGTGCTGATTATTTGGTGGCGGCCGCTGTGGCCGAGCGGTTCTAGACGCTTCAGTCCAGAGCCGCACTGCTGTTACGGTTGCAGGTTCGTATCCTGCCTTGGGCATGGATGTGTAGGATGTCCTTAGGTTAGTTAGGTTTAAGTAGTTCTACATCTAGGGGACTGAAGACCTCAGATGTTAAGTCCCATAGTGCTCAGAGCTATTTGAACCATTTTTGATTATTTGGTCCCCTCTGCAAAATCAACCAACCAACAAATCCTACTGCATAAAAAGTTCTCGGGATACTTGGCGCGTCAAATTTGGATAAAATCCCGTACTTTTGATGACTACCTCCGTCATCTTCGGCAAGGGTAAAACTGACTGTTGTGGACCGTTTTTTTTCTTTATTGAATTTCGATTCCCCCCGAAGGGAGCTGGCTGGCAGCAGCCTAGTACGCTGCTGTTCAGCAAATGGACGTTGTTTGAAAAAAGGAGAAGATAATATATAATAAAAACAGGCGATGAAATCGGAGACTTAAATAGGAACATGGCGAAAAAATTGTGGAACTTAAAACATAGAACAAAGGGATGAGGGGGATTATAAAATACATATGAAGCAGAAAGGTAAAATAATAGAGAGAAAATTAAAAAACACATCGACAGTCTGGTTTCTGTTCGCAAAAGACATAAAGTTCACACCCAGCGACAGCATGGATTCTGTTTGCAATACTTGTAAGGACGAAACAACACTGAACATTCACTGGAACACTGCACTAAATGGTTGGCAAATGTGACATACCACAGCCGAGAGCAGGAGGGAGGAAACTGGACAGATGATGGGAAAATAAAAAAGGGGAGAAGGAGAGGAAATGCGAAGGGGGGGGGGAAAGGAGCTGATAGAGGATGAGGACCCATAACAGGGGGGGGGGGGGCTGGGCAGACGTGACAGGGAGGGGGGAAGGCATAGGAGGGGAATACAAATGGACTCAGGGGGAGCAGGGAGGTAGGGAGAGGTTAGGCAGGGAGAAAACGGGATGGAATGGGGAGGGGGGGGGAAGAGGGAGCCCAGGGAAGGACGGAGGAAAGGAGGGGAGGTGAGGATCAGAGTTGATAGTAGGGATAAATGGAGGGCTAGAGGGCATTATCATGGAGGGGGAGTTGAAGGATGTAGAGACGGAGGGTAGGGGGGACACAACAGTGAAGGTGTGGCAGAGGCAGGGATGGGAGAGAAGAGGAGCAACCAGGGGGTGACGGGGATCACTGCGGCGGGAGGTGTAGAGTATGCAGATATGTTCGAGGAACAAGAGCAGATGGGGGAAAGGAATGAGGTCATAGAGGATCCACGTGGGGGACGGGAGGCGTATATGGAAGGTGAGGCAGAGTGCATAACACTCAAGGATCTGGAAGGACTTATAGAATTTGGGGGGGGGGGGGGGGGTCATGGACCACTGCGGCTTCCGCTTTTATAAGCAATGGACGGCTTGTGAGTGGCTGGATGTCGTCACGGTGTAAACGGCGCGTACGGAGGTGGCGGCCTCTATGTCTACAGATTTTGTTTGCGCGCTTTATCCAGCGTTGCTTGCAGCGCCATCCATCGCAACAGGCGGAGAACTGCGAGGAATGTAAGAAGTCTCCCTCTGCGCTCTTTCTTTATCAACGGCGCGCTTCCGTGCGTTGCTGAGTGCAATATCAGGAGTCTCTGTTGAAATTATTTTCACATAGTCTAATTTAAACTACTTCCCTGATGACTGTGTCCCAATAGTTTGAAGCGTGAGCAAGTATTCTTGTTTCATGGAATAGAATCTTATGTTTATTTAACAAACTGTGTGTGCCACCGCTGATTTTTGTAGATACCTGCAAGGATTCTGTCGCGAAAGACCTCGTAGTCAACAAATCCTATTGTTTAGTGGACTCATACTGCCGAGTTTCTTGTATATTCCTTTTTCCCGAAATACCCTGTACGTGCCGACACCTTGTCTAACGCAATACCGGAATATGTGGGACGTATGTGCTGCTGTGGTGCACCTATTCATCAGTACGCGGAAGATTCACAATGAAGGTTCACCATACCGTTGTTTAACATCGAATTTAGACCGGCACATTGAACTGACAGCTATGTTTCGAAATTCGGATGAGTTTAATGTTCTGACGCTAACGTTGGATCTCGCGCCGTCATATTTCGTCCCGCCTGCCGCCTCACCATTCTTTCCTGCCCCCCCCCCCCCTTTTTTTATTTTTCCGAACGAAACCGCCGAAAGGTAAACAGAGCGTGTTGTTACAGATTTATGCGCCGGCATTATATATTGTGTGGGGCTGGACGGCGTACCGTAGATCACCCGGTGTGCGCGGTATTGTCCGCCGCCGGCGGCGACGACGATTGTTAAATGAAATGGAAACTGTGGAAGTCGCTTCTCGCGACCGCGGCGGGATTTATCGCGCTCTGAGGGATGGGGCGGCTCGCGGGCTGTCTGTCCGGACGGAAACCAGATGCGCGCCATGCCGCCGGCACCCGGAACGCGGGCGTCGACGCCGAGCTCTGACCACTGGAGTGACGGCCACAAATCCGTTGCTGTCGGCAACTTGTCCAGTGATGACAACACGCAACACCACGAGGTCCTCACCTCTTCTTCTCAGACATTCTTATGTCATCGTTTTGCTTGTGAGAGTAATTGAGTAGGAACGTGGTAGCAACCTGAGAACTACTCTCTGTTCAATACGAAACGTAAAATATAAATACCTCCAGCCGTATATGTTTCTGATTTTATTTTGCTGCCAGTTTTCGCGTTACATTTCGCCATCTTCAGGCACCTACACTGACATGTAGGATGAATCTCAACACGTGTACAATCGAAATAGTGCCAGCACGCTCACTGGTATCCGTGGTCTTCTATATAACCGTATGCTGACCACTATTTCGACTGTACAAAAGATAAGATTCTTCTCACACATCGGTCAGGAGGCCTGAAGACGGCGTAATGTAACGCCGAAACTGGTAGCAAAATCAAATCAAGTTGGACATATATGGGACTTAATTACCGGCTGAAAGCCACTTTAATTTAAAAAAGGCTGAAGCCCAATAACTTAAAACGCAAGCATAATCAGAAACTTAAGGGGCAAGCCTCATCTTAAAACAGATCTTTAGTTAAGCTGAAGTAACAAGCTAAATTCTGAAACTTCCTGGCAGATTAAAACTGTGTGCCGGACCGAGACTCGAACTCGGGACCATAGCCTTTCGCGGGCAAGTGCTCTACCATCTGAGCTACCCAAGTACGACTTACCCCCCGTCCTCACAGCTTTACTTCTGCCAGTACCTCGTCTCCTACCTTCCAAACTTTACAGAAGCTCTCCTGCGAAACTTCCAGAACTAGCACCTTGCAGAACTAGCTGTGAGGACGTGGCGTGAGTCGTGCTTGGGTAGCTCAGATGGTAGAGCACTTTCCCGCGAAAGGCAAAGGAAACGAGGTCGAGTCTCGGTGCAGCGCACAGTTTTAATCTGCCAGGAAGTTTCATATCAGGCACACTCCGCTCCAGAGTGAAAATCTCATTCTGCAAGTTAAATTTAATTTTGCTGAAGGCCTAACACTTAAAACTCCATAACATTATTCTTTTTAAAATACAAAAGGCCTTACGTGAAACCGTTCTTTAATTTAGGCTGAAGGCCTTAGAGCAAACAACTCAAACTCAAAATCGGCTGAAGGCCCGAATCTTAATAAATTCAACAACATTAAAAATTTTAAAATGCCAAAGGGCTTACGTGAAACAGTACTTTAAACCAGGCTGAAGACTTTAAGAGCAAAACAACTATGACTTTAAAAAAATCGGCTAGAAGCCATACAAGTACAAACATCAAGAACAAATAAAAAAATATAGCAGGGCACACTAGGGCGCTCAGATGTTCGAGGGTTGGTCTGTAATTCAAACACTAACGCTCTCTTAGGTGAGACAGGCATCGGTCCATTCATTCACGATCTGACGACAACCCAACCGATCGACTGTCAGCGGACCCACCGACAAGATAACTTCCACTTCACCCGATCAGGGCATAACAGGGAGTTCAACGGAACAACGTGGAAGATATTGGCACCCACAACCAATCATACATGGAGCTGTCAGACTACACACCGTGCTGGACAGCAACAACACGATGAGGAAACTACAATGCCTGAAATTTACGCCAACGACCAAGGCAGGTAACCGGAACGTTAATGGCCACAAAGCAGAAGATTCCGCTGGTGCACTTCTATTCAAATAAACAAATACAGTGAAACCTCACCGGAGGGTGGCTGGAATTTTCCAACATGAAAACCACCTTGTTGCTCGTGGGAATATCCCAACAGCCGACAACGAACTCCAAACGACACAATGTGAACAGTCTTGACTTGCTGGTAGGTTAAATCAAAGCTCAACTTTCGTGTCCAGGGTCGGTGAGCCACGGGCCTTGTAGCGGTGGGAACAGCTCCACACACTCCCACACAGCGTGGAGACAGCCAGCGGTCCCCAGCCAAACCACGCCCTGCCGAGAATTCCTCGCTGCTCCACGCCAACCGACCGACAGGTCGCACACCGGCCAGTCGGAAACTACAATCGCCAGGTCAAAGATAGTCCAACGTGCGAATATCGATACACAGCGCTGCTACCACCCGGGGAAGGAGAGGATAACAGCACAATCGGGATAATCGCGGGAGACTAAACACAGAATCGCAACGAAGGTTTAATCCAGACCATAACACGAGCCATCCACGGCTCAATATAGAAGGCTGAAGATGTTTTGATTTAACAATTTGTGTTTATACCTACTCGTCTCGACACATCCTACGACGTGCTACGAGCGTGGTCCAAGGAGAAAAACAACTTACTGCCCATTTCCAGTTTTTTCCTTGTTTTGGACCTCTGAAAGTTGCCTACCCTATAATCTTAGCAACACATTTACTAGTACATGTACTCCACTGTCACAGGTATCAGCACGGTTTTCACTAATAACTTTCGACTGGTTCATTTCCGATTCAGAGACTCTTACCTCAAATTGATACATTTATGCTTCTCCATTATCCGACAAGTTTGTAACATTACCACGGAATCATCCTGTATATTTAGGCATTTACAGGCACCAGCACTTACAACTTTGAAGATCTCAGAGTCATTGGATGACGTTTCTGGATAAGTGTTCCTATTCAAAATATTATGAGCTCAACCCCCCGCCGGTACATATTCTAGAAGTCTTCAATGGTAATTTCCGAACGCCCTGTATCAACTGCGAGATACAGATACCCGTCGACTTTTGGGACAGAAATATTATTCGATTATTTTTTAGTACTCCGAAATGTGGGGTAATAAAGAAAAGAATGAAACAAATTGCAAAAATACGTGTTACGTTTAACAATGGCTGAAAAACATGTGGAGCGAAAGGTAGCTCAGACTTCCATAACCCACCACAGATGATTAGAAGCATAAAATGCAGAATGATATTGTGAAAGACACCTACTCATGAAGGCTCGTACAGTTCCTGGAGAGGATACATACTGATAGTGATACAGCGGGGACAAAGTAATTGACCGTCTGGTTTAATGGAATGTCACCAGTCTACTACTAGACGAGAATTCGAAAACTCTAGTATAGACTTGGGAAATGTTTAAATAACGAATGTAGTTGTGCAGAAGAACAAATGTCAACTTTACAAGTGGTATTAATTGTTTCTCCATTTCTAGGAACAGGTTCCTCGCCATTTCAGATCGCAGTCTGGCTATTTCTTCCTGCTCTACTTATACATCTACGTACAGGGTGACAGGAACGATCAATCGAAGCAAAAAAGTCTAGTGATCATGAGCTGTAAAACGTACACCCTTTAAGAGCTACTTGTTCTTCATCTTTGATACTGTGAGACGAACCTAGTCAACTGCTTGCTCTTTGCTTCTATATTTTTGGAGGAGGTAGTGATGGCCAAAACAAGAAACGTGTCTGGTAAACGTGGGCTCTAAAATGCATACCTTAAGAGGTATGAGCACTTGTTCTATAGAAGAGATGTGTTTCACATTAGCGAAGATGAATAAGTGCTCATAGGTCTTCAGGTATGTACTTTAAAGCCCACACTTGGTATGCATTTTTTTTTGTTTGGTCCGTAATACCACCTCTCAGAATATGGAAAGCAAAGAGCTACTAGAAGAGATACATTTCACAGTATCTAAGATGAAGAATATCTCATAGCTCTTAAACTAGGCGTTTTGAAGCCTACGTTTACTTCACTGTCATATTCCAAAATATTGGCCATTGTTCCTGGGACACCCTGTGTATACCTCACAAGTCACTCTATGAGGCATGGTGTAGGGTACATAGTACCAACATAATCGATATTACTTACTATTCCAGTCGAGTGCTGAGCGATGGGAAATGACGATCCAGATGCTTCTGCACGCATCCTCGTCTCTTGTCTTCCTCTCACTTTATCGAAGTATGTGATGGTGGGACTAGAATGGTCACTCAATTTCCTCAAGCAGAAGTTCTCTGCCTTCATCAAACACGGTTTCGCGAGAAATACGTCGCGCTCCTTCTAAGGACTGCTATTTAAGTTGCAAGAATGTCACTGTTACACTTCCGTAACAGGCTAAGCTCAACTCTTGCGATCCTAGTAGAGCGACACTATATTCGCTAAATGTCTGTTCCCGTGCCTATTTGATAAGAACTCCAAAGACAAAAACTATGCTGTAGAATTGGTTGCGCTAGCGTCTTGTATACGATTTCCTTTACAGATTCATTATATTTCTCCAGAACCGTCCCAACAAATCTAAATGTATGCAATGATATACGAGGCCTGTTCAGAAAGTAAGCTCCGATTGTTTGCCAAATTGAAACCACAGTGAACATCAGAAATGTTTTACTTGTAACAATTAGCTACACCTTTCAGCTACTTCTCTACGTAGTCGCCGTTCTGACTTAAGACTTTTGTCATAGCGTTGTACCAACTTTTCAATAGCCTCATCATAGAAGGCAGCCGCCAGTGCTTTCCGCCAATTCTCCACGCTGGCCTACACCTCGTTGTCTGTGTCAAAATGTTGTCTTCAAAGACAGCGGTTCATGTGACCAGAGATGAAACTCAGGGGGAGACAATTGCGGACTGTATTGTGGGTAATCTAACATTTCCATTTGAAAACGATGCAGGAGCATCTTCATTGCCCCTGCGGAATGCGGCTGAGAATTGTCGTGAAGACGAAACAGCACGACAGTTATGTAATGTTAGCTGCATAGCTTCAGGCGAAATTTCTCACCAGGCCCTCGTACTTGGCGGCAGACACTATTTTCTAGACATCTTTACGCACTCACTGCGAGCTCAGAAATGAGAAGAGCGACGTGATGCTAACTGGGGTTATACTAGAGACACTACCCAACACATCTGTGCAAACCTTTATCGGATTTTCATAGTCGTTTCCATTTCGCGACCGATTGGAGCTTACTTTCTGAACGCCCCTCGTATAAGACTTGGTGCATTAAGTTTAAAATACTTCTTTTATTGTGATTGAGTGTGAGGACCCCATAACCAGCAGAAGCCAGCAGACAGAAATCCTTTTTGTACTACTCGAGTAATTAAGCCCTGCTATACCTTTACCTCTGTGCCCTGTCGTACAACGGATACATAAGCTGCTTTCTATACAGTCTGTGCAACCACATCAGCAGTGTGTTATAAAAACGCGAAGGACGCAACCGAAATCCCAACTCAGCATAAACAAAGCTAATCGAGGATAAGACTATTTTCATTACAATTGTGACACCTCACCGGCAATACATTTTTGATTGACGTTTCCGAAGCACAAGAATGGATGTTTGCCCCAACTAATTAAGGGCAGGTGCCTCCACCGACGCAACTGACGCTTTTAGTGTCATTTTATTGTAATTGCGGCTTCAAAATTGCAATTAATATTTTCAGATGATTTGGTGAGAGACTTCTTGCCTACATTTCTTGAATTCAGGAAGAAGTTTTGTTTTAAGTATGATGCATTATTTAAACGCAGGGCTGTGCTTTGCTGACTCCGCTTTTGGCAGTGTCCAGTATCTTTTAGGTGCACTCTCACGGGGCCATCTATAGTTTAGCGTTATGCCGCCTCATCTCGAGAAATTTATACATTCAATTGCGCAGTTTTGTCTCTTGAAACAATCAGCCAGCCTGGCTGATAGAGATGTCATTTGTCCATCTGGCCTCGTGCCACTTTCGAAAGCCATCGTATTAGCTGACAATGAACTTGCTGTCGTCCTAGATGTACGCTGCATTCCACTGCACTCTCACCTTCCCTACTGCTGATTTTACATGGCTTTCCCATTTAATATTGCTGCTTAGTATTACTCCTAAATACAAGGGGCATTCAAATGAAAACGAGGCAGATGGTGAAAAGGTACGTAAAGTGTTTTTATTTCAAAAGTAATCGCCATAATTGTTAATACATTTATTCTACTCTGAGACAAGATAGTCAATACCTTTGTAAAAATATATTTTGTGGTTGTCTACATTAATTGTACCCAGGTGTGCACCTCTTCCTCCGAAGCAAATTTACGGCCCCGACTGTCTTTCTCCAGGGCGCCAAAAAAACGATGTTCTCATGGGTACGGTCCCACATGTTGCCATGGATGTTTCAGCTACACTGAAAAGTTTCGTGATCAGGTCTCGATTCATCTTCAATGCCATATCGGTCTCTTTCCACGCAATTCCCATATTTTTGGAGCCGTGAAGAAAGACATTCGTGGACATCGACATGCTTCTGATGGAGGGATGCACGTAGAGATTCCGCAGGCAATAGCAAACGCTTTCTCATGGAGGCACTGACCGTCTAGTCTCGCAGTGAGGTAAATATGTAGACAGCTATTGCGATCACTTTTGAAATAGGAAACAATTTACTCACATTTATTTTACAGTTGCCTCGCTTTCATTTGACTGTGTCAAACACGGCGCGTCTAGGAAACCTGCTTCCTCGGATCGCTAGACCACATTCAAGCACATCGTATTAATGAGTTTTATTACAAAATGAAAAAAAGTACAGTATTTAATTTTGTGTTGCAAAGATGTATTACAAGCAAAGGGCGACAGACAAAATAAGAAATCTCTTCAGTATAACAATTCTCAAGTCCGTGTTACATAGACAGTACAAGCAAGTGATTAGAGTCGACGCTGCTATCCAAGTTGCTAGTCTTGAAGCTACTCTTCAACTGGGTCACGACCAGTCGGACGCGGCGCTTGTTTCCTCTTCGCATAGGGGCCGTTGCTGTCACGTTGTCGCCCTGGACAGGGGTCGGTCAGCGTGCGACTGGCTGACGTCTTGTCACAGCCATCTCTTCTCTATCGTTCCCGACTAGCGTGCCGGAACTTGACTTTACGTCGTAACATACTGCCCATTATGCTGATGCAATTTTATGTGTCAAAGATGATCACCCTTACTCTTACAGTCAAAACTGTAGTGTATTTTTTCTTTATTATGAGCTGCGTCTCACATTTAAATACATTTTACAGAGATACGTATATTAAACTACAAGGAAATTTAAAATGTAAAATCAAAGGCACCTCCCGCTGTCTATATTTTCAATTTTATTTTATTTTTGCTACCAGTTCCACCACGCCATCTTCAGGCACCGACCAACGTGTAGGAAGAATCCCACCTCTTGTAGAATCGGAACAAGGGCCAGCATACAGCCACTGCTATCCCTAGAATTCTGTTTGACGACGCAATTCCTTCGTTCATCAGTTTCACATTGCAATAGGTTGCAAATGCTTCCCTGAGATGAACAAGATGGCACAGAGAGGAATTCGTGGTGGGCCGCTTCACACCGGTGAGAAGCCTGTATGACTAAAAATAGTTTATACAAGTCTCTGTTATTCAGTAATGTAGTTCAGTTCAATAACAACTCAATTACGCAATTCAGCAATACAGGGATGTTATAATTTATTATTCTATGAACGGTGTTTTGCTCTTCTGTCTGCTCAAAAGTTCCTCATTCTTTTAGATATTTTCCTTCTTTAACTGCTTGAAATCACTTTTCCTGTAGTCCTCATATTGACCTTCCTTCGTAGTCTGTTATACGTGTGTCACATTCTTCTGGCTTCCTCTTTTTTGTATTTTTTAGTTCATCTATTGTAATTTGGAGTTCTCTTATGTTTTCCTTAGCTCACTACTCCACAGTTTTTCTATTCTTCTCTATTTTCTCATCAAATGTCCAAAGAATGAAATGCATTTCTTCCAGATTGAGATAATTGCTGGTTCTGTCTTCTTGTATACTGTTTCATTTGAAGCTATTGTCCAATGCCCTTTTACTTGAAATTAGTTTTTTATGCATGTCCTAGTTATCCGAATCTCTGCTGTATTATTTATTTTGAAGATGGCTTCAGCTGGGTAACTTATTCCAGATCATGTAACTGTTTTATACTGTTTTAATTTTCCATCTATAGATATCCTGTTTTTGTTGTACGTGGTTTTTACCAATGGAATTTGCTACGTTCAATTCTTTATTCGTTTCTGCCATGCTGGTTTCTCATTTAGATAGTGTATTATGATTCTACATTAACCTTTGCATATTTAAATTTATCAACAACTTTGATTTCCTGTTCTGTTGTAATTGGCCTGGTGATACCAGTGTGCGAGAATGTAACGCTTGTTTCTTCAAATGTTTTAGATAAAGTGCTAGAGGAAAGTGCTACAAGATAAAGTGCGGTAGGAAAGAAAATGAAATCTCGAGTATAGTTACATTTTAATTTTAAAATTGTAGAAACGGTGTTTCGTTTAATTTGTGTGATCGAACCACGTTAAGAGTATTATATCTTCTGAGCTACAAAACTTTTCGCGTAGGTAATGGTTTCCTCTTTTTCTATAAAGTTTTGAGGGATGAGGCTGGATTTACTGATGGTAGTGGTGTAAATTTTGAGCATACGGCATGTGAAACATTTGTAGATTTTCTTAGACGATCTGAGTTGTTATAAGGACGTACTCCAGACTGCATTTCTTTATGAACACAACATATCTCCAGTGATGATTATATTCGCTGGCGTAGTAGTAAGAAGGTTTGAGACAGGTTTTAAGAATTTTTCTCACATACCAGTCTGCCAAGGAAGCCCTGGAGGGATTGAGCTTTTCAGGAGGGAATTTTGTGAGAGTTTTTATTAGATATCAGTCTGCAAAGGAATCATCGGGCAATCCTGGTTTATTTGTGTTAGTAACAATGCTTTTCTCTGAGCCTGTTTGAACTATAACTAAAAACAGAACAGACACAATTTGTTTTGACCAAAAGCACGCCACTCAATACAAATTTTCTGTGTTACAAGGACACAAAAATGGAAGAGCACCAGTGAGAAAAATGTTATTTTATGCATGCTCTCTTCTGGTGGTAGCACTTCAGAGTAAAATTATAAAAATAAGCGTTAAACGGAAATTTTTCACAAAGGAAAGTTAACTGTGGAAACTGCATTCGTATCATTTTGCAATATTCATTAAATAAGTTAACTGTGGGGCTAAGTACAAGCTTTTCTTCTAGAATCACCTAGAATTAAACTCTTTAATAGGATAACAACTAATAATACAAAACTGTGTTTAAGTACAAAGGATAATTATAGGTGTCTCTCTATTTTGCAGTGAAAGCAAGACGCGGTTTGCACGATGGGATGCATACAGGAAAGAGACAACTCTCAGAATAGAAAAAGGCGGGTTCCTGGACAGGCCTGCTGGAGGAGATCCTTGCCACACTCTTGGCCGTGTGGTTAACATGACAGCCGACAAGAGCTGCGATGGCCTGTCTGACAGAGATTGCGAGATAGTCGCCCTTCAGTGACAAGAAGCCACAAATCACAAAATTGTCAAAATGTCTCTCCAGAAACATTTTCGACAATAACGACGAGAAGGAGGTAATCTACTTTAAATGCGTCGTGTCTGTCTCTTTGTCTTCGAACACGTTAACCCCCAAAACTACTGGACAAATTTTCATGGGGTTTTTGCAGATAACCTGAGCATATTTTAGGGTACCGTTCAAGCTCTATTTCATCAAAATGGGAGCAAGGAGGAAAAGTTGTCGTGATTTAAAATATTACCAAACCTTTCTTGTCTGGCTGCCTCAACTCGCTAATCTCCAAAACGACTAGACGGATTTTTATGAGGTTTCCACTGTTAACTTCATCGTAGCTAGGAACAAGATGAGTTCACTGAAAACTGATGTTCACACACATTATAAAAATATATTTATGTTCCCAATGTTCAGCCCCTCCGAAAACACTGGACAAATTTCAGCCAAATTTTGGTACAAATATCTCTTTCAGGAAAGAATCGCTGGGGGGGAGAAGAACCTGCCTATCAAAGAGGTAAGGGTTGGGATGAAAAATCAGTACGTAGATGTTATTCATTCAGTATTTTAGAACGAGACCTCTCACTGACTTGCAACAAACTTCACACATAATTGCAGATCTGTACGAAAATTTCTCTCGCTGACAACCCCTTGGCTGTATCACAACCCTCACAACGCACTGGAAGGAAAACTTTTACAGCTTAATACATTTTCACTTTTCAATTAGTGATACGGTCCCATCGAGCATGACATTTAGCGGACAGTGTTCCCATGTAGCACTGAATATACGTGGAATATTATATCATTGCGCGGCATAGAGAGATGATGAGGAGGAGGAGGAGGACGAGAAGAAGGAGGAGGATACGGACAGAGAAACGGAAGAGGAGGAAATAGGCAGGGACAGGGAGGAACAGGAGATGATCATTGAAAGGAAAGAGGAGAATATGGATGGGGTGGGGGGGTGGGGAGGAGGACGAGCTCGACAGAGAGAGCGGGGAGTAGTAGATGAACAGAGAGAGTAGCAGGAGGAAATGGACAGAGAAATGGCAATGGAGGAGGTAGACGGAGAGAACAGGAAGGAGATGGACAGAGAGCTGGGGGAGGACGTGACTGACCAGTAGGACTGAAGTAAACACACACCCGGGAAACACCGGATACTCAGCTAGTTTCAGGTAACTTTTGTCTGTTTAAAAAATACTGTTAATACAAGTAAACAATTTTTATGTCTTTGTTGTAGCGGATCTTCTTTTAAATCATTCAGATCGGTAAATTGATATTCTGTCACCCTTGTAATGGAATTGGGGCTGAGAACAGAGGGCGCTTAATTGCTGTTCATTTTCTTCTTGGTTTTCGTCTCATGCTGATATCGACTACCATTTATGGACCTTACTTTCTACAACTTCTTCCATGATCAGGCGATCCCTATCTAACAAACAATCACGAATACGCTTAGCTGTTGTTTCAACATTATGGTGCATCCATTGTGCACATTGGCAAATTATAAATAGAACGATATGTAATACGCAAATGTGTTAACTATGGTGATGAGTACGTGCGGTTTGCGCGTGTATTTCAGAACTCAGATCAGTTACTAATGCAGAGTAGTTTCAGAACATTTTTAGTGAATGTCGTCATAAATACGTATGTGTACTATTTTTATTTATTTATTTATTTATTTACAGGGCTCTGAT
This sequence comes from Schistocerca serialis cubense, assembly GCF_023864345.2. NCBI lineage: Eukaryota > Metazoa > Arthropoda > Insecta > Orthoptera > Acrididae > Schistocerca > Schistocerca serialis. Next base: position 179,670,890 of record NC_064645.1, read on the forward strand.
TACGGACAGTCAGTCGCAAACCTATGTAATAATAAAACTATTGCCGGCCTCCGTGGCCGAGCTGTTCTAGGGGCTTCAGTCCGGAACCGCGCTGCTGCTACGGTTGCAGGTTCGAATCCTGCCTCGGGCATGGATGTGTGTGATGTCCTTCGGTTAGTTAGGATTAAGTAGTTCTAAGTTCTAGGCGCTGATGACCTCAGATGTTAAGTCGCATAGTGTTTGGAGCCATTTCAAACATTTGAATAAACCTACTTGCGTGAACATCGACTAAAATAACTTGATAGTTGAAGGGAGACAAAACACAAAATGAAGATTGGCAATAGCAAGGAAACGTTTCTGAAAAAGGGTATTTCTTAACATTGAATGTAAATTTAATGCTAGAAAGTTTTCTGTAAAAGTATTTTTTCTATCATAGCAATCAGTGATTTCGTAACGAGACATATGATCGTCCTTCGGTACCACATTTTTACGATCTAATTACGGTCTCTTCTGACATAATTCATTACGAGATAAGTGTAATAAGTTTGCATAATAATTTATAATTTTTATAAATAGTCGATCACTAGATGATTCAAGAAACACTGTCACCATTTTTGCCTTCAAACAATTGTCGACAAGTTGTACTGATATTTGATTTTGAGCACACCATTATTTTAAATGCAGTTTGTCTCTTGTCTGTAGTGAAGTATTTACGACGCATCTAAACACAAACCGGTGCTACGAAGATTCAACTTCTACAACTTTTGGATAATACAACGTCGATTTCGTATGACACGTACTACTCACAAGGCACTAGGCTTTCTGTGTGAATAACGTCATCCATTTTCCCGTACCTGCAGATGTTACTGTCTGAAAATATCTCTAAAAACGTAATACGACTATTCTCTGCCACCACGAACATCGTCGTCGTATATACTATGATTATGTGGAAACTAAGGTTACAAGACATGTAGCTTTAGCGTGGAATGCCCCTGGTGGAAGTTCGTACCACTGCCGTGTAGCGTAAAGCGTGCGGAAGGAACGAGCATTACCAGCAATCAGTAGCTCGTCGCTTAGTGTTTTGTTGACTGTTAGAAATGAGCGTTCTCATTCCGGCTCCCACTAAATGCGCTCTAATTCGCTACCTAAGTGCTAAGTGTATGAACACCGCTGCAATTCACTGTGAAATTGTTTCAGTTTATGGAGAGGACGTAATGCCAAGGCAGCCCGTTACGAAAATGGCACGGAATTTCAATTTTGCAAGGATGGAAATTGACTAAGAAGACACAAGCGGAAGGCCGTCTGTTGTCATTGAAGACGATATGAACAAAATTGAAGAAAATCTTCTCTCTGATCACCTTAAGACAACTGACGACTTGCGTAAAATTTGCCCACACATTTCACGAACTGTTGTTGATGTAATCGTAGCTGATCGACTGAACTATCTCAGGTTGTGTGGGCGAAGGGTGCCGAAGATACTTACCGAAGCACACAAAATGAACAGTCAGTGCCACACTCGAACTTCTTGGCCGTTTTGAGACTGAAAGCAAGGCTTTTCTCAACACTGTAGCGACAGGAGACGAAACTTGGGCTGACCACCATGCACCAGAGAGCAAGCGACAATCAACGCAGCGGCCCCATTCTCATTCTCCTTCAACCAAAAAATTCAAAACCCAGCAAACAGCGAGGAATTTATTGGTACCAATGTTCTGCTCGTTGAATTTTTGGAATGAGGTGAAACAATAGTTGCTGCAGGATATTGTGAAGCCATGAAGAATCTTCTCAGAGCCAAACAAAACAAACGACGCCGTATGCCGACAACGGGAGTCTGTCTCCCACATGACAATGTGCGTCCACACACCGCTCATGAAACATGAGAGTAGTTGACTTCGTTTGGCTGGGATGTTTTAAGCCACCCATCTCACAGCCCCAATCTCGCACCTATTGACTAACATCTAAATTCAATTAATACCTTCGTGGAAAACACTTTTCCGACGACGACGAGGTGAAAATCTAAGTGAAAAACTGGCTGAAAAACGTGGCGGCAGATGGCGGGAGACGTCTATGACACAGGATTCAAGAAACTCGCCCCATGGGTGGCAAAATGTACTAAGGTAAATGGTGGTTATGTGGAAAAATAATGCATGTAAATTTTACTGAAATAAATTCATTTTTTGTACTTAAAAATATTCTTGTAACCTTACTTTCAGCTTTAGCCTAGTAAATCTGTCCAATATTTTTATCTAGAAGATTTCATATTCCGTGTAGTTTGCTGTAGCTTATAGAGATATTAATATGCCATTAGATCTCTCGTGGTGTTATGTATCTTTTTATCTTCTATGATAATTTCCCTCATTTTTTCCTTAGAATGGGTTCAAATTGTCTGCCATCCTTGAAGCACGTATTTAAGTAGAGTTTTCATCCCTTCACTGTCCAAGAACATCATTAATTACTCTGTCCACTCACTACATTACCTGGTTTCTTCTCCATGGCCACATCTGAAAGCTTTCAAATATATCCTTTCTTACTCTCTTATGTCCTGCTTCCGCAGCATAACTAACTGCACTCCGAATAAACTATATTGCCAATATCTTTTCTGTATTCGTTGTCAATAAACATTTTCTGAACGCTTTGTAGCAATACGCTACCGTTTTTGCTGTTTTCTCATTACAACATCAGCTTGCATCCTTACAAAGTTGTTCAAATCTGTGTGCCCGACCGAGACTCGAACTCGGGACCTTTGCCTTTCGCGGGAAAGTGCTCTACCATCTGAGCTACCGAAGCACGACTCACGCCCGGTACTCACAGCTTTACTTCTGCCAGTACCTTCTGTAAAGTTTGGAAGGTAGGAGACGAGGTACTGACAGAAGTAAAGCTGTGAGTACCGGGCGTGAGTCGTGCTTCGGTAGCTCAGATGGTAGTCTGCTTTAGGCGGTGGCGCGGCACGGACCTGCTGTCCCGGCCGCGGGCGCGCGTGGACGAGGAAGTGTTTACACCGTCGGTACTCGCGCGTGTTGTCTGACTCGATCGCCATGGCACACAATTTTCGAAAGACTACGCTCCAATTTACGTTCGACAACGAATTTGCCAGACCCAAAGCTTTCGAAATAGAGCGTTTTTTGAGGGAAGAAGTTCGTTTACCTGCTACGGACATCATTGGAATACACCTGTCCATTGTAAGCAGTACAATGTACGTAAAGATGACCGATGAAGCTGCGTGTGAAAGAACTCTCTCCGCTGCTCAAAGAGGATTTAAATTTCGACACTCTGATGGCCATATCAGCGATGTAACAGTAGCTCCTTCAGGATTGGGTGTGAGGCTGATTCGGATCTTTGAACTGCCGTTTGAGGTGCCAGAATCGATGGTTACTGAATCGCTGCGACCATATGGAACGGTACTTAGTCACACGCCTGAACGCTGGGCAAGTTTTAGTACCTATCCTGTGCTAAACGGCGTGCGACAGGTGCGGATCGTCCTTACTAAACATATCCCGTCTTATTTATACATTGGCGGGTGTCGAGCTATTGTGATCTACGATGGCCAGCCACGCACTTGTTCTGGCTGTGGTGGAGAAGGACATATCTGCTCGGAGTGCGTACAACGCCGCGTCGTGCAACTGCCACATGGAGACGCGTCACAGCGAGAAGTTCCCACGCAACTGCCGATGACGTACGTGTCGGTGGCTCGCCGGGAGGTGTTGCCCAGTTCGGAGCGTGACAAGGACGTGTATATGCAAGAGTCGACCGAGTTACGGGAGCATGGAGGTGACTCGGAGAATGTCCCTACGCCCACGTCACGTCGGTTGAGGGAGGAACCTTCCGACAACTCACATGAAGCACGCGACTTGGAAGTAGAGGTCGAGACAGTGGCGCCGGCAACGGACCAACGAACGATCGACGAACACAGTGAGGCAGCAGAGGGCAGGGCACGCAAACAGCGATCGCCGAAGCGTCGCAAAAAGCGTCGCCATAATTCGGGTGACACGTCCCCCCCTCGCCTAGGGGATACGGAAGTTACCATAGCCGAAGAACTGTCTGACACAGAACACGTGCCTTTAGAGGACGCTGACAGGATTCCGTCAGATGGAGACCGGATGTCCTGCCTTTCAGATGGTCCCTCTTCATTGACACCGACTGACCCAGAGCTGCCGACGAAGGAGTCAGGGATACCAATGTCCCAGCAGCCTCGTCGAAATACATCAGAGGACGTTTCTCGGATGGATGACCACTGCGACTGGGCGGAACCAGTCGAGGACATACAGGAATTGCCACCCCCTAATGATGACCACTCACCTACAGGATGCACACCACGGAACGACAACAAAAGAGGGCAGCCCGTTGGCGGGCACCCCTCTGAGCACGAATAGTGGACTAACGCCCTTGGAGTTCTCAGTGACATGACACGAGCATGACAACGACAACGAACCAAGCATATAAGGTGGGCACAGTGAACATTAACACCGCACGTTCGCTTGCAAAGATGCAACTTCTCCGGGACATGATTTACGCCACTGACGTTGATATTCTGCTGATGCAGGAAACCTGCAATGCTGCTTTTCCCGACGTGCACGGATACAACACTTACCTAGCGCCGACTCCAGATGGAGGACGTGGCACAGCGATACTAGTCCGGGAAGGGATTCCGATGTGTGACCTCGTTTACCTTCCTTCGGCTCGGGGTTTGGCTATGACCGTGAACGGCATTCGTATCGTCAACATCTATGCACCCTCCGGATCTGACAATCGACAGGCGCGTGCACGATTCTACTCGGAGGAGATTGCCCCCCTATTCCATGGACGGTATGACCACATTTTGGTAGGGGGGGATTTTAACTGTGTACTCGCCCCGAAGGATCAAACTCCTAATTTCAGCTCATGCCACGCATTGAACACGATCTGCCGGGACATGGCCCTTATGGACACGTGGGAAAAGATCCATGGGCAGCGGGAGGGCTACACGTATTTTACTAGCCATTCGGCGAGCAGGCTGGATCGGATTTATGTTTCTGACGGATTAAGAGATCACGTGTTGGCTGCTGAACGTTGGCCCACAGCTTTTACGGATCACCTTGCATATTTATGCACGTTAACCCTCCCACGGCAGAGGGTCTGGCGGAGTCGTAGTTCCTGGAAACTCAATTCATCCTTATTGGTGGATCTCGAATGTCGCCAGCGGATCGAAGATACATGGCAGACTTGCACTCGCCGTCTGCCGCTGCACCGTACGGTTCTTTCGTGGTGGCTGCAGTGTGCAAAACCGGCGATACGAAGAGCTCTCATCACGTATGGCAAGGAAAAAGCGAAATGGCTCCGAGATACACTTGACTATTTCTACATGGTGCTCCGCGAACTGTCCTCCATGGCCCCATCGCTCGAGCGTCAAGCGGAAGTCCATCGCATTCAGGCCTGTATTTTATCGATCACGAGACGTCGACTGGAGGGACTTTCGATCCGTGCTCGGTGCTTGGACAACGTCGATGGAGAACGTATCGGCATGCATCATGTGTCCAAGGGAAATGCGCGTAATCGCCGATCCCTAATCACAGTCCTCCATGATGACGATGGTCGGCCCTTGACGTCGCAACGGGACATTGCTGCTGAGTTTCTGGAGCATTATCGCCTCCTTTTCACTGGGACGCCGACGGACAATCGGACAGGAGAAGAACTTTTGCGACAGATGCAAACGGAGGTGGATAGTTCAGATGCAGAGGCGCTATTGGAACCCCTAACGGAAGATGACATCCGGGGCGCACTCGCGAAGGGTGCGGTGCATAAATCCCCTGGGCCAGATGGGTTGACACTCGAATTTTACCGCGCATTTGCGGATTTAATGATGTCCCAGTTGGTATTGATGTATAATGAGTTATTGAGCCCTGACACGGACGTTCCGTCGCAGTTCATGGCGGGACTGCTTATACCAATACCGAAATCGACAGCGAGTGTCAGCGCCCATCAATTTAGACCGCTCACGATGCTCAATACTGATTATAAGCTCTTTGCGCGAATGTTGGCGGCAAGGCTCAAGACTGTAATATCCAAGACAATACCACCAGACCAGGCTTGTCTAGGGGTTCGGAGCAACATACATACTATCCTCGGCGAATACCGCGACGTAATTTCACTGACGGAAGCTTGTCGCATGCGAGCGGCGTTCGTATCGGTGGACTTTGATCGTGCCTTTGACAGGATCAACCATGATTTCCTTGACTCGACAATGCGACGCATGGCGATACCACAGGATTTTATTACCGTCCTCATGCGCCTCCTTCGCGGCGCTTCTTCGACGGTGAGAGTCAATGGCAGGGAGGTAGGACCGATTCCTGTTTGCAGCTCAGTTAGGCAGGGATGTCCCTTGTCGATGTTACTGTTTTCAATAGCGCTCGAACCATTGATGCAGACTCTTAGACGGACTCTAACAGGCGTCCGACTCCGTGCGAGCTCCTTCACGTGTCGTGCATATGCCGACGACTTGATGATACTCGTCCGGTCGGAGAACGAAGTAAGTCAGGTGGTTACCCTTCTTACTACGTACGGAGTAGCTGCGGGAAGCAGGGTCAACATGAATAAAACCAAGATCATGCACATCGGTCGAGGGCTGGACGATCTGCACAGTCCGTTTACGACGGTGGACATCTTGCGATGCTTAGGTGTATTGTTCACCCGATCGCTACGGCAATCAGCGGCGGCGAGCTATCGACGTCTCCTCCAGAACGTCCGACTGCACATACGCAACAATTCACTCCGAACGCACGACCTGCTCCAAAGGGTGGACTACACTAATGTTCACCTGGCCTCGCGACTGCCGCACCTGGCACAGGTACTGCCAATGCCACATGGTATTGCTGACAGATTAATGGCGGCCTTTGGATACTATGTCAGCCAAGGAATGTTGTTTAAGGTCAAATACAAGACTTTAACTCTCCCACACCATGCTGGAGGACTTAACCTCACGGATGTGCGGAACAAGGCTCTCGCTCTATACCTGCGAGCGACGCTACGCACTTGGAACCAACGGCAACACGCCATCACGTCGGCCATCCTGGATGTGCTTCATCCCACGTCCTTTGAACCACCGGTCGCTGTAGGCACCATCTCGCCCTCTTTTTCTCACGTCGCGCGATTTTTTGTTGATTTTAGTTATGTTCAGTTACAGATACCTTCTACAAGAATCCCCACTACCCGCGAGATATATCGATACTTGCGGCGTCATCATGGCAGCAATGTTGTCGAACTTAAATACCCAACACGAAACTGGCGACAGATTTGGCGAGCTGTCCATACACCTCTCCTCACCACAGCAGCGCGATCGTCATGGTATACACTAATCAACCGCAAGACAGTCAACCGCCAACGTTTATACGACATTCGCATGGTAGATTCCCCGCTCTGCCTTATACGTGGCATGCAGGACACCGACGAACATTCTCTGCAGTGCGGTGAGGCAAAGGATGTTTGGCGGCTGACGCAACGCATCATGGCCCTCCTCAGACGCACCGATGAATCAACGATCACGACGGACGCTTTATTTTTCCCTGACGCGGTATTTTTCCCCTCACAAAAAACTTCGGCAATCCGATGGATTTGTGGACACGCATCGCACTACGTGCTCTCGCGGACATTGATATCGGGCATGGACTATTGGCATTATCTACTAGAACAACACGAAATCATCCGACGCCACTCTAAATATAAAACGAATTTTGCGAACTTTCTAGGCAGCATGTTTCATAACCCCCCGAAGCGGTGGGGAGTCCCAGGTTTACGTTGTTTCGAGGGGTAGAATGTACTCCCAGTGAAGTGACGAGGATGTCACTTCAGTCCTATATTTCTTTTCCTTCTTGTTTATATATGATTTTTCTTTTGGGACACTAAAATAAAATAAAAACAAAAAAAAAAAAAAAGTAAAATAGATGAGGCAATGCCACAGGGAGTGGATCCATCGACTTACCTGAGTTGCAAAAAAAAAAAAAAAAAAAAAAAAAAAAAAACATGGTTAGCGGTCGGACCCTTACGCCAGAGGTCTCGGGTTCGATTCCTCCTCCGGTACTTTTTTTTTTCTTCTGTTGCTTGCAGAATTGCAGCGCATTGTTACAGGAGAATCGCGAAATAAAAAAAAACAAAAAAAAAAATAAATAAAAAAAAAGATGAATAGAGCGTCTGCAAAAAAAAAAAAAAAAAAAAAAGTGGTAGAGCACTTGCCCGCGAAAGGCAAAGGTCCCGAGTTCGAGTCTCGGTCGGGCACACAGTTTTAATCTGCCAGGAAGTTTCATATCAGCGCACACTCCGCTGCAGAGTGAAAATCTCATTCTTGTTCAAATCTCTTTCCCTAATGTGCTATATCTACGATGTTGTGTGTATTTGTTATTTTTATTATTTGTGTCTCGCAAACGTATACATGGACACGAAGATTTTCATCATTTTTTTCGCCATCATAATTTTCTATCGACGTTCTGCAATATCCTTCACTGCTTCCTTTCCTACGTTTTCCGTCTTATTACTGTAGGCTTCACTGACAAGTCTGTCATCGAATGTGTTACACAGGACTCTTGCTTCGTTTAATACTTTACCCATTTCTTATTTGTGGTTGGTCTACACATATCTCTATGTAATCCTTTGTTCTTGCAGTTTAGAGTCGTTGTTTTTTTTTCAGTTGTTCGAACTTTATTAATCTATCGATAAAAGTATTGTTCATAATTTATGAATTTAACAGTCTTCGTTTTCATACCAAATGTCAATCAGTGATCTGGCGTATCCAAAATATTCAGACATTCTTACGAATGCGTTTTAATTCACTTAAAGTGTTCTTGGTATTTCATTGCATTATTATACTGTAGGTCTCAGTTCATTTTTTAAACCAAAAATTATTTACCATAACACGATGATTGTCTTTGTCCACTGTTACGAAACGTGCGAACCTCGTGTTACTTCTGTGTCCAATAGAGCACTAGGTGTTCATAAGTAACACGCGTGCCAAGGGTGATGCATAGTAATAAAAATTAGTTAGTAAAAATGCAGTCATCAATCCACCTTTGTAGATATTCCACACATCGATGTACATAAATGATAAAAGATTACCATCTTTGCATCTGCTGTGTAGTCACGGTCACGCTTCTGCGATAAGATGGAAACTGGAGGCCCTTTTTCTCTTATCCAGCACACGAGAACGTCCCTCGGTTGGCGGTGTCACTGGAACAGACGACACTATAAAGCGAGTTTAAGGCCATCTTGCCGCAACTCGGGCGCGACATAAATGGCTCTGAAATTTCTTCTAGACACAAATCTCTTTTTACGGTTGTTTTAACTCCCTACGAAATCGTCGTCGACATTAATTGCCCCTTGAGAACTCCAGCAGTCGACGCAGACTGTGCAAGGAAGGAAAAACGTAGCTCACACCAGAGAATGAGGTACAAGAAAGTGGTTGAGGGGATAATACGCTGACATCACACTATTTCTACATTATTCTTCAACCAGCAATAGCGGCTGAAGAATTAGTAGAAGTGACGTTATGTGCTACCCACAGGTCGTTAATATCTTTTTTTTTTTTATTTGCACTTCAGAACATTAACGATATTGCACTACAATATCAGTATGAGGAAGGAATTACCTACATTTACTTAGTGTAGTTGCTAAATATTTTCATATCCAAGCTTATACAGTAACTTCAGATATCGTCTCGTTAATAGACTGAATAATGTGTTGACATAATGGTATGTCTTTCTTGTCATCCATCACAATAGCTAGAGTTCCAGTTGTACTGCTAAAATGTTAAAAGTTTCATCTGCATTTTACGTACAACAGATGAAACAGGTAAACAGTGTGATTTCGTGATGATGTTACAAATTTTCACGAATGATGCAGGAGGGTAAATGCATCAAATGCATCAATTTTACGTAGGCGATCGTGGTCCTGAAACTGCCGAATCGAAAGTTACAAGCTAAAATCATTCTGATACCTGTTAGTAGAATACATGTATCGGTACTGTTTTTTTCTAATATTGTAGGGCAGGCAACTTTCATAGGTGGTAGTACGGACCAAAACAAGAAAACAACGTCTAGTAAACTTCGGTTGAAGACGTATGCGCACTTGTACAGCAGAAGATATGTGTAGCGCACATGAAAATGTGCTCCATTCTCTTAAGGTATGCATTTTATAGCCCGTGTCCACTATTCTTTGCCGGCCGATGTGGTCGTGTGGTTCTAGGCGCTTCTGTTTGGAATTGTAACTGCGCGACCGCTACGGTCGCAGGTTCGAATCCTGCCTCGTGCATGGAAGTGTGTGATGTCCTTAGGTTAGTTGGGTTTGAGTAGTTCTAAGTTCTAGGGGACTGATGACCTCAGATGTTAAGTCCCACAGTGCTCAAAGCTATTTGAACTACTATTTTTTTTTTTTTTTCGTTGCTGACTCCCTCTTCTGAAATTTTCCTAAAAGACGATCTTAGCAACAACAGTACCGGTACAAGTATTCCAGTGTCAGAGGTATCAGAAGAATTTTCTCTTACAACTCGGTCGTTTCCGGACCACCCTCCAGTATAATCCATGAAAGTTTGTAACATCATCACGGAATCACACTGTGTGTTGTAAATACCCCGGCCTTAAGTCATAATAATAATAAAGATTTAATGCTAATAAGAACAGGGGTGACTCAAGCGAACTTCGAAACATGTATTAGATAGGCAATAGGAAACCAGAATCGAATTTCTGACTTTAATACTTCAGAGCAATGTAAAACCACATTCATTCAACTTAGTCCGTAAACAACGTTAGTAATACTGATCGAGGTGGAACGGAGCAACAGCATGTGGTCAGAAGGTAGCATGTGCCACGTAGTCTTATTTGCACAGTAAAATCTATGAAAATACCAGTTTGGGATGTCAGTCATTCATTTTCAAGTTTCCGACAATGATACCATATCTAAAGTTACTGTATATGCTTGGATATGTAAGTATTTAGCAACTACACGAAGTAAATGTAAGTAATGTCTTCCTCATACTGTACATGAAGAAAGATTATTCTGTGGCTTTCTCATTCAGAACTCGCGTTGGAATGTTTATTATTTCCAACAAGCTGAGCCGGTTTGAAGAAGTCTGATTTTGCCCCCCCCCCCCCCTCCTCCCACTCCCCTACATGTTTTCCGGAACGTTTTCTTTTTACCTTTCGTGTGATTTTCATGGTGATTTTTATGATTGTTATGAACATAAATGTGTGTGTGTGTGTGTGTGTGTTTGTCTGTGTGAACGGTTCACGCAGCTTCTATTAAATAGAAGAACTAAGATTTCTTTGAATCTATGCGAGAAGAGGCCATCAATTTATTAAGCATTAACTTAGCTGCGATTGGCACTTGTTGGTAAAAACCCTCTTTCATTTCAGTGACTTTTTTTTTACATGGAGTGTAACGTATTCGGCTCGAGTTGTGAGCATACCGGATAGAACGTAAACACGACAGTGCTGCCACCTCAGTTAGACAGCCAGCTGGATTTTCCATATTAAATAGGTGCATTTATGAATCAAAATATGCACACAAAAATACCAGAAACATTCAACGAAAATATGTCACAAAAATATACGTATATGCACTCACAATGAACGAACCTGTACCTAAAACCAACACAAAATGAGAAGGGAAAATAGGAATCTAGCAACTTATTAGGCGTTTCTAAGATTACAGTAATGTTAAGCGGAACCTGAAGTGACTTTAGTTGCCTCTGTTATAGTAAATTACTAAACATTTTTCCAGCTCTTTGAGAAATGCCTTCCTTACATCCTTCAAAATAGATTTCACATTTGTGGAAGTCACCTCTGCATCACATTATATTACGAAGTAGAACTTCATTGTTGTTATTTCGATTGCAAAATAATTCTCGAAAATTACGTCTGGAATCATAATGTCTAATATAATGGTCTTCTTCAACGCGCAGATTTGGCAGTCAGCACGCATATGCCGATTTTTGTGATTTATTAAAAGCTTTACTTCATTATAAGTTAAGCAAACTACACGTTACTACAGACATTGCATCGACTTTGAAGACTGAGCGTGTCATTGAAATGCTTGTTCAGCGCTGCGTTTCCTGATGTGTTACGATGACCTATTTTTATAACCAAGACAAGCAGCTGGTGACAGCTACCGCAGAAAAAAATTCGGTTTATATCTTTTCTTAAATTTTGTTTTCGTAATCGTCTATCTTCGCTAACCAAACGTTAAAAAAAAATTAACAATGGTTTCGAGTAAAGCTCGGATGACCAAGTAGCAGTAATTTTTACATGTATCGCTAAAATCATGCAAAATTAGGCATGGCACCGTAAGTGCTCGTACTACATGTTACGCGGGAGAGCTTCTGTGAAGTCTGGAAGGTAGATGATGAGGTACTGGCAAACGTAAGGCTGTGAGAATTAGTCTTAACTCGTATTTGGATAGTTCAGTCGGTAGAGTAGCTGCCCGCAAAAGGCAAAGGTTGTGAGTTCGAGTTTCGTACATAGTTTTAATCTGCTAGGAAGTTTCATCTTGCATGTTCTTATAAAAGTTGTACTGAAGTACTGTGTTAGCAGTTTATGGATGCAGAGGGGACAACAGTTCCTATTAATTTATAAGATCCTACACGTTTATGTCTTCTGACTGCATTTTAGAGTCGCTCAAGGCATTTGCAAGATATCTGCATCCTCTTTTGTGAGCGTATTTCTTTGGTGCCAAGTTCTTAAAGTCAAACGTAACAATGAGCGAGCCACAGCAGTTAATGAGCTGCTGAAACATTTCCTTCAAAGCGGTTCCCTTCCGCTGGAATAGGTTCCTCGCAGCAAGGGATATAATGAGTTTTTTGACTTTCTTCGATGAAACGAGCTTGTCCTATATGTTGCTTCCATTGTCTTAAGATTCTTCCCGACAATCTGCAAGCGATATGCCAAGGTTATGTAGCAACAGTTTTGTGCGACCTTTACCAGTAGCGTTACTCGTTTCAATAAAAAAAAAAAAAAAAAAAAAAAAAGAAATAGAAAAGTTCTTCATTTGCAATAAGTTTGGAAAACGTATCTATCACTTTAAGATCATGTTTTATTTCTTCTTGTGACTTAAATCTGCTGAGTAGTCCAAAATTATTGTATAATATTTATTTCGGTTTTGGTATTCTCCGTGATAGATACAGTCTCATCAGAAATTATCGTAACGATTTCATTTTGTGTGCCCTTACTTAAGTAAGTAATCAGTCCTCCAGATTTAGCCACGGTGTTAATATGGGGCCGAACTTGGCTATTAATTTTACTTGCTCTAAAAAGCCCCTATTAGATGAATACTCTAACATTTCATGGTCGCCTGTTAACGTAAGACTTCTTTCGGCGGGAAAATGTACTATAGAAAATATATCCCCCTGAACAGTTCGATCTTAAATTGCCTGATTAATTAATTTTGGGTTTTAATTCTCTACGAAACATATTCCCACATGCACGTTCCAGTAATATGATTGTGGACTGTTCCTGGTTAGAGATAATGTTTAACAAACTCTGCCAGTATTTTAAACCATTTCTTGTGTGGAGGAAGCGTTAGAACTTAGCCACTTGCGGCATAAGCAACACACAGCACCCTTTGCTCGGGAATATACAAGTAACGTTCGCGTAACTTTTTCGTCATTTTAAAGATTACATCTTCAGTAGGCTCATCCATTAATTCTGTATCTTTAATTTTCTGCAAAAGTGCTTTCGACTTGCACATTCCAGTATCATGGTTGTGCGACTGTTCATGCCTAGAGTGAATTTTTGACAAGCTTTGTCTGTCTCTTAAACCATTTACTGTGGAGAACCAGCACCAGAATCGAACATCTTGCAAAAAAAAAAAAAAAAAAAAAAAAAAAAAAGACATCATCTTCAGTTCGACTGTATACATTCGCGTAACTTTTTCGTCGTTTGGTCCATTAATTTTGAGTTTTTAATTCTCTTCATAAGCTCTTTCCACTCACTTATTTTAGTGACATGGTTGAGGGACTGTCCATGGTTAGAGAGAATTTTTGACAATCTTTGCCAGTCTCTGAGGTCATTTCTTGTGGAGAGCGAACACTCGACTTGATCAGCTTGCAAATAAAGCAAAATACAGCAAATTTGTTAGAGAATATACCAGCTACATTTTCATGGATGGCGGAAGCAATGAAAGTAAAACACCTTGTCTCGCAGTCGGCAGGAAGTTTTACATTTTTCTCATAAATTTCTTCCTTAACTGTCCCTGCCCTAAAATTATCGTTTGTAATACGCGGCCGGGTTCCCAGGTCGCTAAGATCATCGACATCTTGAAGATCCTTCCTTAGAAGGTCTTCTCACTTCTTTGTGGTGGTGGTCTGCTCAGTTTCTTCCATATATCACTGTCACCATCTATCTACGCTAGTGGAACGATTTCATCAGTCATTAGTTCTTGCTTCCATGAAATGTACGATTCTTCAACATTACCAGCTGATGAGGCTTCTTACACTATTTTCTTTCACATTCCACTATAAGCTCACAGAAACACTGTCAGCTTTGCTTAAATTTTTTTTAAATGAATCTTATTGCTTCAGTAGTTCTTTTAGTATGTCAAACTTACGTTTTGTTTTTTTGGTACCCGATAATCGATCAATCGACACTTCTGCATAAAACAAATCACAGGCTCGAATACGTCATAGCCAGACCGCGTTCGTACTTCAGGGCTGACACGTTACTGACAAATATACCAAAAAAATTAGGGCACTTCAGTCGAAAGCGCCCGGTCTGCGGATTAGCAGTGGAAATTCCGAAGCGTGTGCAAGTAGCGGAAGTTGACGGCTGTCACTGCGGGCTACCTGTCAGGCCCACACGCCGCTCTATGTCTAGCTTTATTGACAAAAATGTCGACGACATCAAACATATCTTGTATATACGGAGAAGCCACTCGCTGACTGGGAGATAAATGGAATTCTCTACTGTCGTTGGATCACGAGGAGAACGACTGTCGTGATAAACACCCACTCTGTCCAGTTTAAGGAAAGGTAGAATCAATAATGAAGACGCCCCAGAGAGCATGACTAGGATGACTGCACCCTATTAACATTCAAAATTTGAAGTGTGAAAAGAGAAACAGGAAACCAAGCTGTTTGCTTACTCGGACTAATTTTGACTGGATAATGGCGGGGACTCCCCAAACTCAGGGCCTCTGCGTGACTACTTTTCTTGCGGCAGACTTAAACCAGGGCCCTGCCGGAAAGATGGTGATGTGCATTGGATAGGAATTCGACAAGGGAACGATCGTGGCCTGCTTAAATCGTTCTGCGATATTATTGATCTCTTTCGTTGGGATCCCACGACTGTCATACGAATACGTAATTGATGGGTTCAGAAGGGCGTAACTAGATGCGTAACTAGACCTCAGTTCAGTGACCCCATCCTACATCGTCCGAGAGGACAGACATATTCACTTGACCGTCCGGGACCACACAGACACTCAACGTACCTAAAACCAGCAAATGAGCTTGCAAAACTAGTATCCACAGTGCCAGCATGACAACATCTGAAACATCAACCACTGTTAGTTCGGACACCATTGTTGCGGCTTCCTTTGATGCGACTGCAAGGGGAGGCGACCGACAGTGGTGGTCCACGCTGGACACGGGCATCACGACATCACGTTGTCCTTCCACTAGATTACTGGTTCTGGGTAAAGCCTCGCTGTTTGTGTATCTGTGTGGTGAGGCTCTGACGAAAATCAAATCTGACATACTGAATTCATCATTGTATTTCGGGCTCAGCACCTCCCGAGACGATATGGCGGTGTTTTGGGTACCACCTATAATTCGTGTAGTCGGCAGCCAGGACAGCAGCCGTGTTATCTCTGACACATTAAGGCCGGAACCATCTGGTCATAGAAAATCGCAACAAAAGGTGGAATTTCAAGACATACAGACGAAAAACTACTTTCAGCAACAGAGCCTTTACCATCATGTCACCCAGATACACACAAGGACCTGAGGGTTTTTTATGGCCCTGACCACTATCGGACTTAACATCTGAGGTAATCAGTCCCTTAGAACTTGGAACTACTTAAACCTAACTAACCGAAGGACATCACACACATCCATGCCCGAAGTAGGTTTCGAACCTGCGACGGTAGCGGTAGCGCGGTTCCAGACTGAACCACCTAGGAGGGATTTTTAATTCCGTCTCTCCGACTACAAGAAAATGCATGATCACACATGTTCTTTTACAGGGTTGGGCAAGTAAAAGTGGCACGGACAACAGAGTTCCAAGGTACAAAGATACACAGCAGAGGAAAGGACATACAGCACTAACAAGACTATAGCAGATGTTGAAAGTAACCACCTTCATCTCTTGGCACTTTTGGGCCTTAGTCAGTAAGTTGCTGAAAGTGGAACGAAGCTGTACAGCTGGAATTGATGCAGTCGCATCCCAAATGTGCTGCTGCAGTTCTTCAAGACTATGAGGGCTGTTGCGATACACCTTAGTCTTGACAGCTCCCCGCTCAAAGCAACTGAGCACTGAAAGTTCCGGTGTCCTGGGTGGCCCTACTGAACTCTGCTAACAAGCCTGTCAGGCGTGAAGATTGCTTAAAAGAGCTCCAAGGCTTTATGAGCAGTTGCTTCATTCTTTTAGAAGTAACTGTAGGTCTTTCCCCCTTCGTTATACGAATACACGTCCAGTAGTATACACTAGTCTGGGGCACTTTTATGTGCTCCACCCTGTAGTTGGAAAGAAGGAATTAAAATACCATCAATAATTGTAAAATAACGACGGATAAGTGGCCACACAGATGAGAAGTACACTATGTTGTACAGAAAACGATGGTACACGGAGAAAAAAAAATTCATTGAAAGAAAGGACAGGGAAATGAATCAGACATCTTCATGCTAACAGCAGTGGCTAATGCCTCCCCTAACTCAATGATAGTGAAAATGCATTAAAAAATAGCAAAAAAGAAAGAAATTCGTGGCTCTTTAGTGGGAACTAATAATACAGGGTGATCAATCCTTAACGTAGCCGCCTAGACAGAAAATTTCCTCTCTCCATCCATCCCCTCCCACCCTTCCCCCACTCCCTCCCACCCCCATCCACAGCCGGCAACCAGCCGGCGGCGGCACTGGCGGGGAGTATACCTACCGGATGTCCCACAAGCCTTTCCCTGACTGCAAACACTCATAAGGTACAAAATATGTTACATAGACAAATACTTTTTATCTTGAGTTGCATGTGCAATATTGAAGTTTTTTTGTACATATATACTTATTGCAACGTGGAGTTTACGTGCAAACCGGTGACAAGTGAAATAATAACAAGTACAGAGGATTTGCGAGATACAACTAATTTTTTACTGATCAACAGTTTAACCCAAAGGGCACAGTAATTACCAAAAATTTTGTACAAGTGTCTCTTATTCACAAATCAGAAAAATACATTACACAATACCTTTCTAATTGAATTAGGTGCAAACAAGAACTTCTTATAACTTCTATACTAACTGTAACCACTTCAATACTAAAAGGTAAAATCAGTTTCATCTAACAAAGGGCGCTTGAATAATAAAGGTGAAATAAGTTTCTTTTAAATAGGTCACCTGGGCAACCACAATAGGACAATTCACATAATTTCCAATTTCCGCTACCCATCAAGTATCTCTCTTTAACATGTACGTAAGTTCAACTCCCGCTGCACATAAGGTATAATTCAGAACACTAGTCTCCTTCCTTTATCGTTTTCAAGGTAAATATATAAGCAGTATAGCAAATGGAACAGACGCCTTGGCGTGTCAATGCAGAGGAAACTTAACCTAATGCAAGATCCCCACTCACTGCAACCCGAAGAACTCAGTGGCTGCCATATCGGTTGCCATTTTCCCCGCGGCCAAAAGAACCTCTTTTCCCTCTGGTTCTGGTCGGCCAAGGTGTCGTACTCCGGACATAGATCTATACATGGACTAGGCGGCCGCTGCAGTGCTGCAACAGAAAAGCGCAAACACACAGCCACAGCCAAAGGAAACAATGTTAACAGCCCCAGTATATAGTAAGATAATATTCTGCAAAGATAGATGACATCAAGACAAAGGCAAATTAAAACGGTTAAAAGAATTAACAGTAGACTTCAAATTTCAAAGTATGTAAAACTGCCCCTGCACAAACAGACTAGTTTTAAAAGGGCAACGATAATACAAAACATAATATTACGAGTATTACACCAGTACGTCGCAGTTCCAGTACAATATTAAACTCATAAGAAAACGTAGACGCTAGTGATAACACGGGTAGGCCCGACTGCAAAACTGGAAAGCTTGAATGTCTACTTCTTCAATAGACAGCTGCGTGGTACATAGTTCAACTCCACTAGCCAAAATGAAAAACACATTGCTCAGCATCCTGTGTAGAAGACCATGGCCCAGTCACGCCTCAAGAACTTGCAATAACAGGCCCGCTTCCGCACTCCGAGCCACATACACCGGTCAAATCCAGCTAACTCCACGCAAACACAAGTTTCACTCTCTGAGCAGCGACACGTACCGGCCGTTTCGAAGCCAAAACCCCGTCTGCCCGCCATCCCACCAGCACCACCACCGGCCAACGAGGCATAGATAAGCAACACCAGAGGGAAACAATCGATCCGGGTGAATCGAACGGAGAAAGCAACTGGCGCCGGCGCCTCCCCACGTATCACTTACTGTTACTTTGTGTTTTGCAGGGCCCAGTCTCCTAATAACAACGGAAAAGGGCAAACAAGATGTACTTAGATCAGGAGAAAGCCCATTGTGTCCTGTGGCATCACGAGAAACAGTCACCAATAGCAGTCCAGAGGAAATTCCACACGCCATACGACAGCCACCAGATGTTACAAACATCAAGACGCACCTAGTGCGCAGACAATTCAGACAGTGAGAGACGCCTTCGTAAGAATTCGCAATAAGTCAGTCCGCAGAGCCTCACGTGATTTGCTGTCTCCGAAGACATTACTGCACCGCATGATACATAATCAACTTGTTTTCTATGTGAACGTAGTCCAGTTCGTGCAGTCCTTCCAACCAACGGATGACAATGCTCGATAGGACTTTACTATTACATGCTGGCTGAGATTAGGGAAGATGATGACTATCTGAAACGTGTCGTTTTCTCATAAGTGGTCACATTCAGCGGAATAGTGTTGCCAACCGACGCAATACTAGGATCCAGTAGTCCTAGAATCTCAAAGCTGTGTCTGAGATCGTCAGAGACATATGGCGGGCAACGCAAGAAGTACACGTCGATATTTATTGTCTATGAAAATATAATATTGAATACGTTACAAGCACTTTAAGATAACAGAAGTGTGTGTGTTTGTCGTTTTTTCTGCCTTCCACGTGCCTGTGAGACTATGGTTGCGTAGAAATCTTGAGCAAGTAGCAAGTGTTTTTAGAGATTTCACATATGACACATATGTACATACAGAATCAATGCTTGCAGTAAGGATTTTATTTCAAGAGGAACTTATCCACGATACCAACTCCGATACCTTTTATCCCACTGCCGGCCTCTCCCCTCTCCTCTATCTCCTGTACACAATCATCTCCTTTTGTATGCTCTCTTCCATTATGTTTCCCCTTTTTATATCTGTGTTGCTCCATGATTTCTGCTTTACGTCGTTTTAAAAGTCTTCCTCTTTGTCTCGCGGCTGAAGAGCATCGCCTATGGTGCTGCCAGCCCATCCCAGATGGGGAATTTAAATACAATAAAGGGAAAAAATCAGAAATGCCTAATATAGTACACCAGGCACCCAGGCATGATCAAAGAAGACAAGAGTGGGAGTGGTGCACTGTTAAGTCCTAATTTTATTTTCAGGAAACGTTTAACAGTGACAGGCGTGTGGGAAACAGTTCGCGGCCTTTTTTGGCCGGTTAACTGAAAGAGATCATGCTTTTGCGATCTTACAGCAGGATCGCGACGATACACACAGCAGCTTCTCATTACATGAAATTCATGATGAGTTAATGATAGAATCATCACTAACAACACATGGCCTCCTTGTTGCCTTATTTTACCCCCTGTGACTTTTATGCCTGGGGATATTAACTGTAGAGCACAATCGTTCGTAATTATTACGACTGACAAATCTTCACTGTTGCTTGGGAAGCGTGGGAAGGTCACAAGCGCTTCCATCTCGTCAGTAGCTTCCTAGCTTTAGAGATTGATTGATGTACTTACGACTGCCAAGAAGAAACTCCACGCACTGCTTAGAAAACAGCGGCAGCATTTCTGAAAGTCGTAATTTTTATTATCGTTTGTAACTTCGTTACATCTTATAAGTTCAGTAATGTTCACAATATGGGTTTATGATTGCTTTTATGCATGATCCAAGCTTTGTTTACTGAGATAAAAATACGAGCATTTGTACACTCAGTCTATAACAATTTCGTATTTAATTTCAGGTGTCAGACATAATAAAGGCAAATGACCCAAATCTGGGAGATAAAATAAGGAAATTTCTTGATGAGCTGGAGGAAGAGGAGAATGAGAGCAACATTTATGACTCGACAAATGAAGATGAATCCGATAAAGTTGAAGAGGATGATATTGACTCTAGGTATGGCGAGAGTGAAGAACACCAAATTACAATCGTTCGTGCAGACCCTCCAAATTCTGTCGAAAAAGGGAGCGACGCTCTGTTGTAATCAAGAAAGTGACCCAGGATAGTTTCTTGATCTTCTTCGACATAACTGACACCCATTATTTCAACTTCCGGTAAAAGTATCTCTTTATCTTTCGATGGTAAGGACTACATCATTCGGCCTCGCAAGATTTATTTGCGGGGTGAGGATGGACGTCGCTGGTCATCTGTAGCTCCTGAAAAGAAAGACAGCGCATATACCTCAAAGAAATATTATTCATCATATTCAGTCCCTTATCAATGGAACTAGAAACGCCGCTACACCGTTAGAAACATTTTCTTTAGTTTTCACAGATGACATGTTACAATTAATAGTACATCACACGAATGAGGAGGTAATGAGGAAAAGATCAAAATATCAAAATCCAAAGAGCATTCGGAGTACAACTTCCACTAAAGAATTAAAATTTTTAATTGGTACCCTGATCGTGACAGAATATTTGAAGAATAACCATTTTTATCAACTCGTGAGTTATTTGACAGTAGTTTATGTAGCCCTAGATATAAAACAGCCATGAGTTCCGAGCGATTCTAATTTTTAATTTCTTCCCTGAGGCTTGATGACAAGTTGACTCGTGAGGAACGAAAGTAGTCCGATCCATTTGCAGCTACCAGGGAATTACGTGATGAATTTGTTA
Source organism: Schistocerca serialis cubense (assembly GCF_023864345.2). Lineage (NCBI taxonomy): Eukaryota > Metazoa > Arthropoda > Insecta > Orthoptera > Acrididae > Schistocerca > Schistocerca serialis. The sequence continues at coordinate 179,692,128 of NC_064645.1, forward strand.
TCAAGTGCCGTAACTATTACAGACTAGGCTCATTCATTACAGTGGACGAACAGCTCCTTGCTTTTCGTGGTACAAGACCCTTTCGTATGTTCGTAGGCAACAAGCCCACTAAATATGGAACTAACATTGTGATGGCATGTGACGTAGGAACAAAATACATGGTTGATGCTTTCCCATATCTTGGCAAAGGCACAGATACTAACGGTCTGCCACTTGTAGCATAGAACGTGAAGGAGCTATGAGAGTATCTAACCGAAATGTTACGACTGATAACTGGTTCACAACTATCATGTTAGCCGACGATCGACTAAACGGGAAACTCACTGTTGTTGGTACTTTGAGACACAATAAGTGAGAAACACCTCCAGAACTACTTATAACCAAAAAGAGAGAAATACGAACATTCACGTTCACCTTTGACAAGGAAATGACTCTTAATAAAATAGTCCTTGTGTTGTCGATGATGAAACGACCAAGATGAAACAGATGAAGTAACTAAGAAACATACGATGATTCATTGCTGCAACGTCAAAAAAGGTGGCGTTGATTCGTTAGACCAGATGTCTCGCAACATTTCTTGCAGCCGGAAGACTAAACGGTGGCCTTTGTGGGTCTTTTACGGAATTTTCAACATTATGTGCCTTAATATGTGGGTAATCCACGTTCACAACACCACCCGTGAAAAGCAGAATGTCCTAAAGTGGAAACATTTCCTAATACGACTAAGTGAAGAGCTACTCTCACCACGGACGTAAAGCGGGCTTGAACACATACCAAGAATATCAAATGACCTGCTCCTCACTATACAGTCTGTCCTTGGAATTCACTATACAGTCTGTCCTTGGAATCGAACCCCGTCGTGAGAACATTGATGGAAATGCTGGAATATGAACTGCCCCGAGGAGAACTAGCTGCCACATATGTCCGTCGAAAAAGACAAGACTGTCAACAACGTTCTGTGCTGTTTGTTAAAAGGCATTTTGCAATGAGCATAGAGCGCAACTATGAGCTAATTGTTCGAAAAAAATGTTCTCATTGCTGTCAAAAACTATTGTTTCTGTGATTATATACTGTGGCTTGTATTGTTTATTAGTGGTAAAAGAATGGAAATGAACGTATGGCATCGTTGGCTGGGAGGCCCCATCCGGTGAAGTTCGGCCTCCAAGTGCGAGTCTTATTTCAGTCGACGCCACATTGGGCGACTTGCGCGCCGCAGATTAGGATGAAATGATTATGAGGACAACACAAACTTCAGTCCCCAAGCGGAGAAAACTCAAACCCGGTCGGGAATCAAACCCGGGCGACGAGCATGTCACCAACCAGCTAAGCAGGCGGACGATTAGTGATTATTAATAAATAATAACGTGTTACCAAATTTTGCTTACTTTTTGTTATGTCGTAAAAATTACGAACGTTTGTAACATTAGATAATTGAAGACCGTTTGTGTTCTAGGGTTAAAAGAGAAAGGGTACAATTCAAATCCACACACTTTAGATGAACTTGAATCTAACACTCGTCAAGAAATAGCTACCGTTTTCTCGGGGAACTGCAAAGTAGATGAGCAATTTCCTAAACAGGTGTCAGAAGTGCTTGAACAATGAAGGAAGCAGTTCCAGCAGCTCATTGCTTAATAAATGTGAGTAATATACTTTTCCTTTTAAGTGTTTATATTACGTATGTTAGAAATAAACATACTATATTTTTTCCGAACCTCCTGTCACCCACACCAAGGAAGGACACAGCAGCCGGCAGGCCGCATGCTCCGAAAGCTGTTGAGTTATCGATTGACCACCCTGTACAGTCAAGAGTAAAATTTTTTGTTTATTTACCGACGCAATCCCATATTTATGACACAGTCTTAACCGGTTTCGGCCATACAATGACCACCTTCAGATTCTAAATGCGGCATAAACTGAACACAGGTTCATCCGTTGTCAACGCATGTCTACTTATATCTCCACGAACACAACAGCTGCCACCACGTAACAAAGGAAGCAAAGGTAGCATCAAACAGAAGAACGAGTGACTGGCGGCGAATGGGTTTTGTTTGGGAGGTATTTTCAGCTTCACTGAAAAATGCTTTATTACATTACAGTTACGGGTACAAGTACAGACATTGTGATCATTGCTATCTTAATATCTACCCACTTCAGTTTATTAGCACTTTTGCTCTGCATCTAATAGTCTCCGCGCAAAGACATCATATAATTTACTATCAGATGTTTCCCACACAGTTGTAATGCGCCTTGAAGTGGATTACGTCTGTTACTATAAACCACCTGTTTTGTGTCCACCCTTCCACAATTCAGTGCCTGACCTGCTGCCCAGGCAGAAATAAATATTAATTGCTTGTTTGTGGCACGCTGACTTGGAGGTGCCAACGAGGCTAAAAACATACCGTCAAACGGGGAGAGATGTGCCTAGTTGGGTGAGAATGTGCTAACGATAGACTTGACGCTTACGTGATATCTAGGAGTTTTTCTGTGTAAGCAGGGAGTTCCGTCTCTCTGCGAAAGTTCGCAAGTGTCGTCAGTGTTCACTTTTGACTCGTTGCCTTCTTTATTCCGATTGGTGGCTATCTTACTTCTACTATGGCGCCTGCTTTACTTGGGCGTGTACTTTGGCTTGTACTGTTACCAGCTATGGTGTGGTAATTAATTTCTAGAAGCTGTTTTGCCCATTTCGAGGTTCGTTGAGTAAAGTAACGTCCGCCGGGGCATTTTCACTTGTCTCGATCACAAATGTTTGAGAGACGTGACTGGGGAAGATTTTTATTTAAGGAGTCATGATGCAGAAATTCGATTTCTGGTGAACAGAACAGTATCTGGTCAGCTGTTTCACGATTATCATGCTTGTATCCGGAAAACATTACATCACCCTTCACCCGTTCAAATGTATTTAATTCAGAAGCTATATCTATATTCCGTTTAGTAAGACAGCTTTATGTTTCCGTATTCGTGTCCAAGTGATAGTGGTTCAACGAGGTTTATCAGAGACATGTTTATAATATTAAATACTAACCTTCTAGCTGTCCATGCTTTCTCAGTTAAAATACAGGAACTCAACTGAAATTGGTTTTTGCGTAACTTAATTCTGGACTTCCATTTCTTCATTTGATTATCGGAAACCTACTGAGCACTAGCATGCTCACATATATTGCACAGTTACTTGATTTGTAGCATCCTCGCGCGCATTGTACCTCTTGTGATTTATTTAGTAAGGATTGCTTAATAGTGTTTTTAGCAGAAGCCACTTGATTTATTTCAGGTCAACGTTCAAGGAAGTGTTACATCCCATGTAGCGTGGCGGAGCAGACATAAGCTTCGTTATCTCTGTTGCGCAGGTTAAAATTAATTTCAGGGCCACGACAAAGCATTTTTCGGAGTATTCAGGGAACAGTGATTAATTACACGCCTCTGTATAGTTTCAAATCAGTCTCAGTAACTATACGTCTTAGTGTATGTGCTGGTGAATATTGGAACGTCGGTAATTGGAAGGTTGTGAGTCACAACTGCTAGATTACATTTCCTGTTAGGTTCAGAAAATTGTTTCAGCAAATTTTGTACCATTTTACATTCACAGTTTTGCACAGTCACGTTTCATACTCAGAAATTTGTATAGTCATATAGGCCACTAGTACAATAACTACATAACTTAAAATAGATGTTATTGAACGAAATGGTTTTAAAAATTTCTCATAATTTTAAAGCTTCAGTGCACAAAAAGTGTTTGAAGTAATTTTGGTCTATTGTGATTATTTAGTTTGGAAATGTCAGTACTTTTAGATTTGTTCTGATACTAAAAAACAGATGTAAAAGCAGGAAGGGCATGTACAAAGATGTGGTGTCTGACAATGAGATTTTTTTATTCTTGCTGTTTCAGCCCGGAGCTGTAAAATCTTTGTCAAGGTCCTCTTTAAATCACAAAGCAGATGAACGCTGTTTTGTGAAGTTTAGTTAGCACGTCCTCTGCCGTTCAGCTGGCTCCCCGATCACATATTCTTTCCTAATAGTCATGTAGAGATTCAAATGATACTTCCGATCGATAAAATTCTCACGTGTTATTTCTTTAACAACGTAATGTTTGTCACCCTTTCTTTTAGCACTTCTGGCAATACAATTCTCTTCAGCAGGTCAGTTCACTTTTCTGATTCTTTTTGGTTCTGTAGTGGTTGCCAAAGGCACTGAGTTGCATTCCGTTTCACTATGAGCAAAAGCCATGAATCTTAAATCGAGGGTTCCGAGGTCAGGTATTTCCTGAACAGTGGTCAGAGCGATAGCTAAAACAGGAAATGTGGTCTACCATTGCAGGGAGAGAATTGAAATCTTTGTACATACAATGTTTTGTCTCACATATACTTCGCTTTCCCTCTATTTCCGAAGATATGAGGCAAAGTTGAACCAACGGCCTTGCCGTAGTGAACACCGGTTCCATACACATCACCGAAGTTAAGCGCTGTCGGGCTTGGCTAGCACGTGGATGGGTCACCGTTCGGGTCAACCGATTGCTGTTGGCAAGCGGGGTGCACTCAGACCTTGTAAGGTCAATTGAGAAGCTACTTGACTGAGAGGTAGCGGCACCGGCCACGAAAACTGACAACGGTCGGAGGGTGGTGTACTGACCAAAGGCCACTCCGTATCCGCAACCGGTGACCCCCAACGGCTGAGGATGACACGGCGACCGGTCGGTACCGTTCGACCTTTAAGGCCTGTTCTGACGGCGTTTGTTTTTGTTTGCTTGAAACACTCCTGAAGCATCTAAAACCCATATTTGAAGGGAGACATTTTAAGAGTAGTCCCATCTCAGTTTTCAACATCCCAAAAAAGTGCAGATTCGTCTGTGAATGGCCTACAGCACCGCTGGGGTCAGTAAAGATGAAGTTACACCTAATTACATCTTTCACCTTTTAGCGGTAGACAGAGGTCGAGAGGAAATGTAACAAGAATAGGAATGAGGAACAAACTCAGATGGAACTTTCGTAAGTTGCAACTTCAATTTCGGGCTAGCTTTGTTAACACCAACTGATCCCATCAACAGTGCACTGTTTTATAAACAATGACTGGAATCTCTTAGTTTCATAGTGTTTGACATAAAATTAAATCAAGGAGATTGTTTCATGTGGTCAGAAACAGATGAAAAACGCGGAAGCTGTGAGAAAGCAAGCTGTTTCTACAAATATTTCAGGTCTGTTCCTGCTATAGTAAACCAGGTATCCTAATTTAGCGATCACTGTGGAAAACAGAAGCTAACCAAATTTGCTGATGTGATGTACTTGAACGCAGTTCAGGAAGTACCTAACCTAGAAATTATTAATTTAAACTCCATGGTTGCTGGTCGTCTTGAAATGGAATGCGACTCAGTGCATTCGCTAATCACTGTACAACAGTCTTCACTCTTTACAGCAAAAACTGGGCAAACATAAATTATGGGAGAAAACAATGCTCAGCAAACATATTTGCCAATGTAGACAGTGTTAGTGACACACAGGCTGCATACGCATTTCTACAATATACGCTGCTTAAGTATTACAGCTAGGCAAATCAAGATATCCTTTTCTAGCGCTGTAGTTATCTCATCATTGGCATCTCTTATTACGGCATAATATGTAAGGTAGCCTATGTTTTTAGACTACGTTTTACTTCCTTATCTTCCAGATTTACAATTTATGCCCTTCAAAGAACTGTGCTACCTGCAGTCCATGTGATGACTTGAGTGCCTCCACGATAAGATAGCCGTACGTAGGTGCAACCACAACGGAGGGTTATCTGTTGAGAGGCCAGGCAAACGTGTGGTTCCTGAAGAGGGGTAGCAGCCTTTTCAGTAGTTGCAGGGGCAACTGTCTGGACGACTGACTCATCTGACCATGTAACATCCACTACAACGGTCTTGTGTACAGCTGCAAGCGAGGGGAAACTCCAGCCGTTATTGTTCTCGAGGGCATGCAGCTTCACTGTAAGAATTAATGATGATGGCATCCCTTTGGGTAAAATATTCCGGAGGTAAATAGTTCCATATTCTGATGTCCGGGCGGGGACTACTCAGGATGATGTCGTCATTAGGAGAAACAAAACTAGCATGCTACCGATTGGAGCGTGGAATGTTAGATCAATTAATTGGGTAGGTAGGTTAGAAAATTTAAAAAGGGAAATGGATTGGTCGAAGTTAGCTATAGTGGGAATTAGTGAAGTGGTGGCAGGAGTGTGTGTGTCCTGAGGTCGTCGGTCCCTAGTCTTACACACTACTTAAACTAACTGAAACTAACTTATGCTAAGAATAACACAGACACCCATGCCCGAGGGAGGACTCAAAGCTAAAAGCTCCGGCGGGAGGGGCTGCGCAATCCGTGACATAGCGACTCAAACCACGCGGCCATATAGCGTGGCTCAGTGGCAAGAGAAACAGAACTTATGGTCAAGTGAATACAGCGCTATAAATGCAAAGCCAGATTTTGATAATGCAGGTGGGGGTTTAATAATGACTAAGAAAATAGGAATGAGGGTAAACTACTACGAATAGCATAGGGAAAGCATTATTGTGGCCAAGATAGGTACGATGCTCACACTCACAACAGTAGTACAAGTTTATGTGCCAACTAGTTCCGCAAATGATGAAGGGAATGAAGAAATGAGATGAAAGAAATCATTTAATAGTGATGGGGTACTGAAATTTGTTAGCAGGAAAAGAAAGATAAGGAAAAATTGTAGGTGAATATGGATTGGAGAAAAGAGTGTAAGAGGAAGCCGCCTGATAGAGTTTTCCAGAGAGCATAGTTTAATCATCGCTATCACTTGGTTTCAGAATCATAAAAAGAAGGTTCTATACGTGGAAGAGACCTCGAAACACCGGAATGTTTCAGATTAAGGTAATGGAAACATAGAGCTTTAGGAACCAGATTTTAAACTGTAAGACATTTCGAGGGCAGATGTGTACTCTGACCACAACTGACTAGTTACAACTGTAGATTAAAACTTAAGAAATGGGAAAAGGTAGGATATTAAGGAGATGGGATCTGAACAAGCTGAAACAATCATATGTTGAGGAGAGTTTCAGAGGGAGCACTAGCAAAGGCTGACTAGACGAGGGGAAAGGAATGTAGTTGAAAACGATTGGATAGCTTTAAGAGATGAAATAGTGAAGGCAGCAGAGGATCAAATACGTAAAAAGACAAGGCGTAGTAGATATCCCTGGATAGCACAAGGGATACTAAATATAACTGATGAAAGGAGGAAATCTAAAAATTCAGCAAATGAAGCATGGAAAAGAATACAAAGTTTAAAAATTGAGATTGATAGGAAGCGCAAAATGGCTAGAGGACAATTATAAGGATTTAGAAGGATATTTCATTACGGGAAAGATAGATACCACCTACAGGAAAATTAAAGAGGCCTTTGGGGAAAGGAGAAGCAGAGAAGTGGATTTTGAGAATAGATTTTTGAAGTGTTTACATGGCCACTCGGAAACCGTATTGGGAAATCGGTTTACGAAATCCGGTTTTGGGGGCCCGGGGTGATTGATGCCTCTGTAGAGTCTAGAGCTGGCCTCCGTGCCTACGGAGCCTAAGTCACTGAGGCGACGGACGAAACTGCAGCTTGTAGACTCAGCGCTAACTCAAGACTGTACACGACTCGGTGCGCTAAAGAGAACTGTTAGCCGTAGCTCAGTGCTTCGGCATTTAACGAGGTATCGACCAATCGCTATCCACATACGTGATGCCCACGGCTTGGCAACTGTGGACCCTGGTGGATCTCGGTATAGTTCTTACTGCCAACCCATACAGCTGCTGCGTTGCGAGTGTTCCGAGCGTGGCTTATCGAATGTGGTGTAGTACTCTCTGGAGTCGTGAGTACCGCCACCTCACCTTCCACATACATTACGTCACACCATTTTCTAGGATATGAGTAAACCAAAAATAAAACATTTTTCAATCATCTGAGATGTAGGGCCACTTCATATTTCTTCTAAGCGATTGACGTTTCGACCCTTCTGCTGGGACCTTCTTCAGGATCTTGTGGTGTCTACTATAGACTGAAATGTGTCAGAGATAAGTGTCATTCTGTCTTACAAAGATGAGCTTTCCGTCACTTTTGCTGGCGAAGTTGGATTATTGCGTAAAACCACTGATGGCCCGTCATCATTCGATAGTGGGAGAGGTATTCCTGCGCTAGTGCTGAAGAAGGAGGTTATACGTGAAATCTCCTGTGGCTATCATTGGTGGGCCAACGTCATCGGTTGGAGATGGTTCAAATGGCTCTGAGCACTATGGGACAACTTCTGAGGTCATCAGTCCCCTAGAACTTAGAACTACTTAAACCTAACTAAACTAAGGACATTACACACACCCATGCCCGAGGCAGGATTCGAACCAGCGACTGCAGTGGTCGCGCCGTTCCAGACTGTAGCGCCTAGAACCGTTCGGCCACCACGGCCGGCTCGGTTGGAGAGGAATGCTGGAGAATAAGTTAAAATTCCTCCTGCAGCTGCTTGTTGGCCATCATCACTGGCTAGAAGTGAAACGAGTAGACCAAGAGAGGGAGAATGTTCTCGAATATTATTGTCCGCAGAGGTGGCTTCCAGGGGGATGTTCTTATTGCTCGCACGCCCTGGCTTGCGTATTCAGTTCCTTTGTGGCGGGAAGCCACGGTGCCGGGAGCCTATAGCCGTCTTCTCTATTGAAGCTTTTTGCGTTCTTCAAAATTTCAATCGCTTCTCATTCTTTTCTACTATAAATGGTGGTTTCCTTAGTCAGCTCTGCCCGTTTTACTTCTAGCCAATGATGACGGCCCACCAATAACAGCAGAGGAATTTTAACCAGTAACGAATGACTCTGGCCCACTTTTGGTAGCCACAAGAGATTTAGCTAACATCTCTAACTGTCGAATGACGATCGCTCAGGCGCTCACCAATGGTAGCCACAAGAATTTTTCAGTAATTTCACTTCTCCAGGGTAAACCCGGGGAAACTCCGCTTCATAACTTAACGCTACACTGTTCTCTGCAGGGCTCAGTCTAGAGTGCATACGACAAAATCCTAAAGAGGATCTCAGCAGAGTCCTCGAAACTTCGATCGCTTAGAAGAAATGTGACGCGGCCTTACAGGAAATTTTAACTTCATTTCTCAGCCACATATCAGATGAAAAGGTACCACAAATATTTATATACTTTCTCACTAAAATACTTTGGTTAATATTAAGGCTACTGTAGCATTGCGAGAAAAGAAAAACGGTTTAATGCGTACTCATGAAAATTGGATCTCTGCAGTCAATTTTAGATGAAATCGGAGAGCAGAAAAAATTTTCGTTTTTTTTATGTCATCAGGCCTGCCACGAATTTCTCTCCTGCGTTAACATCTTCATATCAGAGTAGGACATGCTCACTGTGACCGCAATTATTTATTGGACGTACTCTAAGTTCTGTCTTCCCCTGCAGTTTTAACCGTCAACAGCTTTCTCTAGTACCATTGAAGCTATTCCCTGATATCTTAATACATGTCTTAACATGTTGTCCCTATTTCGTCTTAGTGATTTGCTCACATTCCTTTCTTTGCCATTCCACATCTTATTTGTCCACATAATTTTCAACCTCCTGTTATGGCACTCCTCTCAAACGCTTCGATTTTCTTCTGTTCTGGTTTTCTCACAGTGATTCACTACCAACCCCTGCTGTGCTCCAAACGGATACACTCAGAAATTTCTTTTTAAATTTAATTCCTATGGTTGATACTCATAGACTTCTCTGCACCAGTAGAAGAATTTTTTACTTTTTTCTACTTCGTGGTCGCCAGTTTTGGTGTTTCGTTTACGTCTAGTCTCTCCTGATACTCATAACTATATTCTTCGATTTACTGTCAGTCCATATTCTGTACCCATTAGACTGTCTATTCCATTCAACATACCATGCCATTCTCATCACTTTCACTGATATCCTTTCACCCTGAATTTATTTTATTTCCGTCATTGCTTCTGCATTGTGTAGAATGAACAGCTGGGGTAAAAGACTGCATCCCTGTCTTTCGCATATTATATTATAACGCTATTATTGGCTCTGAGCACTAAGGGACTTAACAGCTGAGGTCATCAGTCCCCTAGAACTTAGAACTACTAAAACCTAACTAACCTAAAGACATCACACACATCCATGCACGAGGGAGGATTCGAACCTGCGACCGTAGCGGTCGCGCGGTTCCAGATTGAAGCGCCTAGAACCGCTTCGCCACACCGGCCGGCCCTTTCATGTCCTTCGATTCTTGTAACTGCACTTCATTTCCCGTAGAAGTTTCTTATGTCCTTTCACTCCCTGTACCCATGCCATGTTACCGTCAGAGTTATGAAGATTATATTCCATTCGTCATTAGCAAAGGCTTTCTCTAAATCTCTTCAAATGCTATAAATGTAGGCCTTATGTGAATCTACGTTCTAGGATAAGTTGTTGGGTCACTTGTGTGTGACTTCGTACACAACCACAAGGAAAGGTGGGCTACAGAGTGGAGCAGCAGCTGTCGTTACACCAGAGCCGGACAGAAGCGAAAATGACTAACGAACAAGATAACACAACATTGGTTTGAACTTTTCTCTGTAATCAAAATGATCTTCCTACCGATTTTCTAACCTTTTGTGAATAATGTGTGTGAGTATTATTGTAATACTTCTGTGCCAGATGCACTGGACAGATGGGCGTCACGCAACTTGACATAGTGAAACTCTCCTAAACCCGTAAGCTCGCGCAGCTACAGTTTAACTCAAGTGTTTGCTTCGCTCCAAAAGGACGGTTCAGATTACTGACTGACAATAGAGGGCAACCGCCGAAACCCGAACGCCAGCTGCAACTTGAGACCTAAGTTTTAAAGGTATTTTATTTACAAACAACAGGATTTATTGTTGAGTTGCAGCCTTCTTAACAACTCAGGAACGCATATACACTCTTGAAGGGAATAATAGGGGTTTTCACTATAAAATCTGACATGAAAAGCGGTAGGAAATTACAAACCACGGTGTGAAGTGCCAGCAGCGTGGTAACAATGCGGGGGCTCCTAGGCCAGTCGCCACCCAAGGACTTTTCGACTCGTTAGAATGGAAATTTGAAGACCTTGGAAGATGGGTGTTGGTGTGTTGAGGTTACTAATTGAGATCGTCAATGACAGATACAATACGACAGAGCTTAGCACCCAGCAGGAGAAAATGGTGGAAAATGAATAAAATTGTCGAGCATTGGCAGTCAAGGATCGGTGAGTGACAGAAGGATCCATGAGTGTCTGAGGAGAAGAGACTGCGGGGCTCTTCACACAAAGCGTTCCGACTTTACTTTCTGCAGGCATATGAGTCATTTCTAGACACTAAACCAGACCCCTGCATTCATTCAGGAGTCTATAGTCACTTCGTTCCATCCACATTTTCCGTACCGTGTCAGATGGGCTTTCTTACGTTCCGGTGCTTGAGTCTTCAGAACCTGAGTCCACATTCCTTGTGTTACCTCAGCTTCAAAATGTTACGTTGATGCTACATCAGCAAGCTAATAACTGCACAGAGGAGAAACGACCTGCACGGTCAATGACACTGCGTTAGTTGTCGGGCGGCCGCTACCTAGAGAAGTGGTTCGCAACCTGAGAATAATTATGCTCTTAGGGGTACAATGCAGTTTACCGAGGGGTAAAAACTAAAAGGTTCAGTTGCATTTCGGTAACTAAACTATTTTTTCTTTGTGGTTTCACACTGTCAAATAGGAGGAAAACGATTAATTATGTTAAAATACGTGGGCAAAAATCTTAAGTCAAAATACGGAACTTTCTTTATTGGTAACTAGTTACAATTCATCGGCCTTCAGATCAAGTGCGATAACATGAACGCTATATATATATATATATATATATATATATATATATATATATATATATATATGATTCTTCATCTTGACATATATGTTGGTTGAGCGAGGTCATCGGTCTCATCGGATTAGGGAAGGATGGGGAAGGAAGTTGGCCGTGCCCTTTGAAAGGAACCATCCCGGCATTTGCCTGGAGCAATTTAGGGAAATCACGGAAAACCTAAATCAGGATGGCCGGATGCGGGATTGAACTGTCGTCCTTCTGAATGCGAGTCCAGTGTCTAACCACTGCGCCACCTCGCTCCGTGACGTATATGTCAAAAGACATTAGCGTGGTATGAAATACAAATTCTTGTCAAAAAATCATGTATAGTCATATTGGCCATATCTGTCATTAGTAAAAGTGAGAACATCCCTAAAACACCTAAATATATTGAAGACTTTCATTTTTAAACTCTATGGCGCAGATGTTATATGAATCTGGTTACCTATAAACAGGTATGCACCACGGTGTTGTGTCTGAACAACTGACATGAACATAGATGAAACGATCTTCCAAACATCACCTGACATACATCACAGTCTACACCATGCATTCTGTGCTGTGTTAGAGAACGAGGTAGACGTAATGTTTATTTTGCGTGATAATTACATTCTCTTTGCATACATTGGTACATAACAGTATTCGCAGTAAATGACATGGAGGCACAGTATTAAAATTCACATGTAAACCTCGTGAAGTGTCTTATCGTAATATATTTGCCACAAACATGGAATATCTACCTAATAATACAATTAATTGTGTAAAGTATGGTGCACTATATAGGCGAGTAGTAATATTTATCGTTACAAATTGCAAAAGCAGTACGCAAATGCTTCCAAAATTCCCTCACATCTGCACAACCAAACTAGAAAATCACAACGCAATGTTGACAGAGTGGTGAGGAGGGGGAAGGAACATGGATGCAGCTGTGGAGTCAACAGAACAAGAGACGTTATTCAGACTGGGAACTGAATGGGGGTGGCAGTGGTGTGGATAGCAGGGAAGGGGGAAAATTGAGAGGCACAGGATAGTCTGAAGATGTGGGTCCGCAAAGGTTGACCTGTTTCTTGTTTCTTTGATTTATACTTCTATGGCTTGTTCCAGTGTCTGTACTTGAAAATGGCCTAAGACCGAAGTCTGGATCGTATAACAATAAAATAAGAGTTATCACAGTGAAATGGGGGCAGTATTATTAAGAAAATTACCGTGACTATGGCTCCAGCCAAAATAAAAATTATGAGGAATATATATGTATAGTGACGACTTTTAAAAATAATTTAACATGTGAGAACAAAAATCGTAAGTTAAGAGATAATATATTCCTATATTGACAACTAGTTTCAGCTGAGTAACGATGAATCTTCAGATTGATAAAGATTATTGCCTAATTCAGTGTGTATCAACCACCAGGCATACACATCGTCATAATATACTGAGCTGAACAGCTCTTGTTGTCCTTTACATACTACAGTAGTTGTCATTGTCTCACAATTTACAATGTTATATATTTTTGATATCTAAACTTTATCACATTATTTTTAAAAATCGTTACTATTAACTCTATACTTACTACATGAGGGAGCAATTATTACATTCTTTTTCAAATACAAGGATTAACACGTGACATAATGTGGAACGAAAATACCATAATCTCTTTTAGATAGACATACTTCGTTTGTTACATTATAATTCTATGGTGGTAACAATGAGACATATACATTACATTTGCTTAAATATCTCATGAGAATGCCTTTTTAGAGTTGCAGGTAGTTCCCGCAATGGAGCAGAATTTGCTTCATTATCCACTTCGCTACAATAAACGAAGTAACTAACGACACAGCATAAGAGTTACTATGTAATGGCTACTAGACTATCATCTTCATCATCATTATCATTATTATTAATCACAGTGGCCAGACACAAAACATGGGCAGCGTGTAGCCTATTACTTTCTGTCAGTTCAAAAGCAAGGAGTCCAGGAATCAAGTGATATACAAACAGTATCCATTATTTTAAAGTAATGGGGGCCCAGTGTATGGTTGAAGCAGGTGTCGCTAGCGAGAAGAGTGTTACAGCGTGACCACGTTTTGTAAGAAGTTTCTATCCTCTTTTCCACTGATTCACTGGTAATTATTTCACCATTCTGAAAAAAAGTTGTTAAAAACAAGCGGTTCCAATCGTCTCATTGGATTCTAAGTTCGTGCTTTAACAAACCGCCTACCAAAATTAAATACATCAAAAAATAAAATAAAAGAAAAAATAAGAAATATAAAAATCAACGCACCACGAAGGAATTATCTGAATGGGACGGAAATTGACAGATCTGACGTACATGTACAGTCAATGAAATGATTACAGTTTCATGCACGATTTATTCAAGAGAAAGAGCTTCACAAATAAACCAATCAATGACGCGTTGTTCCACCTCTCGCCCTTATGGAAGCAATTATTTGGTTTCAGATTTACTGTTTTGTTGCAAGTCCTCCTGAGGGACATTGTGCCAAATTCTGTCCAAATGGCGCGTTACATCGTCAAATTCCCGAGCTGTTTGGAGGGCGCAGTCCATAATGCTCCAAACGTTCTCAATAGGGAAGAGATCCGGCGATCTAGCTGGTCAAGACAGGCTTTGGCAAAACGAAGGAAAGCCAACTCTTTCCGTGTGCTGAAGTGTAAGCCTAGGAAGCGTTGCTACGAAAAGCAACAAAACTGCGCTTAGAAGTTCATCGATATACAACAATGGTACGTGGATGACAACCAAAAGAGTCTTGCAATTAATTTAAATGGCACCTTAGACCATCTCGGGCTGTATGCCGTGTGCCAGTCAGGTTGGTAATCCGTCGCTGTCCGAGGCTTCCCCAGACATGTCTTTGCTGGTCGTTGGGGCCTGAAATCTCATTGCCTGGAGTAGAATTTTCTTTACTGATGAGTTCCACTTCGATGTGAGCACCGATGACCACTCAGGAGGTATCTGGAAATGCCCTGGAGAGCGGTGACCTACCAACCTGCCTGTCCCCCGCCATATGGTCCGACAAACACGAGTGGTAGTCAGGGGTGCCATTTCAGTTCATATCTGGACCCCTTTGGTTGTCACCCACGGCACCATTACAGCACAGCGATATGACAACGATATTTTACATCCCGTTTCGATTCCTTTTATGCTCACAATTTAGGAAGATCGTGCCCGTCGGCACACGGCGAAAGTTTCTACTCCTTGTCTTTGGGTCTGCCAATCCTGATCTTGGCCAGCAGGATCGCTGGATCTCTCCGAAAGTGAGAACGTTTGGAGCATTATGAGCACGGCCCTTCAATCACATTGAGATTTTGACAATCGAACGCGCCAGTTGGACGGAATTTGGCACGATATCACTCAGGAGGACATCCAGCAACTATATCAATCAGTAACAAGCCGAATAACTGCTTGCATAAGGACCAGAGGTGCACCAAAACGTTATCAACATGCTCAATTTGTGAAGCTCTTTCTCTTAAATAAATCATCCAAATTTTCTGAAATTATAATCTTTTGTTTCTCTGTATGTAATTCCTTCTTGATGCATGGTTTCCCAAGTTCGAGTGTATCATTCATCTTTCATCAACTCAAACATTTTAAAGTGTTCAAAGGAAATTATTTTTCTTTACAGTGGGTATTTAGGTGCTACAGTCGATGATGGTGGGGACATGACGTATACTAGCTAATATCAGGCAGCACTGGGGAGGGGGGGGGGGGGGGGCTAATGGTCTCAGAGGTTGGGAACCACTGACTGAGAGGGGATCAAGCCTTCTGTCGACAAGTGGGAGAATGAAATTGTTACGTTACTGAGAGCATTTGGCAACCAGGTGGGCATCTTACAGTTCACTTTCAGTTCACTGTTTACATTACACATCACTGTAACTGCCATCTTTTTAATACAGAGTTTCATTTGTTTTTCTAAGTGTTACCAACATTCTCAGTTTTCTGCATTCAACTGTTTTGTGAATGTATGTGTGTGTGTGTGTGTTAGAGAGGGTGAGTGATATTTTTAATAAAATAAAAATAAAAATTATTTATTTTATTTTTATTATTATATTTTTCTTAAAAATAATAATAATTATTATTGTTATTATATTTAATGTATATACTTATGAGAGGAAACAGATGTGTAATCATTTGTTGGGATTTCTGTCTATTATAAGATCAGTCGGTGTAAACAGTGTGTTGTTAGTCACATTTACTTGGTCATTTAATAGTTGTTTCTTTTCAGCCTTTGTTTTGTATATATAATAATTTTCCTATAATGTTAGGAGATATCTTTCATTATTTATTCTAATTATTTTCATATCACTTTCTCTTGTAGTAGGTTTGTGGTTATTTTCTCTCAAATGTTTTGCAAAAGTTGATTGGCTTGTTCCATATTTCCATACTCTGATATGTTCTTTGTACCGGGTGTCAAATGTTCTGCTGATTTGTGCTATATACCTTCCATCACATGTGTTGCCGTGTAGTAGGTATATTCCTGCTTTTTGGTAGATGTGTGTTTTTTGTTATTTTTGGAGTGTGCCTTTGGATTGAACTGTCCGTTTTGAATGCTATGTTTATCTCTTGTCTTTTGCAAATTTTATGTGTGAGTTTATGGTTGTATGTCGTGTACCATCTTGAATCTTCTTTCTTGTTTTGCTGCATCCTTTGTGTCATTATTCTTCTGTCACTATTTGGGCCTGTTTGTGTAGCGTTTTGTTGTACGGTTGTTTGTGGGTGTTTATGTACTGTGTTCACAATTGTATTTGTTTTTATTTTTTTTATTTACTTTGCTGACTAGATACCTATTGTACCCATTGTTTGTTGCCATTTGTGTGATGATGTCTAGCTCTTTCTGGTAATTTTCTGTGCTGAGTGGTACTGTGCTGAGCCTATGAAGCATGTATCTGAGTGCTGTTTGTTTCTGTGAGTGTGGGTGATTAGAAGTCTGACGTAGGATTTTGCCAGTTGTTGTGGGTTTAAAGTAAATTTCAAAGCTGTGCTAATTGTATTCTTTTTTAATGGTTATACCTAAAAAGTTTATTTGGTTGTTCTGTTCTTTTTCCATTGTGGATCTTATCTTTCTGTGTATTGTGTTTATATCTGTATGCAACTGGTTTATCGTGTTTATTCGGAAAATAAAACGATTTTGTGGCAAGTGCTGTACGATCGAAAGTACATGCGTGAGAACTGCATGGCTTCATGGATGCTGTTGTTGATCCTCTCTTCATCAACGTAGTTTACTATATAGGTTATTCTCAGGTCATTCTCATGCGCGTTGCTTTCCGACTGATGTCTCCTTAACCGTTTTACGGAGATTCACCGTTTATTATTTCACTGGACTTCATTTGCATCTGTATCGAAATGGCTGCTCTGCAATTCATGCTCAAGGGCTTGGTAAAGAGTTCATTGAATAATTTTTTTACTTTCTTTACAACAGAGCAACGTGTGGAGGAAAAGAAAATCTACATTTTGCCGTGCGGACTAATTTCTATTTGTTATAATGGTCGTCTTTCGTTATGTAGATGGTAATCAAAAAAACTATTTTCGCATTCACAAGGGAAAGTTGATGAAGGAAAAACGGCTTCCTTTAAAGCCTTCCTTTAACCCCAATTAGAGTATCATATACGAAACATTCTTCCCCTTATTTCTCGATAGTAAAAAATGAGCTGCCCTTGTTTTAACTTTTTCTACTTTCTCTGTCAGTCTTATACGGTAAGGGTACCATATTGCGCAGAAATGCTCTAGAAGACGTGGAAGCGTAGTGTACGCCGTCTCTTTGATTTGTACCATCGCCCAGGTGTTCCGCCAATGAAACACAGCCTTTGGTTCGCCTGCTACATAACATTTCCTATATGACGATTCCAATAAGTTCCTCAGCCGTAAATCATCGTCATAATTATCCAATGTAAGTTTCTCGGGATTGCATTACATTGGAATTCGGTTGAATCAGTAACATATAAATTTTATGCGATTGCTCGTGTAACCAAACTTTAACGGATTCTTTTTAGTACTCATGTGGAGGACCTCTAACTTTTTATTATTTAGATTCAATTGCCATTTTTCACACCATACAGTTATCTAATCTAAATCATTTTAGAATTCGTTTTGATGTTCTGATGACTTTACTAGCCAGGAAACGACAGTTTTATCTGCCAGCAACTAACAGGGCTGATCAGATCGTTTCCTAAACCACTTATACAGATTAGGAACAGCAGACGACGCATAAAACTTTCTTGCTCGAACCCAAGTTACCAGTTACGTTTTACTCGATGTTGTTTCGGTAATTATCACGAACTGTGACGTTTCTGTCAGGGAATCACGAATCCACTCGCTCGACTGAGATAATATTCACTAAGGGATAACGGTATCAAGAAGCGGATTGTAATGCAGAAATAAGGAATTATCATCCTATGTGGGTAGTATTCATTACCCCTCGTCATGAATCCATGCTGGTTATGTGTCAGTCGGTAGTTTTTCTCGAGGTACTTAGTGCTGTTCGAACTCAGTAAACGTCCCAGGATCCTACCGGAGATCGATGTTAGTAATGCGGGTCTATAATTCAGCGGATTGCTTCTACTTCCTTTCTAGTGTATTAGTGTGACTTGTGCACCTTACCAGTCCTTAGGTCTGGACCTTTCGTCGAGCAAGTGGTTGCATATCATGCCTCAAAAAGGAGCTATTTCATGAGCACAATCCGAAAGCAACCATAGCGCACAGTCTGGACTGGAAGATGTGATTGGCTACACACAAGGTATCTACATCTAAATTACTCACGTTCACAGCTGCTCTCGATCATTTACTACGTCTTCACGGGTGAAGGAATTTCGAAAAACCGCTGTTAATGGCAGCATCACTATTGGTGCCGCAGAGTGAAGGTATATTAGCATGTTGCCGCTGTTACGCTTTTCATATGATGAGAATGTCCTTGGATTTTCTGCCAGATTTCGAGATAGAGTTTCGTTGTGAAAACCTCTAAAAACATCTTACATTGAAGTCCGTGCTAAGCTTACTGTATGAATTGCAATTTGAAGTTATGCTCTTTGTCAGCTGTTCATTCCTTTTATGAATCACATATCCAGAGAATCTGACATAATATTGTTGGTACTACAGGTGTAAACGTTCGCTTGGCCCGGATCCCAGCGATAGGACAGTGCATCTGCAGGTTAAAAGCACCAGTCGGTAAGGCACGAAGCTATAGCAAAAACGTACAGAAACGATTTTAGGTATGCGAGTGTACGTAACAGGATGTGACTCAATAATCCACGACAGAATGGAGGAGCAGGTGAAGGAGATATCAGTGAAATATCCTAACAAATTGAAGCACTTTGTTCCTCCTGAGGAGACAGTTGACATTTGTATCGGATTACATTAGAAAATTCCGTTTCTTGGTCACATGTTATTTTATTAAAATTGATAACCGGTTTCAGCTTTGCAGCCATCATAAAAAGATCTCACAAACGCGAATGTGACTCTGTCAGAGGGTTCCATACAAACTTAATTAAGTATATGGAAAGTTCATGTATGGGTTTTCAGGAGTGAGTTTGCGAGCGTCAAAATATATGACATCTACATCTACATTTATACTCCGCAAGCCACCCAATGGTGTGTGGCGGAGGGCACCTTACGTGCCACTGTCATTACCTCCCATTCCTGTTCCAGTCGCGTATGGTTCGCGGGAAGAACGACTGCTGGAAAACCTCCGTGCGCGCTCTAATCTCTCTAATTTTACATTCGTGATCTCCTAGGGAGGTACAAGTAGGGGAAAGCAATATATTCGATACTTCATCCAGAAACGCACGACGTAAGTAGCTGTATATTTTGACTGCATTGAATTTTAATCTTCAAATTTTTACACCGCCAAGAGACCGCAGATCGCGGCACATTCCTGAGAACAAGGGGTCTTAACAGACAGCGTATCTTTTGATTGCATTGACATGGCAGCTTAAATGTTTTATTCCGCTCAGGGACTGTAGACCTCAGTATTTGATATAAATTTCATCTCGATATCTCTACCTGTTTCTGTGATAAAGGGACGGACAGGCAGACAGGCAACATATAATCCTGTAAAAGTTCCGTTATTATCTATTGAGGTACGGGAACCTAGAAATGAGTAAGCATAAACAAGAACATATCAGTAGTTTAGTAGTTTACTAAAGTGGAAAGGGGACATTAAATGTATGAATAAATGAACAAGTTATCTTAAAATACCAGCAGTAACACTTAGGCGTGTGGTCAGTGCATAAGCAAAGAAGAGCCTGGAGTTTGTATACTAAATAAATCTCGCAATGATCGGCGCTAGTAACGCTAGTAAAATACCAGTTACCGACAGTTAAAAATAAATGTATACAAAAATTTTTATGTCTTTGAGGCTGTAGAATGAAATACTTTTTATCATTTCCAAACCGTTGCATAATCTGTATATTTCTGGATTAATTCCAAATGTAATATTTGTAAAAGCTACTTATCAGCTCATTTCACACATGTTAAATGACATAATATATTATGTAAGATAAAAGTTAGAAGCATAAAAGCAATTTAAAATTTGCCTGAATACTGTAACTGCAGAGTTGGATCAGATAAGGTTTACAAAACAAGCTGTACGTGGCATCACAGCTGCCACGCAGGCTTCTGCGTGATAAGCCGGCCGTGGTGGCCGAGCGGTTCTACGCGCTTCAGTCCGGAACCGCACGACTGCTACGATCGCAGGTTCGAATCCTGCCTCAGGCATGGATGTGTGTGATGTCCTTAGGTTAGTTAGGTTTAAGTAGTAAGTTCTAGGGGACTGGTGACCTCAGATGTTAAGTCCCATAGCGCTCAGAGCCAATTGAACCATTTTTGATTTTATGCGTGGTACCATGTAGTTTGGACATTATACAGAAACTAAAGATTATATAAGCTTTGAAAGCATGACACACGACTGTAAGGAAAGAACTAATGGTATAAAGATGACACTGAGAAACGACGACTATGAATGCCGCAGAAGACGAAGCAGTTCAGGTGACGTCAGCAGGTTTGTGAGCTCAGCCAGACCATCGGAGACAGCAGCGGTAGCCGGTGAGCGAAACATTGACTTTTCCTCTCTAGACAACGCAACTTTATTTCCGTGTGAAAGAGAGCACAGGTAATCACTGAAAAAGACGGCTCAGTCGAAGAATACTCTCTGGTGTTAGCCTTATCTACCGACCAATTTTTGTTACATTTTTTGCAGTTCTGGGTTTTGGAACTAGTCGTACAGCTGCTTGGTGTAGAACATGACTGTAAACAATGAAAAGTGTAAAGTCTTCCACATTAGTACTGAAAGAAACCCGCAAAATTTCTGTTACCCAATAAATCACACAAAACTAGAGGCATAAACTCGACTAAATACTCAAGGACTAGATAACGGATAACTTAAATTGGAACTATTACGTAGATAATGATTTTAGGGAAAACAAACGGAAGACTGCGATTTATTGGCAGAACACTTAGAAAGTGTAGCTAGTCTACTCGGTAGACTGCTTGCACTACGCTTGTCCGTCTTCTTCTGTAGTACTGCTGTGCGGCGTGCGGTCTGCACCAGATGGGACTGACGTAGGAATCTGAGAACCTTCAAAGAAGGACAATTCGTTTTGTATTATCGCGAAATAGAGAAGAGAATGCTACGGAAATCACATGTGAATCATTAAAACAAAGGCGTTTTTCGTTGCCGCAGGATCTTCTCGTGAAACTTCTCCTCCGATGGCGAAAATATTTTGTTCGCGTCCATTATAAAATAAGAGAAGTCAGAGGTCAGAAGGATTTAAGTGCTTGTTTTTGCCACGTACCGTTAGAGAATGGAGCAGTAGAAAACCACACTGAAGTGTCACAAGTCATGAGAAACTTTCTAACATCGTGTCGGACCTCCGTTTGTGCAGCATAGTACAGTAATTCGACGTGGCACGGACTCCACAAGTCGCTGAAAGTCTTCTGTAGCAATGTTGAGCCATGCCGCCTCTGCCGCACTCCACAATTGTGGAAGTGTTGCATATGCAGGACGTTATGCATGAACTGACCTCGCTGTTAGCTCCATAAATGCTCGATAGGATTCATATAGGGCTATCTGGGCGGCCAAGTCATTCGCTGGAATGGTCCAGAATGTTCTTCAAACCGGCCGCGAACAGTTGTGGGCCAGTGCCATGGCATCGTTGTTTGGGAACGCAAAGTCCATGAATAGCAGCAAATGATCTCCAAGTAGCCGAACATAGCCATTTCCAGTCAATGATCGGTTCAGTTGGAATGTCCCATGGAATGTCCCATGCATCTAGTTCCCTCTACCATTCCGCTTTCAAAGTCTCTTAACTCTCGTCATGTGGCCAATAACAAATCGGAGAGGTTTTCGTCTGAATCACTCGTGTACAGATGACAGTTCCTCCAATGGATTACCCTGTTATACTTTGTGTGCGCTATACTACCGCCATCAGTATATGTGCACATCACTATCCCATGACTTTCGTCACCTCGGTGTAGCTTGAAGGTCGTTTGAAGAACCCTCAGCCAAGTATTTAATTGTAAACTGCAGGGTAATTATCCAGATGTAGATGTAGATGTGTTTGGTGTATTCTTACTATACTTTTATGTGATGCTGTAGTATACAGAGAAGTTGCAGCATTAGGAAATTGCACCGGAAAGCAGGAAGATCTGCAGCGGATAGGCATTTGGTGCAGGGAGAGTCAACTGACCCTCAACATAGACAAATGTAATGTACTGCGAATACATAGAAAGAAGGATCCTTTATTGTATGATTATATGATAGCGGAACAAACACTGGTAGCAGTTACTTCTGTAAAGTATCTGGTAGTATGCGTACAGAACGATTTGAAGTGGAATGGTCATATAAAATTAATTGTTGGTAAGGCGGGTACCAGGTTGAGATGCATTGGAAGAGTCCTTAGAAAATGTAGTCCATCAACAAAGGAGTTGGCTTACAAAAAACTCGTTCCACTTACCTTGAGTATTGCTCATCAGTGTGGGATCCGTACCAGGTCGGGTTGACAGAGGTGACTGAGAAGATCCAAAGAAGAGCGGCGCGTTTCGTCACAGGGTTATTTGGTAAGCGTGATAGCGTTACGGAGATGTTTAGCAAACTCAAGTCGCAGACTCTGCAAGAGAGGCGCTCTGCATCGCGGTGTAGCTCGCTGTCCAGGTTGCGAGAGGGTGCGTTTCTAAGTGAGGTATCGAATATATTGCTTACCCCTACTTATACCTCCCGAGGAGATCACGAATGTAAATTTAGAGAGATTCGAGCGCGGACGGAGGCTTTCCGGCAGTCGTTCTTCCCGCGAACCATACGCGACTGGAACAGGAAAGGCAGGTAATGACAGTGGCACGTAATGTGCCCTCCGCCACACACCGTTGGGTGGCTTGCGGAGTGTAAATGTAGATGTAGATGTAAAACTGGAATGTCTAATATATAGTATGGCAATGTGCAGCCAATTTCTTCTTCAGTTAAAGCAGCGTCATAGTTGGAATTAATACTCATGATTCCCTCATGCAGTTGCTATTTTTCACTGTCAATGTAGATCAATACTCAAGGAACATAAATTGTTAGCTGAAGAGAAGGATTGCTATCAAATGAGATCTGTCCTTCTCCATTTAGGTTACCACCAGCAGACACTTATGTGAGGAGAATGGTGTACGAGAAGAGACGCCAGGTTAGCTTCTCCGGTCCCTCTCCACGCCTCGAGTCAGCGGGTGATCTAGCACTCTCCAGAAACAAGAGGGCGCCATCAAAACTGATAATGTCAGGGCAATTTGCGAGGGAATTATTGCAGCCCCTATACCTTCGGGGGCCCTATAGACACAAATCTAGCGACGTGCCGCCGCTAACGGCACATACCGCCAGATAATGAATAGCCTGGGGCGTTCGGCCGATAGGGCGGCGCGCAGTAGAGTCCGGCAAGCCCCTGTTCATCCGCCCGCATTATGGCTGATCCCCTTCCACATACCGAGGCGTAGCGGCTCCCGCTCACGGCCGGATTCATGGCGCCTCAGTGGCCCTCGAGATGCTTTTCCAGGTAACGATCAAAGGCTCTTGTCAGCCGTATGTTTAAAACGATGTATCAGGCCGAGAAGACAATTTCCACGAAATTCTACAGGGTGTCGGCGACCTGTTATTGCACTAGGCTACAGAGCTGGTATGATCAAGAAGATCGCTGACATCTGAATTTTTTGCATCAGGTGTCAAATTGCAGACGATGCAGCTGTGATTGTTAATTTCAAGGTCACTTTCCCTCCGCACCCCTCCTCCTGCCCCAGCGCTTCCCTCCTTCCCCCCCAACGCTTTGCTCTCGCGTTATGTCGACGTCATCACGCTCTCAGTCAAACGCCGTGGGTATCATCCCACTGTTCTCAAGCAAGAGCCAATCACACCGCAGTCCAATCTGGACTGTGTCCAAAAATATTCGAACAACCTGTTTATGTTTTCAACCTCCCTCCAAAATGTATGAATGTCAATAGTAATATTGAATGCGTTGTATACTGTCATCATCATCTCTATGTACTCCATCATTCTGCATTTTGGTTCTAACATGTTGACATTTTTCTACTTCAATTATTACATCAAATTCACTGTCAGGTACTAGGCCAATGATCACATGTTTGGAATCACTAACAGTCAAATTACATGTATTGATGAAAGGCACACTTATGCTTGTACTTAAATGAGCCTCAGCAAATGGAAGAAGTTCTGGAGGTGGTTTTGTAAGTAGGCTGTTTAGGTTTTTATGTTGGTAACGCCACATAGCGCTCTGTATGAAAATCACTGACTGCGCTGTGTGCAGTCCGTGGATGGTTGGCTCTGAGCACTATGGGACTTAACATCTGAGGTCATCAGTCCCCTAGAACTTACAACTAGTGAAACCTAACTAACCTAAGGACATCACACACATCCATGCCCGAGACAGGATTCGAACCTGCGACTGTAGCGGTGGCGCAGTTCCAGATTGCAGCGCCTAGAACCGTTCGGCGACTCCGGCCGGCTCTGGTTGGCATTGCTGAAATATTCGCTATTGTAGTGTTGGGCAGTTGTATGTGAACAGTGCGTAGCGTTGCGCATTTGGAGGTGAGCCGCCAGCAATGGTGGAAGTGGGGAGAGAGATGCTAGAATTTTGAGAACGGACGATCTGGACGTGTGTCCGCCAAAAGAAGGAAATTTGTAAAGATGGATGTCATGAAGTTATATATATATATATATATATATATATATATATATATATATATATATATATATATATATAATGAACTTTAAACACTATTAAGGTAAATACATTGTTTGTTCTCTATCAAAATCTTTCATTTGCTAACTACGCCTATCAGTAGTTAGTGCCTTCTGTCATTGTTTGTTCTCTATCAAAATTTTTCATTTGCTAACTGTGCCTATCAGTAGTTAGTGCCTTCAGTAGTTAGAATCTTCTATTTAGCTGGCAGTATTGGCGCTCGCTGTATAGCAGTAGTTCGAGTAAGGAAGATTTTTGTGAGGTAAGTCATTCATTAAAGATATAGATTATTGTTAGTCACGGTCATTCTTTTGTAGGGATTATTGAAAGACAAATTGCGTTGCGCTAAAAAAAATATTGTGTGTCAGTTTAGTGATGATCAGAATAAGTAAAGAGAGAACTGTCTGAGTACGTTCAGTTTTACTCAGCTGTCGTTGTATCAAATAACGTAGAAGTTTACCAGCACAGTAATTCATAGTTTTTCTAAGGGGACGTTTCAGTTTCTGTGGTGGTAGCAGAACATCTGATAAACTAGGAATGTTTACCATGGGATACTATTGCTGTGGTGGTGTAGGCCATGTGTCCTGATCTTGCAGTTCTGCTAGTACAGGACCAGCAGCGTGTTGTCCTGTTGGAGACAAATTAAGAAATGAAATGATCATACCACACTGACGGCAAGGAGTCCCCACATGGAGAAGTTCGGCCACTGAGTTGCAACTCTTTTAGGTTGACACCATACTCGGCGACTTGCATATCGACAATAGTTTTATTTATTTATTTATTTATTCTTTGCCCATGGACTCCAGCTGAAAATACAGCTGCGGGTATTGGGTGTGTTATACAATAGGCTATTAACATCAAACTTGATTTCATTATATATGAATGAAAAAAATAATTGAACAGAAGTAGTCTATAAGCATTCAAAGGGATTACATGTTTCACGTTATGTATACACACAAATCCAAACTACATACAGAAATGATAATTTTAAAAGTACGTTTCAGTAATGATATAACATATTTAAACACCATCTTAGTAGTCACTCAAACTTTATATACATTTCTCTGTGAGATACAGTTTAAAATGATTTTTAAAACATTTTAGGTCTGCTTCTTTTTTAATGATTTTGGGTAGTTTATTGAAAAAGCTTTTACCTGCTTCTTCAGGGGCAGTCATAGACAGTTTTAAATTTCTGCTTATCATGTAGTGATTTTCATTTCCTCTTGTTCCGTGTTTGTGTATATCTTTATTTAGGAGGTGTTTATCACTTGACCTTACCGCCATTATGCTAGTGAAATGATGGTGAGAATAATTCAACACCCAGTCCCCAAAAGGAGAAAATCTCTGACCTGCTCATGATTCGAACCCAGGCCTGCTGCACGGCAGTCAGATGTGCTGAGCACTTAGCTAAGGTGATGGACAAAATAAAAATGCATAGGCATAGACAAACATATTAATAAATTGATTTTACTAATAATAGTGGATGGATAAATACTTAGTTTCAAACCTGACGGTCTTGTTCATTTTATTCTTGTTGGAGGCAAAAGCTGCCCGTTGCTGATGGCACTTCATGGCGATGTATTAACTACAAAGTGCAATCCGCAATCCTCGAATGAGAGGCAATTGGATTTTAAGAAGGGCTGTGGGGGGGGGGGGGGGGGTGGCTTGTTTCCTTTTGACTGAGAGCAAATAGCCTCCAGCGATTGATCAGGAGCATGATGATCTCGATGTAACGCAATTAACCGAAAGCAAAGTGTGGGACAGGAAAAGTGGGGAGGTCAGGGGAGGGGAGGAGAGGGATAGGGAAGTGAGTTTGAATATAAAAAGCACACCTTCGTCAGCTGTAAGTTGACAATGGACGCTAACAGTTCTGATGGCAGTGATTTTCTTGCTCGTACTGCCCTGCTACCCTACTTAAAAGACACCGTTTTTACTGCTACTACAAGTGGCCTTCATCAAGGTCTGACGACTCGGATCTCAATAATATATTGTTTCTGTTGTGTTCATCGCCGATGACAAAATTTAAGTGTCTGTGACGTCAGTGGAGTAGGGTTTACTTACACAGCTTTCTAATGTAGTCGTTAGATGGAGGTTTCGTTCAAATACACTGCTGTTCATTCAATTTGCAATCTCAGGAACATGATGTACATCAAGCGTCAGCCGGCCGGGGTGATCGAGCGGTTCTAGGCGCCTCAGTCTGGAACCGCGCGACAGCTACGGTCACAGGTTCGAATCCTGCCTCGGGCATGGATGTGTGTGATGTCCTTAGGTTAGTTAGGTTTAAGTAGTTCTAAGTTCTAGTGGACTGATGACCTCAGATGTTCAGTACCATAGTGCTCAGAGTCATTTCAGCCATTAAGCGTCAAATTAACGTGATGTGTAATACATTGTAATCCACCCCCTCCTTCCTCCTTCCATGTACAATCCACATTACACAATGTATTTTGTGCAGATTTCAGAGGAGCGAAGATTACAATAAACTTTGAAGCTTACATAGCTCGTCATGTTGAGATGGTTCCAGTTCTTCTTGTCTGACGGTCTGATTTTTGAAGCTGAAAAATTGCACATCAGATCCTCAAGGTTGGTTTGAACTAAATAAATTTGAAGATTATTGTTGCAGGATTTTTATTTTTACGTAGGTATATTTTTTCACATTTTGGTATATGATACAGTATTTTGATTTCTCACATTAACAAACCTGATATTACATTGTTGGCTCAAAAATGCGTTCGATCGAATCAGAGGCATCCTTACGACTCTCACACTTTGCGGAATTAACAATATTGCAATGGGTTTACAATTTTTATTAACAAATGACTATCTCATAGTTTCTATTACATTATTAATTTAGATTATTATTTCATAAATGAATACAGAAGTAAACATAGAAAACAGTACAGCAGTGCGTAATTAATAACAGAAATTTTAAGTGTGCCAATAATTCGGAATTTGAAATATTTTTAAAAAAGAATAATTTTAACTGTACGTTACTTATGGATTATAACATTGAGACTAAATATTTTATAAAATAATTCCTTTTCATAAAGTGTATCCTGAAATATAACATTCAGTCTATAACATTATAGGAAAGTTTCGGAAAAGCAATTGAGATAATACTGACCTGTCCAAAATTCGAAAAATAATACTGGTATCGACAAATACTGTTGACGAAAAGTAATGCTAGAGGAAGATGTCCAGTTACAACATGCTTGGAAATGCTAATGTCTAATGTTTTAGGGTAACTGCAGATAGTAGGTAGGAGTCTAAATTTGCATATAAAATATCTGCTTAAAAGTATTCCGACACCTATTATTGGATATTTTATGGCATGTTCCCGCCCTTCGCCTTTACGATGGCTTGAACACTTCTGGAGACAGTTTCAGTCAAATATCGGAATTCCTGAAGAGCCGGAAACCAGAGATGTCTGCACCGATATCCACATTCTAACTCATCCCACAGGTACTCTATTGAGTTCATATCGGGACTGTGGGCAGGTCAGTCTGTAACAACAACAACGTTATACTATTGTACATGTAATAATTTTTGCTTCTGTTTTTCGATAAATTAGTATAATCGATGTTCTGATTTCATTTCTTTTTTGTTTCATGCCATTATGTTAAAGGAACTGTAAACAATTTTCGATGTTAATATTAATGTTTATGTCAAATTGCAAGGAATATTATAACAAAATGGAAATGTAAGAAATGTTGAAACTGTTGTAAGATGTTAAAGTTGTAACTGTGCGCCTGCTCCATACGTAGGCAATGTGTTAGGATATGTGGAGTGCAAAACCCTTGGTGAATACCATGTCTGTAGGGGAGCGGTCAAAGGTGGATGGCAGGCGAGCGCGGGAAAATGCACACGGGCGCGGCACGGCATAACGAGCTCAGCAGTAGTAGTCGGAGTTGGGCTTTGATCTGAGCAACACGTTCTGGATCGAGGAGGCTCTCCTGGAAAACGTGATTTCGTTGAGCCTCGGATGTGCCGTTTCCGACGACTATACAGCATGGCAAAATTACATAGGCACTAAATGGAAAAAATATTGCGACGCTATGAAGAAGTAAAGTGCCGATACATCAAGAGCCATAGCTGTGATTGTATGTGTGCTATGCGCCTCGCCATCTCGCCGCCCGCCAACCGCCACATCGATACGAACAGGTTGAAACTATTAGTACTGTATTCGTGCGGACCAGTGTTACGTTTGTTCCTTACTGTTCAATAACAACTTAACTTTTACCAGAACAGTCCTATCATTTAATTATCCTAATCACTAACCTAGACAGGGTCCTTTCCACATGTTGTGCAATCCGAGTGTCCCGGGATGAAGATTTAAAGTTTATGTTAATAATAATTACCTGCAGACCTATCTATGTTAGAATGATGTTGAAAGAACTTTGTTGTTAATGAATATATAGGCAAATAATATAGGTTTGACAAAGTTGGAAGATAATGTTGAAATTGGTTTAGTAATAAAGTTTAATTAATTTGAGACAAAATTAATGGCAGTTAAATGAGCAAGAAATAAAACAAAAAGAGTTGTAACTCATATATTGGAAATCTTGAGTGCTTAACGATTCCATAATCAAAATTTTCAGTACCGTGATCATAACAGTTTTAGGGTTCTCCCCCCCCCCCCCCCTTTTTGTTTTCTATTAATTTAAATTCCGAAGTGTACTGAACTGATTTGACCAGCAAAGTTAAAGACAATATAAAACCAAAATTTATTAGTGTTTTACCTTTTTCAAAATTGACATTGTATGTGTGTTTCGAAAGTGCTATTTCTAGGGTAAACTATGCCCGATTTTAATCAGATCAATAGACTGTACGAAGTTCGTAGTAAACATTACAGTGTATTGTTGTTTATTTATGGCTTGTTCATATTAGTACAGAAAGTGAAATTATTAGTTCAGTAGATTTTCTGGTTCTAAAATTTACCATATTATGCAGTGTTATTACGTGTTGTTTTGCATACACGTACTTCAACTTGTACAGGGAAGAAACTCAATTAATGCCTAATTAGGCTGGCGACCGTTTTATTAACAAATTGGTAGCATCTGCTGTGTTGTTTCTCGTCCGTCCTAACGTGTAGTTGCACTTCAGACTTGCTTGACGTATCATTGTTGTTACTGAGTGGGTGGAAGTCTGATTTTGCCTCCATTCAGGTACACGCGGACAACATATATACCAAAATCCCTTCTTACAAGGTGAAGCCCGTCAACTTACCATAGTACAGGCTTTAATAAGTATCGTGCGCACTAGCGCAGGGTTACAAGTCCATTACAGAATATTTTTGTCCACAACTCATTACCTCACAGATGCAGTTTCATGACAATGTATATTGTTGTACTTATACACAGGGTGTATCCGTAAGAGCGTGCAAAAATGTAACAGGACATAGAGAATGTTCCACTGAACAGAGAAAGGGTACCTGGGGTTGGAGAAGACAGCTTAAGGAGGTATGGAACTGAACTTCTTTACCACTTTGTATAGCATTACTGTTTCCCTGCTTATTTACAACTAACGTGCGTGCAAGTTTAGGCAACAAGGAGGATGAGCCTGGTTACTAGGAAGTCATGATGCAGGTTTTGTTTACTTTGGTTGTCCACAAGGTGGCTCTGTTGTATCGTATTTACATCGTCCGATGACAGAGATGCTATGAATCAACGGCGGACCCATTCATTACTCAGTGCTGTTCAGATACGTACAGTAAAACAGTATGGAGCAGTACCGGTACAGTTTCGCAGAACTCGCTGACATGCACCTTGTGTTTGGGAAAATGCGTTGCAATGCTCTTGCTGCTAAAGGCTGTGCAGGATACGATTTCTTAGCAGGCATCATCCGTCACGAAGAGTGTTTATTTCTCTCGATCGACGAATGCGGGAGACCGGTTCATTGGAAAGAAGAAACGAGATCTGGATACATGAAGACCACTTGCGCACCCGATTTTGAAGGGGAGGTGCTGGAACGTGTTGCACCGGACCCAGCTACAAGTATTCGTCGTATTGCACTCGCTGCACATACTAGCGTGTGGCAAGTGAATGGAAATGAAGTCCCATGCTTCTTGACAGAGCGTGCGGGAACGATGCGGGAGACCCGCCCTTCCGTACTAGGCAAAGTCCTAGTGGAGGTGGTTTTCCGTAGCCTTCCTCCGACCGTAATGGGGATGAATGGTGACGATCGGGACCCCGTGCTCGGGAAGCTACCGCGAGACCACGAGCTGCGGACGTGTGGCAAGTACTCCACGAATAACAATTACAGCCTTATCACCCACGAGTCCATGCAATACTTGTGACTGCACCAGTGGTTGCTCCAACAGTAGATTGATCGACCAGGTTTCCCCTAAATCGTGCTGTTTACTGACGAGGCCTCATTTGATCGAGATGGTATTTCGAACATCGGAAATAGCCAAGTGTGGGATGAGGCAGACCCTCACGTTGTAGTAGAGACATATCATTAGTACTTTTGCTGTGAATATCTGGGCCAGCATTGTAGGCAAAAATGTGTTCCTGGCCGTCTGAATGGTCACTTGTACTTGAGGTTCGTAGAAAGAGTTCTAACTGAGTTGTTCGAGAACCTACTCTTGACTGTTCGTAAGAGAATGTGGATGCAACTTGACGGGGCACCGCCTCACTTCATTGTGGACACCCGCAGCAATTTCAGTGCTGTATTTCCTGGTCGCTGGGTTGGAAAGGGAGGTCCTATTCCATGGCCTGCGAGGTCACGTGACCTGATTACCCTTGATTATTTCCTTTAGTGATATCTAAAGTCACCAGTGTCTGAGGCCCCAGTGTATACAGAGTTGAAATTAGTTGCCAGAATTGTAGCTGCCTGTGATGTGATTCACGTTGCTGGTTCGAATCCTGCACCGGGCATGGATGTGTGTGATGTCCTTAGTTTAGTTAGGTTTAAGTAGTTCTAAGTTCTAGGGGACTGATGACCTCAGAAGTTAAGTCCCATAGTGCTCAGAGCCATTTTTTGTGATGTGATTCGAAGCACACCATGGATATTTGTCAGGGTGCGACAGAATCTTGTTCGCCGATGTCATGTTTGCTTTGAGGCTGATGGCAGTCAGTTTCAGCACATTTTGTAAGCTACAGTACAATTGTGCGTTCACTGTGTCAATGATGGTATTTACAGCTAACTGAAACTACTGTAAATAAAATAGTACACAGTAATGTCCTCAAGCTGGCTTCTCTGTCACCAGGATCTCCACCTCAAATTGTTCAGTGGAGCATCCTCTATGTCCTGTTATATTTTTGCACGTGAGCCATGGTAAAAATTGCTGTTTTGAAGAGCGCGCATCAGCGCGTAGTATGAAGCAGTCGCCCTCCGTTTCTGGCGGTGGCGCCGCTGTGGCAATCGCAGCTTTGGTGTCTCCCTCTAGTGGGAAAGCGGAAAAGTTGCCTGTTCACGTGCATTTAAGGGGCGCTATGAACTCGCCCGTAGGCGGTTGGTCATTCGGAGTGAGTCTGGGTCAGTCTCGCGTCACCAGTTGCTGGTCTGTCTCTCGTTCGCATTTGTGCGGCAAACTTAGCTAGTGGTCGCCCGGTCGGGGCTGAGTTCCTGCATCTGAGTCTGCGCTTTATGCCGCCAGTCTGCTCGAGTTGCTCAGGCAACGGCCATTGGCGGTTGATCGATCGGTTGGTGGGTCGCACACTGAGACACAATATGACTTGTCTGCCTTGACCGTCGGCGCATGTGAGGTCGCCACGTGAGTCCAGTGGGTCGCGTCGTATTGCGAGGGGTAGTGGCTTCGCGCTCGACACGAGAGCAACAGGAGTCAACCCACGACATCGGGCTAGCCGGTGCGAGCTGCGACGCCGTGAGACGGGAGATCGGCGGGCCTTCCTGCGTCCGTTGAAGCGGCTGGCAGCAGAAGGTTCGGGAGAGCGTTGGGGGTGCTACGCCGTGTCTTCGCCAGGAATCGCAGTTTATTATAAGTTAAGTGATTGGAGATATGTTGTTTGAAATGGCTCTGAGCACTATGGGAATTAACATCTGTGGTCATCAGTCCCCTAGAACTTAGAACTACTTAAACCTAACTAACCTAAGGACATCACACGCATCATGCCCGAGGCAGGATTCGAACCTGCGACCGTAGCGGTCACGCGGCTCCAGACTGAGGCGCCTAGAACCGCACGGCCACACCGGCCGGCTATATGTTGTTTGATTTACTTGTTAAATTCTACTTGTTTTCTTGGTGAGGTCACCAGCCGCTTTGTTTTGGGGTCGTCCCACCATTCTTCTCCGTTTGCCCACCAGCGGGAAGGTGGTTATTTAAGAATTGGGTGGTCCGTTTTTCCCTTGTGGAGAAGGGATGGGTTAGAGCAACCTTCGGTTCGGGTTGATCAGTTATCTCCCTGTCAATCTACAATACGTTAATAGCTGCCTCTGTCATGTTTGACGGATTTGGTGTTAACGAATTTATTGCTTGAAGTGTAACGGCCAAATTCCTGAAATATGGTTTTATCTTGCCTGTCATCTTGAGAGGCGGTATATGTGTAATGTAGAGAATGTTTTTATATTTTATGCAAGACTGCATTTCATGGGTTTTTATTTAAATGGTCATTTTAGTATATAAAGTTGCCACCCTTCCACCGTAAGAGGTCTTTTTTTTTTTTATTCAAGTTGCACCCTCGGTGGCAAGTTAATTTTTTTTAATGTTAGTGTTTTGTACCATTTCCATCCCTCCTACGGGTTCAAATGGTTCAAATGGCTCTCAGCACTATGGGACTTAACATCTGTGGTCGTCAGTCCCCTAGCACTTAGAACTACTTAAACCTAACTAACCTAAGGACATCACACACATCCATGCTCGAGGCAGAATTCGAACCTGCGACCTGCTCCTGACTGAGCGCCTAGAACCGCTAGACCACCACGGCCGACCTTCTACGGGGTGCATAGTTTATGTGCTTGTGTGAGTTGTTAAAATTTTTAGTTTAAAGTAATCTGGTGTGTTGCACATTTGCACCAGTGTAGTCTTTCAGGGGTTGTTGTGAGCGGTCGCGACTACGGCCGTGTCAAAAGGCAGCGGCAAGGTTCTCAGCCCGAAAGCTCATACTGTCAATATTTGTTCTTTCTGCCTCTGAATAAAATTGTAACTTGATATTTTGACGGTGCTTTCTGATTATAATTTTACATCTGTTTCAAAAAAATGGGCTTTTAGGAATAAAATTTACATTTGTTGAAATAAATTTAATTTGTTTTTCATCAATTACCCACTGGCAACTACTTCCACGCTCACATAGTGTGAGTAAATTCTTCAGAAAAGGATTTGAAGGCAAATGCACAGTTCAGCACGCTCTTACGTTCCCTGTATATAATCATCGACTGCGATGTTTTCCTCTACTGTACGCGGTACATTATTCTGTACAAAGTGTTCACGTCCATTCGCATTGGTGGTTTTCTAAGTACAATAATCGACACGGAAACGCCTCTATACCATACTATAATCTCCTCCGTACATCACAGTTAGCACAACATACGATGACAGATATCTTTCTCCAGGTATTTGCCAAACACAAATACTTCCAGCGGTTTACAATAGTGTATAGCTGGATTCATTACTCGAAATCACAAACTTCCTGTCATCGCCTGACCAACAGCGCTACACTTAACATTACTTCGAGCGTCGCTTAGCGTTGATTACAGACACGTGTTGCTTATCAGAATATGCTCGCAAACTGCAGCCCATTCGATTTAACTCACTACGCATAGCCATCGTACTAGATAGACTACTGACAGCACGTTGCGTATTACGAGTGATTCCTCACGCTGATTTCCTGTAGTTTTTACCACTCTCCGTAATGCTCTACGGTCGCTGTCCATTAGTACATGAGGTCCACCCGGTTTTGATTTATCTCTGGTGTTCCATCGAGTTTCCACTACACAAGCGCATCACCGGCGTCTTAGGAAGGACTGAAGTATACGTGATGAATATGTTACTCTGGTGAGGTCGAAGTCACCAAACTCTCCTGAACCACCCATTCTGATGTTGCTGCTTATCTACGAACAACACTGTACTCCCCTGTGCTGTACTCCAGACATACATTCTCTGAAATTACTTCCTCAAATAAAGGCCAATGTTCGATACTATTAGATTTCTTGTGGCTAGGAATACCCTCTCCTCCTGGGCTATTCTGCTAAATATGTCCACCTACCTTCGTCCATGATGGCTTTTTTTTCCAGGGCACTAGAATTCCTTAACTTCAACGATCAAATAGTCACCAGTTTTGATGATGAGTTTAGTGCTAATCTCACTTCTGTTATAACTTTCGTCTTTCTTCCGTTTATTCCAACACTGTATTCTGTACTCATTAGAATGTTTTTCCCATTTAACTCGACTTGTATTTGTTCTCATTCACTGCAGACAGCAACGCCATCAGTCAGTTTTACTACTGATACCCTTTCACCCTGCATTTTAATTCCATTGTTGAAGCTTTTTTTATTTCCGTCCTTGCTTCTTCGATGTTTAGAACGAAGAATAGGTGTGCGTTCCCATCTTGCACGCGTTTTAATCTTGGTGTTCCATTCTTATTATTTCCTCGTGGTCCTTGTACGTAATGTATATTACCTGTGTCCTTCTGTAGCTCACTTATATTTTTCTCAGAATTTTCTAAAATTGCACCATTTTATATTGTCGAAAGATTTTTCGGGTCTTAATTTTTCTTGTTTCTTATTAAACGCTACGTCCTCGCTGTCTTCCTCATTCCTTCACTTTCCCGATACCCATAATATTCGTCACTCAATATACCCTAAATTTTCTTTTCAAATATTCTACGCATTCCTTTTTTCTGTACCTTGAAAGCATGAGGAGTTAATCAGTGCGATAGTTGTCGCACCTACCTGCTCTTTCTATTTCGGGGTTGAGTGGATGATATTTTTTCGAAAGTTTGAACGTGTGTCTTCATAAATTATAGGTACTACCTACAATTGTCATTTGGTCCCCACTTTCCTCGATTTGCTTAAAAATACCGAAGGAATGTTATCTGTGCCTTCTCCGTTATTTGATCGCTTGTATTCCGAACTCTCTGTGTCTTCTACATGAACTCCCACGTCAACATCTCTCACGGCATCAAGCCCTCTCCCTCTCCACCTATGCGCTCTCTTCTCTGCATTTTACAGTGGAATTCCCAAATTGCACTCTTAATGTTGATGCTCTTGCTTTTAATTTCAGCGAAACTTATTTTGACTTCCTTGTGTACTAAAGCAGTCCTTTCGACGACCATTTCTTTTGTTTCCTTCACATTTTATCTGCTGCAGTTACGCCTTGCCATCCCTGAACGTCCTGCTTATTTCATGCCTAACTGACTTATATACGGTGTCCCATAAACATTGCGACAAATTTCGTGGAGTTGTAGAGGATACCTAGAGGAAAAAATGGCGGATAAGGACCAGTGTCCAGAAATGTCATGCAAAAACTCTATAGAGCGTCGACATGTCTTGTCTCCTATGAATGCGATGCTCTGTTTCCATGGTGGATGACACTTTCGGACACGCGTTTCCAGTTGCAATTTATTTTTCTCCTGTATACCTAAAAATATGGGAGATTTTGGACGGTTTCCTCCAGTCAGAGAAACAGTCTTCGCCGCCACTCTCCAGTCTATACATCTAAGAAGCGATGGCTGAAATAAAAGGGAGATTAAATAGTGAGATTAAAATTCGGGACGAAATGACATCAATGATAAGATTCGCTGAAGTTAATTCCTATTTTCAGTGAAGCTGAAATGAACTACAGGACCTGTTGAATGGATTGAACAGTCCAGTGAATAAAATATTCATTTAGAATAAATCTAAGAAAGACGAAAATAATGAGTGGTGATAGAAACGAGAAGAGCGAGAAGTTATCATCAAAATTGTTGATCAAGAAATATACAAGAAACCCTGCTACACTGGGAAAAAGACCCGTAACGGGCAGAACAAGATGGACATAATAACCAGACCATCGCAGGCGGAGAGGACATACCTGGGCAAGAGTAGTGTACTGGTATGAAACATATGCCGCAGGTTGAGGGAGTAATTTACGAGAATGTAGGGATGGAACAAAACATTGTGCGATAGTCAGTCATGGACTGAAGGAGAACCCGAACAGAAATAGATCGAAGGGTTTGAAATTGGTTTCAGGAAAATGTTGAAAATTAGTTGGACTCGTCAGTAGGGAATGACCAGGTCCTCCGAAGAATCGGCGAAGAAAGGATGAACTGGGAAACACTGATGTAAGAAGGAGCAGGACAACAGGAACTGTTAAGACGATAGGGAATAACCTCCACGGTACTGTAGGAGCTACAGAGTGTAAAAACTGTAGAGGGGGACAGAGACTGGAATACATCCAGCCTATACTTGAGAACGTAGGTTGCAAGTGCTGTTCTAAGTGGATAAAGTTGCCACTAGTGAGGGTACGTGACGGGCCGCATCAAAGCAATCAGGGGACTGATGGGAAAAAAGCGAACTTGTTATCGTAGGAAAGACAGACACGAACCCACACCATCCATAATGAGACAATTTTATAGGCCAGCTAGATCCGAAAATGACCGAAAGAATGTATGACAAAATACAAGAGATTACTCAGATTCTTAACGGAGACGAAAATTTTATTCTGTTGCAGCTGGGATATAGATACTACGGAAAGGAAGAGAAGGAAAATAGTAGAATAAGATGGAATTACGGAAAGGAATGAAAAGGAAAGCCCCCTGATAGAATTTAGCATAGGATGTAATTTAACCGTCGTTAACACTAGGTTGAAGAATCATGTAGTAAGTTTATACACTTGATCGATACTTGGAGAAAACTGTAGGTTTCAGACAGATTTTGTAATGATGATACAGAGATTTTGAAACCAGATATTAAGCTGTAAATTTTTGCTGGGGAAAATGAGTACTCTGGTCACAATTTATCGTGTTTAACTGCTGTTGAAAATTAAAAAGGAAGATAAGAAGGAGATGGGACCTGGACTGGTTGAATCAACAAGAGATTTCTGAGAGTTTCAAAAGGAGCAGGACGCAATTACTGGATGAAATAGCGGTAAGAAACAGAACAGAAGACGAATTAATGGCCGTGAGAAATGAAGTAGTAAAGGCAGCAAAGGGTCAAATACGCAAAAATACGAAGCGCAATAAAAACCTTTAGATAATGCATGAGACTGATCAAAGAAATAAAAATATAGAAAGTAAGTAGCAAATTGGAATATATACATCTAAAAATTGCGATTAATGCGAAGTATAAAATGGGTAGCAGGTATTGGTAGAGGGCAAACCCAAAAAACTATACAACCGTGTATATTTGGGGGAGAGATATGCCACCTACAAAAAATTAAGAGAGACCTTTGGCGAAAATAAAAACAGCACAATGAATATCAAGTGCAGAGATGGCAGACCAGAAAAGCTAAAAAATGGTAGGAATACACTCAAGGAAAATGTCCTTCAAGGTAATAGCGAAAAAAGAGAAAGTAGATGATGATGAAATGAGATATACGATACTGTGGAAAGATATACACAGAACACTGAAAGACTTATGTGGAAACAACACAGCTGAAGTAGACAAAATACCCTTGCAGATTTTTAGATCGTTGGGAGAGCTAGTCGCGACAAAATAACTTTACCTATTGTGCAAGAGATATGAGCCACAGCCAAACGATATATCCTCAGACATTGAGAAGAATGAAATTATTCCAGCCCCAAAGAGGAAATGGCTGATATCTACAGCTCGCACAGGAACCAGAAAGACGTGAAAGCGAAGCGGTCTGTACATTGTGAAAGCAGTAAACAAAAGAAAGGAGAAACGTGGAAAATGTATGAATGTCGAGGAAGAAAAAAAAAGTGTGCTTTGAGGTTTGTTGATGACACTGCAATTCTCTTAGAGACGGTAAAAGAGTTGGAAGAGCAGTTGAAGAGAACAGACAGTCTCTTCAAGGGATATTATGAGATGAATATCAACAAAAGAAGTAAAGATAATGGAATGTAGTATAATTAAATTAGGCTATGCTGTGGGAAGATACGCACTAAAAGTAGTTGTAGGAATTTGATATTTGGGCCGCAAAATACCTAACGATAACTGAAGTAGAGAAAAATATGAAATGGGTAGTGGCAGCAGCAAGGAACAAATTTCTAAAAAAGAGGAATTGTTAACATCAGATATAAATTGGTACCTGAGGAAGCCATTTTGTTAACTGTTGTCTAGACTGTAGCCTTGCACGAAAGTGAAATGTGGAGGATAAGTTCAAGCCTGTAGACGAGTCAAGGTTTTAAAATGTGGAGCTTCAGAAGAGTGGTGAATATTAAATGGACAGATAGATCAATTGGAAATATAGAACGGAAACAGGGCCGAAAGAAAGTTATGGAACAACTTCACTAGAAGAAGGGATCAATTGACTGTACACTTCCTGAGGCGTCAAGGAATCGTTCTTAGAGAAGTGCGAGGACGGCCCCAAAGCAATTACACTAGTAACACAGTTTACACTGTTTTGTTACTGTATTTTACTGCTGATTGTGGACTTTCACCACGTCAACCTTGATGCTGCATGGGCCGAAAACGAACTTGAAATATGTTTACCTCATCTATTTCCACCTTACGTCCTGTGATGATGGTCTATGACTGAAAATGGTAGACATATGCAATAAGGGAGACGGGGAAGGAGAGACATGGAAACTCGCAGGGATAAATTTATTCGCCACGAATAGTACAAAATATTTTATAGATAACTGTCTGACACTCAGTTACAAAAATTTTTAATCAAAATATCAACACATAATCTTTTTACAACTACTGAAGAACATTCGAAAATGATAGTGGGAAATGTAAAAGGCGTTTCTACATACTATTACAAAAACATTTTTAGTCAAAAGATCATTAGGTAACCTTTTTAAAATTACTGAAGAAAAATCAAAAACAGGATAACAGAATTCACGGAAGGCGGTCAGGAAACAGAAGGCAGTGCAATTTATCCACAATCACTGTTTGGGAAGATTCCACAGAAGGCGACTTATTGCATTGAGAGAATAATTCACATATAAAACTTTTGGTGAAAGGGCATACATAATAACTAACAATTTAAGAAAATTGCAAGCAGATTAAAAGGAAGGACAAGGACGGATTAGCTGAAGACTCTTAATTAGATGGAAGGCACTGTCATTCAGTTATGACTGTTTAAGGAATTCTAGTTTAAAAGAAATGCACGTACAAGGCCTTTCGCTGAAATGCGAGATTACTCCAACTGTGCTGAAATCAACTTAGCGTTAAGAAATTACATTATCAACATGAAGAACAGAACATAAATACCAAAGTGGCGAAACGCCAAGTTTCAGTGAAATTAATGTACATACCTTACACAAACAAGGGCAAATACTAAAATTAATTTCAATTCCACTGCAAGGACGTTCAAAATCCAATCAGCATAGATTGCTTCCACTTACTGGTGACAATTCAAACGTTTCTGTGAAGTACCTGGCTCCCAGCTAAATAGTCTTTCACGAGCTTGACCACTGTAGTGACATCAGATTAACTGCGGATGAACGGACTAACAGCCAAACCCTCAAAACAACAGTAATTACAGGACATGAAAACGTGACCAGTACTATTAAAGGTAAAACATACAACTAAACACAGGCTCCCAGTATACAGTACTAAACTCTATAGAATTAAATCGGCAAATGCGGGGAAATTCATATACCTTGTTAGTGCACAAAGTCCTATTAACTCATCCCAGAAGGAAATAGTACTATCAGGATACCCGAACTGCATAATTTTTTTAACAACTTATTCATTTGATACTGAAGGTGAATCAGCTATTATTCCGATGATCGCTACTAAAAGTATTTGACATGCCGGATCAATTCAAATCGGCCCCGTTAACTACCTTCGAAAACACAGGAGTTACAAGGTTCACGAATTGCTCACCATGTAATCTTTTCTCAGCAGCCACCAGTCCACATTCGTTACAAAGACTGATCAACATGTAGAAGTCCAGGCTGCCTTCTTTTTTGAGAGACAGTTCCATACAACCAGCTGCATGTAAATCAAAAGCAATGTAGATTCCAAGTCCGCCGCACAGCCTCACACACAATCACCGGTGTTGTGACCATCCCGCAGCCACGAGGAAAGCTATCCATAGTCACTACAGTGGAAAACTTCCTTCTCCTCGCCGGCGGAGCTGCTTAAATTGCTCTCCCCAGCCATGCCCTCTCTCAGTCGGCCAGGGAAGGCACAGAATTTTCTGAGCAAAGACAGTCGAGCGTAATAACATTCGGTAAGAGCACTAGCACGGACCAATATAGGTTTATA
Source organism: Schistocerca serialis cubense (assembly GCF_023864345.2). Taxonomy (NCBI): domain Eukaryota; kingdom Metazoa; phylum Arthropoda; class Insecta; order Orthoptera; family Acrididae; genus Schistocerca; species Schistocerca serialis. The sequence goes on from NC_064645.1 coordinate 179,733,490, forward strand.
TTACACAACTGATGGTTAATTATGAACTTTTTTAAGTACTTAAACGCCTGTTGGTTGTCACTTAACAAAAGCTTTAAAAGCTTGTAGGGGTGTTGAAGGGCAGGCTGTGCTGTGAAATAGTTGTTAAGGAAACAATTCGATCTGTTGCCCTGTTTTCGAGTTAATTAGCACTAAAGTTAGCCAGTCAGTCCGTAGCATGCACAAATTCAAGTGGCCCTTCAGAGACGGTGTCGCCTAATTTGAGGAGGAGGAACGGGGGCGGGGGAGCAGGAGATTAGTGTTTAACGTACCGTCGACAACGAAGTCATTAGCGACGTAGCACAGGCTCGGATTAGGGAAGGATGGGAAAGAAAATCGGCCGTGCCCTTTTAAAGGAACAATTCGGCATTTGCCTGAAGCGAATTAGGGAAATCGCGGAAAACCTAAATCTTGATGGTCCGACGCTAATTGAACCGTCGTCCTCTCGAATGCGAGTCTAGTGTGCTAACCACTGAGCCCCATCGCTTCCAGATGCGATCTTCGTGTGGTTTCCTAAAGTCGAATAAGAGACCGATACAGAAATTGGATGTGGAATGGTAGTAAGGATCGAACCGGAGACAAAGGCTTATCAGTCTCGTGCGCTGACATCTAGGCTGTGAGAACTGACGCAAAATTACGTAGCTTAAATTTCCACGTGCAACGGCATGATTGGCTGCCATCATTGCTAATTACTGTGCGGCTGGTCCCGGCGGAGGTTCGAGTCCTCCCTCGGGCATGGGTGTGTGTGTTTGTCCTTAGGATAATTTAGGTTAAGTAGTGTGTAAGCATAGGGACTGATGACCTTAGCAGTTACGTCCCATAAGATTTCACACACATTTCAACATTTTGAACTGCTAATTACCTCGTAAACAACGCAATGTACTGATTTTTTTCTTAGCATTTATATTCAGCACTACCTACCCTGCAACAGCCTTGCAAGCTTTTCAGACTGTTTCTGACCGCACCTACTTTTCGTGTTTAACCACTGCCCTTAAAATGCCATTTGACAAGACCTCTTTTTTCAACAGATCGACCGTCATCATCCACAAGGGTGTAGAAAGGTAGCTCATGATGCGTTCTACCTGGTGGGTAGGGTCGAACTGTGTACATCAGAGTTATTACACAAACGGCATTAGGTGAGGTGGATATAGTTAAAACCACAAAATATCTAGAAGTAATCGACCATAGCAATCTGAAGTGAAACAACCACGTAAAACAAAATGGAATTAGCAAATGTGACACTGGGCTTCATTGGAAGTACCCCAAGGGAATTATTTCATCCATGAATGAGCCAGCTTACAAAGGACTCATTGAGCAATTCTTGAGCGGCGCATAGAAAAAAGCTACCAACATCGTTGAAACTGGTTGCCCAAATAATATAGATTTTTCGGAAGAATTACAGTTGCTAGTAACCTTTTTCTGCGAATTATTGATGAGCTGCAGTCCTGCATTCACATCTACATGATGGATGTACAAAATTTCTTGACAGATGTTTGTCAGTCTGACGTCTACATCTATATCCATACTCCGCAAGCCACCTGACGGTGTGTGGCGGAGGGTACTTTGAGTACATCTATCGGTTCCCCCTTCTACTTCAGTCTCGTATTGTTCGTGGAAAGAAAGATTGTCGGTATGCCTCTGTGTGGCCTCTAATCTCTCTGATTTTATCCTCATGGTCTCTTCGCGAGATATATGTAGGAGGGAGCAATATATTGCTTGACTCCTCGGTGAGGGTATGTCTCGAAACTTCAACAATAGCCCTACCGAGCCACTGAGCGTCTCTCTTGCAGAGTCTTCCACTAGAGTTTATCTATCATCTCCGTAACGCTTTCGCGAATGATCCTGTAACGAAGCGCGCTGCTCTCCGTTGGGTCTTCTGTATCTCTTCTATCAACCCTACCTGGTACGGATCCCACACCGGTGAGCAGTATTCAAGCAGTGGGCGAACAAGTGTACTGTAACCTATTTCCTTTGTTTTCGGATTGCATTTCCTTAGGATTCTTCCAATGAATCTCAGTTTGGCATCTGCTTAACCGGCGATTAATTTTATATGGTCATTCCATTTTAAACAACTCCTAAGGCCTACTCCCAGATAATGTATGGAATTAACTGCTTCCAGTTGCTGACCTGCTGCATTGTAGGTAAACGATACAGGAGATACGATTTATACGTAGGAGCGATAGAGGAGTTCCAAAGATGGCCCTGTTTGATAGTACTGTAATCTCATGTCCAGTCCATAGAAAATGCTCAGGTCTTACGTTTTGCTAGTATACATGCTTTATGTGTAAATTATACACTAATTATGAAGTGTTTTCCAGTCATCAGTACTGATATATAGCTCTAAATACTTTAATTACGATTGTACGTTGAAATGTCGTTAATATATTTTCGTCTTTCACAAGCGGCGACAGGGTCGCGAACGTAACAGTGACCCGAAAGTGTAGAAAAAATTTCTTTTATCTCACGTCTATTGTCACAAACTTGTAGGTCCTCAGTCTACCGGTTTCGGTCAGCAATGACTATCTTCAGATCTGTTGTATAAAAACATCTCCTAATATACAGTGATATCGTCAGATGCTAAACACTTAGTATGAGGATCTATAAGTTGATGACAATTGACGTGAAACAAAAAGAATTTATCATACATTTTCGTCTTTTTTCGTGAACTGCACATTTGAAACGTATAGATAAAACTGGTGCGAGTAACAACTTCCATAAGCGCTTTTCTGATTTCCTATACAGTGTCTTAACTTTGAAACACTAACGTCAATAAAAATTTCGCCATCTTACCCATCTGTAACCTACAAACTGTGGGCGCCCATAGTGGCCAGAAACACCCGGTCACACAGCTCCGACCTGCCACAAAGGATCAGCACAAGGCATACTGCCCCAAGGGTGAAAGAAATCGCCCACGACGAACGTCTTTGTCACCGCAGTCTGGAGCGTACGAGGTATTTGTGAGGACTGGCCGGTATTAGCCCCGGGTCCCCCTACTCGCCTCTGATTCGGCCTTTTGTGCCGTCACGGCCCGCGGCAGCTGGCGGTCCCAGTCGTTAAGCCAGGCCGCTTTGGCAGTCTGCGAGGGGCGCCTCCGGGGCTATAGACAAGACCGCAATTTCTGCTCCTGCTTTTATTTCCGCCGGCCGCGTGATGGAAGGTTTCGGAGGCGACCTGCCCCGACGTGCGCCGCATGCGCTCGCGGCCCCTACCCCGTCTGTCTGCAGACCGCCCGAATGCGCGTCACGACCGCCAAATTACCGCCGCGGCATCTTCTGGTCCGCTGCTGATCCGTGCCACGTCATCACATTCGCGCTGACGTTACTGCTGCTCCCTCCACCGCGCGTTCTTATGTACAGATGAGTTCGGATACTAATGAAATGAATATCAATCTTTTTCAATCGACGTTTACGATTCTGGGGTCGATACAAATTATTCCATAATTAGTAAGAACTGGAAGTAATTAGACAGTATCGGTATTGGATGTACCGAATGGTGTTGGGAAAAATAAGTGATTTTACAACTAATTCGAATTAAAATGTGTGCAGTAGCTACCGTCACGAAGTATTACATACCCCATGAAAAGGACCTACTGGTAATACTGGAACGCTATAGGTGCTCTGTGACTTGTGCAATGAACTAATGTGACACTCCGCCGCCTACTTACGTCACTGTAGTATAATGGTGGTTATATACCAGTGGGTTGTATGGAATCAGTGGACGTGTAGGCTAAACTATTGACAGCAGTGACTTGCACTGTTTGCAAGTGTCCATCACCGCACAGAGATTAGAGCTGGTAGATTTGTTGGTGTGTCAAAGAGGACTTCTCAATGTGTCTGCACTCTAAGCCAAAAATAAACGACGCGTCATGAAGGAATTATCCGAAAGTGACGGAAATCGGTACATGTTATGTACATGCACAACAACGTACTGGTCATCCCTGACACTTGTGCAAGCTTCCACTGGGCATTGATTGATGAAGCTGTTGGATTTTCAGGGGATATTATGCCAAATTCTGTACAATTGGCATTTTAGATCGTCAAAACGCCAGCTAGTTGCAGGGCCCTGCCCATAATGCTCGAAACGTTCTCAATCGGGGACAGATCTGACGACCTTGGTGACCGAGGTAGAGTCTGGCAAGCACGAAGACTAACACTAAAAACTCCAGCCGTGTGTCGGGCCATATGGTGGGCGACAGTCAGCTTGGTATCGGACGGGTATCTGGGGGTCTCCATACAAATCTTCGCTGGTCATCCAGCTTCAGCAGCACTCATCACTGAAGAAAATTCTACTCCAGTCGATGAGATTCCCGACCGAAGAGGTGTCTTCAGATGCCCAGAACAGCGGTGGAATATCAACCAGAATGTGGTCCCTATACGCACTTACAGCCAGGAGTGGTGATCTGGGTTGCCTCCTTTGGTGGTCATCCGTGATATCCTTACAGCACTGCAGTACGTCGACGATACTGCACACCCCGCTCTGTTGTCCTTCCTAGCAAGTCATCCCGGGCTTACATTTCAGCAAGGGCTTAATTTCTGCAAGTTTGTGCCCGTCCACACACGGCGAGAGTTCTTACTGCTCATCTTCTGCTTAAAAACCTTACCTTGGCCAGTAAAGTCCCCAGATCGCTCCTCCGCTGAGAACGTCTGGATCATTTTGTTCGGGGCCCTCCAACCATCTCGGGATTTTGACGATGTAACGCGCCAATTTGACAGAATTTGGCACGAATCCTTCAGGAGGACATCCGACAACTCTGTCAATCAATGCCAACCCAAATAAATGCTTTCATATGGGCCAGAGGTGCACCAACACGTTATTGACTTGCTCAATTTGTGAAGCCCTGTCTCTTGATTAATTCATCCAGTTTTTCTGAAATTGTAATCATTTATTTGTCTGTACATGAAAACAACATCTACCGATTTCCATCCCATTCGAATAATTCCTTTGTGGTGCATCGTGCGTTTGTTGTTATTGTTTATCTCTACATCTCTGCATAAGTACTGCAACCTGAATCCACCTGAACCTGCCTACTGTTTTTGAGCTTTGGTTTCCGTCCACAGCTTTTATTGTCCACATTTCCCTCGATAACCGAGATCAACGATTCCTTGGTGCCTCAGGTTGTGTCCTAGCAACCGAACCATACTTTTAGTCAGTTAGCACCATAAATTTCTTTTTTCTCCGATATTCAGTATCTCTTCAATACTTATTCGATCTACCCATCCACTGTTCAGCACTATTCTATAGTACTTTTTTCAAAAGCTTCTACTCTCTTCGTGTATCAAAAAACACCCTCAGAATGCATTTCCTAAAAGTAAAACTTATATTCGGTTATAAGAAATTTCTCTGTTTCAGAAATTCTCTCTTGATGTTGCTAGGCTACGTTTTATATTCGTTCTACGTCGGCCACCATGTTGTTTTACGGTCCAAAAACAAAACTCATTATCTACTTTCAGTGTGTCATTTCCTATTCTGATTCCGTCAGCATCACCTGATTTAACTGAGTTCCATTATCCTTGTTTTGGATTTGTTAATATTCGTCTTATAAACTCATTTGAACACTGTGACCATTCCGTTCAGATGCACTTAAAGTTCTTTTGCTGTCTGTGGCAGAATTACAATGTCACCGGTTTTTACATATTTCTTATCCTTGAATTTTAATGTTTACATGCACCTGTACAGCAGACCTCGGTGTGACAGGGCTTGGAACGCCCTCTATGTGACATGTGTCACGTGAAGACTTAATATTACTGGTTTTGCAAGATATTAACACAAAATACCTCTTGTGCATTTGTGGCTAATGAAGTAATTCAAATTTAAACGCACGTGAAAAACATAGCACAGGAAGGGGGAAGAAACATCTAAAATACATTGACGTATTGTTTTTTAAAAAACAAACTTACAAAACATAAAACAGATCGATAATAAGTTGTCAGAGTGCACGACAAGTAAAAGAGAAAAAGAAAGAGAATAATATATGAATAACATGAAAAGAGGTATAACACAGTTTTTTAAAAAACGTAGTACGCACCATCTGGCATGGGAAGTTAGTACAACGTTCGTGATTTACGTAAACTGTTATGTTAAGACTAAGGAGTCAAATATATAAAAATATTAATAGTACGAAAATGCCATTACGCAATAATTAAAATGCCGTGAAACACAATATTCATTACAAAAAAGTTTTGAAGGTGGAGACAAACAATTTTGTTATCATATTTAACCGACATGATGATGTACATCTCGTTTGTTCCTTTGAACAAGCTAATATTATTATAACAATGGTTATACGTTTCCGCATAAGCACTGGGTCAGAACCCATAAATGCATGAGATCAAACGTACACGGTTGCTTAATGTAAAACATAGCACCCAGAATTTGGCGTGGGAAGTAATAAGTATATCGATCTCGATTTACGTAAAATATTACGTTAAAACTGAGGAGTCAAATTTATAAGAGATAGTAATAGTACGAAGAATGCCACTAATTAACAATTCAAATGCCATGAAACAATATTCATTACAACAACAACAACAAAATTTTGAGTGTGTAGACTAACAATTTTGTTATCATATTTAACGACGCGTTGATGTACATATCATTCGTCCTATTTGGACAAGCTAGCATTTATTATAACACCCGTTGTACGCTTCCACATCAGCACTGGGTCAGAACCCATAGATACATTCACACATTGATAAAATAGTAATAAGATTGCCAAGCAACCGTTTTTGAACAATAATAAAAATAATTTGATATTACATAACTTATAGTAGCAGTGGAACCCATATGGAATAAAAGCAGTCTTAAAAATACCTATAATTCTAATTGTGTTATTAAAATAAATTTAAAATACAAGGCGTGAAAAAGTAGTATACAACATACATCGAGAAACCATCATTAGGAAGGACAGGTAATAGGGCCACCTATTCCAGAAATGTACATCGTACTGTAGGGAAATTAAAAACAGTTTATGTACGATTAATATCTTGCAAAACCAGTAATATTGTCTTCACTTGACACATGTCACATAGAGGGCGTTCCAAGCCCTGTCACACCGAGGTCTGCTGTACAGCTGCATGTAAACAGCGGCCTCAGTTTATGTGATCGCTCTAAGCTTGTGGTTATAGCTTGATACCAGTGCCTACCAATTTTAATTGTATATTGCAGGTATGTTCCTACCAACTGTTATGTTCATACGCAGGTGTAGTTGTGATTTTCGGTTTTATACTCTCTGATCGTTATGTGAAAATTATTAACTTCTAGCACTGAGGATGGTCACTAAGTGACCGAAAATCGATTTTACTAACACTATAACAGCAAAATACGGTCAATGCTGATTTTCCTTCCAATTCTATAAACTTCTTTCAGTGCTCCTGGTTGCAGTATCATATCTCCCATGTGAGTATGGGTGTCTTCAGAAATGACCTGCCCCACCATTACATTGTAACTCCAAACATATGCTGTTCCTTCTTCCCCCAACTTTTTCCACAGACCACTACAACAATGTCCGTTCAAAGAGCAATTAATAGACTCTTACTTGTATACCAGACAAATACACAGCATACTGCACGTCGATTAAAATATAGTCACCTTGTCGTAACATCACATAGACATGTACGTTTCATGACGTTTCCCACATTAAATTAAATAACTGCACTAAACTAATTGACGTAGATCCGATAAACAGAACGAATACTTAAATATTAACTTTAAAAGTGAAAGACATTCAAATTCCGCTATGTTTTTTCGTATATCCAACAGCAGATAATTACACTACGTTTACAATATTGGAAGCCATAAAACACACTATAGTACTGTACTACCATGCGGTGAGGATGGCTTCAGCGTCTATTTACCTCAAGCATGTCGTGATAACGATGCAGGATGTCTGGAGGGGCAGCAGGTACGTAGTGCCAGGTGGATGGCTGTCGGAAGGTCATATAAGGAGTGGGAAGAAGAGCCCGTAATCAGAAAGCAGGCATAACGTCGCATCGGGACGGTCAGCGTCGAGTGGCATAGTCATCCCTGGACAGCGGACGTACGAACTTACCCTCGCCCTCACCCACTTGATTCATATTGCCAGCTTGTATAGGGCTCGCCTATGGCTCCAACAAATGTAAACAGGAAGACGCTACTCTTAGTCGTTATGATGAGGATCGAGTTTGAAACATGTAAGTTGGAACTTAAATAGCGGCAACACTACTGTGGAGGCACTAACGCATTACGTTCTTCCACGGAAGACCGTCAATGCACAATTTTACTGTTCATTTTTGGAGCGTCACCTGCGACTCGCTTTACGAAAGTGGTGGCGACACTTTCTGCGCAACCCACCCATCATTCTGCACGACAATGCGCGTGCGCATACAGCGCATACTGTGGCTGCTCTGTTCGGTCGATGGGACTCCCCGGACTCAAGTCCTTGTGACTTTGATTTGATTCCGAAGATGAAGGTACCACTTCGTGGCATTTGATTCAGAACTGTTCCAGAGATTCGACAGGAAGTAGACCGCTCCATTCGCACCATCAACATAACAGGCTCTGCTAACGGTATACTACGCCTTCCACATTGCTGGCAACGGATTCTACACAACGCTGGTGACTACTTTGAAGGACAGTAACTGGTGCAAACATGTAACTCTTTTGTATCGGATGTGAATAATTAATTACCACTACCTAAGTAGTTATCCTGGAAAAACTAGAAAAACTGTTTTCAGAAGGAGACTGGAAAACGAACTTTCGTCAAATCGATATAGTAATTTCATTTCCAGTCTTGTATCTTAATTTGTAACACGTACAGTATGTAACCAAGAAAGCAATGTGCGAAACAGGATGACTGATCCTAGAAACATGAAAACAGTGATTGTTGCGGCATATAGTACGTGTGATGAAAGCTGAATTTCACGTTGTTTTGTAGGTTTACATAGGCTTTCTATCATCTTTATTATTTGCTGAGGATATCCATCCCTGCGTGATGTGTTCCATAAGATTTTCGTATCTACATGGTCGAGGGCTTTTTCCAAGTCTATTAATGCGTTGCGTGTTTCGGTATTGAACTAAAATTTTGTATCGTTTGTTTAAATGTGAAAACTTTACCAGCACAGGATCTTGCTTTCGTGGAACCATTTTATTCTTCAGATAACAGATTTTCGGCCATAGTTTGTAGACGTTGATTTATTATCTTGGAGTAAATCTTACACGCTGTGTCCGCTGATGTTCTACCACGGTTACTATTTCACTTATTTCGGTTGCCTTCTATAAAGATTGAAGCGACATCTGCAACTGTCCATTGTTTTGGGTTCAAATGGTTCAAATGGCTCTGAGCACTATGGGACTTAACTTCTAAGGTCATCAGTCCCCTAGAACTTAGAACTAATTAAACCTAACTAACGTAAGGACATCGCACACATCCATGCCCGAAGCGGGACTCGAACCTGCGACCATAGCGGTCGCGCGGTTCCAGACTGTAGCGCCTAGAACCGCTCGGCCACCCGGCCGGCATTGTTTTGGGATTTGGCGTATTTGGCAAGACATATAGCATAAACGAAGAAGCCTAAGTTTAAAAAATAATACCCCTTTTTTGAGTAACTTGGCATTTATGACAACGGGGCCTGTCGCTTTCCGGTTTTTTTTTTGTTTTATTCAGAACCTCATTTACTTCTTGGATTGCTATGAGGTCCCCGTCATTCGATTTATCAATTTAAGAGGTCTTCCTCTGAAGCTTGGTTTTCATTATACATCAGCTGGTTATAACGTGCAATTAATTTCCATTCAGGTTTCGCTGTTAATTGCGATTCTCGCTGTATGTAGTCTCCCTATCGTGGTACCACATTGGCCAGCCGCTGAAGAGATCGAATACCTGCACCCCCTGGAGGGCAGTCCACTCCATTGATTTTCCTCCAGTTGCTGTCACTACTGTCTCTAGACTTCGAGTCACAACTGTCTTCGTACTGCCGTAAACGATGGTTCGATATCAATAAAAGCTGGAGTGTTGTGTTCCCTGAACACCGTATCTCGACCGACGTTTTCGCTCTCCCGGTTCAAACGCAAGCCCGTAACTTTTCTTTTAAGGACTCTCTGGTAGCAGGAGCCTCTGATCCTACCGCCTCTCCCGCAGGAGCAATATCTCCTGCTTAGGATAATGAAGTACAGGCCCCCTGGAGTTTAATTAATTTAAGGACATTATAAATATTCATACAAAAGCTTTCTTCCACGCCCACAGCCAACTGCTCTATAAGGTTTTTGTTGGCGACTCGAGTAACGTGTTGTGAGGCATGCTGTACTCAGAGATGCATAATTCTACTTTGATGTCTGGAAAAAAAATTTCGAGCGCGCTTCAGCCCTCTTGTTCGCTACATTCGGGTCATCACTTTTCTGAACGACTTTTATAAGCGGATTAGTGAAGCGTGCAGAATACGCACTTGCGAGGAAATAGCTTATGCTGCCTAACGGAAACGAATACTAGCACACACTGAAAATAATTTTTAAAGAAAAACCGAGTGAAAACACTCTTTGGCATCCCTGAGAAGTCAGCAAACAGTTCAGCGAAATGAGTCAGCAGGCGGAAATTCCGCGCAGATAATTTTGAGGTGTTATTTAAGATTCCATGTTATATTAGAGAGAATGGGTGACTGGGCGATGACAATAATTTTACAGTATTTTAAAGAATTACGCGACTGCAATGGCCATTGTGGTACCGAAATATCCGTGATGTAATATGAAATTACAAAGGCGATTCAAATAAAATTCTACAATGAGAAAGTCACAATACCAAAGCATGGTAATTTGTAGCCCATTATTTGGACTTGCTGCTCTTGCACTGGATCTGTTTGCATACAAAATTTTTGGATACAGGTCCGTCTGTTATACAAAACGATGTTTTATCATAAACCTAAACATGTTTCAGAATCTTTGTGCAGTCGTCAGAGCGTTTTTTTTTTTTTTTTGTCAAATCTGTGGAATGTGAATACATATTTAAGTAATGTACGAAAAGTAGGCGTAAAGATAGTTTTTGTTGGTTGTTGTCATTGTCTTAAATTTACATTATACGGTTATGCACGACCGTCTGTACACTATCTTGTACTGGTAGGAATATAATTTAGTTGCAGATGAGAAGATACCATCACAAGAGAATGTAAGAAGGTCCTGCACAATCGTATAACGTAAAGTTAATGACAACAGATAACAAAAACTGTCTTTAGGTCTCTCTTTCGTAGCTTACTTATCACTTAAAACATGCTCACAGTTCACAGATCTTAGTAACGAAAAACCCACTTTTGCGTAGCAGGCGGACCTTATATTCAGTAATATGCAGCTACTTGCCTCGACACAATATGTTTTTAAAGGTGTTAATGGAAACGATGTATACGACGATTTTCATTACGTTTCACTTGATGTATGCTGCACCATCCAAACCAGCGAACTGAGTTTTCTCATTCTGACCGTAACACCTCATATAATTAATGATTGTTAGAGACTTGGTTTACATGGCTCTGAGCACTATGGGACTTAACATCTGTGGTCATCAGTCCCCTAGAACTTAGAACTACTTAAACCTAACTAACCTAAGGACATCACACACATCCATGCCCGAGGTAGGATTCGAACCTGCGACCGTAGCGGTCACACGGTTCCAGACTGTTAGAGACTGTCACTGGATAGTATTACATAAAAGATTCGCATATATAGATTTTGAGACCTGGAAAAAAAAGTGTTGTGGGTATCTTGTTCATCCATAAATATTTCTACAATAGTAAATCTTGGTTCTGTGATGAAATGAAAAAGGACTTAGTTGTTGCAAACCCAACGAGAACGCGGCCTGTGCCGAAAGACATACTAACCATTGTTCGGTTTTATTGGAGAGACAGAAAGCGCTAGTTAATGTTGCAAGTCAGAGTGAGGCTACTGCATCTGGACAAACTTCGTGCAGATTTAGTTACGAAGTCTGTCACGACAGAGTCCAGGTAAGAAACTGTTGGTAGACTTCCTGTGTCAATTTCAGGTAATACCCCAAGCTTTCGATGACTACCTCTGGAAATTTACATCGAATCTACGTAATCCACCTTTCGTGTGTGTCAGACGGTGCTTCCTGTACCACTGTACGTTGTAAGGCACCCCTTATTTTCTAATAAGGGCACTCATTTTTCTTTATTTACAGATTTGCTGCTCCATGTATGTGAAGTGAATGCACCAACTCTGCAATACGTACAGAGTGTGGGGCTAGTGGTAGGTTCCCACGCTGACTGCTAGAGGCAGTTGGCCATGTGACGCTTTCAGAGCCAGTGGGACGAGGTGCCGATGCAGAAATCGCTTGTGACGTCAGCAAAGAGATATGTAGGGGAAGTACATTTATTCTGGCGTGAATGAGGTAATTGTTATTAGTAAATGCTAACAAAAGTTGCTTTTTGCGACTCGGACAGTGGGAGGAGTCTGTGGTCATAAATACTCTCTTCCGGCGATTTTAAAATGCCAGGAAACGTTGGTATTAATAAAAGGAATAACCTTGGCATAACCGAAGATGTACGCTCTTATATGAACTAAATCGATTGTATGCTCAAGTTACGGATTGTACACCATTGTCGCTAGTCGTCAGTAGAAATACCTTTCGATCTAGTCATGTGGTAGACCATGTTCTCGTACCATTAATGGTTAGCTTATAATCAGCGTGAACAAGTTCATTTTACGGTGTTTCTTAAATAAACGCACCATAAATGGCATCATGTGTAAAAATTATTTGGACAAAAAGATTCTTCCTCCTCCATTACGTAAAACATAGACAGTAATAATTCACTTTCAGAATCCGACAGCGCTGCTACGGCTCTGCAAGGGGACATTAAACGACGAGAGAATTTCCACATAGCACGTACGAAGAATTCGTACGCGGCGGCTCACTTAAGTCAGTTCAAGGACAGACTGGCTTTATTATCGCAAAATACGTGTAAGAAAGCGTGGCCAGTTATACTGTACGCCCCTTATACCATCTACGGACTCACCGGTTAAACTCAGGCGTTTCTGGAGGTTTAGTACGACTAGGGGGGGGGGGTTGTTCTTGTAACGTTCCCCATTTATTGATACATTCCTGGTTAGTATCAGGAAGGAAAGCATCTCTTCCGTATGGCGTCGAACGTCTTTGATTATAGCATCACAACCATTTCGTGAGATACTCTGATGACGGAAAGCATTTTATTTATTTATTTAACCTGGCAAGATTAGGGCCATCAGGCCCTCTCTTACATCTGACCAGGCATTCTACTTATTTTACATTCATATGTTTTAGTAGGCATGTTAAACTACATCTAGTACAAAAAGTGAAATAAACAATTTGAAAGGTACACCTGGAAAAATACATACATATAGAGTTTATATTCTTAGGTCACAAGTACTGTTATAATTAGACATTATTGAAGAGAGAGATTTTAGATAGGAGTGCCGGCAGCAGGGAGTACGAGGGAGACTCATGGTGAAGGGAGGAGAAGAATAGAGACATGATGAAACATAATTAAGGAAATATAAAGGAAAAGAAGATTGCGTGGCTAATAGAGAAAGATGAAGAGGAAGGCAGCTCAGGAGCAAGATAGGAGACGCTAGCTTTGCTATTTGACTGATGAGGGGATTGTCCTTGTACATTAATTTTGTGGAGAACTTTGTGAGGATGATAGTAGGAAATGCTTCAACTTCTTCTTAAAAGCAGCAGGAGATCGAATTTTGCGCAAGGTAAGGGGCAGTTTGTTCCAGAGGCGGACAGCGGCAACTGAGAAGAAGTTTGCAAAAGTTTTTGTTTTGTGAGTGGGCACAGTTAGGATACCAAATAAGAGTGACCTCGTGTTTCGATTATGATGACATGACAGGTTTTTAATCTCTGGGCTGCTTGCGCGATGAGGAGTCGGTGGAGTAGACATAGAGTGTGGTAGTCACGCAATTTGTCCGGCCGCAGCCACCCTAGCTCGGAGTATGAAGCACTAACATGATCATATCGGCGAATGTTGCAGGTGTAACGCACACAGGCATTCATTTTACGACCCGGATCCCGAGAACGAGCATCTCGGAAACGTTTAAGTCGGTCGGCCGTTCGCATCCTATAGTCGTGAGCGTCTATGAAAAGGTCTGAAGAAAGGTGGAAGGCGACAAGTGTTTCACGTCTACGCCTGATCACAGAAGGCTTGTCCGCCCTGTAAGGCACGATAGGAGGCGATCTGCATCAGAGTGCAATACTGGAGCAGGCACACGTATTTCGGTACAAATCATTCTACGCACATTCTTGAATATGGCACTCCACGGGAACATGTTGACCCAACTATAGCGCCAGTTGCGATTGCCGATGGTACGGGATCACCAAGACTAGACCTTGGATCAACGAAACGCGTCGCCTGTTTGGTTGGTTCACGTTTTTTGCCACACCAGGTTGATGGTCGTGTTTCACATACGCCGTCTGTTGTTTGAAACAGGCATTGTGTCATGGATGCACGCCGGTCAGGACATAATTATGCCACGAGGGTCTTTCGTTTGGTCAAATGTGGTTCCAGAGACCTTTCCAAGTGCCAAATATCTATGATGTATGTAGTCTGACAGAAGCGACGAACGAAAATTTGTACCAAGATCAGAATTCGAAGCCAGGTCTCCTGATCACTGCCGGCCGGGGTGGCCGTTCGGTTGTAGGCGCTACAGTCTGGAACCGCGCGACCGCTACGGTCGCAGGTTCGAATCCTGCCTCGGGAATGGATGTGTGTGATGTCCTTAGTTTACTTAGGTTTAAGTAGTTGTAAGTTCTAGGGGACTGATTACCCCAGAAGTTGAGTCCCATAGTGCTCAGAGCCATATGAACCATTTTCCTGCTCACTAGGAAGATGCGCTAACCACGACGACACTGGGGCAAAGTGGATTTGCACAGGTGCGTGGTGTGTCCTAGCACGCCTCCTCCTCAATTCAAATTCACATTCACACCTCAGCCCACTTGGTAACCTCCTCCCCCTAAAACTTGAACTGCATTGCAGGAGCTCTCCAACTGTACTAGATCAGCACCTCAGCGTCGAACTAAATGGGAAATTTTGCCTGAAACTCAGGCATATTTGCTTTTGACCAAGTGAAACTTTGTTGTTCGAGAGATCTTCGGACCTTTTCAAGTCTTAAATACCTATGAAGTAGATGTGCAGACTGAATTGGTAAATGAAAATTGACATTATATCCCTGCAGGAGCAAGGGGTTCGGAAACGTAAAACACAGCCGCCCAAGTACGATATCAGACATCGGTTAATGTTAATTAACCCTTACGTGCCGAAATGGAATGCGGAAGATGTATGTTACAGAGTAACAAGAGCTGTACCAAATAACTGAGATAACATGTCTGCTTAATGTAAAACTGTAACTGCCGACTCATATCACAGTTACGAATACAGGATGAGTTGGTCCTTGTAAGGGTGCCTCTGAAGCACTGTCTTAATAGCAGGCAATTCCTTCGAAATGTGAGACTTAAGTTGTAAGGATGAAAAGCATGGTAAGACGAAAGGAATAAGATATCCCTGTAGATACTCTAACGCATCCATACGCCATGAGGTTAAAGTACAGCGTAGGAAACTAAATGAGTGTTTCATCTTGCCCCAGGGCACAATCCAATTACATCTCAGAACCAAACAGTGGAAGACGCACGGTGTCCGCCCTGCTTCCGGCCACCGAGTACCTGACAAAGTGAACTGTGAGAATGAAAGGTAACGTCATAGTATTTTTTGAAGGACATCATCTTTACGCCAGTGACTGTTATAAGTTTTTATTACACTATTGCAATTTCGGCCTTAAGCCATTATCAAGTGCTGATATTATGGCTTTAAGCCATGTCAAAGTAATGTTTCTGACACATTTGTGTGTCGTTTTCAATCCTGTTAAATACATTTGTGTCTTTGTTACACAGTGCGAGCACAGGTATAAAAACATAGTAAAACAACACAATCTGTAAATATACATGTTCGTTAACCCATCACTAGTCACATTTGGATTAGATCACAGCTGCAGACTACTGTTTGCAGGCTACTAGTATTATTTCAAAAGTAATAGCAACACGCCGGCCGCTGTGACCGAGCGGTTCTAGGCGCTTCAGTCTGGAACCGCGCTGCTGCTACGGTCGCAGGTTCGAATCCTGCCTAGGGCATGGATGTGTTTGATGTCCTTAGATTAGTTTGGTTTAAGTAGTTCTAAGTCTACGTGACTGATGAAGTCAGATTTAAAGTCCCATAGTGCTTAGAGCCATTCGAACCATTTGAATAGCAATACATTTTACATGGGAGAAGGTTGACTTCTTAGCCAAGATCGTTTGTAAACAACCTTTATTGCCGATTACCTGTTTCGGTGAGCCTGGTTACCACATTCGGATCTCTGAATGCGTTAATACAATATGAAATTACACGGAGATAAAATTAACCATAATAGGCAGGTGCATGGCAACAGCAAACCGTGTTATAACATACATCGATAAAACGTTCTTAATTGTCTCCTATATCAGCTGTACAAGTACTCTTTCTAAAATATTGCTAGGTATGTGAGGGACGACAACCGGAATATCGGCAAGACAAGGTTAAAATCACAATATACAGAGTAACTCCCGAAATGCTCGTGTCCCGTACCACACACCACTATGTACTTCATTGCGGCCAGGGCTTCGCTAGACTGGCAGGTGGCGCCTGGAACTAGCCGGGAAATTAATAATTTGCGTCGACAATGATTGATAGTGTATTCACGTACTTCTTGTTTAAAATTATTTACGTATTTTAGTT
This sequence comes from Schistocerca serialis cubense, assembly GCF_023864345.2. NCBI lineage: Eukaryota > Metazoa > Arthropoda > Insecta > Orthoptera > Acrididae > Schistocerca > Schistocerca serialis. Next base: position 179,750,262 of record NC_064645.1, read on the forward strand.
ATAGCACTATTCCTGTCACGCCCTGATAAAAGATTCCTAGAGAACGTTTTTAAAACTGTTCTAAAATGGTTATTAAAAGAGAAGCTAAAGTTTTATTCGTATTACGTTCACTTGTACAAGTGCATCATGTAGAATCCGCTTCACAACTTTGTGTAATTTCCACAGCGCGAATTGCCGTATGACTGTATTTTGCAATTTATAAAAATCTGCAGAGATAATTATAATCTTATTGAAATTTTAAAAATCTGCAGGAGTAGAGTTACAAAGTAAGCTTCCGCTGTGTCATTTAGATAGCAATCTACGCTGGGGATGACAGCCTAAGTAGTTACCATGTTTCTAAATAATAAATTAATTACAGTGATCGTGGATAGCGCACATAATTCACGTAATATTAACAGTCAGACGGTGTGACATCCCACATCAAGAGTCACAAACTGTAGCTACATTGTGTTCCAGCTTTCTAAGGGTTTTTGAAAGAAAAGGCTCGCCATGACTATGTTAATGGATCGGCTAAAGTCAATGACTTCAGAACACGTTAAACAAATATGAGAAACAAATTAACCCCAAGCGTAAGACGCATGACACTCCAACAAAATGTTCGTTTACTATGTTCTGTTACGGGTATCGTCCGGCGAGCTGTACCTCGCAATGTTTTACAAAGTGAACTTACAGCTGGTTTAGGAGAGATATAATAACCTTTTATCGAGGTATGTTGTAACACTGTTTTGCTATTATCATGCACCTGCTTTTATACTTAATTTTATTTATATATAATTTCACACTATTTGAATGCATTCAGAAACCTAACGATAGTACTTGTGATTACCGAAACAGGTAATCGACAATAACGGTTGTTTACCAGCGACGATGGCTAAGAAGTTCACCTTCTCTCAAGTAATTATTACAGATCGCCCCTTACTACTCAAGAGAGTAAAGTAATAGTTAATACATCTATGCCACTGTGATACAAGAAGGTGAATGCCTTCATGGAAAAACGTTTGTGGTTGCCAACGGAAGCGTGATTGTAATCAGGTATGAAGATCTTTGTCGGAAGCAGATCGGCAACCATTAATGCTTCCTTTAGGGCTCCAAAAATACGGCAATCGTATGTGCAGACATCAGAAATGGCTCTGCATGCGATTTCCATATTTTTGGGCATCTGAGGGAAGACACTGGTGACAGTCGATTTCCTTCGGAGGAAGAGGTGCAAGCCCGGGTAATATCATGTTTCCATAGACAACCGCGAACGTTTTCCATAAAGGCAATGACCGTCTTGTGTCACAGAGGAATAATCGTACTAACAGTGTTGGGGATTACTTTTGAAATAATAAACAGTTAACTTACTTTTTCCCACCCCTTTCGTTTTCGTTTGACAGCCGCTTACAAGAGAGCGTGCTGAATACTAATACCTACTAATATTTTATGTGATAGCTGTTAAACCCTTCGAAATAAAACAAACTTTGTTAACATTCTACGTCTTTACCATTCGCATATACATTTTTTAAAGTAACACACAACCATTTGACTCTTTTATTGTTCATTTAATTACAACCAGGTTTCGGCCTTTTATGCCATTTTGAAGTATTTGATTTTATGTATATAACATATATTGCGCGACATGAACAACTTTGAGCTTGACAGCATGTAAAGTGTCCAGTAATATACGTTATAGACATAAAATCAAATACTTGAAAAGTGTGTACAAGGCCGAAACCTTGCTTGTAATTAAATGAACAATAAACCTTTGAAATGGCTTTGTGTTCCTCTAAAAAGTATTGTGCGACTGTTGATCAACAACATCAAAGACTGTTCACGTGTACATATTTTATTTCTCTACGTAATCACCTTGCCCATGCCTTCATATTTGTCATCTGCCAAGGCTGATCATTGAAGCATCGCTGGAGCACTGAGGCATCTACCTCTGTGTGTTGGTTCCACTCCAAGGCCACCAACATTCTTCAATCATCTTGATGGAACTACCGGTTGTAGCTACAGTCGTGGACTTGATGGGCCGAGGCTCGGACTGAGGTCCTTCCGGCGTCAAGCGTCCAGCCGCCACTCTCCAGTCGCTGGTCTGGCGTCCTACTCTGTGCAGCGAAACTGGCAGTCGCCATTCCGAATGTGGGCTTCTTTTGCTCAGTGTTGTAGCAACTGAGGTGCCACGACCTGACACAGCACTGTGGGCACCTAAGTATGCACTGCTAACAATGTCGCAGCAGAGCTAAGTGGACGAAATGTGCTGACACCAGCCTGTCCAAACCTTAGGTTCCAACACCCACCACTTGATGTCCATCTCCTCTTGGTACATGGTTCCTATGACTGTCTGACTAGAAACTCAATAACTTATTTCATCAACCATTAACTGGCTTTATCTTTTGCACCACTTTTCCACCTGCATCACGGGACTCCTTGTCGACACCCATCTATATCAATATGGTATATTGGACTTGATCTGTTCCCATTTGTGTGCTAGGTGGCCTTTTCATTTTAGTTTTAATTTTGTGCTTTAGTATGCCTATATTTTTGTATGCATTTGTTTTCAGGAACTATTTATTTGATAATGTGAAGTTTTATTCAGTTTGTGCAACATGTATTGGAATACAAATTATTTATATCATATAGGATGGTTTGAGTCGTTGTGTAAGGGTGTGCTGATGATGGAGGGTTCCTTGTATGTGGAAAACTGATATTGGTTGGTGTATTCTGAGGCGAAGAAAATTAACTTTTTGTCATTTTCTGTGCCTGGGATATATTATATTTTTGGATGAACTGTCTTGATGTCATTGTGGAGTTGTTGGATGTGACTGGGTGTGCCACATAAATTATGCAGTGTATGCTGTCATTTACGTAGTGATGCCGACATGCTATTCTGTATTGTTAGGATCTTACGATGATTTAAAATATTTTATTCACAATGTGATTAAAACAAATATTGTCTAGGTGTCCACTGACTATTGACCCCATAAGGAGAGCATCCTAATGTGAGTAGAACTGCTCATCAAATGAGAAACCCTGTTTAATATTAGAGCATTGGTTATTTACTTTATTTGGGGTTTGAGAATGGTATTGATTATTTCTGTGGTGGGAACATCGGTGGCCATGTATGTAACGTTAAATGATATAAGTGTGGCTATTGTATGAGTGTTTATATGTTTGGTCACTTGCATCAGCTCTTTGGTGTTGTGTATCCTTCTGTTGTTTGTAATTTGGGTGAAGGTCAAGTTTCAAGCAGGCTCAAACATGGTAATTGGATGTCTCTATAGGCCCCTGGCTCAGCAGCTGTTGTGGCAGAAAACCTGGAGGAAAATTTGGAAAATTTTTCGAGTAAATTTCTCGACCATGTTATAGTTTTGAGTGGAGATTTTAATTAACCGGATATATAGGAGAGTCAAACGTTTATAACGGGTGGCAGGGACAAAGCATCAAGTGCATTTTTTAAAATGCATTATCTATATATTATATTATATATATATATTATATATTTTACACAGAGTACGCGAAGGAACTTGCCCGCCTTCTTGCAGCGGCGTACCGTAGGTCTCTAGAAGAGCATAGTGTTCTAAAGGATTGGAAAAGGGCACAGGTCATCCCCGTTTCCAAAAAGGGACGTCGAACAGATGTGCAGAACTATAGACCTATATCTCTAACGTCGATCAGTGGTAGAATTTTGGAACACGTATTATGTTCAAGTATAGTGCCTTTTCTGGAGACAAGAAATCTACTCTGTGGGAATCAGCATGGGTTTCGAAAAAGACGGTCGTGTGAAACTCAGCTCGCGCTATTCGTCCACGAGACTCAGAGGGCCATAGACACGGATTGACAGGTAGATGCCGTGTTTCTTGACTTCCGCAAGGCGTTCGATACAGTTCCCCACAGTCGTTTAATGAACAAAGTGTGGTGTCACCGCCAGACACCACACTTGCTAGGTGGTAGCTTAAATCGGCCGCGGTCCATTTAGTACATGTCGGACCCGCGTGTCGCCACTGTGTGATCGCAGACCTAGCGCCACCACAAGGCAGGTCTCGAGATACGGGATAGCACTCGCCCCCAGTTGTACGGACGAAATTGCTAGCGACAAGACGGACGAAGCCTTCCTCTCATTAGCCGAGAGACAGTTAGAATAGCCTTCTGCTAAGTCCATGGCTACGACCTAGCAAGGCGCCATTAGCCTTACCTAGTTTGAGAGTTATCGTATAAATGTCTCCAGAAGAACGTGTAAACCAACAAAGATTAAAAGTTAAGTATAAAGCAGCTACGTACTTTTCTTGCTACCATTCAATAGTTATCCTGTTCCAGACTTGACGCCAGTCGGCGTGTGGGTACGCGTGCCTTTCTTTCGGCTCCCTTCCCAGTGTTGCGTAGCAAGCTTGTTACGCCACAACACAAAGTAACAGCATGTGGTCTATCAGACCAATTGTGTGATTCGATTGAGGAGTTCCTAGATAACAGAATGCAGCATGTCACTCTCAATGGAGAGAAGTCTTCCGAAGTAAGAGTGATTTCAGGTGTGCCGCAGGGGAGTGTCATAGGACCGTTGCCATTCACAATATACATAAAAGACGTGGTGGATGACATCGGAAGTTCACTGAGGCTTTTTGCAGATGATGCTGTGGTGTATCGAGAGGTTGTAACAATGGAAAATTGTACTGAAATGCAGGAGGATCTGCAGCGAATTGACGCATGGTGCAGGGAAAGGACTGCCTCAGGCATGGATGTGTGTGATGTCCTTAGGTTAGTTAGGTTTAAGTAGTTCTAAGTTCTAGGGGACTGATGACCTCAGATGTTAAGTCCCATAGTGCTCAGAGCCATTTGAGCAGGGAATGGCAACTGAATCTCAATGTAGACAAGTGTAATTTGCTGCGAATACATTGAAGGATAGATCCCTTATCATTTAGCTACAAAATAGCAGGTCAGCAAATGGAAGCAGTTAATTGCATAAATTATCTGGGAGTACCCATTAGGAGTGATTTAAAATGGAATAATCATATAAAGTTGATGGTCGGTAAAGCATATGAGATTCATTGGAAGAATCCTATGGAAATGCAATCCGAAAACAAATGAAGTAGGTTACAGTACGCTTGTTCGCCCACTGCTTGAATACTGCTCAGCAGTGTGGGATCCGTACCAGATAGGGTTGATAGAAGAGATAGAGAAGATCAAACGGAGAGCAGCGGGCTTCGTTATAGGATCATTTAGTAATCGCGAAGCGTTACGGAGATGATAGATAAACTCCAGTGGAAGACTCTGCAGGAGAGACGCTCAGTAGCTCGGTACGGGCTTTTGTTCAAGTTTCGAGAACATACCTTCTCCGAAGAGTCAAGCAGTATATTGCTCCCTCCTACGTATATCTCGCGAAGAGACCATGAGGATAAAATCAGAGAGATTAGAGCCCACACAGAAGCATACCGACTATCCTTCTTTCCGCGAACAATACGAGACTGGAATAGAAGGGAGAACCGATAGGGGTACTCAGGGTACCCTCCGCCACACGCCGTCAGGTGGCTTGCGGAGTATGGATGTAGATGTAGATGTAGATGTAGATCTGGAAACTACCTTGAGCAGTTAAACAGAGAACCGACTCGTACCGATAAAGTATTAGACCTTCTGGTGACAAACAGACCCGAACTACGAGGTGCATTCAAGTTCTAAGGCCTCCGATTTTTTTTCTAATTAACTACTCACCTGAAATCGATGAAACTGGTGTTACTTCTCGACGTAATCGCCCTGCAGACGTACACATTTTTCACAACCCTGATGCCATGATTCCATAGCAGCAGCGAAGGCTTCTTTAGGAGTCTGTTTTCACCACTGGAAAATCGCCGAGGCAATAGCAGCACAGCTGGTGAATGTGCGGCCACGGAGAGTGTCTTTCATTGTTGGAAAAAGCCAAAAGTTACTAGGAGCCAGGTCCGGTGAGTAGGGAGCATGAGGAATCACTTCGAAGTTGTTATCACGAAGAAACTGTTGCATAACGTTAGCTCGATGTGCGGGTGCGTTGTCTTGGTGAAACAGCACACGTGCAGCCCTTCCCGGACGTTTTTGTTGCAGTGCAGGAAGGAATTTGTTGATCAAAACATTTTCGTAGGATGCATCTGTTACCGTAATGGCCTTTGGAACGCAATGGGTAAGGATTACGCCCTCGCTGTCCCAGAACATGGACACCATCATTTTTTCAGCACTGGCAGTTACCCGAAATATTTTTGGTGGCGGTGAATCTGTGTGCTTCCATTGAGCTGACTGGCGCTTTGTTTCTGGATTGAAAAATGGCATCCACGTCTCATCCATTGTCACTACCGACGAAAAGAAAGTCCCATTCATGCTGTCGTTGTGCATCAACATTGCTTGGCAACATGCCACACGGGCAGCCATGTGGTCGTCTGTCAGCATTCGTGGCACCCACCTGGATGACACTTTTCGCGTTTTCAGGTCGTCATGCAGGATTTTGTGCACAGAACCCACAGAAATACCAACTCTGGAGGCGATCTGTTCAACAGTCATTTGGCGATCCCCCAAAACAATTCTCTCCACTTTCTCGATCATGTCGTCAGACCGGCTTGTGTGAGCCCAAGGTTGTTTCGGTTTGTTGTCACATGATGTTCTGCCTTCATTAAACTGTCACACCCATGAACGCACTTTCGACACATCCACAACTCCATCACCACATGTCTCCTTCAACTGTCGATGAATTTCAATTGGTTTCACACCACGCAAATTCAGAAAACGAATGATTGCACGCTGTTCAAGTAAGGAAAACGTCGCCATTTTAAGTATTTAAAACAGTTCTCATTCTCGCCGCTGGCGGTAAAATTCCATCTGCCGTATGGTGCTGCCATCTCTGGGACGTATTGACAATGAACGCGGCCTCATTTTAAAACAATGCGCATGTTTCTATCTCTTTCCAGTCCAGAGAAAAAAAATTGGAGGCCTTAGAACTTGAATGCACCTCGTATTTGAAACAGTTAATGCAGAACAGGGAATCAGCGATCATAAAGCCGTTACCGCATCTGTGATTTCAGCCATAAATGGAAATATTACAAAAGGTAGGAAGATTTTTCTGTTCAGCAAAAGTGACAAAAAGCAGATTTAAGAGTAGTTGACGGCTCAACGCAAACGTTTTATCTCAAGTACAGATAGTGTTGACGATCAGTGGACAAAGTTCATTACATGAGCACCTGTGAAGCAAGATCGTAAGAGGTGGAAAAGAGCCACCGTGGTACAACAACCGAGTTAGGAAACTGCTACGGAAGCAAAGGGAACTACACAGCAAACATAAACAGACCCAAAGCCTTGGAGACAAACAAAAATTACACGAAGCGAAATGTAGTGTGAGGAGGGCTATGGGAGAGGCGTTCAAGAAATTCGAAAGTAAAGTTCTATGTAGAAACTTGGCAGAAAATCATAAGAAATGTTGGTCTTACGTCAAAGCGGTAGGTGGATCACAGCAAAATATCCAGATACTCTGTGACAAAAATGATACTGAAACAGAGGATGACAGACTGAAGGCCGAAATAATAAATGTCTTTTTCCAAAGCTGTTTCTCAGAAGAAGACTGCACAGTAGTCCCTTCTCTCGATTGTCGCACAGATGAAAAAGTGATAGATATCGAAATAGATGACAGAGGGATAGGAAAACAATTAAAATCGCTCAAAAGAGGAAAGGCCCCTGGACCAGATGGGATACCAGTTCGGTTTTAAACAGAGTATGCCAAGGAACTTGCCCCCCTTCTTGGAGCGGTGTACCGTAGGTCTCTAGAAGAGCGTAGCCTTCCACAAGATTGGGAAAGGGCATCCCCGTTTTCAAGAAGGGACGTCGAACAGATGTGTAGAACTATAGACCTATATCTCTAACATCGACCAGTTGTAGAATTTTGAAACACGTATTATGTTCGAGTATAATTACTTTTCTGGAGACCAGAAATCTACTCTATAGGAATCAACGTGGGTTTCGAAAAAGACAATCGTCTGAAACCCAGCTCGCACTATTCGTCCACGAGACTCAGAGGGCCATTGACACGGAGTCCCATGTAGATGCCGTGTTTCTTGACTTCCGCAAGGCGTTTGATACAGTTCCCCACAGTCGTTTAATGAAGAAAGTAAGAGCATATGGACAAGCAGACCAATTGTGTGATAGGATTGAAGAGTTCCTAGATAACAGAACGCAGCATGTCATTCTCAATGGAGAGAAGTCTTCAGAAGTAAGAGTGATTTCAGGTGTGCAGTGAAGTGTCGTTGGACCGTTGATATTCACAATATATATATAAAAGACCTTGTGGATAACATCGGAAGTTCACTGACGCTTTTTGCGGATGCTGCTGCAATACATCGAGAGGTACAACGGAAAATTGTACTAAAATGCGGAGGATCTGCAACGAATTGACGCATGGTGCATGGAATAGCAATTGAATCTCAATGTAGACAAGTGTAATGTGCTGGGAATACACAGAAAGAAAGCTCCCTTATCATTTAGCTACAGTATAGCAGCTCAGCAAATGGAACCAGTTAATTCGATAAATTATCTGGGATTAGGCATTAGGAGTGATTTAAAATGGAATGACCATATAAAATTAATCGTCGGTAAGGCAGATGCCAGACTGAGATTCATTAGAAGAGTCCTAAGGAAATGCAGTCCGAAAACAAAGAAAGTAGGTTACAGTACGCTTGTTCGCCCACTGCTTGAACACTGCTCAGCAGTGTGGGATCCGTACCAGAAAGGGTTGATAGAAGAGATAGAAAAGATCCAACGGAGAGCATAGCGCTTCGTTACAGGATCATTTAGTAATCGCGAAAGCGTTACGGAGATGATAGATAAACTCCAGTGGAAGACTCTGCAGGAGAGACGCTCAGTAGCTCGGTACAGGCATTTGTTGAAGTTTCGAGAACATACCTTCACCGAGGAGTCAAGCAATATATTGCTCCCTCCTACATATATCTCGCGAAGAGACCATGAGGATAAAATCAGAGAGATTAGAGCACACACAGAGGCATACCGACAATCTTTCTTTCCACGAACAATACGAGACTGAAACAGAAGAGAGAACCGACAGAGGCACTCAAGGTACCCTCCGCCAGGTGGCTCGCGGAGTATGGACGTAGATATAGATATTCTAATGTGTAAATATGTATTTCTCTGGCTCGGTGATGTACAGCTGAACTTCTATAATTTACAACTACTATGTTTGGTATGTCCTATTTAGGGATTTTTTGTATGCTGATCAGAGTGTGTTTCTGTTGTTTCATTTTCTCTTTGAGAACACATGTGGAATGTTGTTTAAAACTACTGCGTATTTTTCTAATATTTTTGTGTTGGATGCTAGCTAATTTTACTATGTTGTTCTTCTCTAGAAACTTGAGAGCTTCATTTTTCTATTTCTTCTGTTTCATAATTGCCATAGTGTTTCCGTTGTCTGCTTTTGTGATGAGAGAGCTGTTGTTTCTAAGTTTATTCATTATTCTTCTGGATATCAAGACAGCAGTTTAATTTACCGGGTGATCAAAAAGTCAATATAAATTTGAAAACTTAATAAACCCGGAATAATGAAGATAGAGAGGTAAAAACTGACACACATGCTTGGAATGACATGGGGTTTTATTAAAACAAAAACTAAAATTTCACAAAGTGTCCGACAGATGGCGCTGGACAGCAAAACGTCAGTGACATCATGACAATCGTGTATAAAAGGAGCTGTAATGAAAGAGAGAGTCAGATGCGCCAGCAGTCGCAACATGTTGACGTTACCTGAAAAGGCGCTTTTAGTGAAGCTGTATTATCAGAATGGGGAATGTGCTAGTTCAGCGTTACGATCCTATCGCCATAGGAAGGGTGAAGGTCCGTTGACAAATGCAGCTGTGCCGAGAATGATTTCGAAGTTCGAAGCCACGGGTTGTTTAGACGATAAACCCCGAAGTGGCCTACCGAGCACAAGGCGTAATGCTGCTGAGACAGTTCAGGAAGAAATGGAGATTGTAGCGGGTTCGTCTGTGCACTGAGAAGTCAGCGCTCTTGCAGTCGCACGTCGCACCGGCATTCCATACACTATTGTTTGGTTGGCACTTAGGTGTACCCTCCGATGCTACCCGCACAAAATCCATCGACATCATGAACTGTTACCTGGGAATTTAGTGAAGCGGACGGCATTTGCGGTGTGGACGTTTCAAAAGATGGTGAAAGATGACGATTATTTGAGTAACGTGTTGTGGAACGACGAAGTTCATTTCACGCTCCGAGGGTCTGTCAACGCCCACAACTTGAGAATTTGGGCTACCGAAAATCCTAGAACTGTAGTGGAAACTCCATTGCACGACGAGAAAGTCACGGTAGGGTTTGGATTTACCACATCTACCGTTATCGGGCCTTTTTTCTTCGAGGAAATGCGTGATTCTGGTTTTGTAACTGCTACCGTGGCGGGTGAGAGGTACGCCGATATGTTATAGAATCGCATCATCCCCAGCCTGGTTGATAAACACCTGCTGGAACGTACGATGTTTATGAAGGATGGCGCTCCACCCCATGTTGCTAGACGCGTGAAAGATAGCTTGCACGCGTCGTTTGGTGATGATCGTGTGCTCAGCCGCCACTTTCGTCATGCTTGGCCTCCCAGGTCCCCAGACCTCAGTCCGTGCGATTATAAGCTTTGGGGTTACATGAAGTCGCAAGTGTATCGTGATCGACCGACATCTCTAGGGATGCTGAAAGACAACATCCGACGCCAATGCCTCACCGTAACTCCGGACATGCTTTACAGTGCTGTTCGCAACATTATTCCGCGACTAGAGCTATTGTTGAGGAGTGATGAACATATTGAGCATTTCCTGTAAAGAACATCACCTTTTCTTTGTCTTCCTTTGTTATGCTAATTATTGCTATTCTTATCAGATGAAGCACCATCTGTCGGACATTTTTGTATTTTTTTTTGTTCTAATAAAACCCCATGTCATTCCAAGCATGTGTGTCGGTTTGTACCTCTCTATCTACATTGTTCCGTGACTTATTCAGTTTTCAAATTTATACTGACTTTTTGATCACCCGGTATATTGAACAGACGATACTGGTCACACAGAACACAGAAGAACTCCTTATTGACATGTAACACAGATAAAAGATACAAACACCGAACTAAAAGTTTTAAAATGCACCAGCAGCCTCCAACAGATACCAATAACTGAAGGAAACTACCAAATAAAGAAAGCCATACTAGAATGAAAAGAAAGAGCGAAAAAACGCATGTCTCACTATAATAGAACTTTTTTCTCTTCTCAGGTGACTCCAAACACACGCAGAACAAAGTAAGCCTCTCTCCCACAACCCCCCCCCCCCTCTCTCTCTCTCTCTCTCTCTCTCTTCACACATTGACTCTCATACAGTCTTACTCGCACACACACTCACACACACACACACACACACACACACACACACACACACACACACACAGTCTTTCACATGGGGCAATATAATTTAAACAACACCAAGTTTTCTGCATTTCTAAAGCCAAAGAACGCATTAATAAGGTATTTAAAAAATTCTTTTTTCAAATATGTGAATACTTCATCTAAGACTGAAATTGTACTTTTACAGAGGGTGAAAATCAGTTTTAACTGATATTTGATAGAAAAAAATTAAAAAATACTGATGATGCTGTAGTTTCAGCGAAACGAGTCCGGACAGAAAATAAGAAGACATTTTATTTACTCAATGCAGAATGTATCCAAAAATAAATGTACTTGTTACATCCTTCTCCTTTATATATGTGAATGACGCCTGGGTAGAATGGTTGTAAGTAAAGCTCTGTATTAGAATTTTTCGGATTTTCATATTATGGTCACTTGACGAGAGATATGTGGGAAGAAGTTGTAAGTTGTCAGACTTTTACTGGAACATACATCTCGGAATTTCTGTGATGGACAGTTCCTTTCTTTTGACGCCTGCCGCTGTGCATTCTTAGTATCTCCGTATTGCTCTTGAAGTGAGTAAAAGAATCAGTCACAAAACGCACCGCTCTTCATTGGGTCTTGTCTATCTCTTCAATGAAATCAGCACTTTAAGAGCCTCCGGCTGAAGGGTAGTACTCAAGAATCACTCGAACAAGTGTTTTGTAAGCCATTTCTTTCCGGGATGAATAACATTTCCTTAAGATTTTGCCAGTGAATCTCAGACTGGCATATGTTTTTCCTACAATTGGTTTTATGTGGTATTTCCACTTTAGATCGCTCCTCGGCTGTTGTTGTTGCAGTCTTCAGTCCAGAGACTGGTTTGATGCAGCTCTCTATGCCACTCTATCCTGTGCAAGCTGCTCCCAGTACCTCCAGCAAGCTACATCCTTCTGAATCCGTTTAGTGTATTCATCTTCTGGTCTCCCTCTACGATTTTTACCCTCCACGCTGCCCTCCAATACTAAATTGGTGATCCCTTGATGCCTCAGAATATGCCCTACCAACCGATCCCTTCTTCTAGTCAAGTTGTGCCACAAACTTCTCTTCTTTCCAAATCTGTTCAATACCTCCTCATTAATTATGTGATCTACCCATCTAATCTTCAGCATTCTTCTGTAGCACCACATTTCGAAAGCTTCTATTCTCTTCTTGTCTAAACTATTTATCGCCCACGTTTCACTTCCATACATGGCTACACTCCATACAAATACTTTCACAAATGGCTTCCTGACACTTAAATCTATACTCGATGTTAACGAATTTCTCTTCTTCAGAAACTCATTCCTTGCCATTGCCAGTCTACATTTTATATCCTCTCTACTTCGACCATCATCAGTTATTTTGCTCCGGAAACAGCAAAACTCATTTACTACTTTAAGCTATCGGGTGGAGAAATGTAGGGTCCCCTTGAATAGGTCAGGCGTGCACTACACGCCGGAAGCGGCTACAAGGGTAGCGGAGTAGTGTGGAGTGCACATGTTGGTTTTTTAGGTTAGAGAATTCCCTCCCTAGGCCCGACAAGACGCCTCCTGAGACCCGGCAAGGTAGGAGTAGGTAAAATGCAACAGGGAATAACAATATTAATGTGCTAATAGTAAACTGCGGGAGCGTCTATAGAAAGGTCCCAGAACTGATCTTATTAATAAACGGTCACAATGCCCATGTAGTACTAGGGACAGAAAGTTGGCTGAAACCAGACGTAAACAGTAATGAAATCCTAAACTCAGATTGGAATGTATACCGCAGAGACAGGCTGGGCAATGAAGGGGGAGGCGTGTTTATAGCGATAAGAATTGCAATAGTATCGAAGGAAATTGACGGAGATCCGAAATGTGAATTAATTTGGGTGAAGGTCACGGTTAAACCAGGCTCAGACATGTTAATTGGATGTTTCAATAGGCCCCCTTGCTCAGACACTCTGTGACAAAAATGGTACTGAAACCGAGGATGACAGACTAAAGGCCGCAATACTAAATGTCTTTTTCCAAAGCTGTTTCACAGAGGAAGACTGCACTGTAGTTCCTTCTCTAGATTGTCGCACAGAGGACAAAATGGTAGATATCGAAAATGATGACAGAGGGATAGGAAAACAATGGGATACCAGTTCGATTTTACACAGAGTACGCCAAGGAACTTGCCCACACTCTTGCAGCGGTGTACCGTAGGTCTCTAGAAGAGCATAGCGTTCCAAAGGATTGGAAAAGGGCACAGGTCATCCCCGTTTTCAAGAAGGGACGTCGAACAGATGTGCAGAACTATAGACCTATATCTCTAACGTCGATCAGTTGTACAATTTTGGAACACGTATTATGTTCGAGTATAATGACTTTTCTGGAGACTATAAATCTACTCTGTAGGAATCAGCATGGATTTCGAAAAAGACGGTCGTTTGAAACCCAGCTCGCGCTATTCGTCCATGAGACTCAGAGGGCCATAGACACGAGTTCACAGGGAGATACCGTGTTTCTTGACTTCCGCAAGGCGTTCGATACAGTTCCCCACAGTCGTTTAATGAACAATGTAAGAGCATATGGACTATCAGATCAATTGTGTGATTGGATTGAAGAGTTCCTAGATAACAGAACGCAGCATGTCATTCTCAATGGAGAGAAGTATTCTGAAGTAAGAGTGATTTCAGGTGTGCCGCAGGGGAGTGTCGTAGGACCGTTGCTATTCACAATATACAGAGATTAGAGCCCACATAGAAGCATACCGACAATCCTTCTTTTCACTAACAATACTTGACTGGAATATAAGGGAGAACCGATAGAGGTACTCAAGGTACCCTGCGTCACACACCGTCGGGTGGCTTGCGGAGTATGGATGTAGATGTAGATGTAGAAGCGTCTCATTTACTTATCTAATTCCGGCAGCGTCGCACGATTTAATTCGACTACATTCCATTATCCTCGTTTTGCTTTTGTTGATGTTCATCTTATATCCTCCTTTCAAGATACTGTCCATTCCGTTCAGATGCTCTTCCAGGTCCTTTGCTGCCTCTGACAGAATTACAATGTCATCGGCGAATCTCAAAGTTTTTAATTTTTTTTCCATGTATTTTAACTCCTACTCCTTTACTCCTTGCTCAATTGAATAACATCGGGGAGAGGCTACAACCTTGTCTCACTCCCTTCCGAACCACTGCTTCCCTTTCATGCCCCTCGACTCTTATAACTGCCATCTGGCTTCTGTAAAAATTGTAAATAGCCTTTCGGTCCCCATATTTTACCCCTGCCACCTTTAGAATTTGAAATAGTGTATTCCAATCAACATTGTCAAAAGATTTCTCTAAGCCTACAAACGTAGCCTAGAAACGTAGGTTTGCCTTTCCTTAATCTATTTTCTAAGATAAGTCGTAGGGTCAGTATTGCCTCATGTGTTCCAACATTTCCATGGAATCCAAACTGATCTACCCCGAGGTCGGCTTCTACCCGTTTTTCCATTCGTTTGTAAAGAATTCGTGTTTGTATTTTGCAGCCGTGGCTTATTAAACTGATAGTTCGGTAATTTTCACATCTGTTAACACCTGCTTTCTTTGGGATTGGAATTATTATATTCTTCTTGAAGTCTGTGGGTATTTCGCCTGTCTCATACATCTTCCTCACTAGATGGGAGAGTTTTGTTAGCCCTGGCTCTCCCTAGGCTCTCAGTACTTGCAATGGAATGTTGTCAACTCCCGGGGCCTCGGTATTTTACGGTAATTACTGTTACCATTGATTTGTCGCTGTTAATGTAATAATACAGTAGTGGATCTCGTCGTCTTACCTTTATATACGTTCATGTTCAGTTCCCATTCCCTGCAACAATCGTCAATCCTCTGCAAGTATTCTTGCAATTTGCCACAGCAATATGGGTACAACCTTCTTGCAGACAATTGCATTATCCGCAAACCGAGTTATGGAGCTACCGACGTTATACAGTAGATTAGACAGAGTGACCTAAAAACACCGACAACGCTTAATGTTGTGCTCTAAGGTAAATCGATTTGTTTTCAAGAAGGAACCCACATCCTTAAGGCCACGGTTTGGGCTCTGAGATCATCCAAGTCTGAGAACGAATGGTTGTGATGGTTTGTTCCGATTCGTTTTGGTGTCTAAATACGGAAGGTATGCAACTTTTTAGCCACCTGTGTACTGCGGATGGACGACCTAAGCCTAATGAAATTCCCGCACATGCACTACATTCCTCCAGACAGCCATTGCCCGCATCCTACTGCAGACATTGACTGGTCTGCCAGTGCAGCAATGTTATTCTCAACAGTGCGACGCGCACCAGTGCACAGCTGCGGAATTGACCGACATGGAGCTTGCATGCTCCAAAGCGGATTGCAGTGTGAGAAATACTGCAACACTTCATGCGGAACGTTTTCCAAACAGACGTGCCTCACGTCATGTCACGTTTGTGGACGTCGAGAGACGCCTCAGAGAATCTGTAAGTGGCACACAGGTGTTTTCCACCTGAGGTGTGTCCATTGCATTAGTAAAGTAGAATTGCGAATATTACTCCCAGTCTACAGTTTGTACTCTGGTAGGTGCCGAAACGTGATGCAGCTCTTTACGCTCAGCTCGAACACTACAGTTACAGGCCGACATACTGAAAATGAAGGAAGAGGACGTAGCCACCAGCGCTCGTCGGGTGGCACAGGCGCTGCACACAGGTAAATATGCCGTGTGGTGTGTTGTTCTCAAACACTGGCTCCCTCCGTACCGTCCAGGAATTACAGGAGGAGGACTATCCACGACGGATACACTTGCACAATCGTATTTACAACAAAGTAACTGCAGTCACAATTCCAGAGTGTGATGCGATTCACTGATGCACATTTACTAGAGGCTTCATATGAAAACTGGGCGTCATGCATGTTTGGGCGAACGAAAATACATATGCACAACGGATTCAAAAACACCAACAGGGGATAGGTATTCACATTTGGGCAGGGGTAATTGGTGACCGTATTACCTGCCGAACTAACAAGACCATTCTACTACACGTTAGAGATGCTCTTCTTAATCTACTGGATGTAGTACCACTAAAAGTTCGGATGGACATGTGGCTGCAGCACAACGAAGCTCCAGTACAGTTTGTTGTTGATTTGCAAAATCAAAATGGTTCAAATGGCTCTAAACACTATGAGACTTAACATCTGAGGTCATCAGTCCCCTAGACTTAGAACTACTTAAATCTAACTGACCAAAGGACATCACACACATCCATAGCCGAGGCAGGATTCGAACCTGCGACCGTAGCAGCAGCGCGTTTTCGGGCTGAAGCCGCCTAGAACACCTCGGCCACAGCGGCCGGCTTGTAAAATCACGTAAATGTAGCATGTCCCAGTCGATGGCTTGGTAGCGGTGGACCAATCCCATAGCCAGAACAGTCGCTGGATCGGACACCTCTCGACTATTTTCTGTAGGTTGGTATGCACAGTATGGTGTACGGCAGACCCATAATGTCACTGAAGGAAGTTGTTGCGCGAGTTCCCAGTGCCACTGGAATACTTCAAAGACCACCACATGTATTGGCTCATGCACAGCCGTTATAGGCTCTGCATTGACATTGCTGAAGTACGTAATGTAGACAGCGCGATGTGCTACTCAGACTGGGTTTATTGACATAATGTGAGTGCCTTATTGAAAACTGATCAATGTCCATTCCCGCGCAACATACTAAGCGCTGTTTTTGTGGAGGGTTGGGAGGTGGGGTGGTGACGCCCAGCATATAGTAATCGGTAAAGTCTCTAACACGTTTCCCTCAATTATTCCTAAAATTAACTTTATATCCGACAATTTTTTATCAGACCAAAGTGTTTTCTACTTGCCAGAAAGTCCTGAGACAAGACACAAATATCGTTTGGTATTTGGTAAGTCGGTATATTGTTCACTGAACAGCATGGAACATGGCATCAACCTGGGCGCCAATGTCTAAGGCTCTCTAGATCTCAAGAATCCATACATTCCACCCAAAACCCTGTTTTTGAGTTACCAACTCATAATGGAAAAATGTTTTCAGAATTTTTTGGATCGATTGGAAATATTTATTAAAGTTGAATTTTGCGGAACACTGCAAAATCGGAAGCAACGCTTTGGTTCTTTACTTACACTACTGGCTATTAAAATTTACTACACCACGAAGATGACGTGCTACAGACACGAAATTTAACCGACGGGAAGAAGATGCTGTGATATGCAGATGAATAGCTTTTCAGAACATTCGCGCAAGTTTGGCGCCAGTGGATACGCCTACACGTGCTGGCATGAGGAAAGTTTCCAACCGATTTCTCATACACAAACAGCAGTTGACCGGCTTTGCCTAGTGAAACTTTGTTGTGATGCCTCGTGTAAGGAGGAGAAATGCGTACCATCACGTTTCCGACTTTGATAAAGATCGGATTCTAGCCTATTGCGATTGCGGTTTATCGTATCGCGACATTGCTGCTTGCGTTGGTCGAGATCCAATGAGTGGTAACAGAATATGGAATCGGTGGGTTCAGGAGGGTAATACGGAACGACGTGCTGGATCCCAACGGCCTCATATCACTAGCAGTCGAGATGACAGGCATCTTATCCCCATGGCTGTAACGGATCGTGCAGCCACGTCTGTATCCCTGAGGCAATAGATGGGGACGTTTGCAAGACAAATACCATCTGCACGAACAGTTCGACGACGTTTGCAGCAGCATGGACTGTCAGCTCGGACGACATGGCTGAGGTTACCGTTGACGCTGTATCACAGACGCGCCTGCGATGGGGTACTCAACGACGAACCTGGGTGCACGAATGGCAGACCGTCATTTTTTCGGATGAATTCAGGTTGTGTTTACAGCACCATGATGGTCGCATCCGTGTTTGGCGACATCGCGGTGAACGCACATTGGAAGCGTGTATTCGTCATCGCCACAGTGGCGTATCACCCGGCGTGATGGTATGGGGTGCCATTGGTTACACGTCTCGGTCACCTCTCGTTCGCACTGACGGCACTTTGAATAGTGGACGTTACACATCAGATGTGTTACGCCCCGTGGCTCTACCCTTCATTCGGTCCCTGCGAAACCCTAAAATTCAGCAGGATAATGCACGACCGCATGTTGCAGGTTCTGTATGGGCCTTTCTGGATACAGAAAATGTTCGACTGCTGCCCTGTGGCCAGCACTTTCTCCAAATCTCTCACTAATTGAAAACGTCTGGTCAATGGTGGCCGAGCAACTGTACAGTCACTAATCTTGATGAACAGTGGTATCGTGTTGAATCCGCATGGCCAGCTGTACCTGTACACGCCATCCAAGCTCTGTTTGACTCATTTCCCAGGCACATCAAGGCCGTTATTACGGCCAGAGGAGGTTGTTCTGGGTACTGATTCCTCAGGATCTATGCACCCAAATTGCGTGAAAATGTAGTCACATGTCAGTTGTAGTATAATATATTTGTCCAATGAATACCCGTTTATCATCTGCATTTCTTCTTAGTGTAGCAATTTTATTGGCCAGTAGTTTAGTTTTGAAAAGATAGCTCCTGTGTGTCAAGCCCGCACGAAAGGTTAGGAGAACAGCGACGAAACGCACGTCCAGTGTGTTGCCTGGAGGACAGCAGCGCCCGCCTGTGGTTTCGGCCAGCCGCAGCCACCACGGACGCCCCTTCCCCTCTCCCGCCTCCCCCCCCCTCTACCATTACCGCGCCAGCACGACCACCCGCACCCCCCGCGGTCACCGTGCGACACCAGCGCCACACCGCAGCGGTACGGCGCGGCAGACCGCCAGTAAATTTGCGCCGTTATCTCGGGCCGACAAGCATTTTTGTTTGGCGGCGGGTGGGGGGGGGGGGGGGCAGCAAACATAGGCCGGAATTAACACCCGCAGCTAGGCGGCGCCTTATCTCTGCCGCACGTAATAAGCGGCCGCTGCGCGCACTGCCGCAGGCGACGCCGCCGCCGCCACGAACAGCCAGGCACACGTACGTACGTACTGGCACCCAACGCGGGCAGGGCAGCGCGCAGCCTGCCGACACAATGCTGACACATTTCTCCCGCAGCTGACTGCCTGCAAACAAAACAACACCATACGTGCACAAAGGGCCGTGCGGAACTGCGAGGGGAACATTTGTAATATCGTGCCATTCTTACTGTGCGGGTTGTGTTGTCTAACTTTTCACCTCGCAATATTTTTGAGTCGATAAAAACTATGGAGACCTCACTTTAATCAGAGGTCACTAAGCAGAGGCAATATCGCTTTTGCAACTTCATTAATCACTGAGATACTTGATCCAATTTCGTTTCATTTTTAAATATTTGATGAAATGGGATCCACAGCGGTTGAAGTTAAATACCAACAAACAGACGGCACGGTAGCTCAGCGTGTTCGGTCAGAGGGTTAGCTGCCATCTGTAATAAAATAACTGAGTCAATGGATCAACAACGAACTGAAACGGGTGTCTTGCGACGTCCGCCCCGGGCAGATGAAACGATCTAAAACGAACAAAATGAGATTAGCTCAGCGTGTTCGGGTGTTCGGTCAGAGAGCTGGTTGGCCTCTGTAGTAAAAATATGAGCGGAAGGATCAACAAACGAACTTTGACGGATGTCATGTGACGTTCGTAACGACCAAACACAACGTAAAAAAAAAAAAAAAAAACACCCATGGTGCCTGTCGTAACTAGACTTATAATATTCTTTTATTTTGTCTCCTTTTCACTATCGAGCAAGTTCGGCTGTGTAATCTTTTTCAAGTGTGTGGTGTAGTCAGACGGACCTATTTGGTTCAAAGTAGATGCTTACGTTCGTAAAAAAATTTTAAACCCAGTCTGGCCACCTGAGAGACAGAACATAATGATGTTATTATCCATGATATGACAGCCAGTGCAACAGATATAAAACAAATGAATCACCTAGAAGGGGAGGAGCCAATGAAGTGAAACTTCACGGTTTGAGAGGGTATGAAACGTAGTTTCAGTGATCACAAAATCGAGTAAAATTTACAAATAACCTGGCAGTATTATTCCAGAAATAAGAAACATATTCGGGTTATCGTGAACAGCGGAGACCCAGTAAGTCTTCCTTCTGGTCTCCGCTGGACGCAATAATCTTAGACGCGCTACCCGCTCAAAACTACTTTCTTTTGTGTTTTTGGAACATTGGACGACTGTTGCTGCATCAGACCCAAATGGCGTAGAGTAATGTGTTGGCAGTTTTAGCCTATTATCAGTATGATATTGCACCGCTCTCTAGTCTGGACGCTTGCACTCATTCAGTTAGGAAGGATATCATAAAGTCATCGTATCCTCTCCTGAATCAAGCTGGTGGACAACAGTTGTAACTGCAGTGTCAATGAAATTCTCCAACAGCCGATAACTTAAGACGTTATTTTACTTTATTTTATTTTGAAGGCTACTAGTTTGAGCGTTTGACTATGCCATCTTCAGGCCCCATATACCCTCTTCCAAATAAACGAAAATGTCATATAGTTTGGAGAAATGCGTATGGGGTATGAAGATGGCAAATTGAAATGCTGAAACTGGTTGTCTTCAAAATAAAATAAAATAACGTCTTAAGCTACAGTGATGTAGGAGAATTTAATTGACATTGACAATTACTTAACCAGTCGATGCCCCTATGTCCCCTGTACATGATAGACCAACAGAGACAGTTGTAATTTGTCCTTGATGTCCTGGATATTGTTACTGGGACGGAGTTGGAGTCCGAGCTACTGCCCCACACTTACTATAGGCGACACATCTGACGATTTCACTGGTCACAGGAGTACCTCAACATGATGCAGACATACATACGATGTGTGCAGGAGCATTGTCCTGTTAAAATGACCCCACGATTCCGTTGTGTGAGAGGTATCATACGAGGACGAAGGACCCAAGGTGTAGTTCCCTTAGCCACTAGCAGCCGTAGCCTGAGATCATATCTCAATGGCTCCACACAGCCCGACACCTGGAGTATCGCCAATGCTCCCTCACGAACTGACTGGCTGTTTACTGAACCGTAATACCATGGCTAGAGCTCTCAAGCCGACTGTCCATGAAATTATATATCTGTATCCCAAAAAAATATGTAGTTAAGGTAATGAAGCAGCATTGCGCACATTTGATAATGTAATGTAAATTAACTGTAACTAATTTGTTCAAGAATCGCCCCAATAATAATTTTGTTTTTAAACCAACCATTTTTAACAAAGAATCCTTTTTTGAAAGAATATTTGCCTTACATTTCCATAAAGAAAAGTTCCCTTTAATTTAAAAAAAAAAATTTTGCGATGCATTTCCTCCAAGCTATGGCGAAAAATAAGAGCAGATGCAGTTTTACTGAGGTAATAATTTGAGTTTAATCAGGGCCTAAGATCGACATTTCGGTCTATTTGCGTTTTCATTGTCACTGAGATTTTATTATCACTGAATTGACTTTCATTTTTTTTGTGATAGCTAGTTTTCATTTAATTGTCATTGTCTTTAAATTTATTTGCTGGGAGGTTATATTAAGTTGTATTCTAGTTAACATTCAATTATTGTGTTTCAAAATTTCTCTGGGGAGCTTACACTTAGCTCAATGAGTATTCACATTTAAAATAATATCATTTCATTTTTGTAGGGAGGTTACATAAGAAATGTTGACAACACTTTGAAACAATTTTTGTTCTGCAACAAATGCGGCGCGGGGTAGCCGCTCAGTCTCAGGTGCCTTTGCACGGTTCGCGCGGCTCCCCCGTCAGAGGTGTGTTGTCTTTAGTATAAGTTAGTTTAAGTTAAATTAAGTAGCGCGTATCTCTCGCGACCGATGACCTCAGCAGTTTGGTACCATAGGAATTTACCACAAGTATCCAATTTCCTGTAACAAAAAGCCGCTAAAGGAAAGACGAAGTTTGAGAAAAGGTGTGTTTAGAGCATGGCTTCGTATGGAAGTGAATCACTAAACGTGGGAAAAATCAGAAAAGATGAGATGTGAAGAGACTGAATTGCGCTATAGAAGGATGTTGATATATTCGTTGACTGTTTAGGCACTGAACGAAGTTCTCTGTAAAAAGAGCAAGTGGAATGGCTGCAAATCACTGACAATAATAAGGGACAACATATAGTACATGTGTTAAGCCATCAAGGGATAACTTCAGTGCTACTTGACGGAGCTATAGAGGATAAAAGGTGGAAAACAGAGATTGGACTATACCCAACGAATAATGAAGTACGATGGGTACTTCCCCTGATTAAGGGGAGAGGAATACTTGGTGGGCCGCATCAAGCCATGTAGAAGACATAAAAACTCAAAGATTTACCCACCGCTACCGCCAACCCCACCCCCTCTCCACCCTTCCCCAACTCAAAAATGGAAACTAAATTCTATAACTAAGATGAGTTGCCTTCGAGCAAATTGTTCTTCATTTTGTCGAATTTCTGTGTAACGTGTATCTCATTCGCATGTACTCTCAAGTTGATTCACAATGAAAATTTGTGTTGAATTTAGGGACATGTTTGATATTAGAGTGGAATTTCTCAGGTGTAGTGGCTTATTTGTATAACTTGACTCCGTCAGAACAGGCCTTGTAAGAGACAACGGCAGCGACCGGCCGCCGTGTCATCCTCACCCAACAGGCCTCACTGGGCGCGAACATGTAGAGGGCACGTGGTTAGCACACCGCTCTCCCGGCCGTATGTCAGTTTAGGAGGCCGGAGCCGCTGCTTCTCATTCAAGTAACTCTTGCCTCTCAACAACTGAGTGCATCCTGCTTGCCAACAGCGCTGGTCAGACCGGATGGTCACCCATCCAAGTGCTAGCCATGACCAACAATGCTTAACTTCGGTGATCTGAGGGGAACCGGTGTTACTATTGCGGCAAGGCGGTTGGCGACTTATTGATATACCTATAAAATATTCTGCTGTCAACAGCGTTAGATTTTTGTCACCATAGAGAAAGTATCTCCATATTACAAGGCAAACAACAGCGCTAGATTCTGTCAACAGAATATCGTAATATAGGCAGTAAATGTCTAATAATTGGCCAGGAATCTTCTGGAGTTTACCACAGAATTAAGAGTTCTGTTGGTGTCCCATAATACTGTGTTCTATTACAATATCACACTATTCAAACAGTACAGGCGTCAGTCAGCTACTGTGAACTGTGTGCTAGGGGGAAACCACGGACAGTACACAGAAATTTTTGTTTGGCAGCAGTCACCTTCACACCGGTCGCAGATACAGTATAATGATAGGCTTTCCTTTCTTCAAGGCATATCATCTATGAATTTGCTACTAATTTCTGTGAAACGCTCCATGTAATAGTGGCTGGCTAGATGAATGAACCCGGAAGACCAAATTACAGTGAAAATTAGAGAGTCTTTGTTGTATATGACGCACGTTAAAAATCCAGTAGACCAAGATGCAGTTTAGCCTCGCAACTAATTTATTACTGTAGTGATAGACAGGAACCGGTCTCTACACATGCAGAACGCTGTATGTTTATTGCCCATCACGACGTATCATCACATATCATTATTTAGGCACAAATGAAAACAATAGCTGTTACGTACGGTATGGAATTAGTGGACTAGTGCTAACTGCCGAATATTTAAGACTGTTTACTATTTTCTCTTTTGTTTTAAGTGCTACTGAACCAGCATATTGGAACAATTTATACCATAACTCTATAGTAACATTAATTTCTTAGTTTAGTTCAGGTATTTCCTAATTTTATTTATGTCTTTTACTTCCGTCTGGATATAATGCTGCAGTTACTTCTGCTCTAGAATTACTCTGCTTCTGCTTTTCAGATCAGGTATTTCCTAATTTTATTTATGTCTTTTACTTCCGTCTGGATATAATACTGCTGTTACTTCTGCTCTAGAATTACTCTGCTTCCGCTTTTCAGATCAGCTTTTCATGTTATTATCGCTACTACTACATTAACAGAAGGTTATGTCTCTGCAATAGATCCATAACATACACCAAATCTAGAGAGTTTCTATGAAATTGGTCATGTTACACTTTAATGCATAGCATCCAACCTTTGGCTCGGTTTTCGGAATGAAAATAGAAGGAAACGTGAGGAAAAGCATACCATAAATTGAAGTGCAAATAGAGCACATGGACGTAAACGATTTTTGCCTTTTTTTCACAGTATTATAACACTATGAAGAACCACGAAGAGTCGCTATTTTACTCCATGCTACATATCATCCTAATACTGACAAAAACTTTTTGCTCCAGTAATACAGCTTAATATTTCAGATTTATGTTTCAAAATTAGATAATTAGGAGGATCTACATAACTGCAGCGTGCTGGATTTATTGGGACGGTAACTCATTTTACGCTGTGATACAAAAGAGACCCAGAGTTGCAACTAAACTGGATGTTTATTTAGTAGGTGGCCTGTATCGGCCTACGCCATTCTCAGACCAACGTTATGTAGAAAAGTCAAAATAACAATATATCCACACACATATTTACCTTAAATTCAAATGCAGAGCATGAATGGATAGCATAACGCAACCAGTAAACACCAATGTTTGTCGATTAAAATGACCGCCTAACAAAGTAGCAAATAAAGTGCATACATATGTGTATGGTCCCAAGTAAAGTTAGTTATCGAATGATACTGATGAAGTTGGAAGCTACTAGGAAATCTAGGAGAGGTGGAGCCCTCTACAGCCCGTTACTCTTTTATTTCGGAAACCGTTGTGTCCATAGCAATTCACAATATTAAAAATAAGAGGTGTAGAAAATGATTACATAACATACGTGGGACATAGATACGTCTAGTAAGTGTGCTTATCTATACAAATAAAATACAATGTAATACTAAGGTCTGACGGGAGAGAGGGATATTACATATTACAACGCAGCATTGCTACATTTTAGCCTACATATCGTTGCCATTTCATAGCACAGATGTGACAAGGACATCAAACATGAACATAAAATACAATTTTTTAAAATAATTCTTTAATCTTTAAAATACATACAATTAAGATATTTAATAGCCTAATCATATTTTGGACAAGTCTACGTCGTGCATAATGAGCGATAGAGGATTAGGATTACATGCAGAAATAATTAAATGAAATAAACCAATTACATAAACAATAGCGTCTGAGCAATGAACACAATTACCACACAAGGGCCTAGGAAACTGGAAGTGGGGAGTGAGGAAGGGAGGGTAAAGAAAGGAGGACATGGAAAAGAAAAGCCGTGCGGGAAGGCAGTCGAGAAGGAGGGGGGAAACACCCTGGAAGGGGGCGGAGGAGGGGGGGCATGAATGGAAAGAGGGAGTATAGATTGTGGATGGTAGCAAAGCAAACTTTAATGCTTATTTACAAACGTGAAACTAATGATAAGCATAAAACACAAGATATGCATTACAAAAGAGTATACCATAATTATACATAAAATTAAATTTGGAAAAACTGTGTACTTCAAAATACGAGTAAATTCACAAAAGATAGTGTCTCATATTTGTGAAGCATAAGCTGCTCTCCAGGAATGTGAGACAAACGTTGTAATTGTAAATACAGATTTTTTTTTTTTTTTTTTTTTTTGAGAAAGTATAATCTTAATAAAAGTAGACTTAGCAAGAGGCACCCACAGCTACGTAATTGGTGATTCAAGCAAATAACAAAATTATTGATAGGGAAAGACATAGGGTAGGGGACGGGCAGCTAAACTGCAAAAGACGCCCAGGATGAAGGACGTATCCAACAAGGGCACAATAAGTGTGCGAGGTGCTGGGGTGGAGGCGAGTTTGTACCTCTTTAATTCTGACGAATTTCGCACGAGAACGAGACATGCACTAAACCCCTCCTTACCTACCACCTAATTAATTATGTGCACAATGGTAAAATGATGGTGGACCCTGCTAGTTGGTAAAATAAGGAGTGCACTCTCACAATAGTTTAATAAAAATCGTAATCTACTCAGAGAAAGAAAAAAGAGAACTTAATCAAAATAAACAACAGGAAATGGTATTCTGCATATATCTACGAAATGATATACGGGTTAAATATTACAATGAGATTTATTATACATCAGAACATAAAAGCACATGAATATCGACACAAACAGTTGGTTAAAGGATAGGGTATTCTGAACTATTATGCGAATAAAAGTTGGCTCGAGAACAAGGGCTCCTACTCTCTGTGATGCAATAGCTTGCCGATAATGACTCGAGGTCCTAATCAATCGAACATTACTCTCTCGACTATATTGCAGTATCACGATTAGTAGTGAGAGCTCACATGGGATCACATGGAGAAACAAACAAGGTGGACTTGTGGCAAAGCGAGCGCGCGTACTGCTGAGGACTTCAGTAAAAAACTGATAGGTCCTACAATGCCGGAGCTGCAAAATACTTTACCAATCCTGATATTTGTAGCAGATCGTCGGTAGGCAGCTTTCTGGTGATGTAGACGCCGACTTCCGGTGTGCAGCAACTCTGTTTCAACACCTGGCCCCGAAGCCTGCCCGAGGATTCTAAGTTCTGCCGAAAGAAGGTCCGACTAAGTCACAAGACCGTCCGACTCCAACGAAGATCCGATGCCGAATCTCTGTGTCCGCACAACGCAAGAGCGAAACTGACATTGCTCAGTTCCCTACCATCTTCGAAAACCGCGAATCAGCATTCAGTTCTGATTCCAAAACTCCCCCACACTCTTTCAGAACATCATTCGCGCCAATAGCGACCGTTCCCTCCAATTTCAAGCAGGGCTTTATTACGCCAACTAGTCTCAGTTTAGGTTTACCAATCATGGCTCTGCTATTCAGCTGAGGGCACTGAGCTTGCCATTTGACCGGCTACGAAAACAACATGCCTAGACTACCGGCCATCCGAAGCCAGACAGTCACACCCAGCAGGGCACAGTCCACAAGTATTCTGAGAGTAAAGAGGACAATGCAGCTAGTCGGTGCCAGAAGTCTTCGTTCAGGAAGCGCCAGAATGGTAAACACACAAACTGCGGCGGCACTCAGACATCTCGCAGGTCGTTTCGCCTTGCATACAATAGGCGAAACTTGAACAACGTCAGTCGTTTCTCCAGGCGCTTAAGCCCATTGTACCACCCTCTCACTACTCGGAGAAGTGCAGCCCCCAACTGGAAACGCAGTGTGCCGCGTCCTCCGATGCTCGCCTCGCACAGACCACGCATAGGAATCAAGTGAAAAGTATTTTGAGCTGTCAGTACAAATACTCTCACTACAATAACCTTATTCGGTCTGTTACCACCGTACAATGACGTAGAACATTAATAAAATTGATGAAAATGAGTGGCAACATCCAAAAGAGGGCGAGGAACCCTCTCATTACCCCCGCCCCCCCCAGTCACTTTAGATTATTTTTGGTAGTGGTTGACTCACTTGACAGAGGTAGTGCGTCAATCACTCAAAAAGAATCAGTCCAAACAGTTTCCAAAATGTCACAACAAATTGGCAGATTAAACTGGAAACTGATGATAAAATGAAAAGTGGAATTTTTCTTATGACTTTGCCAACATCTTACTCACATTGACGAATAAGTGACACCCAGCACAGATTCACCCTCAGCGAGCCCACTGTTGTTCATGGACATACTTGCATGGTGATACTGAGAGGCACCCACATGCCTTGCTCATACTGTGGCATCAAGCAGTCAGGCCTGCAAGGTGAGTGGCCTGCCAAGCGAGTGGATTCTTTCTTATTTATCGAGTAACATGAACTCTTGTACTCACAATTAAGTTACAAATTATCCTCCTGTATGAATATTACGCAACGGAAACGCATATCTGACTATTAGTAACTTACACAACTCTGTTCACTACGCACTGGCAGTACCACATTTTCTTTTTTATTTAACGGCTTTTATCAACACGTGGCCATCGCACTGAATATGAATGGCGCACACATTATAAATTCTGGATATCATGACAACATACAATTCGAAGGAAAAGGCCACCAATCTTTTTCTTTTCACTATCTTATTTATTCAGATAAATTCTATAGCCTAAACACACAAGTTCCATAACCTACAACAATAACACATTAGAAATTGCGCCCAGTGGGCATGGCTTTACATTGGTGATTCTCTATCTTATGGACTCGTAATTATTTAATGCGACAGTGCACTTTCTGGATAGAATGGTGGATCTTTTGCTATATCTCACACTTCGACTCTCACAACCATCATCACGAAACTTTCCTCAAGACCGAGCGGTACAAACGGAACATGCATAACCCACTACCTCTGAAACTACCTTGCTACTCTCCCATGCAAACCACACATACTTAAATTTCGCGAAATCCATCACACTGGCTACATACAATACAAAACAAGGAATAGTCACAACGTTATAATCCCATCACCTTCAGCTTTCCCACTTCAATTAAAATTCATCCCAGTTTCACACGACACTGCCCCACTTCGTAACTTTTATTTCCTACTACGAACTCTGGAGGATATATGCGCGTCTTCCTGTGCAATGCAAGCCAAGTGGCGCTGCTGGATAGACGGCTCACTCACCTTGCTTCACTCTCAGAGTATTATAGTTTGAATCAAGCATCACACGGAAACATAACATGCAAAGTAACATTAAGAACATATTCATCACACACGCGAGTCCTCAACTGATACCATGGATGAGTACTTCTCTTTATCCTTTGTCTCAAACACAGATTGAGACTCACACAGTACTCACCACGTGGAAGTACTCGTCTCTAATTTCAAGTGCTGCACACGCCATTTCTTAAATATCTCCAACTTATAGTACATACGCCAGTAATTCAGCTTAACTTAAGCACTCGGAAGTATTTCAACTTATTCCTACACGTGGTTTCATTGTGACCATTGGTCACTTCCGAGGATTACTACGATCCCCTTAATATCACCTGCCTGACATTTAATTCTCCCCACAAAAGTTCCTGAAATAGAGAAATTATTATTTCAAACTACTCTTAAATATTCCACATGCATACCATGTCTCCACTCTTTTGTCTTTACGGAGCACAACTAAGACAGGTCTTAACAGCACAAGATCCTGTGGCAGAGTGCTGAAACATGGCCGTTCTTCAGGTCATCTCGCACCTCCGTCGAGGTGGGGGAAGACCATTCTACCCATTGGTCAGCCACATTTCAGGCGCTCAAAGCTCCGGTAAATTTCATCTCTTTGGTTCCACCAAAAGTGACCTCAAGATTCCATAGCCTACAACAATAACACATTAGAAATTCCGCCCAGTGGGCATGGCTTTACATAGGTGATTCTCTATCTTATGGACTCGTAATTATTTAATGCTACAGTGCACTTTCTGGATAGGATGATGGATCTTTTGCTATATCTCACACTTCGACTCTCACAACCATCATCACGAAACTTTCCTCAAGACCGAGCGGTACAAAAGGAACATGCATAACCCACTACCTCTGAAACTACCTTGCTACTCTCCCATGAAATACACCACACCGGCTACATACAATACAAAACAAGGAATAGTCACAACGTTATAATCCCATCACCTTCAGCTTTCCCAATTCAATTAAAATTCATCCCAGTTTCACACGACACTGCCCCACTTCGTAACTTTTCTTTCCTACTACGAACTCTGGACGATATATGCACGTCTTCCTGTGCAATGTAAGCCAAGTGGCGTTGCTGGATAGACGGCTGACTCACCTTGCTTCTCTCTCAGAGTATTATAGTCTGAATCAAGCGTCACACGGAAGCATAACACGCAAAGTAGCATTAAGAACATATTCATCACACACGCGAGTCCTCAACTGATGCCATGGATGAGTACTTCTCTTTATCCTTTGTCTCATACACAGATTGAGACTCACACAGTACAAACCACGTGGAAGTACTCATCTCTAATTTCATGTCCTGCACACGCCATTTCTTAAATATTTCCAACTTATAGTACACACGCTAGTAATTCAGCTTAACTTAAGCACTCGGAAGTATCTCAACTTATCGCTACACATGGTTTCATTGTGACCGTTGGTCACTTCCGAAGATTACAACGATCCCATTAATATTACCTGCCTGACATTTAATTCTCCCCACAAAAGTTCCTGAAATAGAGAAATAATTATTCTCAACTACTCTTAAGTATTTCACACGCATACCATGTCTCCACTCTTTTGTCCTTACGGAGCACGCCTAAGACATGTCTTACCAACACTGGATCCAGCGGCAGAGTGCTGAAACATCACCGTTCTTCAGGATCTCTCGCACCTCTGCCGAAGTGGGGGATCACCTTGCTACCGTATTGGTCAGCCACATTTCAGGCGCTCAAAGCTCAGGTAAATTTCATCTCTTTGGTCCCACCAAAGGTGGCCAAAGGATGGTCTCAAAGATGATCATATTTTCACATTCACTATCTGTGGTTAGCAGACGACCATACATTCATTCATTTCACAGATCTCACTAAACTGGATGTAGGGATTTATTTTGTGGCAGTGCACATGTGATCAATTAATTAAATAAATTGCCATTCTTTCCCACACTGGTATCCGGCTTCGCTGTATTAATTGAAATTGAGTTATTTTACAAAAAAATGTGTTGTTCTGACAAAAATAATGAAGTATGTTGTACCTACACTACTGGAAATGGAAAAAAGAACACATTGACACCGGTGTGTCAGACCCACCATACTTGCTCCGGACACTGCGAGAGGGCTGTACAACCAATGATCACACGCACGGCACAGCGGACACACCAGGAACCGCGGTGTTGGCCGTCGAATGGCGCTAGCTGCGCAGCATTTGTGCACCGCCGCCGTCAGTGTCAGCCAGTTTGCCGTGGCATACGGAGCTCCATCGCAGTCTTTAACACTGGTAGCATGCCGCGACAGCGTGGACGTGAACCGTATGTGCAGTTGACGGCCTTTAGCGAGGGCGTATAGTGGGCATGCGGGAGGCCGGGTGGACGTACCGCCGAATTGCTCAACACGTGGGGCGTGAGGTCTCCACAGTACATCGATGTTGTCGCCAGTGGTCGGCGGAAGGTGCACGTGCCCGTCGACCTGGGACCGGACCGTAGCGACGCACGGATGCACGCCAAGACCGTAGGATCCTACGCAGTGCCGTAGGGGACCGCACCGCCACTTCCCAGCAAATTAGGGACACTGTTGCTCCTGGGGTATGGGCGAGGACCATTCGCAACCGTCTCCATGAAGCTGGGCTACGGTCCCGCACACCGTTAGGCCGACTTCCGCTCACGCCCCAACATCGTGCAGCCCGCCTCCAGTGGTGTCGCGACAGGCGTGAATGGAGGGACGAATGGAGACGTGTCGTCTTCAGCGATGAGAGTCGCTTCTGCCTTGGTGCCAATGATGGTCGTATGCGTGTTTGGCGCCGTGCAGGTGAGCGCCACAATCAGGACTGCATACGACCAAGGGCCAACACAGGGCCAACACCCGGCATCATGGTGTGGGGAGCGATCTCCTGCACTGGCCGTACACCACTGGTGATCGTCGAGGGGACACTGAATAGTGCACGGTACATCCAAACCGTCATCGAACCCATCGTTCTACTATTCCTAGACCGGCAAGGGAACTTGCTGTTCCAACAGGACAATGCACGTCCGCATGTATCCCGTGCCACCCAACGTGCTCTAGAAGGTGTAAGTCAACTACCCTGGCCAGCAAGATCTCCGGATCTGTCCCCCATTGAGCATGTTTGGGACTGGATGAAGCGTCGTCTCACACGGTCTGCACGTCCAGCACGAACGCTGGTCCAACTGAGGCGCCAGGTGGAAATGGCATGGCAAGCCGTTCCACAGGACTACATCCAGCATCTCTACGATCGTCTCCATGGGAGAATAGCAGCCTGCATTGCTGCGAAAGGTGGATATACACTGTACTAGTGCCGACATTGTGCAAGCTCTGTTGCCTGTGTCTATGTGCCTGTGGTTCTGTCAGTGTGATCATGTGATGTATCTGACCCCAGGAATGTGTCAATAAAGGATCCCCTTCCTGGGACAATGAATTGACGGTGTTCTTATTTCAATTTCCAGGAGTGTATTTTCAATGTCGCGCAGTACTGTACCCTTTCAATACAAATGTTGAATACATGCCAGAAGCTCAAGTTCGAAGCTGCAGTAAAATTTTCACATACTGGATCTGCAAGCTTCTCATTAAGGTAGCATTTAAGAATTAGCTACTGGTGCCCAACTCAAACACGCAAATACTTCTGAATGAAGCCAAAAAGACAAACAATAGACTAATGACCTTAGCAGATGAGTCCCATAGTGCTCAGAGCCACAAACAATATTTCTATGGTTCATGGCTGAAACATTTAACCACACTCACGCCATTTCCCTAAACAGAAAGAATGATAATTTTTCACAGTGAGTGATTGACTGATGATCCATTCACCACTAACCAGAATTGCAGCTGCAGATATCCTGCTCACATACACAAACAAAAATACTCTCGTGTCACTGTGTATAACATTTGGTAACTATTGACACGTACACAAGAAATTTGTACACATAGTGACAATTGACAGGCATCAACATAAGTGAGACAGAGAGATATAATGTACACAAAAAAAAACTTTGCAAGCATACCTGTGTGATCAAAGATTATGTAACATAGTGGACATGACAAAGAAGAGCTTGTTCCAAACTGACATGGTGACAGGAAACCAGAATAACTTGAACATGAACATTTATGTACAAAAAGGAGACTGGAAGCTATAAAACAAAACAATATACATGGAGATGACATTGTTTGGGGGACAGAAAAAAAAAATATTTTCGATAGGGGCCGGAATTTTACTATGTTCACACAGTTGTCTGAGTGAGGAAAAAAAATTGACCATAACATCCTTCGCACGCTAACATCACACAACGAATCACCCAACACATAGACATGCCGCACTCGTCTGTGGAGTGGGGTGTTGGTTCCTGGCGTGAAGAAAGGGCTGCCTGCTGGGAGGAGTGCGACTAGTCGTGTGGGCCACCAATCTAATGTTTCTAAAAACCAGGCACGGCATCCAGAAGTGTCTCCAGTAATCCTTCCCTCTCTGTAGAGACAATGTCAGTCGGCAGGAAGCTCGAAGGGTTGTAGGAAAGCCTATTGTTGACTTGCAGTACTGTGCGGTACGACGGCAATCACATGTACAGGCTCTGATTTTCATTGAGGACCGCAAGAGTCGAGACAGATCCATAGGACAGGTAGTTGGCTGTCCGAAGACAGTAACACTTGGTCTTATCTAGACCAAAGAATGGCAATACAGGGTACTACTCTTAGAGTGACTCCAACATTCGTGGGGTCATCTGATGGAGGTTGAAACAAGGATAGCAGATTGATCAACATTGCCGATTGCTCGGAACTGCGCTCTGTAGGAGAGGAGACAATCACGAAAAACTGCAGTCCAGCAACACCTAGCACAGAACTACTGTGGGCATGCTGTCTGGCCTACTATAGTGAGTTATGCAAACTCGTGTAGGAACTGTAAACGGTGTCCGTCATAAGTGCGGCTCAAGAGATCTTCCGACGCTTCGTGCCACCATTGTTAGAGCCCGGCCTCGTCGTCCAGCACCTCTTCTGCAGTGGGTTCCCCATTTCTGCGTCACCACTTTAGCAGTGCCAAGCTGTTTCCTCGGCCAGCCGCTAATGGGTTTCCCCTTTCCCTGTGGTATTCCGAGGGTTGGGTCCACCCTCAGCTGACCCATAGCTGTCCGCCATGTGAGCCGGTACCTTACTTTCACTGTACTGAATAGGTAGGCGGCACGCGCCTATGAGCCCTCGGGTGGAGGAGGGGATGTGCTGTACTGACAGCTGCCTCCCTCAGGCTTCTCCCTGCCGCTCGAGCACATTTACTCCACACCGACCACCTTGTAGCGCCAATTCTTGTCCAGTAGTCACTGACTGTTCCCAGTACCTGCAAAATACTTAAATCCTTTTATAAAGTGTGCCTCCCCAAAACTTTTTTTACAAATACAGTATTAAGAATTCCTTACAGCTGTGTCAAATAATATTTTATACATTCAATACAAAAATTAATAGAAATGAATATTTACTTGATCAGAATTGTTACACTAATTCAATATAAAATGTCTTACACTCTGCTGAGAGACTTTATAATTAATACTTATTGTAAAGAAGTGTCTTAACCTATGGGCCCATTGTTAATACCAGGGTATGTGTAATTATTGATTCACAAAGATAAAGAAAAGCTGGAGTACACTACCCATAACTCTAAAATACTATATGTAATCCCAACTATGGCCTACCTGTCACTGGAGCATGCTCCAAACTACTGGTGACTATTTAACTTTGCTAATTACGCTAACTACACTAACTAGAGGCGCCACTGCACGTCCCTTGCCATCTCTGATCCCAGAGGCCTCGATGGATCCCTGAAACTGCTCAAGACATGGCGGCCGCACACAAATACACAATGAACACGTATTAGACGAGATAAAATTCGCTCCAATTCCATTAGTAATGGAAATTAATAAAATTTCTATATGTAACTTATCGGCTATATCCGTTTACCATACATAGGCCCTCCTCATGCTCCGCTGAGACAACTCGATGGATGATGCTGTCTCTGGCGTGGCCGATATTCTGAGTCGGTCGCTGCTCATCTGAGATGGAACTGGTTATACTGAAACGTGCGGTGGAAAATTTACACAAAAAAAACACAGTAGACTTCGCAAGTTACAATGCAAAGATTCTACCTCTGTAAACAAGTTCTTCTAAATATCATCCTTTTAGAATCCTCTTGTGCGCTAGGGCTGACACCAAGACGCCAATTACCGGACTTGTTAAGGAATTTCATACGTACTGCATTACACCGCTCATACGATAAATCCTGAAGACTGCACATGTTCAGAGACACGACGCTCCATCATACGAGAAACTCGCCACACTCCAGAAAGGTTACGCCCAGCAGCAACGGCATGGGCTAGCACAATGGCCACCTTTGTATATCCGCCTCCAAACCCTAAGAGTATGGTGCAACGTGCTGCGGCGTGCCCAACACACCAACGAAAAAAAAAGCCTCACTGAAAATAGGTGCAACACTGCAACTGTGCGCCCATAACGCCAGTGACAAATACCGCGAAAACAAACAAATGGTGCAGCGCTGTAAGGCGTGCCCAGAACACTGTCGATATGCATCCAGTAGCTCATCCTCAACAAAGACCCAGTAACAGGTATGGTGTAAAGACAAAACGCGCATGAAGATCGAGTCTGTGTTACCATCGACTCGGAAGAGTGGTGGCTCTCCCATGTAATGGTAAGTCCGGAAAAGTGAGTTAGACCGACACTTAGCTTTCAGAGTTAACCAATATCGCGCAAGATTATATGTCGCTTCGTAGCCCCTGCAAGTTACACATGTACATGTTAAGAAATATAAAATAAAAAGAAATAACAACACTTAATGTCTAATACGCACACAACAGAAAGACGTTTTCTAACCCAGTTTTCCTTTTGTTTCACACACAAGACTTATTCCACTAAAGGCTTCATGTGAGATGTGTGGTGAATATCAGTGGATTTCTTGCCCTTCAGTGTCTGCAGTTTGTACGTGTTGTGGTGGGCGATTCTTTTAACCCTGTAGGGCCCTTTGTACACTGAGAAAAACTTTTGGCATTTCTGTTTTTGTTTATTTGAAAGGCGAGAAGATTTCACCAACACTTTTTTCTCTATAGAAAAACTACGTTCTCGCACTTCTTACATTTCAACGTATGTACACGGCTCTGTCCGAGTATTTGTGAGGATTTTCCGTGAGCCGATTCCACATGGTCCTGGCTTCAATCTCGCCCTCCATATCTCTTTCGGTGATTGGTACTCGGGTTAGGACCACGTATTTCGATTGCCTCATCCCACTGTTCATCTGAATCTCTGAGTCTCCAGTTCATGTCGTCCTGACGGGTATTATTTTGCGTCTGACAGTTACTCTGCCGTCCTGAATTTTGTCTCCCTTAGTCCCTGCCTCCCGGATGTTCTGTGGCGACACTCAGACGTCTCGCAGGTTGTTTTGCCCTGCATACAATAGGCGAAACTCGACCGACGTCA
This sequence comes from Schistocerca serialis cubense, assembly GCF_023864345.2. Classification (NCBI taxonomy): domain Eukaryota; kingdom Metazoa; phylum Arthropoda; class Insecta; order Orthoptera; family Acrididae; genus Schistocerca; species Schistocerca serialis. The sequence continues at coordinate 179,786,663 of NC_064645.1, forward strand.
GTCGTTCCGCCAGGCGCTTGAGCCCATTGTACGACCCACTCACTATTCGGAGAAGTGCAGACCCCAACGGGAAACGCAGTGTGCCGCGTCCTCCGATGCTCGCCTCACACAGGCCACCCAGGAAAGTAACCCAATAGGCATAGGAATCAAGTGAAAAGTATTTTGAGCTCTCAGTGCAAATACTTTCATTACAATAACCTTATTCGGTTTGTTACCACCGTGCAATGACATAGAACATCAATAAAATTGATGAAAATGGGATGCAACATCCAAAACAGGGCATGGAACCTCTCAAGTGTTTTAAATATATGGGTTTTAAATGAGAGTGATAGGAGGACATTTACCCACACGATGAATTATCAAACACTGGAGACTCAAAACAGACCTATGTTAGTTTTCGTTTGTCTACAAGCAGAGGAAAAAGTTCATTCGTCAGAGACAAAACCGAGGATATGATGTGAAAGCATACGTCAACAAATGGATAGCGTCTCAAAAGTTCTGTCATAAGACATATCTCACGAGAACATTGTAAACTATGTTCGGATCTTATACGACGGTTTCGAGCAGAGTGGTAAGGACAATTTAGATTTAGAAAATTATAGATGACGTCGTAGGAGGAGTCACGAACCGTGATTCGCTCTTTACCTTGCATCAAATACTATAGTGGAATAAGCTCTACGCGACACACATTAGACGGGAAAAAAACATCTGCAGTTTCATTTATGAGCTTTGGTCAAACTTGAAAAGGAAGTTTTAGTCGTAGCATTTCCGGTCATATGTTTATCGGACCTTTCTTTTTCCGCTTCCAGTCAGGAATCCGTCCCTGCGGTTCTTCGGTTTTATTAATTAATGTTCACCTTGTTTATTATTTGCATTAGGTTTACTGCTTTCCTTGTTAAAAATTTCTGTTAACTAAAGATGGCGCTTTGTTCATCCAAGAGTGCATTTCTTGATTTACACCCCTCTTAACCAACCGTTTCTTGTAGTTATCTCTGTAGCCTCCGCGAAGGCATAAGTGAATTACTCAGAGTGTTTGCGAGCTGTTATCGGAGTACGTATGGCATTGACCCCGCGCTCCATCCACATTATTTTGACAATTGTGAATGAAGCAGCGTGTACAATGCAGGCACTATATAATTACGTAAGCTTCCACGGCCAGTCAGTCGACATAAAAGTTTTCTGGGTATGGTACAGCATCATAATGTGAAAAACTACTGCTGCTGGAGAAAGAACACAGAAGAAGGCCGCTGCAACCGTGGCCGAAACGTTGGTTTTTGTCCAGCAGCAGCAGTTTTTTACATTAGGACGCGGTACAATACCCAGAAAACTTTTATGTAGAATGCAGGCACTTACTCCATATTTTCTTCTGCGTAGGCTGACGAAAGCTGGTAAAAGTACTTTATTTACGTTTACGTTCGAGACATCAGGATAAGTAAACGCCGTTTCAGAGAAGTAATTTTAACTTCACTTTCATTGACTCTCTTGGGTATGTACAAGTAGCATTCGTAAGTTAGCAGCGCATTAAACAGCCTGCTGAAGAATTCCTGGAGAGAGTAACTGTCCTCAAAAACGCAAATATTCCATGTTAAATCCCAATCAGACACATATTTTAAAACTTAGAGTAACTTTATAACCAGTTTATTTTCCGCTGAAGATTGAAAACACTTTCAGAACTCAAATTAATATTCGATTTTAGTAAATTTCTCTATTTCAGAAAAGTTACAGTTGCCAATCTGCTTCATATGTCCTCTCCACTTCTCGCTACAATCACTTGTACTGCTGCCCAGACAGCAAAAATCGTCTACTACCTTTAATTTCTGTAATTTATACAATAATTCCCTCAGTGTCGCCTGATGTAATTCGACTTTTTCCCAATAGTTTTGTGCGAAATCGTCTTACAACCTCTTTTTATGACACTTGTCGTGTCCTGACAAAGGCTGGAGGGTAGACAGGGGGTTTAAGGTCAGTCTCCAATTTCCGAGCGGAGAGGAACAAATGCAGACACACAAATTCCCTGTGAAGGCGGGTTGACGACTTGGATCAGCGCGAAACACAGTCACAGGGCGTCTACGAGAGATGCAGATTTTGAGACTCGACAGGATGTTTGCAGCACGATACTAACGGAGTTCAGGGGCCTGATCAACACTATTTATTTGCGATCGGGCTAACCACTATACTGATCCCTAATTCTAAACATTAGGAAAGGCAAAGGAGGCAACTGGCTGCGCAACAGAAGTCAGTGTCTAAAGCCAGGGGGGCATGTGCTAACACAAGTAGCGAACACTGGCAGCAATTTAAGTGCAAATTTGAGGGCAGCACTCCAAGTGAAAAAAATAGACACGTCGGAGCTCACCGAGGCGACACGGAGGCGGCGCCCCAGCGACCTGACTGAGAACTCCCCCTGAATACAAAAACATGGATTTTCATACCATTGTGGCGGCGCAACATTTCTCCCTTCCTATAGTCGAGCCACTAATCCACCGGCACTTAAAAAGCTGTGGCCAATATGGCGAGTCGTTCTGCACACTCCACGGTACCTCTGATCAACCACATTTAGATTCCTTCCCTATTGCTTCTCGGTAGGTTGGGATACTTCTGGATTTTACATTAACAAACTCGAAGTTTGGTATCAACAGCGTAGCTGAAAGCTGAACGTTATCGCCACTCCCACTAAGGCCAGCAACAACAGTGATTTACGTCACTTGGCCCCGCCCTCTTTACTGTGGGGTGGGGACTGCTGTAGCAGCACTCTAACTTGCGTAAACCCACTGACGCTGCAGTTTTCAGGAGCAAGTATCAACCTTGTTGTCTCTACTACGACGTGCCTTTTCGTGGCCATCTTCTACAGTGACGTCTTACGTCAGCGTCCAGGCGGTGGATGGAATTACCAGCTACTTCTCTGAAGTGAAACTTCTCCCCTGGGCAGCTGCCCAGAGTATCTGCAATTTGCACGGCTCTAGTGTCACTGTTTATCTTCGGTAACCTAAATTCTACCACTTTTACCTGCTCTCTGCATTGGGTGTCTGATTTCCTACCTTGGAGTGCCCTTGATGGCTCCAAACAGCCCTAAGCGTAACATCGTAAAAGCCATTATGTTGACAACATGTGACATACTATTCGTTTCGTTTACTTATTTTCTAACTTGTCCGTCGTTCAGGTCAGAATAACAATATCTTCAACACCCTTTAAGGATTTGCTTCTTCTCTTTGAATTTTAGTTTCATTTCCAAATTTCTCCTTCGTCCCCTTAACTGCTTGTCAATGTGCAGAATAAATAATATCTTCGATAGGGCTTTAACCCTGCCTTCCTCATCATGCAACTAGCGCCTCCATTCGATGTTCTTCGAATATTGTGACTAGAGTCTTGTTTCAATGTAAGTTATTCTTGTATTTCAGCCCTGCTACCTTCTGAATTTCAAGTAGTGTCCTAAAGTTAATAGTATCAACAGTTTTCTCTAAATCTACAAATGCTATAAGCATAGGTTTGCCTTTCCTCTAACTTCTAAGATGAATCGTAGGAACAAACAGTCTCGCGAATTCCTAATTTTCTCCGGAACTCAATTGAGCTCGCTGTTGCTGGCTTCTACTTACCTTTCCGACCTTCTCTGTATAGTTACTGTCAATGTTTCCACTGATTTACCTACCTGATTAAAGAAACTAGTAATCTATGCTCCGACCCATAGAACGATAATTTTTTTTATTTTTGTTGATTATAACATACTCCAGAGCATCCCCGTTCGGATATCCGAAAGGGGGACTATTTTACATGGAAATCTTATGCAGGACCATATAATATTTTCATCTCTACACAAATATTACTCCTAATACCCTCTGTAACGTGTTTGGTATTTTCTAGTCTTAGTCTCTGCTGTTACACCCCATTGCTCCTAGGGATCGGAAGAACCGCTGGGTAAAAACGGATACCGATATTTTCGTTCTGAATAACCGGTATATTTCGGTATTTGTTTGGTCTCGGTTATAACAGGTATTCTTATTTTTTATTGACACGCTATAAACCCGATACTTAAATTTACCATCGCGGTGGCGCTAAACTTTTTGGTATTTAAATAAAACTTTTTAAAAAATGAATTTGGTAGGAAATTTTGTGGCTTCTGAAACATTGGTATCATCTTTGAATGATATTGTTTCTGATGAAAGGAGGCAACTTAGAGATGAACACATTACAGAACGAGTATTTATGAACAGATTGGATAATAAATACTGGCCAGTGGATTAATTGATTGTTCAAATTTTAACTATTTTCATGTAATTATTCCTGGTAGATATTCTGTCTAGCATAATTCTAAACTGTTTATTTGACTTTTCTTGCGAATTTTAATAGATTATTGAAATTTTAACTATTGTTATGTAATTGTTCCTGGTTAATACTATATTTTGGCTACAATCTAAACTGTTCGTTTGAATATTTTTAAGTATTTGATTTTGTCATTAAAAAACCAACTGTATTCGAACTCCCATCAGAAAAGCATAGATTTATATATGACCAAAATGGCTTTTACATTCCAAAGTATTAAAGGAAAAGAAAGCTGAAAATATTACATAACAATATATTATTTGCCTATCATTTCTATAAAATAATAAAAGAGAAAGAAGTGGCGGCAACGCCAATAAATTCATTCTTAGTTAACAACAAAATTAGAAAGTAACTGATCTGCTGCCCGTGTATACAAATGTGCTTTTGTCTACTTGTATCCCTCGGGAACGGACAACTTAACACGAAAAATACAGTTGTGAACCTCAGTTATAGCCCTTTACCACTGACTATTCGTAATGCCTAAATAGTGATACGATCTTCTATTACAATATGATTTTTGAGCAGAGATTTAAAAAAATTACAGTCAGTAAGACTGAGACCTCGAGCATAGAAAATATTTTTTACAAATATCCAGCAGCGGATCAGACAGGGAAGATCTCCTATCCAAAAATTAAATCCTTGGTCCTCGAAATGAGTTTAAAGGTTATAATACATCCATTCAAACCTGTCGCGGAACCTGTAACAAGCAAGGAAAGTGAGTGCTGGAAACTCTCAGGAAAAATTAAGAAGGGACAGCTTTGTCAATGGACCATTTGCGAAGAGTATGTATAATTTCCCGGCTTGACCGCCTAAGAAATGAGGAAATTAGAGGAAGGACACAGATCCGTTATAACATTATGGATGGAATAGAAAAAAGACAACTGGGACGGACAGGGCGTGTTGAAACAATGGAAGAAGACTTATGGTCCAAGAGAGTAATTTCAAGCCAGCTTCATGGAAGGAGAAGAATAGGGGGACCACGGAAAGGAACAGACAGAAGAGAATGAGGAAGAATGTCGAGATGGAGGCCTTTTGTGACAGACACGCGGGTTGTGGTGACAGCCGTAGAATCACCACCACAGGATGAGAAGAATCAGTAAGAAAATACAGATGAGTTCTTTGTAATATTCAACCCCTCATTATTTTTCGTTAAAAACAGCGAACTGTAATTTTCTTTTGTTCACCTACATTCCTTGATATTTTCGTTGTAACTGTAATACAAAACTCGGCAGGAATCTTAGATGGCTACGTTTGTTGCTGTAAATAACAGCAACAAATAAAATCGAAATTGGCGATTCCAGATGGCTACGATTGTTACTGGTATTAACACCAATAAAGAAACCGAAATTCGGTTGTTTCAGGAACAATTTATTTTCATTGGTTTTAAGAGTCACGTCAAACTGGAGATGAAAACCACTGGTATAGCCGAAAACCGGATGTTTCAGTGACAAAAGCCATCCCTATTTGCTGCTCCTTCCTACTTGAGTCAGTTCTCAGTGCCAAAATGTTAGGAAAAAATGTTAGGAAGAAAAATGTTAGGAAAAAAATGTTAGGAAGACTAGGCTGCAACCTCCTGCCGACGACGATGTTATTATAGACGGAGGGCAAGCTCCGATGGGGACTGGATGGGAAAAAAAAATGTACAGTGTCGTTGTCAGAGTAACCATCCCGGTAATGACCGTAAGCGATTTAAGAAAACCACGCAAATCCGCACGGCCAAATGCGTTGCAACGAAGTTGAACCTAGTGTCTTATTTATATCCCTATTATCTCAATGGGTACAGTAGCAGGCGTAGCAGATGTTTCCGCTAACCTGTTTGTTGTGTGCATTACGCAGACTCCTGTTCTCGTCTCCTCTTTTCAGTAATTCTTAATTTCATAGTTTATTAGTCGGTTTAACTTCTAACATTGTTAGGTAGGACCATATTTCCAAATACTCCAGTTTCTCCTTCTCCACATATTCAGTGCTTCACATTTCACTGTTCTGTTATTAAAGAAAGCTTTTTACGATTGTACCAATACACTCACAGGCAGACATTGCCTACTCGCCATCACCGATTTCGTCCAAGTTTATTATATACGCAGGGCTTGGGCAGAAACGAAAGTGACAGGCGAGGTCGTTCCAGATAGCCAAGGTTTTAGAAACAGTAGTATTTTTAGCACTAATCTGGCGCGGCATGAGCCATTTATAATAGCGTATTTTCCCAGCCGCGTGTGACTAGCGGAAAGAGCGTGGAACGTAATTCCTAGTATCGTGAGGTAGGTTCTCTATGGTGAAACCAGTCTTCCTTTTATATTCACCTTTTACGTAACTTCCGCAAGAAATGAAGCTAAATACTGCTGAGTCCATTGTATTTATCAACATTTTATTAAAATGCATCAAGAGGAAATGCGAAGCAAAAGTAGGGATTGCAAGTAACTTCCCAGGAAGGGATTTTGAGTGGTGCACGAGAACTTCACATAAAAAGTTATATTATTCTACCGTTAGTGATATTCACTGCAAAAAGAAGGTGGAAGCAGTAATATTTCTTTGACATCGTTCATACGTTATAAACGCCGCTTTCTTATATTTACGTGGTTGTTTTAAGGTTTCTGTAGAAAAACAATTTAGGTTTACACTCATAAAAATGTTATCTCATAGAACAGTTTTATAGCAAACCAAGCGCAACGTACTACGTCCCCAATTACTAGCGATGATTACTGATGATGTACAGTGGAATGCCTTTCGATGCGATTTACTCGGGATGTGATTTCTTTTTCTGTCTCAACGGGATAAGAGCAGTTTTGAGGCGTTCGGATCACGATAAAAATTCTTGGAGATTTATTCGTAAATCCAAATTTTCCGTTCACATTCTTTTTCAAGTTTTTTCAAGTATTTTATCAAAAAGATTAATAAACGCTATGTGTTAGAAATTATTTCGGTTTACTTGCAGTGTATGTAACTTAAAGCTAGAAAATAAAAGAAAAATATTTCCAGGTCAAGACTGGATCCCACGATCCTCGCTACAGCTTTTGGTAGTCTTTCCATTTCTTTTTCTTCCGCAGGCAAATGCTCTACCGACTTGTTTTTCTTTTCATAAATCTCTTCCACTTGAGATACTGGCCGCTAACACCCATACTACCTACAAGCTACAAATAAAGGCAATATCTAATGTCACCGCCATTTTCACCCTAAAATTAACTAGACCAGAATTTTGACACCACTAAAGGCTCTGGCTGCCAACAAAACCGAAACACGCCTCCGATCGTCCTGTAAAAAAAGACACGGCGGGTTGTCGAGGCCGTATTCTCCTTCTTCGAGGGGCAAACACACTGTGGTTACCGAAGATGTTTCACGTCAGTCCCTCCTTCAATATCGTGTCACACATAGTAGATCCCAGTTCTATGGAGGATGTGCAATCAACAAGCCCAAGCAATTCGTAAAGAGCGAACCATACAACGCTTTGGCCGTAAAACCATGTTGTCGCTCTTCAAGAAGTGCCAAAAGTCTAACAACTCTGCAAGGCCCTCAGTAAGCAACAAGAATGCCAGCATGGATCAAATGAGGAGCTAATAGCCGGCTATCGTATCACAAACGAAACGGTCCATGTAGGTAACGACAGCAGCACATCTTGGGAGGATAGGATACTGGGTAAGGTGTATAGAGCATAAACGCTGGCGGGTGGAGAATATTTTTAGTCGTTATCACAAATCACAGCGACCTCCAAGCGTTGGGAAGGAAGAGCGAGTGGCTGTTATTCCACTCCCGCTTCCAGCCAACCGCTGGACGTCGGCTTTCAATCACGATCGAAGGCAGTGTCTGTTGAAAGTAGCGGTTGAAGTGCCTGGTTCTATTCGTCAGTGTGTTCGGGAGGACATCCATCAAATAACTCGTGTCGACCAAACTGGTGTGAATGTGTCGTAGTGACAGAGTGGTATGTCCATTAGTGTTTGGCGGGCGGATGTATTGAGGTAGTTTGCCGGTGAGGGAGTCCTTGTCCACATCATGTAGGATATGCATCTTTCACAGAAAAAGAGTATGTTCCCTGTTATACAAGTGTATCATTCTGTAAGTTTAAACCCACTAGCATCGCTCCTATCGATAGTGCGGTGGCGCTATTGGTTTCGCATTTGTTTGGTGTGTTTTGCTGACGGTTGGCGCCAAGTGATCAGTAGTGTGTGGTTGTCTGTCCAACGTGACGGAATAGCGGATATCTTGGGTCCCAAAAATTTTGTAAAATTTGTTTCAAAAGTATAATCATCGACGTGTGATCGTTTGTGCGCATCACGCGAAGGCAGCAGTAGTTCGAGAAACGCGTGAATTGAGTCAAAAGTAGAGAAATACGATTTGATGTTCCCGAGCATCTTCCGAGACGCGCCACGTCAGAATTGGATTAACTACGTTGCCACGAACACTACCTTGGTGGATTGCAGTGAATGGATGTGAATGTGACCTCAAGAAGAACATGTTTAGAGTGTGAGCAGAGCAGCCATGTAAAGTGCGCAAATATTAATAGAAATCAAAGTTCTACCAGACTCTTATGACGTCACTCGGTAGTGGAGCACCTAGACCCCACCGTCCCACCCCCCTCCCTCAGATCCACACTGTATTTATTTGAACATTGGAGCAACGTTCAAATGTCGTTTCAGTGCAGTACTACGAGGGAAGAAGCGAACGCGATCTGAAACTGCGAGGTGAGTGGGACTGAAATGTGCATACGGTCATTAAACATCATCATACATATATATACCCTCGTCCCAGCCTAAGTTACTGAACGTTCGCCTACAACTGCACTGCCGCCAGCACGTGTAGGCAACGTGTCTTATAATGGGTCTTGAACATCTTACCATCGCTGACGAAATAGCCACCGTATCGGGCAGCGGGAGAAAGTGAGTGTGTGTGTGTGTGTGTGTGTGTGTGTTCATGTGACCTTTTGCCCTAACGGCGGTATGGTAGTTCGTTGCACTGTTATCTTGTCGCTATTTGATCGTGTACAGAAGAAATAATTCAGTTGATCGAAAAAAGGAGGAATTATTAAAATGCTCAGGCAGAGACTGGAATAGAGAAATATAATCACTTAAGCATGAAATTAATAGAAAATGCCAGTCAGCCAATACGAAATGGCTGCTTGAAAAATGGGAAAACATCGAACAAGAAATGACTGTCTGGTGGACGGATTCAGCGTACAGAAAAGTCAAAACAACCTTCGGTGAAATCAGAAGCGGGGTGGTAACATACTGCAATGGCAATTCCATTGGTAAACGCAAAGGAGAGAGCGGTTAGGTGGAAAGGGTTTTCTGAAGGCCCTCTGAGGGGGAAGGATTTGATTTATAACTTGAGACAAGATGAAGCTGAAGTCTGTATGGGATACGGGATCTAGTATTAGAATTAGCTACGCAAGGTTTGATGTCAAATAATGCAGAAGGGATGGATGAGATTCCATCGAAATTTCTAAAATCCTTGGGGAAGTGGTAACTAAACGATTATTCAGGTTGGTGTGTGGAATGTATGAGACTGTCGATGTACCATCAGACATTCGGAAAAGTGTCATCCGGGCAATTCTGAAGATAGGAAAGACAGGAAAGGGCGAGTTCTATTGCACGGTTACCTTAATAGCTCATTTTTCGAAGTTTCTGAGAGAAGAATGCAAAATTAATTTAAGGATCTATAAGATGACGTCCTGTTTGGCTTCAGGAAAGGTAAGGGCACCAGAAAGTCAGGTCTGACTTTGCGCTTGTAATGGAAACAAGACTGTTGGACAATTAAGACACACTTATGGGATTTGTCGACCTAGAAAAAAGACTCGATCATGCAATAGGCTGCAAGATGTTCGAAATTCTGAGAAAAACAGGAGTAACCCATGGGATCAGACAGGTAATACACAAAATATACAAGAACCAATTGGGACCAATAAGAGTGAAAGAGCAAGGACGAAGTGCTCGGATTAAAAATGATATAGGACAGTGATGCAGTCTTTCGCCCGTACTGCTCACTCTATACATCGAACAAGAAAATGATGGAAATAAAGGTTCAAGAGTGGGATTAAAACTCTTGTTGAAAGAATATCAGTGATAAGGTTCACTGATGACATTGGCATCTTCCATGTAAGTGAAGACGAGTTACAGGCACTGTGAAATGGAATGAAGTCTTTAATAGGTGCAGAGAACGTACTGAGAGTAAATCAGGAAAAGACAAAAGTCATAAAAAGTAGCAGAAATGAGAAAATCGAGAAACGTAACATCAGAAATTGTGATGTAGGATTAACGTAAGGAATTCTGCTATCGCAAGGATGACATGAAAAGATGACTAGTGCAAGTAAAGAGTAGGAGAAGTCTACGGGTATCAAACGTAGGTCTTAATCTGAGGGAGAAATTTCTGAGAATGTGTGTTTGGAGCACAGCATTGAGTGGTAGTAAAACCAGAACAGAAGAGAATCGAAGCATTTGAGATGTGGTGCCAGAGAAGACTGTTAAAGATATGAAAGAAGTAGATCACCGCAGAATCGGTGAAGAAAAGGACATACGGAAAAAGTTGACAATAAAAAAGGGTGGGAGACAGGATACGTGTAAAGGCATTGCGGAATAACCTCGATCTTACTAGAGGAAGCTAAAGAGGGTAGAAACGGTAGGGGAATGTAGAGGCTGGAATACGTACAGAAAATAATTCAGGATATCGCATGCAACTACTACTCTGTAATGAAGAGGAAAAGGAACTTATGGCGGACTGCATCAAACCAGTCAGACAATTCACGACCCAAACAAAATTTTGATCGTGTACCACACACGATAGATCAATGAAGTCCTTTTGGAAAGTTCTTGCCAGTGCCACAGAAAAATCCGCATGTTACACTGAAACAGCAATCTTGGAATTGTAAACGTTAAACATTACTTGCGTATCGCTAACAATTCGTTGCATTTTATGCTATAAATTACAACGGGTAGTGTATCATTCCGAGCATTTAGAACGTTATAATCTGCTTAGAATATACTCTTCGTCACAAAATTAATAAGGCACACAGAAAGAGAGAAGGAAGCGAAGCGAAACTTCACCGATTGGGAGGATCCGTGATGTTAATTCAGTGATTACAAAATCAAGTCAAACATACGAAGAACTTCCCAGAATGATATTTTCACCCTGCAGCGGAGTGTTCGCTAATATGAAACTTCGTGGCAGATTAAAAGTGTGTGCCGGACCGAGACTCGAGCTCAGGACCTTCGCCTTTCGCAGGCAAGTGCTCTACCATTTGAGCTACCCAAGCAAAACTCACGCCTCGTCCTCACAGCTCTACTTCTGCCAGTACCTCGTCTCCTACCTTCCAAACTTTACAGAAGCTCTCCTGCGAACCTCGCCTATTGAAGCTCGCAGGAGAGCTTCTGTAAAGTTTGGAAAGTAGGAGACGATGTACTGGCAGAAGTAAAGCTGTGAGGACGGGGCCTGAGTCGTGCTTGGGTAGCTCAGATGGTGGAGCACTCGCCCACGAATGGCAAAGGTCCCGAGTTCGAGTCTCGGTCTGGCACACGGTTTTAATCTGCCAGGAAGTTTCATACGAAGAACTTGTCCCACTTGTCAGTATGATGCTGCATTCCTCTGGCCTGGGTGCATGCAGATTCGTTTGGGAAGAATGTAATAAAGTGTTTGTAATCCCTCCTGTGGCAACTGGCCTACAACTGCTGTAAAAGGTCCTTGACGGTCGAGCTGTTCCCAAACATGTTCTTTGGGAGACAGACGGGAAGGGATTTCAGACCAGGTACCTCAACATCACAAACACACACATAGTTCATCAAGAGACGTGCCATGTGTGTGCGAGCATTTCCTGTTGAAAGATGGCACCGAAGTTCTGTAGTATGTGTGATAGCACATTCGTGACCTGTAATCATACCAAATACCTCCGCTTAACAAGATGCCACGATTAATACCGCTGTGCCTCTCCGAAGCAGTGGCCGAATGGATTCTCTCCCCAGGTCGTCGCCATGCACGCTGGCGATAGTTATTCGCGCTATTGCGGAACTGAGATCCATCGTTGCATACAATGCATTGACATGCTTGCCGGTCACGCCACAACTGCAAACGTAGCCATTTACACAGCCTGTACATGTCACGAAAATTCGCTTGTCCGGCTGCCGCTCGTCTCTGACTAATAGTGCCCAATGAGACAGAATGTTGGAGGGAGTCTATTACCTGTTCTTAGATGCCAGGCGCAGATGTGAAGGGGTTACGATGTGCCTGATGCCAAATATGGCGAAACTGCGTCATGTTGGTCAGACTCGTTGTACCGGAGCCTTGATCATCATGTTACCATGCTATCCAACATAAGGCCGCCATCACATACGAATGCCCCAGAAATCTGGATGTTACACAATTTGACCAGCCGACCAAATGGAAGCCCGTAAAGAGGCCCCTTTCAAACCCTGTCAGGTGCTGATAACGCCGTCTCGTTAGAGTACACAGATTCTCTTACTCTGTCCATACATCTTATATTCCTTATGAGGCGTAGTAAAGGCACTAAACACGAAGAACACTAACGCACTCTGATGCCTGTTCTACCTCTGCAGACAGTTGCAACATACCCGCTGCTAGTGTGTGCCTATACGATGTTACCTTGACATCTGACCGTGTGGTATGGGTAGGAAGTGTAATTCGATCATTCAAAAACAGTGGTATTAGCTATTCGTATGCAAAACCTACGTGTCTTAGCACAAGACAGATCTGAATGATCACCTATTGAAGGTGAAAGAGAGGAACTTTGGCAACGTGAAGATATTAAATGTCGATTATAATTGGACCAAAAATACATATATTTTAAACTGCATGGAACGCTTGAAACAACTTTTGCCAAAATTTTACACACTTCTCTTACAATCTGAAATAATACACTGCTGGCGTCAAGTACCCCTAGTATATCCAGAGGCGAGAGTGAGGGCCGATTGTGAAGGATGTGATAAGTCAGAGTAAAATTTTCAAATTTGACAAACTTTTCTTTCCTCTGCCCCCTTAGCTGTGAGATTCTTCAATTCGCAGACACCCTCTGTGTACTCTGGAGAAGTAATCAGAAATATCCTGTATAAAGTCTTGTCAAGGCAATCTCTTTCCTTTCTTGGAAATACTAATTTCCACCCAGCAGAAACTCGGTCGAAAGTTTGGGAAATACTTGTGTGGTTTTTCTGATCCAAAGTTACAAGCCTAATTGAGTCGACAGACAAAGTGGTTGGAGAGAATCCTTTAAACGATATCACACAATGCTGTAGTTTTAAGGACAGATTTGAATGATACTGATAACATATCTTTACAAAGCCCATACTTGTTATCAACGTAAAGCACGTTTCATAGTGGACAACTACATTTTGGAGCACAGTTGGAGAAAACCTCCTAAAAGCATTCCAGAATAGCTTGCTGAATCCCAAAGATGATGGAAATAACTTCGTGACTGCAGTTAACAAAGAATCTTTCAAAACTCGAGTAAGTTAGCCAGAAGTATGTGAAAGCTTGGATTGAGACAAACAATTTTGAAATTAACACATAATTTCTACAAAGTGATAGAGATAAACAAGTTTGGCAAGCGATTCAGGCACGCGTGTAACAGCCACCGGTGTTTGTAAGGCCTACAGCTATCGCTGTAGCGAAGTTACGAGACACAAATTAAAAATGCAGGACTTCTAATTTTTTGAAGTATTAATTTATTTCGTTGATCATTTATCGGCTTATATGATCATTGTCAGATTTTAACTAATTATCATTGTCAAAGAGTGTACAATACTTTGCAAAACTTTCACTGGTAGAAGAACCTTTGAATGAAAATTTTGATGGGTGCTTCAGATCTGTAGACGATCTATTGTATATGTGGACATATACAACGAATTTTTCGTAAGTTAAGAAGTCAATATAAAAACATACAATTAGAAATGCATATTTGCAAAAAATACGTAACCTTCTTATATCAAATCATTGCCATCAGTACACTAAAACATTATTCCAAAATTTATGGAAAAACTGCACCTGAAAAAATAGTAATATTTAATACTATCTGTCACCGGCAGTTGCTCTCTTATATCATTAGTTTTATTATGATTAGTGATGGTGATGAAGCAAGCTGCTGTTCGTGCAGTAACATCAGCTGCCCATACAGTTGGCCTGTCAGAACGCATGATGCATCCCCCCTCCCAAGTTGTCCCAACACACAAAGTGTCCCGTCCCAAGTTGTCCCAATACACAAAGCAACACCCTCTGAAGGTGTCCCAGTGCATGAAGTGTCCCCTTCCAACTTGTCCCAGCACAAGATGCGCCTCCCAAGCTGCCCAATGCATAGTGTGTTCAAAAATGGCTCTGAGCATCATGGGACTTAACTGCTGAGGTCATCAGTCCCCTAAAACGTAAAACAACTTAAACGTAACTAACCTATCAATGCCCGAGGCAGGATTCGAGCCTGCAACCATAGCGGTCGGGCGGTTCCATACTGTAGCGCCTAGAACCGCTCGGCCAATCAGGTCGGCTAAGGAGAAGGTACAGGATGATAGGGCATCTGTTAAGGCTCGAGGGAATAACTTCCATGGTACTAGAGGGAGCAGTAGAGGGAGACGGTTATCGGAATACATCCAGCAAATAATTGAGGACGTAGGTTGCAAGTGCTACACTGAGATGAAGAGATTGGAACAGGAGAGGAATTCGTGGAGGGCCGCATCAAACCTGTCAGAAGACTGAGGTCAAAAAAAAAAAAAAAAAAAAAAAAAAAAAAAAAAAACAACAAAAAACTAAGCTAACATATTGAATTTTTCTTCGCATTTGGGTATAGATATCTATCTGTTACTAGTTTTGAGAAAGTTGATCTGATGTAACACATTCGTTTGCGATCGCACCACGCCAGCGATAAGGCCAGAGTGAAATATCCACACCACTCCTCATTTAGGAAAATTATAGTATACAATGAGAAGAGTATATTACCATCACGTTACTATGTAAAACTTCATTAACTACCCCGTTATTCCAAAAAGTACAGATTTGTTTGATGAAAGATGCAGTTTTTAAGGGCCGTCGATAGTTGGTGAAACGAGAAAAGCCATGGTTTTGGAACAACATATGTGAAGACGTTACAGGCTTTTCTTTTTTAACCGAGGATGTGCTTTTCCATAAGCTACTGACTTAAACTTAATAAAACATTGTCTCAGAACTCTCTCGCAGTTGTGTCTGCTCAGCGTGTTAGTGGGGTGAAACTGTGTAAACTCCCCTGTGTTTTGGCTAAAAATCATATTTTGATAGGGCAACCAGAGAAATGTGTAAGTTTTACTTAAAATTCGCCACTTCTGACGCTTCTGTGAAAGTTACGAGTGGTTAATAAACAACGCGAAAATGAATTGCTGCAATTTCGGCGGAATCCTTTTTAGACACTAAGGAAAGCAGAGGTATAGTAGGTATTTTTGAATGGTCACCATGCATGTGTGGGCGTCGATGGTCCCCACTTAACATTTACAAAAAACGTGAGATAGTCTTCAAAAAATGGTTCAAATGGCTCTGAGCACTATGGGACTCAACTGCTGAGGTCATTAGTCCCCTAGAACTTAGAACTAGTTAAACCTAACTAACCTAAGGACAGCACAAACATCCATGCCCGAGGCAGGATTCAAACCTGCGACCGTAGCGGTCTTGCGGTTCCAGACTGCAGCGCCTTTAACCGCACGGCCACTTCGGCCGGCGATAGTCTTCAGTTTAGAACTTCACACCCCCCTCAGCGCTCGTCATTTCCCCTACAACGTCTGCCCATAACCCCAACCACTCTCCCCACGCATGCCCTTCCATCTGCACATCTACCAGTCATGACATTCTGCGCGGCCTATTAATAGTAATCTAACCACGCTAGGTAACTGCATTTTCCAAATTTGACTGAGAATCTATTGTCTCGTTTAAAACTACCATCTTTCTTGCTAATATTAGTTTACGTAAGTGGAAAGAGTCTAATAGTTTAAAATATTTTATTTGTATTTTAGTAACGTTAGCCAATAGTGGCAGCATCAGATGAAGTAAAACGTGATGAAAATGAAGACAAGCAGTTGTACGTGACCCTTGAATGGATCAGTATCGGCACAAACCAACTCAGGTTGATGTGAAGACGGTAAGAATTGATAGGAACGAGCAATCGAATGAAAGTATAAAATAAATCCTCGCCATCAGAGACTGATGCAAATTCCACAATTTCAGGCACTGGATCCCTCTACCCCTCAATTCAGCCATATCATAACTTTTCAAACAGCTTAGTGATAGTTAATTTTCAACACAACATACAAATTCACGTCTTCACTCATTTTTAATTCCTGAGGGATCTGCTTCAAGACAGGTTCTACAAAACACGACGGATAAATTAATGCAAAAGGTCTCCGTAGCAACGTCGGCTCAAATCGTCGGACATAAACTTCTTCAACAGGGAAGAGAGAGCAAAGTAAGAATTGTAGGAGGTACTAGAGCTACCAACGCACCACTCGATGGGCTTTGTACGTCGTTCTTACGCCATCGGCTTCATCTCGGGTGCTACGGGTGGTCAGATCCATAGATAGTAATGGCTAGAAGGCCACTACGAGAAACGTTGATGTTTGCCGTTTATCAGTCTCAAGAAATGACTAATCTCCGGTGTTTACTTTCCCCGTTGTTTACTGCCTTCACTAAGGCCCTAGTGTGTTTGAGGAGTAAACAGTACTGTAGTTACGGAGCAAAGTGTAGGGCCGGCCGTTGGAGGAACTAAGCTTGCTCACGTGAGGAGATAGGGGCGCGCTAACAGCAGCCTCCTACGCGAGGCACTGAAGCGGCCCGGAGCGAGCGACGCTTTCAGGTAACGAAACACAAACGCAGGTAGAACTATGGTTGTTTCCCAAGAGAGCGACGTTCGTCCACTGTCGTCTCACGCTACAATGAGTAACATTCGAATTCAAAGTTGCATGAATTTATTACATATGTGACCCTTTTTTCACCTTACGAAGTAGGGGAAAATTCTTCTGTACTTTTTACATAATCCAACAAAATGAGAACTGCACCAGTGGACAATACAGCTTACAACAAATTGTTAAGGAACAAGAAAAGAAAAGAATTCAGCATGAGTTATGTTACATGCTAAATGGCAGAAATGAACAGATGCAGTGCAAAGCTTTTTTAATGATTTGACATGCTGTTGAAAAATTGAAAAACATTTTGTCTTCTTGCCTTTCTCCTTTGTTCCTTTACAATGGTTTTTCATTCTGCCCACGTTGCGCCTGTCATTTTCTTTGTTCTTATAAGGAAGCGCTTGAAATACTTCATTCTTGCTCTAAACTTTTGATATTTTCCTATTTCTTCGTTCGTTATTCCCGTTTCCTCAAGTCTCCTTTAATTTCTTTGATTAAGGCATATAGGCATTATTTAATTATTTATTCGTGTCAAAACCGTTGCTTACAAAACAGCCAGAAAGAACAAAAACAGACTATGTAATATAAATACTTAAAAAGAAAATATAGACACAATGTGAGGCAGTTAGAGACATATAATAATAGTTATATATAAAAAGAATACAAACATTAAATATAATCAGACCAAAAGTTAGAAACCTCGACGGCATCCTCCACGGCCCGCAACAGGTCTTCCAGCGCTCAGGAATCTGGCCACTGAGGACAGTTGTACAGGTGCTTGGTGGTTTGTTCGGCTCCACATTCGCATGAAGTTGATGGACTCCAAAGATACATCCATTTGGCCATTTGTCCTCTGTTCTATTCACATTTCCCATTGAAGACTTTCGCCTGACGGAAGGGCCTCCGAAGGTGGGATCCACGATGCGATATCTGCATTTCTGGTTGTCCACAAGTTTTGTCTTGCCATTGACGGTGATATGCTGTACTTGACGGAAGTTTTTAGTTGGTGTCTATGTAACGGGTGAACAGTGTTTAGTTCACTCTGCGTGTATCTGTGTTCACGGCAACTTCTCGTCCTATATCTGGTTTGGCTACGCCACCAGGCTGTAGACTTTATAGGCTGCGTTGCCCTCAAGCATCCTGATGTTGTTCTACAAGACTCCTTGTGGGAAACTTCCAAGTGCCTAGAAGGAACAGAACTATACTAAAAACTACAAGAGTATCAAGAGGAACAGTAACACAACGCAATTGCCGGTATTCTAAGTAGTGTCGGTTGGGTAACTCATTTGCAACTTGTGAGCTTTCTGATGTTATTACACAAGGATACTTTTTCTTTTTTGTGTAGGCAGTGCTTCCTAAATTTCAGCGCACGGTCCAGCGTAACTCCCAGATATTCTTGATTACGACAGTGCCCCAGCTCCATGCCATCCCATAAGACTTAATTTTCTTGTAAGCGTCTTTGTTTCGTAGATGGAAAGTGCATACTTGAGATTTAGCCCCTACGGTTTCAGGTAGCCACTTTCGTAGTATGCTGCGAGAGTTTGAAGTCCGTTTCTTAGACGCCTCTCTACTGTTTGGAAACCTTTGGCTTGAGATATTAGCTCCAGTTGTCAGCATAGACGAAGCTTTTCGTCTTATGATGTTTTCTGTGTTCTCCGTCTACTTTTCTTGCTGTCTTGCCGTCTAGCTCGACTGAGAAACTATGCTTCTGTAGGCGAGTTCCTAAGAAGCTGGTAAAGTCATAATCTTTCGTTAATCGATACAGTTTGAGCAACACGATATCGTGCTGCGCAATATCATAAGCTTTGGAGAGATCCACGAATACTGCTCCTCTAACCAAACCGCTCTGAAAAAATAATCGATAGTTTGTTTCAGATTGAGGATTTGTGCTGTAGAAGTTTTATTTGGTCTAATTCCAGTTTGTTGGGGGATCAGTTGTAACACGGTGACAGGGCTGAGACTATTAAGGGACATTCTTCCAAGGTTTTTGTAAATATGCCACAAAAGAGACATATATTAATGGAAGTAGTTGCTTTCCTAGTAAGAAGTGAAATTCGAGATCACTGTTCTTAGTTTCTTTCAATCGTTCTCCTGTAGCAAATAAACTTCGGTAACGTAGATGTTTGGTTTTTTCAATAATTGTCAACATTTTACCATAAGTGGAAAGTGTGGGATTTCTCGCAGATTTGTGAGTAGTGAATCATGGTGTGAGATATGTTCAAAGTATTTTAATTCGAGGTATCGTTGTGGTGAACCCAGTCTCCATTCTACCGAGATTCTCTCCTGGAAATGGAGAATTTGTAGCAGAATTAAGCTAATAGAGGAGCAGAAACATAAGATCTGTGCCCTTCATATGCAGTTGCTAAACGCAAAGGAGGATTGAGATAGAAGGAGGAGGGGAAGGGCGGCAGGGAATGGGAACTGGCAGTTGGTAAGAAGGCTGCTAGGAGGAGAAGATATTAAGAAGGTTGTACTTTGCCCACCACCGATTTATTTAGTGGAGAGAAGCCTCTTGTTGCTATAGGTGTAGGAAACATACAGCAGACCTAAGTAGTTAAGGACCCCAAGACAGCTGTTGTTTCAAACAGAAAGAAGAAGATTCTGTTATTAGGTTGTTCGCATGGCAGAGGTACAGGACAGCAATTGCAGGAAGTGTTGGGGAGTGAGTACCATGTCAACAGCATTGTGAAGCCTAGTGCAGTGTTGGCTCGGGTGACTGTTAACTTACAGTAGTTATGTAGAAATTAAAAAAAAAGGTCAGGTAGTGATTGTGGGTGGAACTGGAAATAGTCTTGATAGGGATGGGAAGTATGATGTAGGCGGTGATCTGGAAAAGATAGCTACTCAAACCGATGGCATAAATCTGCACTTCGTGCAATTGCTTCATAATCATGATCTGCCTCCTCTTAATACTGCTGTTAGCCGTGTTAACATGGAGCTTGAGAAGGCCCCCTAGACGGAGGGCGTGTTTCAAATGTAGTGGCGGCAGTTCAGTCCATCAACTGATAGAGTATCAGAAGTCCAGACTTGCACTTCAATACGTATGGCAAGGGGAGGTTGGCAAAGCTTATAGGTGACAGTGTAACGGGTGGTGGTGGGATCACTCATGGGAAAACTACTGAAATGTTGGTGTTAGAGCTGCACCTTTTTTGGACTGAAGTTTGCTGATAGATATCCCTGTGTAAAGGAAGTATCTCTAACAAAAGAACCACCTTCAAAGAAGATCAGATATTCCAGTAGGTAAGGAATTAGCATAACTCATCAAAATATTACTGAAACATGAGACTTAGGGAAAGGCAGGATTTTGTGTCTACGGGGCCTTACTCATTTACCGTTGGTTGCTCAGTTTTTTTTAAAAAAAAATCACGTACACTTTATCTGGAACCAATTGCAATAAGGTTGACAATAAGGAACAATTATCAAATTTGACTGTTAAGACCCAATGTCTAATAAAATTCTTAAGCAAGCTGCACTTACGGCTGAAGGCCTTATTGACCAGAAATTCAAATTATTAGTTGGCTGAAGGTCCTAATAGTAACAACTCAAAAAACATTTTGACAGCTGAAGGCGTGGATACGAAATTCTTAAGAACAGTTAAACTTCCCTAAGAGATATTCTGTTAGAAGATACTCAATCATCAAAATTTCACTATTAAAAGCCAATATCTAATTAAAACTTCTTAAGACAAATTGCATTCGCAGCTGAAGGCCTTATTGACAAGAAATTCAAATTACTTCTCGACTGAAGGCCCCAATAGTAATAACTTAAAATTAAAATACTTTTAAAAAATCATCAGAATCTGATCAAACCAAGAGAGAAGTGGGTCTCAGACACTGCTCCAAGGATCGTCCTGGGGAAGTCGCTCAACTTCGTAACCGAAGAGACAGGCAGCCAAGAGTTGTATTCACTTAACCGGATGGCAACTCAAACTAATAACAGTTTAAAAGCAGACCAACATTCTTGCAAAATCTACTTAACGTCTGATAACCAATACAACTTTGGAATGACACAGGCAAGGCGGAACCGGTGGACAGTACTGCGTCTTCAGAATCCAGTGTTAAGAACATCCAGCAGCAGAAAGAACCACTACGACCAAAGTAGTTCAAAAGAAACCAAATATCAAGACTACGATCAAGGAGGCTGACGAACTACACGTCCTACCAGACAGCAGTAGCAAGGCGAGGAAAGGTACTCTCCGCGAAAATACGCTAACCTCCAGGGCATGTAACTGGGGCGCTAGCGACCACTAGGCAGACAATACAGCCTGTTGAACTTCCCTGATAAGCACAATGAATTCAATGATTAATATTAAGAAGCGGAGGATGGCTAACTAATTTCGAAAAGTTCAAACACTCCACACGTTGCTTTTCGTCTCAGCAACCCTGCGCACAGCAATGTGCAAACAGATTGCGTGATCTCAAATTAGTGGAGGTTTCACTACTGGGTTACTGTTCACTCGACTCAAACGTCCTGGGTCCGGTGGACAACGAGGTTGTGGCCCTTGCAACTACAGCCCCTCGATCTGGCAGTGCCTGCGTGCTGCCATTGGTCCTGGCATGTCTACGCGATGCCAGACCTCACTGCTGCAGCATCCCAGCCAAACTGCCCGACACACTCTGATCCGGGAACATTGGACGTCCTTCCCAAATTAACACCATGGTACTAGATATCGATAACCGCTGCTGCTGCCACTCGCAGACAGACAATGCTAGCAACGTAGTGGCACCAGTGAACACAAGAAGAAAACGAGACGCCACTATGCCTATTACACGATGCCAACCTACGAACAGGACCAACGTGAGCCGCAACACGGCTCAGTTACAGGTTAAGTTAGTGAACTGCTTCTAGATGTTGACTGACATTACTGGTATACCCGATCACCACATAAATAATGTGACAATACAAGGGCCGGCCGCGGTGGTCTCGCGGTTCTAGGCGCTCAGTCCGGAACCGCGCGACTGCTACGGTCGCAGGTTCGAATCCTGTCTCGGGCATGGATGTGTTTGATGTCCTTAGGTTAGTTAGGTTCAAGTAGTTCTAAGTTCTAGGAGACTGATGACCACAGATGTTAAGTCCCATAGTGCTCAGAGCCATTTGACAATGCAAGAGCTTCCTTTACCAGGATATAGATTGGCTGGCTGTTTTCCATAAGTGGGGGAGAGGCGATGTACTTGAAAATCAATATTGCATTTGATTCTGCAGGCGTATCAAAGCACTGCACTGAATAGGTATTTGAATGTCGTGCAGGGGCAGCTGAATGTAGTGAAACTAAACTTTTAACTGTAGTTAAATGTTCAAATGTGCAAATGTGTGTGAATTCCTAAAGGACCAAACTACTGAAGTCGTCGGTCCTAGACTGACACACAACTTAAACTACCTTAAACTAACCTTTGCGAAGAATAACACACACACCCGTGCCCGAGGAAGGACTCAAACCTCCAACGGGATGGGCCACGCAGTCTGTGACATAGCGCCTCAAACTGCGCGGCCACTCCATGCGGCTAACTGTAGTTATTTATAGGTCTCCTGACTCCGACTTCAGAACATTTACGCTCCAGCTAGAGAGGGTTCTTGTTTCACTTTAAACGAAGTACCAAAAATTAGTTGTGCGTCTTGACTTCAGTATTACTGTGGATGTGATAGTGCAAGAAAAAGGATGTTGGAATGTCTCCTAAATACATATATCAGGCAGTCTCTATTTTTTTTTCCAACCAGTGTGCAGGGGGACAGCAGTGCAACCACTGACAATTATTTCTTCATTCTTCATTACTTGATGGGTATTGTGTTAGAAAAAAGGGGTATCGCCTTTCAGACCATGATGCACAAATTCTGATTCTAAAAGGTTTCTGTACTCAAAAAATACTATATATAATAACAAACTGTGTAGAAAAGCTAGTCCAATGGCAACAGAGAGCTTTTTAAATCTCGGTAAGGAACAAGAGTGGCACGATGTTTATAGTGTCGATAAGATAGATATCAACTATAATGCAGTGCTTAACACATTTCTCATTCTCTTCGATAGTTGCTGTCAATTAGAACGTTCAAAACAGAGTACTAGAAATAAAAGGCAGTCTGGGTGATTGACTAATCGAGTAACAATATCATGTAGAGCAAAGTGAGAATTATATCAAAAGTTATAAGTAGTCTCAATCGAACTACTGTAGATCATTACAGGTAGTACTGTAAGGTGCTTAAGAATGCTATTAGGCAAAGCGTACATAGTACTCAGATAGAATAGCTCATTCATACCATAAAATTAAAACCATTTGGTCAGTCGTCAGGGAAGCGTCTGGTCAGCAGCATAAGGACGAGGATATAAAGTCAGTACGTACTAAAAATGTTTCTGTTGCTGATAAGTCAGATATGTGCATAGTACTTAACAATCACTTTCTGAAATAGCTCACGAATTAAATAAAAACTTAGTTTCTACAAGGAATGAAATAACTCTCTTAGGAAATGTCTTTCCGAGACTGATGTCTGGAATACTCTCCCCTGATATTGACAAGGGGAGGTTTAATCAACAATTAAATCACTGAAGACTAAGGACTCTCATAGATGATTGAGTATCTAGCAGAATACTTAAGTACAGTGCTGCAGACGTTAGACCTGTAATTGCTCCTTTGGGAATGGTCAGGTTCCTGAACGAATAAAGTACTCAACAGTAAAATCGCTTTATAAAATACGAGAAAGGGATATGAGACGTGGTACCAAGGATGGCAGGATTGGGTTACGATTGTCTACGGGGCCATAATCAATTGTGCGGTAGCGTTCTCGCTTCCCACGCCCGGGTTCCCGGGTTCGATTCCCGGCGGGATCAGGGATTTTCTCTGCCTCGTGATGACTGGTTGTTGTGTGCTGTCCTTAAGTTAGTTAGGTTTAAGTAGTTCTAAGTTCTAGGGGACTGATGACCATAGATGTTGAGTCCCGTAGTGCTCAGAGCCATTTGAACCATTTGAACCATAATCAATTACTGTTGGTTAGTTTATGTTTCAATCACGTACACTTTATTTGGAAACAACAACAAATAAAAGGTGACAATAAATTAAGAAGTGTTCCACGGCTGTAGGTCTTAATGACAACAAATTCAAAACTATTTCTCGGCTGAAAGCCTCAATGATGGTAAAAACTGTTTCACGAATGAAGGCCTGAATAGCAATCTTAAGAACCAGTCAAACTACATGAAACTTGCTATTACAGTTATTAAAATATTTTTGAAACAACAGTCATCAAAATCTCACTGCTAGAATACAGTTGTCTAACTAAAATTTTGAGACAAGTAACACCCACGGCTGAAGGCTTTAATGACAACAAATTCAAACTATTTCTAGGCTAAAGGCCCCAATAGTAATAATTTAATAACTGTTCCACGGCTGAAGGCCTGAAAAGCAATCTTTTAAGAACCTGTTAAACATCTTCAAACTTGAAATTACAGTTATTAATTAAAAAAAAAAAGCAATCATCAAATCTGACCAGAAGGGGTAGGAGGGGGGGGGGGGGGGGGGGGGCAGATGTTGCTCCAAAGATCGACAAGTCCCTCAAAAGTTCGCAAGCGATGAGACAGGCAGCCAAGAGTTGCATTCACTTCCGGAGATGGTCGCTCAGGCAACTGCCAGTTTAAACGCATGACCAATAATTATTTGCCGAATCTACCTAACGTCGAATGATCAATGCAACGATGGAGTAACACACCCAAGCGGGAACCGGCGGCCAGCACTACGTGTTCAGACTCTAGTGTTTAGAGCATCTGGAAGCAGAAAGGATACCAGAGTAGAAAGAGGAAAAAAAAAAAAAAACACCACGTGGCCCACAAATCAAGGAAGCTGTCGAACTATGCACCTTACCGAACAGCCCAGCGGCAAGGCGAGGAAAAGTACACTGCCGTAACATACACTAAGCTCCAAGGCAGGTAACTGTGGCGTTAGCGGCCACTAGGCTGGAAAACTACCACTGGTTGAACTTCACCAACAATAACATATAGAATGCAACAATTAATATTACGAAGTGGAGGAAGGCTAATTAGGTTCGCCATCCCCAAACGCTCTACTCACCGTTCTTCGTCTCGGCGACACTGCGAACAGCAACACGCAAGCAAATGGCAAGATCTCACAATCGAGGAGTTTCACTACTTGAATTAAGGTCCACACTACTTAAACTTCCTGGGTACGATTGACAACGAGGTTGTACCCCTCGCGACTACAGCCCTTCCATCCGGCAGTGCATGGGTGGCGCCAGTGGTTCCAGCGTGTCCCCCCTCGCTGAGCGGACATGGCTGCTCGTCCATTCCCAACCGAACTGCCGATTCATCGACACGGAAACACCACCACGTCGCCCCAGAGATAGTACCACCGTTAATAGATTTCGGTAACCGCCGCGGCTGCCACTAGCGAACAGACAACGCTTGCAAACGAAGTGGCGCCAATTAACACAAGAAGAAGATGACAACCGTAACTATACCAACTCAACGGTGCCAACCTAGCAACGGCACCAAGGCGAGCCGCAGCACGCCTCAGGATAAGGTAGACAACATCAGTGTTCACTAAAGTTACTAAAAGGCCTTGGATGTAAGGATAAATGATCATCCAATTTAACAAGATTTTAAACATGGCTGCAGCAGCAACTGTTAAAATTCTTCACAATAAAGGATGACAGCCAAAAACAGTTGCAGGATAGAATTTTTTTATTAAAATTCTTGACCAAGGTTTCGGTACATATAAATATACCTTCATCAGAAGTCTTTCTATTCAGGAAGTTTTACTTCTGATGAAGGTATATTTATATGTACCGAAACCTTGGTCAAGAATTTTAATAAAAAAATTCTATCCTGCAAGTGTTTTTGGCTGCCATCCTTTATTGCATCCAATTTAACATAATTTGCTGTCAAATGTACAGTCAGAAGTGGTTTAATAACTGTAAATGCTACATTCTATTTTCTCTGTGAGGTACTGGATGGATTAAACAAAAGGATTCGAACGTAAGGCATCTTTACTAGGCCGACGACGTAAGCTGAGGTAACGGTATTACACTAAACGTCGAGCCGAAGAAGATAAAGGGTTCTGATGGATGAGCCGATGGGCTGTGCTCTGAGACGAAGGTTTGAAAAATACCACATGGCAGTGGATGAGCATCGAACATCTTCCGCAGAGGGAAAAAATACGTTGAAGGACCTTCATTTCAACGTTCTGAAGACGATCTGGTAACTTTTTGACAAGATACAACAAGACAAAAACTTCGAATCAAGATTTTAAACTGTAAGACATTTCTAGGGGTACATATGGACTAAGGCCATGATAAATTGGTTATGAACTGTATAGAAACTGAAGAAATTAAGAAACGGTAGGATGTTAAGACGATGACACCAGAATAAATTTAAGGAACCGGAGGTTGCTGAAAGTTTTGGAGATGGCATTAGCAATGAATAACTGTAAAAGTGTACAGAAATACGAAAGAATACGTAAGGTTAGCTTCCAGGGATGGAATAGTGAAGGTAGCAGAGAACTAAATAGATGAAAAGACAAGGTCTAGTAGAAATCCTTGAAAACCCAGAAGATCTTGCATTTAATTGACAAAAGGAGAAGATATAAAAATGCATTAAATGAAGTGGATGAAAGAGACATCTCAAATATGAGATTGATAGACAATGTGAAAAGCTGAAATGGATAAAGAACAAGTCCAAGGCTGTAGAAGTACGAATTATTAGGGGAAAAGTAGACGCAACTTACAGTAAAATTAAAGAGAAAATTGAAGAGAAAATATTAGCTGCACAAATATCAAGAGATCAAGCCAGTAGTAAGGAAAGATGGGAAACTGAGAGGTCGACGGAATATATAGAGCAGCTATACAAGGAAAATGACCTTGAAGACGATATTATAGTACGGGAAGAGCTAGTAAATGAAGTTGAGATGGGAGGTAAGGTACTGTGACGAGAATCTGAAAGAGGACTGACTCAAGCACGTCCCGTCGAGTAGACGACATGCCCTTAGAATTACTGGAATCTGCTTAAAAGCAGCCATTACAAAACTGTTCGCCCCTGTGCTCAAGATACTCTAGACAAGACAGATGAGATAATCCCAGTCTTCGAGATCAAATTTAATAACTGCGACTTCTAAGAGGGCATCATAAAGATGATAAAGAAACAAACTCTCTTGGCTGCAAGGTTGTAGTTATTATTTATTCACAAATCACGCTTTTCGCTTGATACAAGCATCCACAGACTGGCTGATATTTGAGGGTGTTAGACACAAGGGACACAGAGAATATCCAACGTCCCAGCAAATACTGCCTTTGTCAAATATTGGGAAACATTATGCGGTGTCATTGTTGTGAAATGCAAAGCATTCCAATGAATACAAAACAGAATCGGTCTTACGTAGATCTGTCATCATGCAAGCAAGTTGGAGGTATAGCTGCTCATATTGGGGCTATTTATAAGTACGAAAAAGGTAACTGCGAAGAAACCATGGGTAACAAAAGAAATACTTCAGTTGATTAACGAAAGAAAGAAGTACAAAAATGTTCAGGAGAACACAAGAACACAGAAATACGGGTCACTTAGGAATGAAATAAATAGAAAGTTCAGGGAAGCTAAGGCGAAATGATTGTCGGAAGGATCGACTCAGCATATACAAAAGGCAAAGTAAACTTCGTTGAAATTAAAAGCATGGACGGTAACATTAAGTGTGCATGGGGAATTCCACTGGTAACTGCAGAAGGGAGAGTGGACAGGTGGAAAATACACTGAAAGCCTTTACGAGGGGGAGGACTTTCCTGATGACACGATAAAATAAGAGATAGGAGTCGATGGGGAAGAGATCGGGGATGCAGTGTTAGAATCAGAATTTAGAAGACCTCTGGGAGACTGAAGATCAAATAAGGTTAAATGGATGGATAACATCCCAACAGGTTTTCTAAAATCATTGGGTGAAGTGGCTACGAAACGGTCATTCATATTGGTGTGTGGAATGTATGTACCACCTGAATTTCGGAAAACGATTATCCGTACAATTCCGAATACTGCAAGAGCCGACAAGTGAGAGAATTATCACAGAATCAGCTTAACAGCTCATGCGTCCAAGTTGCTAACAAGAATAACATACAGAAGAATGGAAAAGAAAACTATCCGTTAGATCACGATCAGTTTGGTTTTAGGAAAGGTAAAGGCTCCAGAGAGGCACTTCTGACGTTGCAGTTCATAATGGAAGCAAGACTGAAGAAACATGGAGACACGTTCATAGGATTTGTCAAGAGTTTCAGATGGTGCAAGATGTGCGAATTTCTGAGAAACACAGGGATAAGCTATACGGAAAGACGGGCGATATGTGATATGTACAAGAACCAAAGAAACTATAAGGTCAAAGACCAAAAACGATGTACTCAGATTAAAAAGGGTGGAAGAAACGGATGTAATCTTTCGCCGCTACCGTTCAATCCATACATCAAAGAGGCAGTGACGGAAATAATTTCCACGGTACTGGGGAGCTGCCGAGGGTAAAAAGTGTAGAGGAAGAAAGCAGAATACATTCAGCAAATAACTGAGGATGTAGGCTGTGATTGCTTCTCTGAAATGAAAAGGTTGGCACAGGAGAGGAATTCGTGGTGGGACGCATCAAACCAGACAAAAAAAAGTAAAGGGCCAGTGCCACAGAATACTAAACCAGAATTGTGATTCCGTCTCGACCTGACCACATCTTTGTTTTCAGTGCATTCAGCTGCTTCTCTACGCCAGAAATGGCTATTTCTACGTCCCTCATGCTGGTGTCTGTGAGCCAGTCAAACGACGGTATGTTTGTATGAGGCTTCTGCGTAAATGGTTTCTTAAGGCAGAACTTAAAACTTCAAATTATCTTCTGCAGTCTTACCCACCAGGTTAGCCGAAAGCACTAATGCGCTGCTTCCTGAACTCGGTTGGGCGCACCGGCCCCAGATCGAATCTGCCCACCGGATTACCGACGTGGGCCGGTGTGCTGGCCAGCCTGGATGTGGTTTTTATGCGGTTTTCCACATTCCACTAGGTGAATGCTGAACTGGTCTCCACATACCACCTCAGTTACATGACCCGCAGACATTTCAAACATGTTCGCTGGGGTCCACTGATTCCATCCTGGGGGTATGGGGTTTCGGCGGGACAATAATCTGGCCACCCCTTTAACTTAACCATGCCAAATCCGATTGTAACATTGCCGACCCTGCGAAACCTGCAGGGCAAAGGCACAAGCGAAAGAAATAAAGAAAGGATTATCTTCTGCAGTCTTCTATTGCCTCACCAGCCTGGGCAACAAGTGGGTGGATAGAAGCCTTAGTCCCGCTTACCGACTTCGCGTAGGAGCAGAATTCTCTCTGATTATCAGCAAGATCTTCCGCTAAGGTGCGCCGGTGAAAGTAGTTGCATTCTTCGCACACTGATCTTACGGTCGCACTTATTTATACTAACTTTAGCCTCACAACTGTGGCGCATTCTTTTCTGAACCGAGAGTGCACCAATCTCTATTTCTTCAGCATTTTTCAAATATGATTACTAAACCACGAAGATCTTCTCCATCATTAATGTGCTTACTTGGCACATATGTATCCTGAGCGCTGTATACGATCGGTTTAAGCTCTGAAAATAATTCTTGAACCTCACTCATACTGGGCCCAAGTCATGTACTTTCAATGTCTAAGTGGAATGCTAACAACTGCTTATCTGCTTTTTCGAGTATAAACATTCTGCTAGTCTTCTAGATGGATACATTAACTTTAGCAACCTTCGTCGCTGTGATGACATCATAAACACCCCGTCTCTACACTGACAATGGCTATAAGTTCAGGCCTGTTTGCAGTTACAAGGTCCACAATATTTGCATTGTCAATGAGACCTTCTTGTATATGGAAACGTCATCATTTGATCGCACTGCTATTCGGAACAAATGCATTATATTTGAGCTGGATTTGAAACAGCAGTTCAGTACATTAACGCCAATTATCCTTTTCACCTGGGCATGTCAATGTTGCAAGACTAAGGAATTCTCGTGAACCTGTATCGTTGTATAGCTTTTCCCTAGTAAGTCTGCGAGAAACTGTAGGCAAAAATCCACAAATGTTTCGTAGTGGTGTCTCAAGTCTAGTGAAGTTGTGAATTCTGCACAAATGGTTGGAACCACAAGAAGAAGTGAAAAGAGGTTTCTGAGACAAATAGGACCAACGACAGTAATACTTAACGACATTGGAAACTGGCAGAGATAATGTCAGTTTTCCACTATGGCTATTTTACAAGAGAGTGTGGTATGGTGGGGGAGATATGATATGGTAGAAGACCTCACATACACAGACAAAAACACAACACACACACAGAAACAAACACAAACTTCAGACTGTCTTATTGCTCACTGTCTGTTTATTTTATTCTTCCCTACTGCTGTCCTGTTACGTTAATTTCCGCTAATTCTCTGGTGACAGTTCGACTAATACTGTCTTACCATTAGTCCATCAAAGTTCCAGTTGATCCATCGTCAATCACCTCCGATATCTGTCTATACCGTCATTCTTCACATCATGGAGGTGAATTACACGAATTGCCGAACTGTACCTACTGTAAGTCTGCTGTTGGGTGGGGTAGGGTAAGGAGAAACGTTTTGTCCTGGAAGTCGAACAGATAAAGAAGGAAGCGGTATGGAAGGCAGTGCAGCATAAATTGCACAAGGCGACAGGCCTTTCTATAAAATGAAGCAGCTGCTTGCTCCAACATGATAAACCTTGAGATCCGAATAAGTTTATAAAAAGCTATATTTCCCGTAAAGTTACGCATGGAAGCGAAACACTGAGAAAGAGGAAATGAAACGATTAGAAACGTTTAAAATGTAGTGCTACATTATACGGTTGAAGAGCTGGAGGATTTGTCGTGTCAGGATTAAAGACATCCTACAATGAGTCAATGAGAAACAATACTCAATAAAAGAAAAATAACAGAACTGATAGAATGATGAGCACATGATATTATGTCCCATAGTGCTTAGCGCCATATGAACCATTTCGATACTGTAGCACTGCCGCTAGGCGGTCGTGTTGTCTTGGTTGCTGAAGAAAGGATTGATGATTTTGCTGTTTCACTCTCCACCATGCTTCCTTTAGCTTGCGTGCTAAATCCCTTTCATATTCATTGCTGATTCTGGCAGTCGATCGTGCAAAATACAAGGGTGAATACATTATTCTTCCGTAGACGATCTCATATGGACTTAGGCCAGTTGAGTTGTGCATTTTGGCATTGTAACAACTTACCAAGTATGGTAAACAGACATCCAAATTGTCGTGTTTGCTGCTCACATAACGGCTAACCATTTTAATAGTTGTTTGTGGACTGGCTCAATTCTTCCATTTCCTTCAGGATGTGCTGGTGTAGTCCTTAACTGAGTTATTTGCATGAGTTTACAAGTCTGTTTAAGTAATTCACTCATAAAATTCGTTCCTTGATCACTAATTACACTTATTGATGCTTCAAACTTAAGAATCTATTCTTTTACAAAAACTTTAGCTATAGTCTCAGCGCTCTGATCAGGTATTGGTATCATGAGAAGGTATCTAATGAAATGATCTTAGATTGTCAATATGTATTTGTTTCAATTTTTAGTCTTTGGCAACGGTCCTACGACATCTAGTCCTACTCATTCAAATGGTTCACTTGTCTCTGGCAGTTCTTGCAATGGTGCTCTACTTTTCCCTACAGTATTCCATCTGTTACTGGAGTCACACTGTGAAACAAACTCGAAAATGTCAACTTTGTGGCTCGGCCACCAAAACATTTGAGCTATTTTAATGTTTGTTACATTTTTACTGCAATGTCCTGGTAATAAGGAATCGTTTTGTTCTCTCATGGTTTGCTCTTTCATGCTTTCTGTAATAACTAGGCGGTCTCCTTTACTAGTGATTTTGTACAATAATCCATCTATTCCGACAAAATGTTGATCATTTTTCCATTATTTTCATTGTGGATCTTCTTCTCCAGCTGCCTTTAACTCTTCATCTCGACTTATTGTAACACAAAAATTGACTTTTCAACTCATTGCATCAGTATTAACATGTTGTTTACCAGGTCAGTGAATAACCTAAAATTCTTAGTGTCCATCTTGTTAATCTGGAACTTGGATAATTTAAGCTCAATAACTATTTAAGTGTGGCGTGATCTGTAATAACTGTAAATTCTCATCCTGTTAAGAAACATCTGTTATGTTTATGCCAAAAACCAAAGCACAAAACTCTCTCTCAGCAGTAGTATAATTACATTCTGTTTTGTTTAACTGTCTGGAAGCAAATGAGATTAGATTTTCATGACCATCAATTTCTTGAGACAAGATTGCACCTATGGCAAAATTGGATGCATCTGTTGAAATAATAAAAGGTTTGCAGAAATCTGGATAGGCTAACACTGGGGCTGTGGTTAGAGCAGTTTTAAGTTCTTCCATTGCCCTTTTGCATTCTGTTGACCAATTAAATGTGGCTCCCTTCTTCAGTAGCTGTGCCATTGGATGTGCTATATTTGCATAACTGGCTACAATCGTCTGTAGAAATTTGACAATCCCCAGAATGATTTTAGTTCTTTCAAATTCTGTGGTTCAGGAAAACTCTTTACATCTTCAGTTAATTTTGGATCATGTCGAACACCTTCACTGGTTATGACATGACCAAGATAGTTAACTTTACTTTGAGCAAAATGACATTTATCTATTGATAAAGACAGGTTTGCGCTTCTTATACACTCAAAAACAGCTTGTAGTATCTCAGTATGCTGCTTCATGTTTTCACCAAAAATTATCACATGACAAAGCTAAACTAGTGCTTGTGTTCGGGTGAGCCCTCGTAAAACTGAATCCATCAGGCACTGAAATGTAGCTGGAGCATTACGAAGTCCAAATGGCATATGAAGATGCGTGTATACTCCTGTTGCTGTTACAAATGAGGTTTTTGCTTGATCATCTGGATGTACTGTTAACTGGTGATATCCACTTGTAAAATACATACTGAAAAAAAATTGACATCTGCTCAAGTAATCCAAGGTTTCCACTAAATTTGGTAATGGGTGAATGTCGTGTGTGCTCCCAGCATTGAAAGATAGGTAATCAATACAAAAACGGAACTGTAGTTCTCCAGAAATTGATTTCTTCTTTGCAACTACAAGAGACAAACACCATGGTGGGTCTGAAAGACATCTTGGTTTTATAATTCTGGCTTCTAATTGTTCTTTAACCAAGTCTTCCACCAACTATCTTTGACTAAGTTGTATTTGGTAAGGTTTCTGTGTGACTGGAGCTGCATTCCCTGTATAAATATCATGCTGAACAACGTGATTGACGGGTAAATTTGCACGTTCTAGGAATAAATCTGCAAACTCCAACAAAACAGGCGCTAAAATCTTCTGTTCAACAGCTGTCAAATGTTCTATTTTTTCCCAAATCTTGCGCTTCAGTTCATTATTAACTTCGTCTCCTCGTTGTAATTTTGCGGTACTGTTATAAAAATCTGTGTTTATAACTGCAGCATTTGTTACCTCATCTGGAATCTGTATTATGTCACTTTTACGTACGTTCGACACTTCAGCAACTTTCATTCCTCGTGGCAAAACTACATCCTCATTGCTCATATTCATTATTGTAACTGGGACTTTTGCGACATTCTGTCTCATCATTATAGGGACAGCTACACTTCTAGCAACATAACAAAGCATTGTATCCAGTATCGGATTGCTGAGTTAATAACAAAGTTCCTTACTTGCATCAGAGTGACTTAACTTCTACGTAGATTGTCTTTCCTGCTCCCTTGGCAGTTTGCTGAAGGTGATCAATTTGACCATCGACTCGGACGGTTAGAACTGATGCATCGTTTGGACGGTCCGTTCCCTTGATGTCAGTATTGCTGCTCCTTTGAGTACCATCTGAAGAACGAGCTACGGCCTAGTCTCATCTTCCTTTCTGAGACAAATACCTCTGTATCATTAGCGGACAAGAAATCTAATCCAAGTACACCGTCATAACGCGTTTCGTTATTTGAAGCCACTTGCACCCTTGTTGTGTATTTATCTTTATTTTTATTTTCACCTTCATCTTGGCCTTGGCCAAGAATTAGTTCTACAGCAACTTCTCCATAGTTACGTAGCTTACCTCCGTTTAACCCTTGGACTTTTAATAGCGGCGGTTTCAATTCATCCCGTTTATCTATACCAAACCACATTGATGAGTTTTGTGCTCCTGTGTCAATAAGTAGTTTGACGTTTCTCCAACGATATACACCACCTATCACGAAGTCATTTTCGGTCTGATTATCTAAACGCTGGTACTGATGACAATAATGAAAAATTCTTTATTGTAGTTGTACCTGTACTGCATGAACTATCATTTGCCCACTCTTTCGGAATGCTATGCTCGCTTCTTTCTGCTTTCAACTGCCGAATGTCTTCTTGTAGTTCATTAATGACAGTTTGTAGATCGAGACCGACAATGTTGCTCTGCCTACTCAAAACCGGTGTAGACCAACATAAATTCCAGCGTTGGATGTCTCCACGTAGTTGGAAAATGTTCATGCTGCTTCTGCTGCTGCTGCTGCTAGACGTTCACGTTGTGCTGCTCCTCTTCAGGACTATAGATTTTCCATAATTATCCACATGTTGACACCACTTCTATAAGGGCGTTGTTTGTGTTGTTGCCCCTGATGATAATTAGACGAAATATTTGTCAGGATTTGTAAGCAGTGGGTCCATGAGGTACAACAATACACGAACACCGTGAAAGAAGTTTAAACAGCTTTATTAACAAAGGCAGATTATAAAACACGCACGCTATGCACACCCATCATCACAGTGTCTGACATCCTAATTACAGTCGTATCGAAAGGCTCCATGGTGAGCTAAGTAAAGAGACATATCCGTGCCGGAAGCCACACTAGTTAATACGGCTCGCAGCGTACGCTGGCCAGTGGCTTACTACCTGTGTCACGCTGCAGCTGGACACAGGTGCGCTGACAAGCAAATAGTCAGCATTCCAGACAGGTCGGCTGGCGAGTGCGTGTTCCGTACTGTACGGCTGCATGCAACACCTAGACCCTTGCAGTTTCCTGTTGAAACTAACGACATCCCAAAAATTTAGGCTGAAATTAATGTATCTATTACTGCTTATTTGTTCAAAAGAAAGGAATATATTATGATACAGATCCACTGAAAGCAACAGAATGTAAAAAGAAAAACATTTACTCGTTACATTTTAAAAAGAAAACAATTCACACTACTGTTGGGTTAAAAATTTAATTCTTGTGTTTCTAGCCAAATAACAAAAGAGCACATAAAATTAAACTATAACAATAAGAAAAATTAGATGTTCACACAAAAAATCTTTAATTAATGAACTAGTAAAAGTAGAACTATCAGGGAATGGGCAATACATGGAACAAAAAAATCATAAATTTACGAAAAAAGATTGTGTGTCATTTACATAGAAAATACTTTTACTATAAAATAGTGTGGTGTCACCTCCAGACACCACACTTGCTAGGTGGTAGCTTTAAATCGGCCGCGGTCCATTAGTACATGTCGGACCCGCGTGTCACCACTTTCAGTGATAGCAGACCGAGCGCCACGACACGGCAGGTCTTGAGAGACTTACTAGCACTCGCCCCAGTTGTACGGACGACGTAGCTAGCGACGCACACTGACGAGGCCTCGCTCATTTGCAGAGCAGATAGTTAGAATAGCCTTCAGCTAAGTCAATGGCTACGACCTAGCAAGGCGCCATTAGCCTTACATAGCTTGTATCTAAAGAGTCTCACTTATCGTCAAGAGCGATGTATACAAAGGATGGATTAAAGTTAAGTATTCCAGCAGCTACGTACTTTTCTTTATAGCGTTCATTACGTATCCTATTTCAGACCTCACGCCATCCTGCGTGAGCTTATAGCGCGTGCCTTTCGGCTTCCTCGCATTGTGTCTAGGCTGTCTTGCCTAGACACAACAAATAGTTTTACTATTAAATACAAACAACATGAACCAAGTGGTTTTTGTTATTATATTAAATATAGAAATGGGTATTACAAGAATTCTCTTGTTTATAGAGGACAAAATTACCATGAAATTTATATATTCTTTTTAAATGAAGTTTCAGAATTTGGGGAAATTTATTCTTAAATTCAAGAAAAAAGCCATTAACTTCTAAAGAACAATTAAGAGATTATTATCTCATAAACTATTGTAAAAATGTACATTGTCATGATCATTAGACTCCAAATTTTGTAAAGCTTTTATGTAACAATTTCAATATACAATTAAAACACCCTTGTTTTATACAGATTTATTTTCATAATTTATCAGAATATGATTTTCATTTCTTTGTAAGCAAGCACAGTTATGATGAAAAAGAGACAGATTTAATATGAGATAGTAAAAACACACGAGTTGGTTGGCTAAGGGCGTTCGCCAGGCACGTGAGCGGGTCACGCAATTGCAAACACAATCTCGTCCAGTAGAGTGCCATCGAGAGCATCACAGAAGTCAAGAACAAGTTCTGCGATTCTCCGAACCGCTATACGTGGGCACGAACCCTCCACCCTGGGCGAATGCAGGAGGAACATGCTCCTGTCTCGGTAATACGCAGCATGTCAGAGACCGAGCCGGAAAACAGTTGTACACGCCTACGGAGGTCAGAAAACTTATTAAGTGAATCTGACAGCACTAGGGGGTACCATAACAGTGCACGAGGATCGTCTGCGCACGGATACATGGAATCACGCGCTGCAGAGGTGAGGGAAAATTCGTACGGTGGATACGTCGAATCTTTGGACAACAAACTATTCTTGACCATACGGAAGTTTCAAGTCTATAAGGAGACCAACAAAGCCCTACATCCAAAGAACTCGATGGGACAGTACGATCATGTGCTACCAGCATCTTGGCCGCTGAAGGACAAGCTCCAGTTTATCTGTGGTTTCTTAGAAGGGTCGATTGCAGAACATATGCGCGGAGTTGCGGAGAATTGTCGCACCTACCAAGAATTTAAGAACGCATTTCTTAGCACATACTGGTCGCAAGACACACAGGAAAGGATAAAACAGGAGACCATGTTAGGAAAGGACATAGGAGCGTCAGGATTCCGCAGTCCTGTCAAATTCTTCGAATCCCTGGTAAAGAAGAATCGATTCTTGTATCAACTGTACAGTGCCAAGGAAATTTTAAGGCACTGCTACATGAAATTACCTTTACGTTACCAGCAAGTGCTCATAGGTAGATGCAACGATTTAATCGAAGCTTCCAAGAGTGCGCTGTGCGAACTCGAGTACGTGAATGAAATTCACAACTCGTGGTAAAGAAGTAGAAATAATGACCGTAACTGGCCAGATTCGCCAGAGAGGAATGACGATGGACGAAATGGAGAAAACATCGATCGAATCGAAACAAAAATTCAAACGTCAATGGGAGTAACCAGCCATCGTGGGAAAATAGAAGAAGATGAGGTAATTATAATCATAACAACAACAACTACCGACGAAACGGAAATTGGAGAGAACAACAGAAATCGAACCAGGGCCAACAGGATTCTAGGGACCAACAGCAAAGCAATAGCAGGACAAACAACGATCAATGTCAATGGAATGACCAACGTAGCGAATATGGGGAATTGAGGCCAGCTAACCCTTCACAGGGGTCACGCAGAGGAAATTGAAACAGCAATTGATAGACAGCCGCTGCGGACTCAGCTAAGAACAATGCCGCAAAAACTATCGGAACGAGCGATATGAACCTGTTAGAGTACGAAGATGCAAGAGAATTACTACGGGAAGAGGAGGTGCAATATGTAAATAGTCTCTATGAATGAAATGCTTAACGTAATTTAATTTTGATAATATGTTGCTTAGCGTCATTTTCCATTTGTTCTATTTCGGTGTCATTTTGTTTGTTTGGCATTTACATTAGTTTTCAGCATGAGTCCTTGTTGAACGGGGTCAAACGAGTAACGTATTTGTGACATCTTCACGCCAACATTCACTGGCATGTGGCAGAATGAATAAAAAATTCCGTTGCAAGTAATACGTCATCAACAACTGGCACTTTTTACGGCATACCAAACCAGGCACGTTCCAATACTGAGTACTCCAAACAACTGAGTACTGCTATTATTTCTCTGGACCTCACAATTGTTGTCCGATTTCTGCTCTCAGGAGAGCAAGATCAGTCGTAATTTGACTGTAATTGAGCACCGTACTCTGTCGTAGCACTCTCGTAGAAGAGCCTTCACAGGATCACCATGGCCAATTATTTTGTTTCTGTTTACTTTCCATGGTTTCTTGCACACTGACCAAGGGACG
The DNA here is from genome assembly GCF_023864345.2 of Schistocerca serialis cubense. Lineage (NCBI taxonomy): Eukaryota > Metazoa > Arthropoda > Insecta > Orthoptera > Acrididae > Schistocerca > Schistocerca serialis. Next base: position 179,825,125 of record NC_064645.1, read on the forward strand.
GATGTACGTAACTTCACGTTTTTCGTTGCGTCGAGACGGTAAATCGTGCCATAGAGCATGTGCGTTTCTATTTTCGGATGTGTTTCGTATTGTGTTAGCGGTCCACGCTTTGGGCACTTGTCGGAGGTAAGACTCCGTGTGTTACGAGCACGTGCGTCAGGATATTCGACCGGCGGGGTCAGGCATTTTCACCTGCCTCAATATGAATGGGTGTTTGTGTTGTCCTCATTATTCATGAAAGTGGCGAGTTTGGACAGCGAAGGTTAGAAATTTGTATGGGCGCTGATAACCGTGCAGTTGAGAGCCCCACAAACTAAACATCATCATCATCGATCTTCAGATGTGTTCCGTATGGTATTAGCGGTCCACGCTTTGGGCGCGTGTCGACGCTAAGAATCGGTGTGTTATGAGTCATCGCCTGTAGTGCGGAATAGCCTGTCTCGTGGTGGAATTTTGCCAGCTCCATGTTAGCGCCATCTGCGAAATATTGTGTATGGGGACTTAGCACTTGCAGTATGCTTATGTTTCATTTCAGCAGCAGCGATCATGACAGAGGAGACAGGAGGCATACTTGTAATATGTAAAATTACGTAAGCACAATCATAAAACGCCACTACAAAGATTTCAGCCAAATCACCTGCACCTGAGTGAGTAGACGCACTTCCTGACCAATTCAGCGTCAGCAGACAACACCGCCGGACATCGAAAAATAAAAGAGGAGTGTACAAGGAATAAAATACATGAAATTTCGCTTTGGTAGTATTAACGAAGGTATACGGTAATACAATAAGTTAGTATTTAGTATTGGGAGACGTCTGCACGTTTGGTGGAGGTATAGACGTAGCGCCAGCGTAAAATTAGGGTGCATGACAGGAGCAGAACTAACCGAAAACTACCAAAAACACGTGCACACACAAACAACAACATCTCACACCATATAATTTACGCCCATAAAGCGTTAACAGGGCCCTGGAGTCATTAAATCTATTTTTGGATATTATATATATATATATATATATATATATATATATATATATATAATCAATTTATGACATTTGTGAGAGAATATGGCACTTGACCACACTCGAGGATTGTGCAGACTTCAGAAACAACATGTCAGATTGGAAGTCACAACCCATGAGAGCCAGTGAGGGACGAATGGAGTGGGCCACCGTAATGAGTTAGCTGCAGCAGCCCACGTATGGTGGACTACCTGCTGCAGCAGAACTGGCTGTTGCCAGCTGATGTGTCTACATCACGCAGCCCTAGTGGAGGCAGCATGTCTCAAGCCAGTGCAGACAGTGGGACACCACCACATGCCGGCAGAAACCCCCTGGTGGCCAATGATCCGCCAGGCCAGTAATTTAGGGAGAAGCGAGTCATGTGACACCACAGTCGACACGCGTGCCAAGCCTAACTGACTCAGTAGGATGCTGACAGTGACCTGTCCCGTCAACAAAAGGCGAGCTAATCCGATGTCCTGCACTGGCAGGCACGCGTTCCGAGGGAGAGGCGAATGGGAAGAGTAGGGCTGTCCCATGTCCCAGTAATGCTGAATGGATTTCTATGCATGTCAAATGCAATGGTGCCACACCAGTCCCTGACGGCTGACTGTGGCCTGACCAGGTAAGGCCAAGGGTCTAACTGCAGTCCAGGAGCTGCCAAAGATGCCAGTTGCTGCCAACACACCAGTTGTTGTCAGAGACGAGAGGGAACCCGCCACTTCTGCCACGTCATGCATTGAGTGGGAGGCCATTCCACTCGGGTACGAATTGCTATTCTTCAGTCCTACCAGTCAGTACGAAGTGTCATATTCACAATTTGTGTGACATTTTCTATTGTAAAATATGCCTCCCCAGTAACCCTTGTGGACATCATTAAGTAATACCTTTTTGTGTTTTTGTATGTATCAAGAATGCCGATTTGATTGTGAGTTCTATGTTTTTCTGCATATTTATTAATCCTCTGATTATGTGCCTGAATTTGTTTTCATGTTGTACAAAATAATACACTAATTTACGCAACTTAGATAATAAGACAAACTGATTACACATATGATTTCCTTGTCCAGTGAGAATTTGAGAATGTATGTCTTTGGTGATTAAGACCAAATGAGTGATTGAGCAGGGTAAATCAATGAGCAGAGAACAGTTCATACTCCAGGATATTGTAAATGTGTAGGGACATTAGGCATCAATTACATGTATCCTTGCTAGCTTGCCACTTCATATGAGTGAATGATGCCTGTAATGAATGAGGTCAAGCTAGGATGTGTTGTACCTATGGCCAATCCTGATGGGTAAAGTTACCTTTTTTCATATATATATATATATATATATATATATATATATATATATATATATATAAGGCTGCAACCAGTCTCCACTGTTGTTCATGTTATATATGGATCATATGTTGAAAACAATAGACTGGCTGGGTGAGATTAAGTTGTTGTAACCTCCCCACAAAAAAATTTAAATGAAAATGAAAAGACAATACTTAATAGAAATGGGAGCCAAGTGTAACCTCCCCACAAAAATTTACAAGGAAATGAAAAGACAATACTTAATAGAAATGGGAGCCGAGTGTAACCTCCCCACAATAATTTTGAAAAAGTATGGACAATATTAATTAAGAATACTAATGGACATTGCGCTAAGCGTAACCTGCCCACAATGAAATGTACTGACACTGGCAACAAAAATGTGAAATTCGCAATCTGACTCAAATATAAATTCTTCATCAAAAAATTAAAGTCCATTCAGTGATAAGAAAATTCAATTAAACCGAAATATCGGTCTTTGGCCCTGTGTAAAACAATCAGAATTAGAGTCTTACCTCAGAATAACTGGATGTCAAATTTCTGCTCTTTTTTGTGCGCACGGCTTGGAGGAACTGCATTGCAAATAATAATATTTCTTTTTTTGGTGATTTTACTGAAATTTTTCGTGGAGTGAAATGGGAAGTGCAACGAAATCTTTAGTTCAATAAAAAATAAAATTTTTTGAAAAAATGCTTTTGAAATAAAAATTATTATTGGGGCGTTTGTTGGAAATTAATTACAATAAATAAATTTTTTACATTATCTAATGATTATATTAATTAACAGTATACCTCATTCAGCATCTTGACCAGTGTTGCCGACCGCCTACATCACACAACCGCACTGGGCTGCTACTACTGACCGACCGCTCTGCATGACGACTATTAGCGTACTGCACGCGACGACTACTACTAGAGTACTGCCCTCAACTAGACAGAGCTACAGACTCGCAACGACTACAGACAGAGTACTGCCCTCAACTAGACAGAGCTACAGACTCGCAACGACTGCAGACAGAGTACTGCCCTCAACTAGACAGAGCTACAGACTCGCAACGACTGACTGACAGACTGAGAACCGCTCGCAACACTCGCGCGGTCAAGCGCAAACTCTCTGGTCACAGATGCTACAATGCCTCGCCATCGCTGCTATGTTACATACTTGTTTCAATGTGTGAACACAAAATAAGCAGTCTTGCATAAGCGGATGACTTAGTTGTGATGGCAGATTCGATTGAAAGTTTGCAAAGTAATATTTCAGAGCTAGATCAGAAATGTAAGGACTATCGTATGAAGATTAGCATCTCCAAAACGAAAGTAATGTCAGTGGGAAAGAGATATAAACGGATTGAGTGCCAAATAGGAGGAACAAAGAACAGGTGGACAGTTTCAAGTACTTAGGATGCATATTCTCACAGGATGGCAACATAGTGAAAGAACTGGAAGCGAGGTGTAGCAAAGCTAATGCAGTGAGTGCTCAGCTACGATCTACTCTCTTCTGCAAGAAGGAAGTCAGTACCAAGACTAAGTTATCTGTGCACTGTTCAATCTTTCGACCAACTTTGTTGTATGGGAGCGAAAGCTGGGTGGATTCAGGGTACCTTATCAATAAGGTTGAGGTAACGGATATGAAAGTAGCTAGGATGATTGCAGGTACTAGTAGATGGGAACAATGGCAGGAGGGTGTACACAATGAGGAAATCAAAGAAAAACTGGGAGTGAACTCTATAGATGTAGCAGTCAGGGCGAACAGGCTTAGATGGTGGGGTCATGTAACACGCATGGGAGACGCAAGGTTACCCAAGAGACTCATGGGTTCAGCAGTAGAGGGTAGGAGGAGTCGGGGCAGACCAAGGAGAAGGTACCTGGATCCGGTTAAGAATGATTTTGAAGTAATAGGCTTAACATCAGAAGAGGCACCAATGTTAGCACGGAATAGGGGATCATGGAGGAATTTTATAAAGGGGACTATGCTCCAGACTGAATGCTGAAAGGCATAATCAGTCTTAAATGATGATGATGATGATGATGATGATGATATATCTGTTATCAGGATGAGATTCTCCAGTTATTTTCAATGATTTCCTCTGGTTCGTGTTACACTAAACAATATGGGAGTAAGACACTACCCATGCAGAAATCAATGACAGGTAGAGGGCACTAAGAGAGGACAAGTTACTCTCTCACCTATTTTTCGTATACGGAAAATTATTTAAGAATTTATTGCAACCTGGCGCAAATTGAGCGAGACTCTAGAAAGTTAACAGCCTGAGCAGATGTTGATGGAGCCTGGTAGAGGGTTAAAAGAAGACGTATTTTTATGACTCTTAGCTCGTAGAAACGGATTGTTGGGAGTTGAAATCAGCAAATGGTGAGCCCATCTCTTAGTAAATCTTGCCAGAAGGCCCACAACCATACTGGGCAGACAGGGCAGCCCCTCGTCGAGACAGGACTCCAGCAGAACAATGCTGTGCTACCTGGAACTGCACCAGCAGAAGCCTGGGCTGGGGCGATACGTCTAAAGGAATGCGTCTACACAGTGGAGTTGTAAACTGGGCATGTGCTGAGCCATGTGTAATAAAAATTCACATGTTTTTGTGTTCGCCAATAGTGTAAATAGGCCAGTGAACCACATCCCACGGCCGCCTTGGTTGTATAAGAAAAATCTGGCGTCTGAGAAAAGTTTAGAGATAGAATCTTTAATACACTTCATAGCTAGGACTAACAAGCTCCAAGGCTCAGGCGATTTAGATAAAGATCTTTAAGATTGTATCTGTTCACTTGTTGTCATGGGAAGACACACGAATTTCGGAAAAATCGTCTTCCCCCTCTGCGAAAACTTAAAAAACGTAGTAATTGGTGGGTTTCTTTTTTTCCAAAAACGCACGTTTCTTAACTCTTTCCCTGGTTCGAAATGAGTTTGTGCTGTCGTGTGGGAGGGAAGATTTAGCGCCTCTAGAGCCCTGTGACTTGCTCATAATGGAGTGAAGGGGTGTCGTTCATGCACTTTGCGAGAAAACAGAATGTTTTCTGGAGAGGTGTGAAGCACTCAGATGTGGGACTGTGGTCTGGTAAGCACTTCTGGTCAAAGCTCTGGCATGTGTTGTTGGTACTTGGGACCTGTTCTGAGACTGGTTTCACTTGCGGGTAGTTTAGTCTGGGGAGCCTGTGGTGAAGTTCTTACTGTACCGACAGTGTGACTTCAAACGCCTTGGACTACTCTTTTGCCGAGGGCACACTTATTCGTTTTTGGTTTACCAGTCTTGACGTTTGGTATACTTGAGAGCTCTGTTATACAAGTGAGCCACTGAAATCTACCGTGATTTCAGGGCTGTGGTAGAGAGTAAATTGCGATCAGTCTGCCTGATCACTAGACCGCAAAATTTTTGCGTTTGTTTCGTGGCCACGATCGATTCAAAGGTGCCGCCTACACGTCACACCTCCGCCACACACATCTCACCAGCTGCAAGTCACGTCACCGCACGAAGTACACAGGGTAACATACTGCCGTTCCCACAATGTGAGGGCGTACAGATCTCAATCGCCACTTGCTCTCAGCTGCACCTATATAGAGAAACTTCAGTAGATTTGAACAATTGAAGCCTGCTCTGCGTCAGATCAATTCAGATTGCGTTATCCACATTTTTAGCACTACAGTACCCGACTCACTGATCACCTAGCTGAACTGTCTTTGCCACCCAGGATCCACCCAGTGCAATCTTAAATCACCTGTTAGTTGTTTACGTTATTCAATCAATAACTTGTTTAGCATAATTTATTTCTTGTTTTGGGAAAATAAATATTGTTAGTACACTTAATTTTGCCTGCATTGTCAACCATTTCAATAGTCCCCCTAAAGATACCTTTCAAACTCTCTGTTCTCTATTCTTCGAGGTTCCGTGTTCAAAATTGTTGTATTCTTATAACATTTGAACTTTTTTAAAGGAATTAAAAGGTGCTTTTACATCATGGCAGAAAGAGTTCCCAATTTCGGGTGATTAATATTATAAAAATACATGCGTTTTTGCAATATAAAAAGAAACGTCTTTATCTGAAAAGCATTATATTTGAAAAGTATTATTTAGAGGAACATGCATCACATACATTTGTTTTCCAACCATGTTTTTCCGTTCCCACTCAGAATTCGTCAGCTCACTGGAGACATTTTATGCATCTACTCCAATTCACGGCGTGTTGGTAATTTTTATACGTATCAGAGTAGTAGAGGTATTCCTCATCTGCACTGTCTCCGTCATCTGCAGTAACCAAGACTGGTTTGAAGGAAGAGTCATCGGAGTCTGTATCAATTCTTCTATTATTCTTCTTTCCAGTCAGTTGAGAAGACATATTCACTATAGTGTGTCTTTCCTTTAGAGTTCTTTATTTGTAACGTGTAGAGGAGATATTCAGCTTCAGTCTTCATCCTTCAGACGCCTCCAGTGATGCCTGTAGTTGTAATTTGTGGAAAGAAGTCACAGCAGTTTTACCTCCTCTGCTGCAAATTGAACTTCTGGGAAGAGCAGGTGAGGGACTCATTTCGAAAGGAGAAACAAAGTTGGAGTTTCCATTTCGTGAAGGATTGGTAGAGGATGTGGAGTTTCTGGTTCTGGCATGGGAGTCTGTGGATGGGCAGAAGATGCAGGGATTTCAGCTGTGCTGGTGGTTGAAAAAAAAATGTGTTTCTTGGGGGGAAGTAATTGGGTCCAAGTGTTTCAGAGTTTAAAGGTGATATGCCACTTTTTCTGAACCCAATCAAAGCGACTTCCTTTGCTGCGACTCAGATATAAGCTCTCCCCATAAGCTCACTTACTTGCTATATAGTCAGGGGTCTCCTGCTAACCAGGGTCCAATCTCCTTTGAATAGCGGGCTTTGAATGGCTTCATGAATACGATCTCCAGCACTATCAGTCGATGTGTTAGATGTGAAGGAAGAGACACTATTATCACACCATGCTGTCTAGCAAGATTTATCACTTCTGTATCCCACGTGTGATCATAGTGACCATCGAGTACGAAGATCACAGGGTCCTCTACTGAAGGCAAAAAGCGCTCGATGAAATGCTTCAACCATTCTGTGAATATTGGAAGCTGAATCCAACGGGACGGATGGCAAGCTGCGATTGAGCCTGGTGGAGTACTGTCTAACAACCCGGCTTTCATATTCTTCCTTGAAAAGACTAGTAGAGGTGGGAAAGGTTTCCGCCAGTATTCATATATGTTTCCAGGATAATCAGTTTACCTCTCTCCGCGGAAGACAGCTTTGCAACTCGCTTCTTCCCTTTCATGTTGATGACTTTAGAACGTGATCCCTGGACTACAGGCCGCTATGTCTCATGTACATTATGCACTTTCAGCGGATCGAAATTCACTTTTTCAGCTGCACCTTCAGAATATTGAAAAACGAATCAACATTTTCATTTGAGGAACCTTTCGCCCTTGCCGAGGAGACCGACTGCAGAGTTCGGTAAGCTAATTTTGGGTGTCTTCTCATGCAGTTCCGGACCCATTTTTTTGCCGGCAACGACCTTTTCAGGATGACAAGGAGGATCGAGGTCGTTACCAACCGTCAACCAAAAAGCTACTTATCTCAAATCCTTCATTCGAAGCCCACAGCAACGCTCATCCGTATTTTTGCAGTAGAAAACTCGCTCGTCATCTAATTTATCACCCAGACTACACACCCTACCAACCTTTGTCTTTAACAAAGAATCGTTGTCTTTACTCTTAGGTTCATGCAGTTTTCTACTTGGATGTTTTTAGAAAGCCCATTTGCTTACTCTGCACTGCTTCAACAGCTTTTCTCGCAGATTCTTCTGAGCAAGGTTTCCTAACTCCGGGTGCTATCTGCTATAATGATTTGTCCAGGATTAAAAAATCGTGTACAACCAATCAGTGCAAAGTATTATGAGCTAAATACGTTATTGACACGTTTATAGTAACCAAGATTCGTCTAAAAATGTATTGGGATACGTCCCATAGTAATAATTACTTATATAAAAATAACTCAGTGCTTTAAATACCACATAAATTAGTTCCTAATATCATGTATCCGAAAGTAAGCCAGTCTTCGAAATCAGGAATCTTACAAGCTTGCATTCAACATGGCCGATTCGAATGTGTACGTCATGTGATCGTAATTTCACATATACATATTAATCTTAAAGAAAATAGATTGCATACACATATCAAATAAAATTTCATTAACCTTATCTTCCGTGTGAAAACTTGGCTCAGGAAACACCATAAAATATTTCGGAACTGAACAAAACATGCTTGTCACTTTCAACTCCACTGGATCTCAAAGTGCGTATTATAGTATTTGAGAGTTGTAGCATCGCATTTTAGTACCCGAATAGTGTAAAATCGCGTAGTCTCCTTTTGCCGCAGAGCAGTGCGCATGTAGCGGCATTACTGCATTTACTAGGCAATCTTGTATTTTAATAACCGTTTAAATTTTGTGTCGAAATGTTTGTGCTCTCTGTAGATTAGTTCAGACGTTCTTTGCACTACAGTATTTAGCATGGATAGGGACTGCGACTGCTGTGTTTGGATGCAGGCTGAATTGGCATCCCTTCGCTCCCAGCTTCAGGCAGTGTTGGCTTTGGTCACACAGCTTGAGGCTGTTGCCAATAGGCATCACTGTGGGGGTCCGGATGGGGGTTTGTCGGGGACGGCCAGCTCGTCCCATGCATCCCCGCTACGGCTCCCAGGATACTGCCCACATTGAGACTGACCCCTCACCTGTGGTAGATTGGGAAGTCGTCTCAAGGTGTGGCAGGGGGCGAAAGACATTCCAGGGGGCTGAACGGAAGGCCTCTCCAGTTTGTCTGACGAACCGGTTTCAGGCTGATACTGATCTTCGGCCGGACATGGCTGCTTGTCCTGTTCCAGAGGTTGCCCCTCAGTCTGCAAGATCCGGGCGGTCACAGAGGGTGGGCTTATTGGTAGTTAGGAGCTCCACCGTTAGGAGAATAATGGGGCTCTTTAGGGATATGGCAGCAAGAGAGGGGAAGAAAACCAATGTACACTCCGTGTGCATACTGGGGGGGGGGGGGTCATTAGAGATGTGGAAAGGGTCCTTCCAGATGCTATGAAGGGTACAGGGTGCACCCATCTGCAGGTGGTCGCTCATGCCGGCACCAATGATGTGTGTCGCTATGGATCGGAGGAAATCCTCTCTGGCTTCTGGCGGCTATCTGATTTGTGAAGTCTGCCAGTCTCGCTAGCAGGATGACAGCAGAGCTCACCATCTGCAGCATCGTCGACAGGACTGACTGCGGACCTTTGGTACAGAGCCGAGTGGATGGTCTGAATCAGAGGCTGAGACGGTTCTGCGACCGTGTGGGCTACAGATACCTCGACTTACGCCATAGGGTGGTGGGGTTTCGGGTTCCGCTGGATAGGTCAGGAGTCCACTACACACAGCAGGTGGCTACAGGGGTACCAGGGGCTGTGTGGCGTGGGCTGGGCGGTTTTTTAGGTTAGATGGCCTCGGGCAAGTACAGAACAAGCAACAGCTTCAAAGGGTGCGGGGCAAAGGCAGGACATGCAGGGACCAAGCAGCAAGCGGTATTGTAATTTTAAACTGTCGAAGCTGAGTTGGTAAAGTACCGGAACTTCAAGCGCTGATAGAAAGCACCGAAACTGAAATCATTATAGGTACGGAAAGCTGGCCGAAGCCAGAGATAAACTCTGCCGAAATTTTTACAAAGGCACAGACGGTGTTTAGAAAGGACAGATTGCATGCAACCGGTGGTGGCGTGTTTATCGCTGTTAATAGTAGTTCATCCTGTAGTGGAGTAGAAGTGGATAGTTCCTGTGAATTATTATGGGTGGAGGTTACACTCAAAAACCGAGCTAGGTTAATAAATGGTTCCTTTTACCGACCTCCCGATTCAGCAACATTAGTGGCAGAACAACTGAGAGAAAATCTGGAATACATTTCTCATAAATTTCCTCAGCATGTTATAGTCTTAGGTGGAGATTTCAATTTACTAGATATAGACTGGGACACTCAGATGTTTAGGACGGGTGGTAGGAGCAGAGCAACGAGTGACATTATACTGAGTGCACTATCCGAAAACTACCTCGAACAATTTTAATTGTTGAGAAGCGACTCGTGGAGATAACATCTTCGACCTACTGATAACAAACAGATCCGAACTTTTCGACTCTGTAAGAGCAGAACAGGCAATCAGTGATCATAAGGCCGCTGCAGCATCCCTGAATATGGAAGTAAATAGGAATATAAAAAAAGGGAGGAAGATTTATCTGTTTAGCAAGAGTAATAGAAGGCAGATTTCAGACTACCTAACAGACCAAATCGAAAATTTCTGTTCCTACACTGAAAATGTTGAGTGTTTATGGAAAAAGTTCAAGGCAATCGTAAAATGCGTTTTAGACAGGTACGTGCCGAGTAAAACTATGAGGAACGGGAAAAACCCACCGTGGTTCAACAACAAAGTTAGGGAACTACTGCGAAAGCAAAGAGAGCTTCACTGCAAGTTTAAACGCAGCCAAAACGTCTCAGACAAACAGAAGCTAAACGATGTCATTGTTAGCGTAAAGACGGCTATGCGTGAAGCGTTCCGTGAATTCGAAAGTAAAACTGTATGTACCGACTTGACAGAAAATCCTAGGGAGTTCTGGTCTTACGTTAAATCAGTAAGTGGCTCGAACATGCATATCCAGACACTCCGGGATGATGATGGCATTGAAACAGAGGATGACACGCGTAAAGCTGAAATACTAAACACCTTTCTCCAAAGCTGTTTCACAGAGGAAGACAGCACTGCAGTTCCTTCTCTAAATCTTCGCAAAAACGAAAAAAATAGCTGACGTCGAAATAAGTGACCAAGGAATAGAAAAGCAACTGAAATCACTCAACAGAGGAAAGTCCGCTGGACCTGACGGGATACCAATTCGATTCCACACAGAGTACGCGAAAGAACTTGCCCCCTTCCAACAGCCGTGAACCGAAAGTCTCTAGAGGAACGGAAAGTTCCAAATGATTGGAAAAGAGCACAGGTAGCTCCAGTTTTCAAGAAGGGTCGTCGAGCAGAAGCGCAAAACTATATCTCTGACATCGATCTGTTGTAGAATTTTAGAACATGTTTTTTGCTCACGTATCGTGTCATTTCTGGAATCCCAGAATCTACTCTGCTGGAATCAACATGGATTCCGGAAACACCGATCGTGTGAGACCCAACTCGCTTTATTTGTTCATGAGACCCAGAAAATATTAGATACAGACTCCCAGGTAGATGCCATTTTCCTTGACTTTCGGAAGGCGTTCGATACAGTTCCGCACTGTCGCCTGATAAACAAAGTAAGAGCCTAAGGAATATCAGAATAGCTGTGTGGCTGGATTGGAGAGTTTTTAGCAAACAGAACACAGCATGTTGTTCTCAATGGAGATACGTCCATAGACGTTAACCTCTGGCGTACCACAGGGGAGTGTTATGGGACCATTGCTTTTCACAATATATATAAATGATCTAGTAGATGGTGTCGGAAGTTCCATGCGGCTTTTCGCAGATGATGCTGTAGTATACAGAGAAGTTGCAGCATTAGAAAATTGCAGCTAAATACAGGAAGATCTGCAGCGAATAGGCACTTGGTGCAGGGAGTGGCAACTGACCCTTAACATAGACAATTGTAGTGTATTGCGAATACATAGAAAGAAGGATCCCATATTGTATGATTATATGATAGGAGAATAAACAATGGTAGCAGTTGCTTCTGTAAAATATCTGGGAGTATGCGTGCGTAACGATTTGAAGTGGAATGATCATGTAAAATTAATTGTTGGTAAGGCGGGTGCCAGGTTGAGATTCATTGGGAGAGTCCTTAGAAAATGTAGTCCATCAACAAAGGAGGTGGCTTACAAAACACTCGTTCGACCTATACTTGAGTATTGCTCATCAGTGCGTGATCCGTACCAGGTCGGGTTGACAGAGGAGATACAGAAGATCCAAAGAAGAGCGGCGCGTTTCGTCACAGGGTTATTTGGTAAGCGTGATAGCTTACGGAGATGTTTAGTAAACTCAAGTGGCAGACTCTGCAAGAGGGGCGCTCTGCATCGCGGTGTAGCTTGCTGTCCAGGTTTCGAGAGGGTGCGTTTCTGGATGAGGTATCGAATGTATTTCTTCCCCTTGCTTATACCTCCCGAGGAGATCACGAATGTAGAATTAGAGAGATTCGAGCGGGCACAGATGCTTTCCGGCAGTCGTTCTTCCCGCGAACCATACGCGACTGGAACAGGAAAGGGAGGTAATGACACCATTGGGTGGCTTGCGGAGTATAAATGTATATGTAGATGTAGAATAACCCCCAGCACGCTTTCCTACCGCTACTAGAAGGTGATTGAAATGATTTCCAGTAGAGAGCAGCACCTTGTAATATGAGAAACCTCTCTATCCGAAATTGAGAAACTCTCTCAAATACGTGTCGTTTATCCTACAGGTTCCAATTAAACTTATTCATAATTGTAATCGCTAGGTGTTTAGTTGAATCAATATCCTTTAAATTTGTATGATTTATGGTGTTAACGAAATTCAACGACTTTTTTTAGTATTCATAAGCAGTGTCCCACCCTTTTTACTGTTCACGGTCAACTGCCACATTTCTCACGGTAGAGATATCTTGTCTACATCATTTTGCACTTCCTTTTATTCTTCTGAAGTCTTTATTAGATGATAAATGACACTATCATCTGCAAACAGAGCTGTTCAGATAGTTTCATAAATCGTGTACATTAGAAACAGCAGAGGTCCTATAACACTTCGTTGGGCAATCCAAGGTATGTTTCACACGATGACTTCCCGTCAGTTGCTACTAACTGTTACCTCTCTGACAGAAAATGGCGAAAGCAGTCATACCTCTGGACGATATTTAACAGGCACACAATAGGTGTCTAAAGCCTTTTGGAAATCTAGAAATATAGGATCAACTTGAGATTGCCTGTCGATAGCACTCATTAATTTGTGACAAAGAGCCACGAAGATGGTAGTCCCTGAATCCCTGCTGTTTACGTGGCGATACGTCATATACTTCGAGGTATTCCACAATGTTCGGGCAAGGTATGTGTCTCAAAATCCTACAGAAACCAATGTCGGATTTGTTATTATTTGTATGTTACCAAAATACAGACTACATAGATCCATTCCTGTCTTAAAGAAGGAAAAGTATTGTTTAATGTCCCGTCGACATCGAGGTCATTAGAGTCGGTACACAAGTTTGAAATCTGCTGGGCCTTTCCAGCGGAACCATCGTGGCATTTCCCTGGAGCGGTTTAAGAAAATTACTGAAAACCTAAATCAGGATGATGGACGTGGATTTGAATTGTCGTCCTCCCGAATACGAGTTTAGTGTGCTAACCACTGCGCCCCTCGCTCAGTTTCATTTTTGAAAGCAAATATTTTCAATAATATGTACATACGGTATGCCTATCAGATTTCATTGTTTCTCAATAGTTTTGCGGCAGTGTATTACTTTACGGTTGCGTTCTGTTTTGATGATTCCGTGATGTTTACATAATAATAAGAATAACAATAATCACGGTCGTGCAAAAGGAGCCTGTAATTTCTCTAGCGTATCTGATCATCCTCTTGAAGCTACGCTACAAAGTGTTTCCTTTTGTAGTAGATAAGGAAGTTTACCACTAACTAAGACTTTTCGACCGCATAGACACGTACGAACCTGTAGTAAGAGGTACAAATTGACACACATGCTTGGAATGACATGGGGTTTTATGAGAACCAAAAAAATACAAAAGTTCAAAAAACGCCCGACAGATGGCGCTTCATCTGATCAGAATAGCAATAATTAGCATAACAAAGTAAGACAAAGCAAATAGGAGCAAAAATTAAGAGTAAATGTTGTACTCTGTAGCAGTACAGTACACTTTCATTTGCCTCTTACGAAGGTTTTGTTTACTTTACGCTCAATTATTGTGCTGTTCAGAATTCTGATATCGTGAGAAACTTATTGCGTTCTACCCAGCGATAAATTACACAATGCGAGACGGCGCTCTACACTGCCGACCTCACACTAGTTGCCGTGAACTGCAGTATCGATTCTCGCTGTCAATTTTCTTATCATAAATGTCTACAGAAGATAAATTACTGTTCGTAGTGTAAAATGGCAAATGTCATGCTCAGTATATGTCAAATGCCTCGTTACTTTTGAGAACAAATTGAAACACTTCCTACTATCACCCACGTAATGTTTACCCAAAAATTAACGTATTTGGCCCATTTCCCCTCCGTCAAATAGTAAAACCAATACTCCAAGTTTTTTCCCACTTACTTTGCTTTCTGTTTTCCTTTAGTCGTGCTACTTTCATTTCCCTTATGATCATTAGCCATGTGTTAGCATGTTCCTCTTTCCCTCCATCATCCACCACTTTCTAGCATGGCCGTTGCTCCAAGAATTCATTACTAAAATTTGTTCTTTCGTAATTTTTGAGTGTGAATTTCTTTTCCTGTGTTATTGTAGTTATGTCTTTTCATAATATAGTTTAAGAATCTTGTCTTAATATATGTATAACACCTGGTTAGAAGGCCTGATGCCACTAATCTTGCAAAGACAAATATGGAAGTAGGCAAATAAAAATAGGAAACCAACACTATAGGAGAAAAAGGCCGTAGAGGATGTGTGGCTAAAAACCGCAAAGCTGGACACACACGGCTCCTCTCGTCGGTCTTCCGGAAGCTAACATAATACGTAGCCTATAATAGCGAGACATGTTTCCCAACTGGACACTTATAACGCCATTCTCAAATGGTCTCAGGAGTCGTATTGCTGCTACTCTCACCAATCCTTTCTACTCGAACGACATCTTTTTTCGATGTTTGTAGCTTTCGCATTTTGTGAAACACACTGTATCAGTAACAGCATCACAGCTGACTGGGTGTGGTGCACGTCATCACACATGGTAAATCGTTGTATCCGTTTCGCACATTGTAAACAACTTCTGAGTTCGTACAGAAAAAAATTACCGGTACGGAGGATTTGTCCATTATTTACGCTGTCTGTGTGCATGTTCAAATGCTTTCCATCTCAACATAGTTACATTTAAATTACTTAATATTTCGAATAATTCAGCATCGATTTATTTACTTCTGTCAATAACCGACGAAATGTAATTTTTTATTTACGGAGCCTGAAATGGAGAAACATTATCACAATCGTACCTATCTTCTGAGCTGCCTGCATCAAACTTAGAAAAAGAAGTGAAACTAGAGGTAGCTTCCCCCTGTTCCTGTTATTGTTCACCACTTTTTAAGGTCTTCATTGGATGATGCCAATTTTGTTACCTTGTTTTTAAAAATTATTTAATTGATGATTGCGAAAGTATTTTTTGATCTATTGGCTCCGTGATAGCTCAGAAAAGGATGTAATAAACACGTGAAAAGTTCAGTGCTGAAATATTATCACCAACTGCGACATAGTCGGGTATACAGTGATCCAGTACTGTCAAATGTTTTTTATTACAGTCTTTGATCACAATATCAGTTCTTTAGACGATGACCAGTTTCAGTCAGTAATGACCATCCTCGGATCTTTTTTACAGCATGTCCTAAAATGATAAGGCCATAATGGCATTGTCAAAACATATAAATATAAAACATATAAAAACATATAAAAAAGATCTGAGGATGGTCATTACGGACTGAAACTGGTCATCGTCTAAAGAATTGATATTGTGAGCAAAGACTGGAATAAAAAACATCTGAAATATTATGTTACTGTTGGGCTATAATAATCACAAATAGTGTTCGCTAAAATAAAAGAATGAAAGTAGTCTAAGTAAGCTGATTTTATGGAGGTTTTCTAATGCATGATATGAAGAGTGAAAAGTTACACTGAATAAATGTTTAAAGACTCACCAGACAGACTTTGTAATACCACAGAAGATTCAAAGAAAGCATATCACCGCAATGTTTTATTCATTACAGCGAGATAACTATTAACTTTGAAGGTATGGCAGTCAGTACGTATAGCAATCAGTACATTTTTTTTTCTGACTGATTAGTTCCGTCGCGTAACTTGAAGAGTGTGATTGGAGTGGGACGAATTTTTTTCATTTTTTTTTCTTGTATGACTTACACTTTCAGTCTGAAGTTTTTGGGTTTAAATGAAACAGAGTGATTGCCGTACCACTTTTCACACGTAACTCGATTTTTTTTATTTAAAATCAAAAAACTTCCCTGTCTAAGTGAAAGTAGTTTACATATTATACACCATTACCTTTTCCATCACGCTCATGTAGCTGCGGTCCAAGCAATTGCCCCGAATGATACGTTATAGTTTGCCTCATATAATCATGCTGTTTCTTACTTTGTACTCTAAGAGCCACTGCATTCGCATAATGTGACCCTACTATACACCTTTTCCAACTTTTCTTGATGCAGTGCCACCTAGTACTGCTTATAATTCGTCGACACAATTCGTAGGTTTTCGTGACGCTTGTACCGTGCTTGCCAGTCTACACGAGATGACACTAAACGGCACTGAACTACTTGACCTTGAGCTATGGCACTAATTTAATTTAATTTCATATGCATAGCTACAAACAAGAACCAGACGTAGACATGAACATAGCTGACACACTGTCACAAAACCCTGTTACTTCCTTGCGTCATTACGATCACACGAAGTGGTCGGACCGTAAGGTGAACTGCATATGTTTTCAGCAGTGCGGGAGATTTCCCCGCCATAACATTCCATTGAATAAGCTGTACTGCTGTTAGGCTATGGCAGATAAAAAGGTCCGCGATACTGAATTTACTTAATTTCACCATATTCAACAGCTTTCAGTTTCTTTCACCATCTTATCAATTTTTACTGTTTTCTTGAAGAAGGTAATTTGAGAATACTTTCAAATCTGCGTATTTTAAGACATAATTTGTAGTTGCTGCATACCAGGGATAGGATAGCCAGCGTTTTGGAATTATTATCAAAATGAAGTATAAATCGCAGGCCGATGGTGGCCGAGCGGTTCTAGGCGCTTCGGTCTGGAACCGCGCGACCGCTACGGTCGCAGATTCGAATCCTGCCTCGGGCATGGATGTGTGTGATGTCCTTAGGTTAGTTAGGTTTAAGTAGTTCTAAGTTCTAGGGGACTGATGACCTGAGATGTTAAGTCCCATAGTGCTCAGAGTCAGTTTTTTTAAGTATAAATCGAAAGCAAAATTATATATTTCATTGTACCCAACTACCGGAAGGCTTTTTGTGGCCTCCCGATTCCATCCATATAGAGTGGGTAGTTGCATCTCTGTAATTAAATAAGTAATGAAACGTTTTCCGTTCGTTTTCGAGCATTATTCTATACATTAAAACACATGTAAAGTCATATTTGCGTTTTTAAAGTGTTTGTCTCCCCAACGGGTCTGTCTTTTGGAGGAACTCGACGATCTGAGGCGTTTCTGAACAATTTAGTACCGCAGTTATCCAGTCAGGCCATCGCGCACGTAAATTCAATCACCTTACCAGAAGTAGTGTCGCCAAACGTGTTCTGCGATTGGTTGACTCGAATTGAACAAACGTAGCTTAACTTTATCACCTCCGAAAGCGGCTACTTTATGCGGTAATGAGTATTCGAACAAGTGGCATCTCACGAACCCACAGATGCATGTTTAGTGTCGCATTTTAGCGAGCGATAATGACTGCGCGCTCAGCGACCTGGTTGGCTAACTACAACGCTAAATAATTCGGCAACGGCCCAAGTTATCAATTCTTTTTGTAACAGTTATTTATCAGCGCAGCACAACCCCCGCCCCCCCCCCCCCCCCCCTGCAACACCAGTACAAGCTTTTCAGATCGTTTCCGGCCGCCCTGTGTAAGTGGTAGCTAACCTACCTTAATATTGAATGAATAACACAAAAGATACTTTTACTGTCATGTACTATTAACATGACTAAACTAACACAATAATTTAGTAACACTTCACTCTTCGAAAATATAAATAAAAAAATTATCATGGAACGTCTCCTAGGGTGAACTGGTCAAACAACACAATCTCAGTCACGCCAAGTACATCAGCTACCTTCTTGGTATCATCGCGACGAAACGTTTTAAGAGTTCCACAAGTTTCGTTTGTCCTTTAACCCTCAAGTAAGCAAACACACGCTCGTTGAGCGGACAGTGACCCTAGGACACAGCCACCAGGTGTTGTTACACAACTGGAAGTACTTATCAGAAGTATTCCTGGGCGTTCACAGAAATTTTTCTAGGAAAGGGGGGGGGGGGGGGGGGAGGGCAAGACTTTTCCGACTTTTGGTCAGTTTCGAGACATGTCATTCTATGATAACTGAATTGGTAACACAAAACCGTATTATGCCACGGGGAATTGACGGTTATTCACTCGGTATATGAATAAAATCTCTGTATTCCCGATAAGGTAAAGGCACAAGAGAGGCAATTCTGACGCTACCGTTGACAATGGAAGAAAGACTAAAGAAAAGTAAAGACACGTTCATAGGATTTGTAGACCTGCAAAAAGCCCGTGACAGTCTAAAATGCAGTGAAACGTTCGAAATTCTGAGGGATATAGGGATAAGCTTTAGGGACAGACGGTTAATATACAACATGTGCAAGAGCCAAGAAAATATGTTAAGAGTGGAAGACCAAGAACGAAGTTCCCGGATTGAAAAAGATCTAAGACAGGGATTTAGATTTCGGCCCTACAGTTCAGTCTGTAGTTCGAAGAAGCAATGATGGAAATAAAAGCAAGGTTCAGGAGTGGAATTAAAATTCAAGGAAGAAGGATATCAATTATACGATTCGATGATGACATTGCGAAGAAAGACGGGAGTAATGAGAAGTAGCAGATATGATAACAGTGAGAAACTTCACGTCAGGATTGATGGTCATGACGTATGTGAAGTTAAGGAATTCTCTTACCTAGGCATCTAGATAACCAGTGACGGACGGAGCAAGAAGGACATCAAACGCAGACTAGCATTGTCGAAAAGGGCATTCCTGACCAAGAGAAGTCTACTTGCATCAAATATAGGCCTTAATTTGGCGAAGAAATTTCTGAGGATGTACGTATGGAGCACAGCACTCTATGCTAGTGAAAGACAGGATGGTAGGACATTTGTTAAGACATTAGGGAATAACTTCCATGGTGCTAGAGGGGGCTGTAGAGGGCAAAACTGTAGAGGAAGACAGAGATTGGAATACGTCCAGCAAATAATTGAGGATGAAAAAAAATCCGGATTCCTAGGGGGCAAATGCAGCTTGTTGCCACTACCTGCTGGTGCCTATGGGCATTCGGGTGTTACGTGACTACAAATTAATCTCCGAGACGCTCTAACGTATAAACCATTACAAACGTTCAAGTTTTTGTAGTCGTTATCTCGTTTAAGTCATGTTTTATTTATTTCAAGCGTTGGTGATCTCAAATGCCACAGCTCCGCTACATAAAGTGAGAGTCTTCTCCGTTCTAAAGCAATCTTCGACAATAACTTCATACAATCAATTAATAACAAGAACAGACCTACATTATGGTTCTGAGTCAAATTCGGTTCTGTGTTATACATAAATCTCCCTAGTTACAAACACCCACGATCACGGAACTCCAACCAAATCACCACAACAACCCCAAAATAATCTAATTTTCTGTATTACTTAAACCTAGTCTTTCACCATTCAACTCTCAGCCTTATAGACATTCTCGGAAATTCCTGCTAGAGCTTTCTAGGGTTTGTACAGGGGACTGAGGAGATAATTTTTGAATTCGAATCCATGTCCGAAAACGAATCGTTTTCGGGCTACGACCATTTGAAAATACGAGGGTTCGAACTTAAATAGTGGCAGCTATTTAATCACAACCGATACAAAAAAGTTACATGTTTGCCGGCCGGAGTGGCCGTGCGGTTCTAGGCGCTACAGTCTGGAACCGAGCAACCGCTACGGTCGCAGCTTCGAAACCTGCCTCGGGCATGGATGTGTGTGATGTCCTTAAGTTACTTAGGTTTAATTAGTTCTAAGTTCTAGGCGACTGATGGCCTCGGAAGTTAAGTCGCATAGTGCTCAGAGCCATTTGAACCAGTTACATGTTTGCACCTGTTACTGTCCTCCAAAGTAGTCACCAGCGTTGTGTAGAAACCGTTGCCAGCGATGTGGAAGGCGTAGTATACCTTTAGCAGAGCCTGTTATGTTCGATGGTGGGAATGGAGCGGTCTACTGCCTGTCGAATCTCTGGAACAGTTCTGAAGCGAAGTGGTTCCTTCATCTTCGGAATCAAATCAAAGTCACAAGGACTTAATTGCTGAGAGTATGGTAGATGGTAAAGTACTTCGCAGTCCCATCGACCGAACAGACCAGCCATAGCTTGCACTGTATGCGCCCGCGCTTTGTCGTGCAAAATGATGGGTGGGTTGCCCAGATCGTGTCGCCGCTTCTTTCTCAAAGCTGGTCGCAGGCGATGCTCCAAAAACGAACAGTAACACTGTGCACTGACGGTCTGCCGTGGAGGAACGCAACCCACCCATCATTTTGCACGACAATGCGCCGACGCATACAGCGCAAGCTGTGGCTGCTCTGTTCCATCGATGGGACTGGGAAGTACTGTACCATACACCATACTCACCGGACATAATTTCTTGTGACTTTGATTTGATTCAGAAGATGAAGGAACCACTTCGCTTCAGAACTGTTTCAGAGATTCGACAGGCAGTAGACCGCTCCATTCGCACCTTCAACAGAACACTCTCTGCTAATGGTATACTTCGCCTTCCACATCACTGGCAACGGGTTCTACACAACGCTGGTGACTACTTTGAAGGACAGTAACAGGTGCAAACATGTTACTCTTTTGTATCGGTTGTGAGTAAATAGTTGCCCCTATTTAAGTTCCAACCCTCGTACGTCGGCAACACGACCACTTTTGCAAGTAATTTATTAGGTTTGACCCAGTACATCACTGGTTCTACATTTCCACTCTTTAATAATAAAAAAAGAAAAAGGAAACTTAAATAGTTTTCAAAAACACTACTGTTTACAGTACGGCCACTTACAATTCGGGTGTGCCGCGTCTCCATGGAGCACCACAGTCGCGCCTTTTGACGGTGAAGTTACCCCTTTCTCGAAGCTGTTGCATAATTGCGGTGGAAGGGGAGTATGCGATAGTCATAGGTTGTAGATAAAAGTCTTGATAAAGGCGCCGAGCAGCTCTTACATTACCGTGAGCGTCTCCGTACAAAAGGATCAAGTCGGTGTATTCTGCAAAAGTGTGCACAATCATGTTGCTGTAACACTCAGAGACACGTGAATGAAGTTCGAACCCGGTGAGGGAGGTAGGAGAGACGTCAACTGACATTAGCCGATTCGACGTAAGCATTGCTACCATAACTACCCTGTTGCATGCCTACCTAGCAAACACGTTTTCAAGTGGATGTTGCACGAAAACGTGGATTTCGATTCAGAATAGTGTCTACTCACTTGAGCCTACAAGTCCTAGAAATTTGTAACGAGAATTTCCCAACACCCTGTACATCTCTAAGAACACGAACCAACTCCATCTCGCAATCTCAGCTCAGCTGTCGACTTAAGCTATCAGCGCTAAGCTTCGACCTCAGTGGAGTGTGGGATGTGGAGAAAGCAGGAAGGTGAGTTTTGTCCCCAAGTCGAGTATGGACGTAAAGGTGTGGTTAAACTGTGCTCTTTGCAGCTAGTCGCCGTACGGCTGTAGCTTGCCCCCTCATGCAGGTAGAGGCAGGTGTCTCCCCGTCTGTTGTGGGGAGAATTCTGCGCCCTCGTGTGTACAATTCAAAGGCACTGGCGACTTTGGACCGGTGTGAGCGCCTCCTCGCCTCTTCGTGCAAAAGCTGCCTGCGCCTAGTGCTCACGGAAGTTCGGACCTTAAGACGGGCAATGTTATGTGCCTTCTATACAGACGCCACTTCAGGCATGCGTGCGCATAGATAATTATCAACTAAGGTGTAAGTTATACACAGAAGTAACAAAGTTAAGTGAAAGCATGTCATAGAGACAGCAGTTCATGTTCAAACACACTCGTTACGCTTTCTACACGGTCGTAATCATAAGACAGTCGATACGAAATGTCCCGACATGTACCGATAACAAGCAGAGGGCACCTGATAGACATCGTGCTGCTTCGAAACAATGTAACGGTCACTGTAAGTGTTCAAGTTGCAAAATTTAATGTCATATTCATTGACCCCTTCACCCCCCATACCGCCGTCCCCGGTATCTACGCCCCTGGCACAGGGGGTACGACCATACCTTTTGCAGTATCTGAGCCTACGAGTCGAATTGTGTAAGAAACCTAAGTCAACAGCGAAAGATTTTTTTCTTGAATCTATTTCTGTAATTCTCTAGCACAGAATTCTAAATATATGAGAAATTGTTTTTGTTGGCAACAGTTCTAACTGTTAAAACATTGCTGCTGTATTTCTGTATTTGTATTATCAAAAATAAAACGTGGCTCAGTATTAATGGCACTTGAAACCAAACCTTTGTTACTGACACTTAGAACGAGTCAGTTTCTTGGTATTGCACCTAGCATATTCGTAATTACTTTTTTATTTTCTAATTTGTGTCAATACTTTTAAGTGAGGTGAGCAGAATAATTCTGTGGTATCAGAAAAGGTAAGAGAAATACATTTTTTTAAAAATTCTCCTGACAAAAGAGGGATTTAGAGTTCAGAATGTATGACATTTCTGCTCTTCAGCTGTTGCAGGGAGCCAAAATCTTCAACAATTTCACTCAATATAAATCTCTAGTCTTTCTAAGGGGTAAATCGAAAGAAAAATTATATGTTTCGCTGTATCAAACTATGGAATGGATTTTTTGTGGCCTCCCCATTCCACCCATAAGGGATGGGTAATTGCATCTCTGTAATTAAGTGAGGAATGAAACATTTCTGTTCGTTTACGAACATTGCCCTAGACATTACGATACATACAAAGTCACATTTGCGCTCTTAGTGTTTTTCTGCCCAACGGGTAAATAGTTTGGAGCATTACCGTCATTTTTAATGCATTTAAAAGGCCTCCAGAAATAGACTATTTATGGTTTATACAGGTTGCTATAGTTTAATCTTATTGCCTGTAAAATTAATAATAACAGTTAATACTCACACGTTTTCTTAGATTTGTGTTTCGAGGTATGCTGGCAACGTAACTAACGAACTTGAAGCCTCAGAGTTTTAAACGGTGCTGCCAGTTTTGTAGAAGCTACAAATTTACTGAAAACTCTGAGTACTGCTGGTGATACCAACACCTTCACAGCAATTTCAAAAGAAAGGAACAAGCTTTATTGGTTAACCTCCCGTCGACGAAGACTCGTTAGAAATTAATCAAAAGCTAGGATTCAAAAGATGATTGAGAAGGAGATCATCGGTGATTTTTCTACGAAACCATCTTGGCAGTTGCCTTAATCCACTTAGGAAATGTAATACGTAATACCCTGTCTCATTCGCACAACGTTTAAAGCAATAAGTCAAATATTAAAATTATAACCTGTGTACATGCCTTGACGCAACTCAGCTCGCGGCGGACACAATATCCAGACCGCAAATTCATCCAGTATTTGATAATAAGAGCAGATAGTGACTTCCAACAAACTTCACGCACTTTCAAACCTTTACGAAAACTTTTCTCGCTGATACAACACAAAAAATAATGAAAAAATAAAGGTTTATCGCATACTACGTTTTTATTGTTCCTGCCAAAAATGTTCAGCAACAGGCTTGACGCTTTAATACTTCGTTACTGTTATCTCTATTTGCAAAGTAGTTTTCAGGCAGAGCCCACAGATACCACTAGACGTTCCACCAAAATTATATCATTATTCGACTCATAGATCAGGAGGTGTGACGTCGTAATCACTGAGATGCGAAAAAAACTAGGGTTATGTGTCTTCAGCCATAAAAAAAAAGCTTAATGTCAAATATTTACATTTTAACTCACTTATAAAATAATAAGATGTTTACAACTGTTTCATACATACGAATTCAATCAAAGAATGTGTAGTGGGGGCGGTTTTTGGAAGTTTGGTCGATTTACAGATTCCAGTTACATTCTGAAACCGAATTTTAATCTCCAACGAGATGCATGGCATGCACTTCGTCGTTCGACGAGTTACAATGCATAGTCCAAAAATTATGATACAATTTCTAACGAATTACAAATTGCGTTATCTTTAACTAATGCGTTTGATTTAAGACAGTTCACTCGTTCGACAAGAATGCTCTGTTCGTAAGTTATTCTGCAGCATGACAACTGCTGTCACGTTGAACAGCTTGTACAATAAAATCAGACATCCCGTAACTTCCGTAATTAGTGATAATCAACAGAGATGTTATCTCTGTTATTGGTCCTCTGTGTTTACAGCTCAGAGTGCCTGCGGGCTTATCAGTGAGTAAGCGCCACGCTATCTGTGTGCGCCTTGGGTACTGCGAGGCGTGCAGGGCCGAGGAATATTAAGCTGTCTCCGGGGGATTTACCGCTATATATCGCCGTCTCAGCTCTGCATATTTGTAGCAACGGTTCAGCGCACTTGGTTAGTTCATTGACAGTGTACACATGACATTACATTGTAGATAACTTCGGACAGAGGGGACGAGATTGTTACGTCGAAATGATTCAAAGACACGCATTTGAAATACAGTATAATAGAATCAGAAGCATTAAACATTCAATTATTAAAATGTTCATAACAACTGAATTATAATCAAATACACTAGTTTTAGTGAAAGTACGCACATCAGAAACACCTGCTGGTGAATCACGCCTGTGCAGGACACTTGACTAGAAATAGCTGACAGAAGAAATCATTATTGCCAATATGTGATAGATATTGAGAAGAGCGTTAGCGGCGTGAACTCCGTTACCTTAGGACCTCGTATTCTATAACTAACGTCAAACATTATTCTTACTACACGCTCCTGTGTTCTCAACATATAATCGATGAAAGTCAAGCTACGACAAAGAATTATTCGTTAGGTAAATGGTGAAGGATAGGGTTCTCTTATTCATTTGTAAAACGTTTGTAACAGTGACAACGTTAAAGACAAAACAAAATGTGTACACATTGGTACAATAGCAACCAGGACACAACATTTTTTCAGAAACAACATTTAGAAAAAATGTTTGACATTGTTGATTTATATAAACCCATAGAAACTCTCAAGTTAAGTTAGACAACGGGAAAATAGTTTATAACTTCTACAAAAATCGCCGTAAGGTAATAAGATCCACAGGACAGGAAAGAGAAAAATTTGTCTTGAAAAAAGTGAATCACCGTTGTAACATATGCCCCATGTTATTGAATCTGTAGATAGATGTAAACTAAGATGAAAACAGGAAAACAACTGAGCTCATAGGAAGGAATAACAACTTGAAGTATTGTTGAAGCATAATGATTTTACACTACTGAGGCATGCCACTTCTTTATTAAAACTAACAGTTTAAAACAAACAAGCATCTATAGCCAATGAAAAGTACCATAAGTAGCCACAATGATGAGAGACCGAAACAAGGATTGTTTACCAGCAAAACATTCGCCACATAACCTACACATACGACGAACAGCATTAATCACAGGTCATGCGACCAATCGCGGTCAATTGTATCTATGTTAATTATACCTCCTACATTTTAGACTAGATCCATTTATACATTAGGCAAATCCCGAAAAAACAGGTAGTGTTACCTGGCCGCATTCACACACCTCTACGACGGTCATCATACGATAGGCAGTTGTCCATGAAGAGCGTCTGATATCGTTTATCCACGTTTTATTCCAACTCTTCCCATATGCACATTCGTCAGGCACACGGTGATAAGGGTTTGTACTGTTCTCCGGAATAAGTGTAGATTAAAGTGATCAATGTAGACTGCAGTGGGATGTGTGAGCCCAGACCTCCAGTTTCATCCCCTTCTGGCGGCAGTCATCACCATTGAACAGTTTACAGAAGCGGCATTTTTCCTTCTAGACTGGAAATCTAAAAGGCTATTCCGAACTGATCTAACATTGCAGTTTACTTTTGTCTCCGTCATACAGGTTACTTAGTTGGCGATTTCCTGTAGTCAAAAGAGTAATGAATGACAGTTTATTATACACTGTCTACATCTACATCTACGTGGATACTCTGCAAATCACTCTTAAGTGCCTGGAAGAGAGTTCATCGAACCACCTTCACAATAATTCTGTATTATATTTAGATTAAAGTTCAGTCTTGATCACGTTATGTCTGTTTTAATGAGTAACCGGTTTCGGTTTTTTCTATAAAGCCATCAGCATACCCATTGGCTCCCTTGGGTTGGTAGGTGGAGCTCTCCTTGCTGCTGTGCAGATCAGTTGACTGCACAGCAGCAAGGAGAGCTCCACCTACCAACCCAAGGGAGCCAATGGGTCTGATGATGGTTTTATAGAAAAAACCGAAACCGGTTACTCATTAAAACAGACATAACGTGATCAAGACTGAACTTTAATCTAAATATAACAATTAATTGATCACTGTATTCCAAAAATGTTTACCAAAATTCTGTATTATTCCAACCTCGAACAATGTGCGGGAAAAACGAACACCTATATCTTTCTGTGCGAGTTCTAATTTCTCTCATTTTATTATGATGATCGTTTCTCTCTATGTAGGTCAGCGTCAATAAAATATTTTCGTATTCACAGATGATAGTTGATGACTGAAATTTCCGGAGAAGATTCCGCTGCAACAAAAAACGCCTTTGTTTTAATGATGTCCACCCCAAATCCTGTATCATGTCAGTGACACTCTCTCTGCTATTTTGCAGTAATACAAAACATGTTGCTCTTCTTTGAACTTTCTAGATGTACTCCGTTAATCCTATCTGGTAAGGATCCCACACCGCACAGCAGTAATCCAAAAAAAGGGGGACAAGCGCAGTGTAGACAGTCTCATAAATAGATCTGCTGCATCTTCTAAGTGTTATGCCAATAAAACGAAGTGTTTGGTACGCTTTCCCCACAACATTTTCTATGTGTTCTTTCCAATTTAAGTCTCACGTAACTGTAATTTTCGGCCTTTAGATTTGATTGATTTATTGTGTAACAGAAATTTAACGGATTCACTTTAGCACTCATGTGGATGATACTTCATTATTTGGGGTCAACGGTCAATTTTTGCACCGTATAGGTATCTATTCTAAATCGTTTTGCAATTTTTTTCTCTTCTGACGACTTCACTAGACCATAACGGACGGAATCATCCGAAAACAAACTAAGAGGACTGCTCAGATTGTTTGCTAAATCATTTATATAGATCAGGAACAGCAAAGGACATATAACACTGCCTTGGGGAACGTCAGAAATCACTTCTGTTATACTCGATGAGTTTCCATCAATTAATACGAACTGCCATCTCTGTCACAGAAAATCAAGAATCCAGTCACATAACAAAGACGATAATCCATAACGACGCTTGTGAGGTACAGTGTCAAAAACCTTCTGGATATCTAGAACTACGGAATCAATTTGAAATCCCTTGTCAATAGTATTCACACTTCGTGTGAGTAAAGAGCTAGTTGTGTTTCACAAGTACGATGTTTTCTAAAACCGAGTTGACTGTGTGTCAGTAGGCCGTTATCTTCGTGGTAATTTATAACTTTCGAACACGTCATAGGTTCCAGAATCCTGCTGCATATCGATGTTAATGATATGTGCCTGTAATTCAGTGGATTACTCGTAGTGCCTTTCTTGAATATCGGTATGATCTGCACAACGTTCTAGTATTTGGGTACGGATCTTTCGTCGAGTGAGCGGTTATACATGATTGTTAAGCATGAAAGTGTTGCGTCAGTATACTCTGTCATAAACTGTATGACAAAGTAGGTGAATGAGCCACAAGGAGCAGTCCAGTGTTAATGTAACTTCGCACGCATGCATCACTTCAGCATATATGTAAATGATGTGAGATGAATTTCTCTGTGACACGTATACCGCTACCATAGTACATTAGCGTTTTGCGCGTTTAGGTTCTTACTAGGAGTGGAAGTGGATATAGGAGGCGCCAACATCGTCAGATGTTGAATGATCATTGTAAAGAACATGAGATACTGTGAGACAGCGTTATCAGCATCTGACAGAACTGAATGAGGCATAATTCTTGGTCTGCATTTGGTCATCTGGTCCCATCGTTAATATCCGTATTTGTGGGGCATTAGGAAGTGGCAGTGACCCTGTGTTGGAAACGTGAGGCCTGGCATGCTTCTGATCGAAAAAAAAAAAAAAAACTCTGCATCTTCCTGCATCATTGGTTGGAGACTAGCAGCAGTCAGACTAAGGAATTACAGCCCCACGCACAGGCTGTTTCTAACATCATAACACAAACGGCTGCGTCTGGCGAGGTATTTCGAGGATGAGCATGGACTGACAACGAATGGGTCGTTATGGTCAGCAATGAGCTGCGGTTCTACACTACCCCGGAAGACCACTGGCCGTGCGGATGGGTGTGATCCAGGTAGACGTCCCATTTTACCAACACTTTGGAGTGGCACGGTGGTGTTATGACCCATGTCATGATGTTGGAACCCATCAGCTATGACTTCGGTTCACAACGTGCAGTGGTTTTTGAGGGAACTCTGACGGCACAGCAGTATGCCTCGGACATCCTGCGTCCTCATGTGTGACCTCTCATTCGACAGTATCGTGGTACCACTTTTCAATAGGACAATGTTCGTCCGTACATGGCACGTGTGTATATGAACTGTCTGCTTGTTCAGGTACTCCATTGACCAGCATGATCCCCAGTCTGTTCCCAGTAGATCGTGTGTACGGCGAACTGGGATGTTAACACCGTCCCAGTGCCAATATCCTGGATATCAAGGATCGATTACAACAGCTGTGGGCCAGTTGGCTTCAAGAGAGAATGCAACGTCTTAATGACACCCTTTCCAACTGAATCTGTCCATACATCCAAGTCAGAGGGGTCCTACGTCATTCTGATAAGTCGGCTCTTACTGCCAAGTATTTTAAAATAAAATTATTTAATTTTGTAATTATTGAAACAACGCTACACATGCTCAAGCCGTGAAGTTTCATATCGTTTCATCTTCCGCTTGTCGGTGCTTCACTTTTTTTTCAGGTGGTGTTCTTTGGAAATAATGTATGAAAAATACATATTTTCATCCTTGTCCAAATTTGCAATATCCATTTCAGTGTAATTGGTGTTTGTTTCAAGGTTTCCGACATTTGTTGTCTTTTTACTTCCAATTACCAAAGCACAATAATAAGACGGTCACCTACAGTAAGATCAGCGTTAACATATATTTCAAGTAGAACACTGTCGGCGGCGTGTCAGTCAGCTTCCACAGCTAAAATGTCTTAGTGAAGCAGAGGTTTCGTGTACGAAAGGATTTCTGGGAAAACGCAGCTCATTAAGTGTGTGACTCCTCATCACGGTGGACTATTGGAAGACAGATGTGCATAGAAAGGATATTACAAAGAATAGTCACATCTTGTTTGCCTTACAGGGAAGTGAATCATACCCACAACAGCTGTACGAATGCAGTGAACAGATCCGAGTAGCTCACTGATGGGTGAAATAATTGAGCAACCATATTTGAGTAATGGATTCTTCAGCACAGTGTTTTCAGCAAGAGTAATAGCTTTCCCATAAACTCTGCAAACTCTGATTACTACAGACTCGCTACGTCTACCGTCAGCTCTCATATCCTCCGGAATCTTATGACAATAACTCGGTATGGAACGTCGGTGAATTATCTTTGAGTACCTCTTCACCAAGGAGACTTCAAAAATGAGCCTAATTCCAAGGACGCAACATTCAACATGTACCTGTTCATGTACGATTTCATTGGATTCCACTAGCCACATAATCACCTCTCTAAAAATACAGCGAGCACATTGTAAGCATGGAGAGAAGAGTTGGAAGAAACATGGCATTGATTTCGAGCAGTGCTGTAATGTACGACAACACCTCTGCAAGAGATCAAGGTTTGTGAAATAGACAAGCGATAGAGCTTGCACATTGTCTGTCATAAAGACGCTTCTCCATCACAGATACTTAGCCCGTCACCTTCAAAGGAAACGCTTTAGATAATTTCCAACATATTAGTGTGACTAAATATGCGAGAGTAATTTTAGTCTCCTCTTCTAGTGAACGAAAACAGTACAAACTCTACGATAGAGACTAAATCTGACAGCAGAACCACTACCATTGCATTAGGAAAGAGCACAATTTACAGAAGCAAACTATACTTTTCAAATGATCCTAAATTGCACACGTAACTACAAAGTTGTTCCCAAAAAAAGTCTTGGGCACCATCCAATGGACTGTAAATCAATAACTACTTCGAAGGGACCCTTTTTTTTTTAACAATTTCGTGTCCATAAATATCAGGCTTCTACCGAGTTAACACTTCAAAACTTAGGACAAACACAGCACAGCTACAGTATTTATAGTCCGGTATTTTTGGAGAAAGGCTGAAGAGAAATTTTTGTTACATTTGTGCGGTACCTACAGCAATAAAATGCCTGTGAAATGTAAAAAACTTTAGTAAATTAAGAAAGAAGTAGCAGCAATCTAAATCGGTAAAAAATGTAGAAAATGGCATTCGATAATGTATGACAAATTTATGAGGGCGTTTAAAACGTCATGAATGACACAGCCTTGTTCCAATTACTTTATTACAAAAATTACTCAGCAGTACCAAAATGAAAGGACAGTATTCTATAAATAAACTTCACGGACGCCTACACTTTATCCTATGTTTCTCTTTAAAATGTTGTGCAAATGTGATGTACTGTACGTAATAAACTAAAGATATATAACATACATAACCGGAAAATATCTATAACAAATACACTGTTATTCCTTTTCTGTGCTTTGAAAAAAATTGCACATATTGGTATTTAATTTTCTAGTTTTCTGCAAACACAGCTAATTTTTAGCCAGCTGCTTCAACTTTAAAATGCAATACAGTCACGCATACTACAACATATTGCCATAGAAAAGCTTGTAAGTTATCTTTGTCTGCTTCTTATATTTAAGATGTGCTTACGCATTTTGGTCTTGACGATGCATTCGTTTTAATGGCTGATTTGAAACCAACAATCAGCATAAAACATCAGTTTGAAAATATGCCTCACGTTGTTGTTAGTAATCCCCAACTATACAACAAACAAAAATGAACGTTGGACGTAATAGCTGCTATATAAATCCTAAAATGTAATGAAAATGCGTCATTTTATACGATACATCGTAAGAAGCGCTGTCGTACTAAGCGTTTTCTTTTTTTTATGTAGCGTTTACATTGGATTTAGGTGTGACCGTTATATTTCGTTGTTATAAATAATGCGTCGTTAAAAGCGATATCGCCATAAACGGTATCCACTGTATTTACTGCATGTAAGCACTATAATCACGAGATCGCATTAGGAGTTCACAAGCGATACGTTTATGTATGCTGTTTTCCTCTCAGTGGTCTAAATGGATTGTACTGTTGCCAGTTACTCTGATCTGTCATCAGCTATTACCGGGTCTATGTCCTTAAATGGCATCAGATCTACCGTTCATGTGATATGATGCTGGCTGCAGTGGTTTTATAGTGTCACAAAAATTAACAATTCAACGAGTGTAGTACATATGCTTCAATATCTCTGTTGATATACGCTCGTAGAACATGCCAAATCCCATGTGAAATCATACTGAAACGGAATAAGACGTTTTTAAATAGCACACGGAAGACTTCTGTTTTTGTCACTGGATGGCATCACCGGATGACGAAAAAAACCGATTTACTGTTAACTGTCGAGAGGTCGATTGGGAGTGACTATGGAGACACGAGAGGAAGGAATGATAGTAGGTGTCTGGAACTGGACCGAAAGTTTTATGGAAAATCGGCATGTGATTTAATGCCTTTTTTATAATTTAGTTTCACTTGTGAATATTTGTTTTCATTTTTTGAAAATAGCCCTAAGTGTCATTAGCTTTTGAAATTACATGCTGTCATGATGATTACAGATGTGAAACAACAAAATTTTGTAAGTGGAAAGTTGTTGCTGTTTACCATCCCAAGCTTTCCCCTTGTCTTTTGTGGTTGGTGCTACAAAAGATAAATACAGTCTTGATTAAATGGACCGTGAAAATGTTCTTACGTTGGTTTAGCTGTTAAGAAACACATATATTACCAAATAAGTTTACTGATCAATGTTGATAACACCGATTTTGTAATTGTTCAAATTAGGGAGTTATTGACCAGCAGCTGAGTGCAAGTAACGAATTATGTACTAAAATTATGACTTTCCCAAGAATTGTAAAACATACAAAAAAGGGTTGATCTCTGGCAGATTTGACAGTTGGTAACTATTGCTTATAGTTTCGCGCATTAAAATAAGAAAATTTTGGGGAATTTTCGAATTTAATGTCGACTGAGAGAAAGGTATATTGTGGTCTTTTTCTGTGTTGCGATGATGTAGCTGCTGCGTTAATACTTGTTCATAGTGAATAGGTGGAAAATGGTTTTCGGGTAGGAGTATCGCGTAGTTCTATTTAATTAATTTATCCATTCCAGCACGCAGTCTTTGTCAGGTGCTTGATATGAGTGCAGAATCTACAAATAATTTTCAACCCCCTACTCACAACTGCCTCCCCCCTCCACCACCCCACACATACATAAAAACACACACACACACACCCACACCCACACACACACACACACACACACACACACACACACACACACACACACTGTGCCGACGTGGGTTTGCTTAGTATTTTGCACGCCTCGATGTTATAGACGGTCGTACCATTAGTGTAACTACAATGGATGGTTATTCGTGAAGAGTCCACATTAATCTATGGTTCTTGAAGAGTGACCAGTCCTTTCAACAGTTACACGAGCCACAGCCTTGATGACTGACTGATCTGGCCTTGTAACATGACCTTGCCGTGGTGGTATAGCGAACAGAAAGCTCTACAGTATCGTCAAATGATGATTTCATCCTCTTAGGCAAAATATTCCGCAGAAAAAATAGTCTCCCACTCGAATTTCAGGGCAAGAGAATGTCGTCATTAAGAAAAGCAAAACTGGCATTCTATTGGTCGGAGAATGGAATGTTACATCCTTTTATCGAATAGGCAGGCTAGAGAAATTAAAATGGAAATGGAGGGGTTAAAGTTAAAGATAAAAAGGAAAAGTGAAGTGCTATGGCGTGAATAACAAAACATATAATCAGGTGAGTACTGGTTCATAAAAAGAATCTCGAATAGGGGTAACGCAAGACTAGGTCTAATAACAAGAATAGAGCAATGTGGGTTACCCTCTATGAGCAAAATAATATGGTCAAGATAGATACAAAGAGATTAAATGAAGTTTGATGAGACAAAAGAAATTATTCATATAGTTAAACTAGATCGATGTTTACTTATAATTGGGGACCTGAGTTCGATAGTAGGGAGCGGAAGAGAAGGAAGAAGCAGGAGATCATGGATTGGAGGAAAGGAATGAAAATGGTAGAGCCTGATGGAATTTTGTACTGATCATATCTCAAGCATCACTACCAATTGGTTTAAAAACCATGAAAGAAGGTTATATACATCGAAGAGACGTGCAGACACTGCAAGGTTTCCGACAGAATTAATAATGACAGAGACTTTAAAATGCAAAACTTTTCCGAGGGTACGTGTAGACTCTGCCCATATTTTATTGTTTGTGAAGTGTGGATAGAAGCTAAAAAATTGTAGAAAGTAGGATATTAGGGAGATGGGACCTGGATAAGTTTAAAGAACCAGGGAAACTTAACAGACAGCATTAAACGATGATTGACACTAAAGCATGTGTAAGGAACTCAACAGAAGACGGATGGGTAGCCTTGAAAGATGAAACAATGAAAGCAACACAAGATCAACTAGGCAAAAACACTTGTAAAAACTTGGATAACTCACAAGATAATGAATCTAGATGACGAAAGAAGAACATATAGAAAATGTATAAATGACGCTACAAAACGTAATACAGACGTCTGGTAAGTTAGACGGAGAGGAAGTGCAAAATGGAAAAGCAGCAATGGCTAGATAAGAGTTGCAGGAATGTATAACATGAATAACTGAAGGAAAAGGTGGATGCCGCCTATGTGAAATTTAAATAGACTTTTGGAGAAAGTAGCTGTGTGCCTATAAAGAGCTCATATTGCAAGCCATTACTGAGAAAAAGAGGGAAGTTGAAAGTTCAAATGGTTCAAATGGCTCTGAGCACTATGGGATTTAACATCTGAGGTCATCGGTCGCCTAGAGCTACTTAAACCTAACTAACCTAAGGACATCACAGGCAGGGTTCGAACCTGCGACCGTAGCGGTCGCGCGGCACCGGACTGAAGCGCCTAGAACCGCTCGGCCACACCGGTCCCCGAAGCTGAAAGGTAAAATGTATTTCTAGAAGGGCTATACAAGGGAATTATATTCAAGAAAATATTACGTCCCTTTTTCCGGGATTTCTACAGAGCCCAAACTGAAGCGCAATCAAATGAACTGCGATACCACTAGAAGAAACAGACTGAGCGATGAAAGATTTAAGTCCGAAGATGGTCTCTAGAGTAGATGACATAGTCTCAGAATTATTGAAATCCTAGAGAGAGATAGCCATGACTGATTTATTCCAACGTGTGTGCAAGATATACTGACAGAAAATGATCGCTACACTAAATATTAATTAATATAGAATAATGAAATTTCAGGAGAAGATTTATGTAAGTAATGTATTTAAGTGATTAACAATGCAAGATCAGAGGTAAATATAAGCGCGAGATAAGCCATTACAAGTGTGAAATGCTGGTACATTAATAACTGGTGAATGCGAACGTGCATGCATTGTGTTGTACAGGTGCCGGACGTCAGTTTGTGGGATGGGGTTCCATCCCTGTTGCACTTGGTCGGTCGACACAGGGACGGTTAAAGCTGTTTGAGGATGATACTGGAGTTGTCGTCCGATGATGTCCCATATGTGCTCGATTGGAGACAGATCTGCCGACCTAACAGGCCAAGGGACGTATCGACAGTCTCTGTAGAGCATATTGGGTTACAGCAGTGGTATGTGGTTGAGCGGGATCCTGTTCAAAAATAACCCCTGGAATGCTGTTAACGATGAAAGCACAACACGTTGAGTCATCACACTGACGTACGAATTTGCAGCCTGAGTGCCTGAGACAACCACGAGAGGGTGCCTGCTGTCAAGACGCCAGGTGCAGGTCCAGTGTCTCTAGCACGGAGACAGGATGTTGCAGGCTCTCAATTGGCCTCCTCGTAAC
Organism: Schistocerca serialis cubense; assembly: GCF_023864345.2. NCBI lineage: Eukaryota > Metazoa > Arthropoda > Insecta > Orthoptera > Acrididae > Schistocerca > Schistocerca serialis. Next base: position 179,860,724 of record NC_064645.1, read on the forward strand.
CATCACACAGCCACCACTGGCACCGAGGCAGAACCAGCTTTCATCAGTAAACACTACAGGCCTGCACCCAGCCCTCTAGTCAGCTCACTACAGTCGGAAATGGCTCTGAGGGTGAGTGGAATGCACGCTACAGAATGTCTGGCTCGGAACTGTCCTGGAAAAAACCGATTGTAACACTGTGGTACCAACCGCTGCTCAAATTGCTGCTGCAGACGGAGTACGATGCGCCAGAACCACACCCTCAATACGATGTTCTTACCTGTCCGTCCGCGGCTCGTGATCTTGCGGTAGCGCTCTCGCTTCAAACGCACGGGGTCCCAGGTTCGATTCCCGGAAGTGTCAGGGATTTTGTCTGCCTCGAGATGACTGGGTGTTGTGTGTCTTTTATCATCATTTCATCCTCATTCACTCGTAAGTCGCCGCAGTGGCGTTAAAGAACTTGTGGAGCGGTAGCCAAACCGCTCCGCGAGGGGTCTCCCGGCCACCAATGCCATACGCTCATTATTATTATTCATTATCTCTTGATAGTGAGTAGTGGCTGTTTGGAGCCTTGTCTTATTGCGATTGTACAGTCTCGTCAACACCGCAGCCAACAACCGTGTATAGTGACTACATTCCTGCCAGTTAACTCCGAAATATTGCGGAAGGAACATCCAGCTGCTTGATCGCTATCACGCGACCTCGTTCAAACTCAGTGGGATGTTGATAATGGCCTTTTTGTCGTCTTAAAGGCATTCTTAACCAACATCAACTCACCACGTCCAGTCTGGATGATAATTTACGCTGCCGACCGTTACTGCAGGTACTTTTTGCACCTTCGATTCACAGTCATGTAGAACTTTATGAAAGATATCATATTTACGCCAGTAACTGTACACACTTTCTTTATTTCACGATTGCAATTTCTACATCTACATTTACATCCGTTCTCCGCAAGCCACCTGACGGTGTGTGGTGGAGGGTACCTTGAGTACCTCCATTGGTTCTCCCTTCTATTCCAGTCTCGTATTGTTCGTGGAAAGAAGGATTGACGGTATGCCTCAGTGTGGGCTCTAATCTCTCTGATTTTATCCTCATGGTCTCTTCGCGAGATACACGTAGGAGGGAGCAATATACTGCTTGACTCCTCGGTGAAAATATGTTCTCGAAACTTCAACAAAAGCCCGTACCGAGCTACTGAGCGTCCCTCCTGCAAAGTCTTCCACTGGAGTTTATCTATCATCTCCGTAACGCTTTCGCAATTACTAAATGATCCTGTAACGAAGCGCGCTGCTCTCCGTAGGATCTTCTCTATCTCTTCTATCAACCCTATCTGGTACGGATCCCACACCAGTGATCAGTGTTCATGCAGTGGTCGAACAAGTGTAGTGTAATCTACTTCCTTTGTTTTCGGATTGCATTTACTTAGGATTCTTCCAATGAATCTCAGTCTGGCATCTGCTTTACCGACGATCAAGTTGATATGATCATTCCATTTTAAATCACTCCTAATGCGTACTCCCAGACAATTTATGGAATTAACTGCTTCCAGTTTCTGATGTGCTATATTATAGCTAAATGATAAGGGATTTCGGCCTTAGGCCATTATCAAGTGCAGATTTTGTCCACCATGTCAACTTGAAATGAGGTGAAACATTTATATGTATATATGAAGATGGTCAGTAGTTAAGACTCACCGGCCATTTGACCGTCTTCTTCTGTGCAGATGCACAATCAGTTCCCGAACTCTTACGGGAATCGGCAGTAAGGCCGCAAGTAATGAGTATAATGAGCAGAGGCACTATGAATATAGTGCGGGACAATAAGCTGCGAATGTGGATCTCACGGGAGGCGTGCCAGAGATACGCCGCTGCAGTCGCATTATCCTCTGTGTCATCCGTGGCTAAGATGGCTAGAGCGTCTCCCATATAAACACGAGATCCCGGGTTCGAGTCTCGGTCGAAGCACACATTTTCAACTGTCCCCGTTGACTTATGTCAACGCCTGTATGCAGCTAGGGGTATTCATTTCATTGTAATTACATTTATATGTCGTTGTCATTACTGTTAAATACATTCGTGCCGCTCGCCTTCTGCAACAGTGTCACGAATGTATTTAATAGTAGTGACAACGACATATAAAAGTGTCAGCTCATTTTAAGTTAACGCGGAGTAAAGCCACAAAAATCTGCACTTGATAATGGCCTAAGGCCGAAATTGCAATCGTGAAATAAAGGAAGTGTTACAGTCACCGGCGTAAATATGATGTCTGTTATAAAGTTACTGCAGGTGTTTACGGCAATCCTGATTTGCATTCTCATAGTGGCGCTACTATCGCTGCTCTTACGAGACTAGCGCGAAATTTTAACAGGCACCATCTTTCAGATGTAGAAACACGTGTACCAAATTTCGTTTATGTTGCGCAACTCCTTCTCTGTGTTGCGATTTTTTCCGTAAATGTATATAAGACAGGCGAAACACCCTCAGACTTCAAAAGTCAGAGTCAGAGTCAAATGTTGACATGTGTGAATATTATCGTTCCACCAGCTTAACAAGTAATGCTTGCAAAATAGTGGCTCGAAATATTCACAGAAGAATGCAAAAACTTTTAGAAGCCACCTCGGAGAAGATCAGTATGGGCTCTGGAGAAATCCAGGAACAAGTGAAGTAATAGCGACCCCAGATCTAATGGTAAAGTAAACAAAGGTAATATTTGGGAAGGGGATTCAAGTTCAGAAAGAAGGAAAATTTGAGATTTGCCGATGACATTCTAACTCTGTCAGAGATACGTAGGACTTACAATGCGGCAACAAAGCAGTCGCATTTTTGCAATTTTGTATATTTATGTTACGTGACGTTCAGAACTCAAATACGAATCTCCAAAAACAGTTCGACACAACTCTCAAAAATCGATAAAATCGACTTTGATATTTTTCGACTGTATTTAATATGACAGAGCGAGGTCGATTTTTCTCGACAGATCATGTAGCTGTTTAGTAAGATGCTCGCTGCCAGGGAATCGTTCAAATGCTTCAAATGGCTCTGAGCACTATGGGACTCAACTTCTGAGGTAATCAGTCCCCTAGAACTTAGAACTACTTAAACCTAACTAACCTAAGGACATCACACACATCCATGCCCGAGGCAGGATTCGAAACTGCGAGCGTAGCGGTGGCGCTGTTCCCAGGGAATGGTGTTAGATTCGATTTGCAGCTGATGCAAATTTATAAACAGAGGTACCTGTCCTACTCGGAATTCCGTTTAAAATGCGTAAAGATGAAAATAATCTACAGCGCCCGAGACTGGTAATCGCTGGTTCGAGTCTCTTTTCGGTCATTATTATTTTCGATTTTTTCGTTCTGTTCGAATACCTGCTGTTTTTGTGGTCTTCAGTCCAAAAATTGGTTTGATGTAGCTCTCCCAGCTACTCTATCCGGTGCAAACTTCTTCATCTCCGAATATGTATTACAACTTGCATGCTTCTGAATCCGTTTACTGTCTTCGTCTCTTGGTCTCCTTGCAAAATTTTTACGCCCCACACTTTCCTCCTACACCAACTCCTGATTCTGCATACAGTATTTATATCGTGGTCTACCTCTACAATTTTCACGCCACCCCTCCCCCCTCCCTCCCACCCACCCTAAAATTCTCGGCAACACTAAGGTGTGACATTTTGATGTCTCAGAACGTGCCCTATCAACCGATCCCTTCTAGCCAGGTTGTGCCAGGAATTTATTTTCTCCACAATTCTCTTCACTAATCCCTCATAAGTTAGCGAGCTACGTACCTGATCTTCAGCATTCTCCTGTAGTACGTCATTTCAAAACCTTCCATACAAGATAAAACACAAATCAGCAAAGGCTATCACTCAGATCTACATTCGATGTTAACGAATTTCTCTTCTTCAGAAACTCTTTCCTTACCATTGCCAGAAAACATTTTATACTCTCACAATTTCGCCCATCACCAGATATTTTGCTGCCCAAATTCCTACACAATTTAAACATGAAATTCATCAATTATATGCTGACTAATACATATTACCTGAGTTCTATTTTTATAAAAATGTTCGTTTTTTATTTCTAATTACGTATGGGACACAAAAATCCATTTTTCATTGCAAATTACCATTTTTAATTACTGACCTTTTATAAAAGACTGATAAAATTAAAAAAGTTACGAATTTCATTTTTTTTTTCAAGCATATGCGTATTACGCTTCAAGGAAATGCTCATAGAACATACATCTTGGTTTAAAGTTATGGGAGGTCCAGGAATGGAACCTGCGCCTCACAAGTGGCAGGTGAGCATACAACCACGTAGTCACACGACCTATCTAGAAACTTTGACCTTGTTTAACTATATTAAAGACGACCCGAAAACTTCAAAATTAATTTTATCGAGAAATTTAGAGAGTTTTATTGAACTGCTTTTGTTGATGTAATTTGAGCTCTGAACTTCAAGTACCATCAGTATGAAAGAATCCGATTGCCGAGTGATCCTCTTGTTTGTAAGGCATTTCACGGAACGAATAGTGTCTTGAAAAGGAGTTATAAGACAGGCATCAACAAAAGTGTTACAAGGAGAATGTAATGTCAGGTGACTTTGAAGGAATTAGGTAAGGAAACAAGAGGCTATAAGTAGTAGATTAGTCTCTCTATTTGGGCTACAAAATAACTGTTAGTGGCCGAAACAGAGAGTAAATAAAATTTAGACTCACTCTAGAAAATGAGGCAATTTTTAACATGTAATTTAAATTTAAGCGTTAGGAAATCTTTTCTGAAGGTATGTATCTGAGATGTAGACTTGCTCAGAAGTTTAACGTGGACGATAAAGAGTTCATAACAAAAAGAAAGTTGTAGCTTTCGAAACGTGATACTAGAGAAGAATATTGCTGATTAGATGAGCAGATCAAGTAACTAATGAGGAGGTTCTGAATCGCACTGGAGCAAAAAGAAATTTGCGGCAGAACTGGACTAATTGAAGGGATCGGTTGATGGGACACGTCCTGAGCCATGGAATTTGATAATGGAGGGAAGTGTGTGTGTGTGTGTGTGTGTGTGTGTGTGTGTGTGCGTGTGTGTGTGTGTGTGTGTGTGTGTGTGTGTCTGTGTGTGTGTGTGTGTGTGTGTGTGTATGGGGGAGGGGTGGTTAAAGTTGTAGAAGGAGACCAAGGGATGAAAACAGGAAGCGGGTACCATTACACCAGTTATCCTATTATCAGTAGTTACTGGGATAGGAAGAGGCTTGCATAGGATATGGTAGTGTGGAGAGCTGCATCAAACAAGTCTTCGGACTGAAAACTACAGCATCTCATCACTCCGATAGAGAGCGTGAATACAAAAGAAAACTAGTAAACGTCGTACAGATGTGTATCATTTTCCTTCACATACTTCATTCGTGATAGGGGTGGGCATAAGCATCGTGCTGGGTGAGGACCTTTTTTTTTTGTATCAAATAACGTTTGACTCGTTAAAGATAACTGTAACCGTTTTGCACCTAGACTAATAGTGACCAGTGGCAAATCAAAGGAACGGCAATGCATTTTTGTAATTTCACTGCCATTTATAAATGAAGCTATGGCTTAATTCTGCGGGAGAGTAGCTTATCAATAGAATCTACGACTTTCGTTGATCTGATGTGCAGTCACGGATTACCGTTAAGTCAAATGTAAGAATATCTTACTACTTTCAGTTTTAGTAGGTGCACCAAGTTTTCTCTACTCTCTACGAAAACGTGCGCTGCAACGTTGAGACGCAAGTGAATACTTGAATGTAAGACTTTAAAAGCCCTTAGTTTTTATTGTTACAAAAATTTATTCAGTCTTTTCATAACGTTGTGAAGTCTCTTTTGGCTCTATGAAATAGCTTTCCGAGTGGAGTTAATCGAATATAACATATCGGTCGCTCCATCTGGATTCCATGGTGAGTGTTGTATATTTCTAGGACACGTGTCGTTTAAATGGCTGCGACAATAGCACGAAAGTCCCCACATTCGACGTATTATGCTCCCAAAATCTCATCTCCGTTGACGCAGTGGGTGAGATTCTCCTGTACGATAGCGACAGACTCTTAGGAAGCCACCGAGCGAGGTAACGCAGTGATAACCATACGGGACTCGTATTTGGGAGGGCAACGGTTAAAATCCGCGTTCGGCCATTCAGATTTAGTTTTTCCGTGATCTCCGTAAATCGCTCCAGGCTGTTTCTTTGAAAGAGAACAGCCGATTTTCTTTCCGAATCCTTGAAATGTTCCGAGATTGTGCTCCACGTGTAATGACCTTGATTTTCTAAATAATTGAAATGAACTGACAGGAAAATAGTCATCGTTTCTTATTCTCTGCACGTACGCCTGTGAACCACTTTACACTCAAAATGAAGTGATTTCTAATTGAGATTGGCAGAATTATTTCCATGTAACCGTCGCCTTGGAGTACCTTCTTCGCCAGGTATTACCGAGAATAGGTCCTCACACTTCTTCAAACGCTTAAGGACGATTACCTGTCACGTCATTTAACCAATATTAGGACGGGTGATAGCTGTACCGTTCCAGTCAAATACGGTCTGGCCTCGTAACACCGACGTCGTGTGGTGTTTTCTCGACCGATATGTACCTCACGTCAACTAAGGTCGTCCTACCGTCCTCTGTTATCACTGACTCCAGCATAACGACACCCCCCCTTCGACTGCAGTGCCTTATATACCGCACGGAACATGCAGGGCTCAATTCAGTCTCCTCTCTGCATCAGCTATCAGACGAACATAAACACCATGGACCACAAGCAGTTAGATGACCTCGCCATCGAAAACTTCAGGCAGTACCTCCGGATCAAAAGCGTTCATCCTAATCCGGACTACGGTAGGCCTCAACCACAGTTACTACATATTTAGAACTAATTTCCAAATATTCTACAGCACGTATATTTTGAAATTGGTGTGTACTTTATCGTTTTTGGTGTGTTTAGTTATAATCAACAGTCTTGTGATCACTCAGACTATATGATTGAATAGACACAACTGTCAGTACAAGTTTTGACCGTGAAAAAATTTAGAATGATTGATTTTTTATCTTGGCGTTAACCAACTAGTAGAGCTCATCTGGGCTTTCATAGTCACTGACATTTCTCTCTAATTACGTTACAGAACTGTTTTTTTTTTTTTTCTTGTGTGAATTTGAATGCAGTGTTCCCACGGGTATTAACGTGCGTTGGGGCTGAGGTACGGGCTCACATCTCGCTTTCTTCAACAAACCGCTTCCTCAAATTGTCGTAGAACCTTTGCTCCCATTGTATCGAAGAAAAAAGAGGGAAACGTACTATGCGCCCGTCGATATGTATGCAAATCCCAGTACGGGAAAATGTTAGCTCTCATGTATAAAACAGTTTCAGATGTCTGATTAGTTTACAAATGAGTTAATATTTTATATATCTGATTAATATGTTATATATCTGATGTTACGCACGTAAACGAGAGATTGGGAAAAGTTTGAAATTATGCTTAAAATCTGTTGGAAGTCGCTAAATGCCCTCGTTATTAAAAACTGGATGAGTAAAGTCTGAGTAATTTGCGCTCCATTGTAAGGAAAAGCTAGTTCTTTATGGAACCGAATTTTTCTGTATCATATAACGATGTAATTGTGCCTTCAATGACAAATGTAGATGTTGTCCACAAAGTGTGCTGTGAATAGAGTTAATAATAGAGAAGCACTAAATTAAAACGTCGTGCCTGATGTTGAAGTCTTACTGCACACAATTTCAAGCAGAAGCTATTTTTTCACGCTTTCAAATGTGTATGGCGTCATATCTCCTGAAATATGTGCCGTACAATGGTATAATTTTGCAGTTACATTCAATGAGATGTATGAATACTACGAGACCTGTTCAAAAAATTCCGGATCTTTGTCCACAAAACGTTTCTACGCTAACGTTTTACATATTAAGCATGGTCTCCCTCGAAACTCACTCTTCCATAACTGACACACCACTAACACGCTTTTCCGACTTCCGAAGTGGTCTTGGTATGCCTGTTGCTGGATCGCGCGAAGCCCCGTCCGCGAATATTTTTATCTCGTCTGTCGTTGCAAATCTTCGTCTTTCAAAAGGTTTTTCTGTGTTGTAAATAAATGAAGTCCGCTGGAGCCAGGTCTGGAGAGTACGGAGGATGAAGCAGCACAGTAATTCCCTTTTTTTGTGCAACAGTCACTCACCAACAGGGATGTATGTGCGGGTACGTTATCATGATGTGAGAACCATGACTCGTCTAGCCACGTTTCGGACCGTTTTCTTATTACATTTTCTCGCAGGCGTCGCAACATGCCCCGACAGTAAATTGACGAACAGTTGAAGGAGTAATTTTAACAGTGGCGCAAGCCCATTACCACCACTTTTCTGAATATAATGCTTCTGAAATTAATGTTCGAAACAAACAGAAAGAAAGGTTCATCTGTAACAAGAAGGCATACGTTTGAATATTTCTGGTATCTCAACTGCAGATTTTTCAGCGCTCATTTAACTTTAGGACTCTGTATCGCAGAATGAACAAAAATGGACTTGCACGACTACTGAAATAATCCCTTCAGTTTGTCCCTGTATCATGAATTCACGTCTCATCAGCAGCTATGATTCTATTAAACAACGTCTCGATCTCATTTGCGCAATCACAGATTGCGAGGCGAACGTTTTCTGGTGTTGAGTCGTGAGCCGAGGGAAGAACTTGGCGGCAACATGATGCATTCCAAGATGTGTCAGGATTTCATGACATGATCCATCTGAAATGTTTCATTCTTCTTGCAATCTCTCGGACAGTCAGTCTTCGAGTGGTGGCACAACATAGTTGACGTTCCTGAAATGAGCGTCGTCGGTAGACGTCGAAGGCCGTCCTGAACAATCGTCAGCTTTAACTTCCGTCCGGCCATTTTTAAACCGTTAGAACCATTCGTAACACCGCGTATGGCTTAAGCACTCATCGCCGTAGGCGTCCTGCATCATTTTTATCGTCTCTACGAACGTTTTCTTGACTTTAAGGCAAAATTTAATGCAGATGTGTTGCTCATATAACTGTGCCATCCCGGAATTCGTCAACTGTGCGACACAACGTTCTACTCAGTACAGCACTGAACAATGACTGACACACATATAACAATGAAATTTGCGACAGTTACACGTTAAAACACTGTCGTGTCGAAGCATAATTTGCTCTAAATCACGAATGTCCCGGAATTTTTTGAACAGACCTCGTATACTGAGACTGTTACAAATTATACGTTGTCTTGTTGGAAGTCACATCTGGAAGTTGGAGAGATCTGTAGAGTTTGAATAAGAGTCTCTAACCATTCTGTCTACCAACCTGTAATCTTCTAGACTGATGACCATAGATGTTAAGTCCCATAGTGCTCAGAGCCATTTTTTTTTTTTTTTTTTTTTTTTGTTGTAATCTTCTAAAGTTGTGCTCCCAGTGCAGAAGACGGCTCGTAGGTCGTGGGATCTTCTTCGACGGAGGCTTCTATGCTCTCATCTCGAAATTGAACCTGTGTTTGTGCTTTTTTGTGGGATGCCACTTGTCCAGTTTAGCCTCTGTATCTACAGAGACACTTCTCATTAATGTATACTGTTTGTTTATATTTTAAAATATCACATTTTACACTGTTTTCTACAACACTCGACATAACTTTCTTAATAGTACGGTAACTTTTCTGACAACTTCAGACATAGAGTACGACAGGCCGTCCGAGACAGAGATTCACGTCCGGCTCAGAAGAACGCCCGATACAGTCCTACTAGCGCAGCCAAAGTACTTCGTTTCCCACGCGCGCCAAAACAACCCGAAGGTGTCCGAAGCATTTCGGTTGTAATATTATTACACTTATGTTTCTCAAAACTATTGAAATTTAATGAACAAAAACGGTAGACTCGTAGGCTAACCATTAAAGACTGTAATACTAAAAACTGGGTTAAATACAATGAAAAGTATATAAATAAATAATAAGAGAAACTAGGAGTTTTGGTGCCTAACACTCGAATGTGTCGACCAATCAGAAGCAAGTTCATTACAGTTGGCGGACTCTCCCACGGGAATGGTACATACTGTACCACATGTTGCTTGTACCCCACTCCACTTTTGCACCATGCGCTACTTAATGTGTATCAAGCTCCATCAAGACGAGCTTCTAGCAAGATAAAATACTGGGAGCCACAGCCAGGAATATCATCTGTGTTGCGGATAGAGTCGGTTTTAAAGAAGTAGCACATTTTGTGCCAGATGTAAGCGAGGAAAAGTTTCGTAAAGGTTTGAAATTATGTGTGAAGTGTTTTGGAATCCGCTAGGTGCTCTGATTCTCAAATACTGGATGGATAAGTTCGGGGTATTTCCGCGTTGCAGCTATGTTGCTTCAGAACAGACACACTGCTTCCAACTGTAATACTTGTCTTACTGTGTTAAGCTTTCAACGGAAGAGTATGCTTCTTAATTAGTAGATTATGAAGGATGTTAAATATTTTAATTCGTTCAATAATTATACGAAATATTGGAATCAAATTTTTCTTCCCCCGAGGATGCCGCTAGATAGGCAAATTAAACTGGTAATGGCTCGGGATTCAGGATATTGGGATAATCGTTTTGTAATTCTTCAGGTATAGCAGTTACTATTCTAACTGCGTATTTTGATATTAATGTTTCCGTGCATTAAAACTGACAGAATACTTTCTATTCAACTAACGCAGCTGGAAAAGACAGCACCCATATCGCCTAATTGCGTAACGTAAGCTGGAATAGACCACAGCTTAGCAGTAGGAAATGGGAGAAAGCTAAGTTCCTGTAAGGATGGTGGTCAAGAATGTGGATGAGCGGTCTTCATATTTAACGTAACTCTTATTTTTCTAGACCGCTAGTTTAAAACTTCCTTTGGAACTCGCATTTAGACAAATAAAGGTTGTAAGTTAAATTTCTTCTGTCTAAGAATAGCTGTATGTTAAACCGTATTCGACTCACACGATGTCATCGTTACTCTGCCGTTCAGTACAGCCTACCTTACATGGCAGGTAAAATCAATAACTGCTACGATTTTCCAATGGCTTACTTCACTAGCTCTTTCTTCCTACCGAAAACATAATGCGTACCCTCTCGTGTTTCACGTGACTCCTATTGTAAACATAGAACGTCGGTTTGATCTCATTACAAAGAAAAATATTTCAAGAGTAATTCTGAGCACCAGTTCGATAGATGGGGCCCACATTAGTCTAGTGCGATGTTCGGAGCCTTGATCGACTTGCCTTGTCTCGAGCGTCGGATCACGCCGTGCTATTTAGTTTCCATAGCGACTCTACTCTGTACTGGTTTGATAATACAGACAATTAAATAGAATACAGACTAATACGCGTCCACCCTATACAATGCATATAATACTTATTTTATAAAATATTTTATGGTGATAATTTACCAACAAATTCCGTTGGCTATGATTGTTGCATGAAGCACGTATCGAGCAGTAGTTACTTGGGATGGTTCCGTCTCCATGTTGCGGAAACGAAATTACTTATGTTCAAACTGTTTACATCGACTGTTTATTTTACTTTCAGTGTATATTTTTCTCGATTCGTTATTTTTTTCTCAGTAAAAGTATCGATTTTATAGTCCAAGTGTGACATATTAGCTATACTGGACCAAATATCCTCTTATTGCAAGGCTCTATTTTTTTCGGCGGCTGAACTCCCCTTGTTACTCTTTCTGGTATAAGAGGCGTCTTGGTTTTCTTTTTCTTCTCCTTCTTCTTCTTTTTCTTCTTCTCCTTCGCAGCATACTGTCCATGTTACCAACACTCCAACGCTTAAGTACATTATTGTGTCGTCTTTTACATGTATTTTACTGTAAAAATATAGGTCGATATTTGCGTACTTGTGCCTGGAGAGTGAATTAAATGGATGTTCTGTCATTAGAGCGGGAAGAGGGACTAAACTGAAGCACCACAAACGAGAAGCCTGTGTAGTCACGCTGTGAAACGTAACTAATAAAATTTATACACAGAGACGTTTTTCGAAGACTCAGTCGCAGTATTAAGATACAAATGCATAAAGAAAAAGGCGGGAGGAAGCTAGCTTGGCCACATATATCTCCTACAACGTGCTGACATGAAGAGAGTTTCCAACCGATTTCTCATACACAAACAGCAGTTGACCGGTGATGCCTGGTGAAACGTTGTTGTGATGCCTCGTGTAAGGAGGAGAAATGCGTACCAAACGTTTCCGACTTTGATAAAGGTCGGATTGTAGCCTATCGCGATTGCGGTCTATCGTATCGCGACATTGCTGCTCGCATTGGTCGAAATCCAATGACTGTTAGCAGAGTATGGAATCGGTGGGTTCATGAGGGTAATACGGAACGCCGTGCTGGATCCCAACGGCCTCGTACCACTAGCAGTGGAGATGACAGGCATCTTACCCGCATGGCTGTAACGGATCGTACAGCCACGACTCGATCCCTGAGTCAACATATGGGGACGTTTGCAAGACAACAACCATTTGCACGAACAGTTCGACGACGTTTGCAGCAGCATGGAGTATGAGCTCGGTGACTATGGCTGCGGTTACCCTTGACGCTGCATCACAGACAGGAGCGCCTGCGTTGGTGTAGTGGACGACGAACCTGGGTGCACGAATGGCAAAACGTCATTTTTTCGGATGAATCCAGGTTCTGTTTACAGCATCATGTTGGTCGCATCCGTGTTTGGCGACATCGCGGTGATCGCACATTGGAAGCGTGTATTCGTCATCGCCATACTGGCGTATCACCCGGCGTGATGGTATGGGGTGCCATTTGTTACACATCTCGGTCACCTCTTGTTCGCATTGAGGGCACTCTGAACAGCGGACGTTACATTTCAGATGTGTTGCGACTCGTGGCTCTACCCTTCATTCGATGCCTGCGAAATCCTACATTTCAGCAGGATAATGCACGACCGAATGTTGAAGGTCCTGTACGGGCCTTTTTGATACAGAAAATGTTCGACTGCTGTCCTGGGCAGCACATCCTCCAGATCTTTCACCAATTGAAAACATGCGGTCAATGGTGGCCGAGCAACTGGTTAGTCACAATACGCGAGTCACTACTCTTGATGAACTGTGGTATCGTGTTGAAGCTGCATGGGCAGCTGTACCTGTACACGCCATCCAAGCTCTGTTTGACTCAATTCCCAGGCGTATCAAGGCCGTTATTACGGCCAGAGGTGGTTGTTCTGGATACTGATTTCTCAGGATCTATGCACCCAAGTTGCGTGAAAATGTAATCACATGTCAGTTCTAGTATAATATATCTGTCCAACGCATACCCGTTTATCATCTGCATTTCTTCTTGGTGCAGTAATTTTAATGGCCAGTAGTGTAACCAACCTTGGGAAAATATTACAAATGCTTAGGCTCCTTTACCTGTCGATAACCGTGTTTAGCAAAAGTAACATTTATAACAGTGACACCTATACCGTGAGAAAGGGTTTTGCGCTCTACATTAACGGAAAATACAGGAATACACTTCAAAAAGCTGAGTATGATTCCAGGACCCAGTTCCTACGTATTCAATTTGATACTGCCAAGCCCGTTGGTTATATGTAACAAGAAGTTGTTCACCGGACTTTAACTTAATTTGAAGCTGTATGGTCCCTGTCGTAGCCCTTAAGTTTTAAATTCACACGCTGTTGATGCTTTTGTAAATTTTGTTTAAAATCCAGACTAGTCCTTAATCTTCTGCACTGTCTCCCATTTATCATATTATCCTAAAGAGTTTAAGAAATTATTACGTTTGAATACTAGCTGTGGTACTTTGGATGTTTAAAGACTACAGCGGTAGAGGTTCAAGACTTTAAAGTTTGGTTGGGAAGTGTCTTCTATTGATAAAGTATGTCTTATAGGTCTGAAAAAACAAATATTCTTGCGTAATCTATACTAAAGACAGACGCAGCTATTTCCGTACTACAGCACGACCAGACACACATCAATTAGAAAATTTGTCCAAGAAACTCTCAGGATTCAACAAGAATTATATTTAAAATGTGGAGTGGAGACAACGAACAATTCCAGCCTTCACTAATTTTCTATCTTAATCTTAATTGTAAGTAGTTCAAAGGAACTTCTGACTCTTTAATTGTTAGACTTTCCGTCTTAGTATCACTTTTGCGCCCATTATTAAATCCAGATATTAGATTATTATGGTGCTCAAACACCTGTCTTTTAACAGACTGAGAAAAACGCACTGAAAGCTGAACTTAAGCTGTGACTCTTGCACTAAAATAGCACAAATACGTAATTCATGGTGTGGCCAATATATATTTCAGCACAGTTATGTCGGTATTTCAGGTAACGAAGACTGATTTATCGTGTCGAGAAGCGGTGTCGGTCTTTACGAGATGATCGAGCAACTTTGGAAATTTTCACATTCATGTGTTATCTTGTGCATACATAGCTTAGCGTGTTATCTAACCCAGTGTTGACCGTCAGTTAGTTTCCATTGCCTTTACACTAATTATGGTTCAAATGGCTCTGAGCACTATGGGACTTAACATCTTAGGTCATCAGTCCCCTAGAACTTAGAACTACTTAAATCTAACTAACCTAAGGACATCACACACATCCATGCCCGAGGCAGGATTCGAACCTGCGACCGTAGCGGTCACGCGGTTCCAGACTGAAGCGCCAAGAACGGCAAGGCCACCGCGGCCGGCACATTAATTATGTCGACTGCATAATGACTTGCCTGTTCACAATGCACAAGGCTGGCGAAACGTGACTGTAATAAATACTTGTGCACTATGTTGCCATATCAAAAAAAAGATATGTGCCAGCAAATAGTCTACTCTTTTCTAAAAGCAGTACTTAGAACCCAGTACGTTAGGAGCCCATTCTACCCCCTTATAGCTGCCTGCAATTCCATGTGTCTTCAGCACATAAGACATTGCGCGGGCGTTCTGACATCAGCACAGGACATTAGCGTCAATGTTAGTCCGCTGTTGTTTCGGCACGAAAGATCTTATTTTCCGCGCTTCCATAACATTTCATCATCAGAAACAGTTCGCCATCACCTTATTTCTATCTTAGATTATCCTACGGCGAGAAAGGGGATTTCGCAATTACATGCAGTCCTGCTGTTAACATGAGTTGGCGCAAAGATTGGAATCCTTGCTTAACAATTCCTTGTCTGCACAATGGCATCGTACCATCTTTCTCATTATATTTATTTTAACTCCACTATTCTGGGGCCACAATACGCTGCTGTGGACATAGTCATCAAACCAAATGCACTGCATGTTAAAAGTAGAGACACGGTGTCGTTTTTATCCACTCTAGCAGTAATGTTCTTACCACAGATACTAAGCACAGACCATAACAAAGTTTGGCTCACAGAGGTTTACGCATGGAAATAGAATACCAAGTTTCCTCTTCTCAGTTACATTGCTTTTTATACCTGTAATCTTTTCTTTACTGGTTCGAGACTCTAGGACGATTATTCTGCCAAATTAGCTGATACTGATTGTTTATCATCAGAAAAGGGACATGCGAACACGAAAATATAAAATTACCAAATATGCAGCAACCAGTCAAAAAATCATGTTTTATTTATTCACTTTTGCAAATCGATTTCAACTGATTAACAGCCATCATCGGTGCTTTCAACCAATTTATGCACTGAGTAGCAATACTGTCTTCAGCAGATGTCAAACGGGCTACAGATGTATTAGTTAGATGTTGGTGTTGCATGGAGAATTTTGGCATTAATATACACTCCTGGAAATGGAAAAAAGAACACATTGACACCGGTGTGTCAGACCCACCATACTTGCTCCGGACACTGCGAGAGGGCTGTACAAGCAATGATCACACGCACGGCACAGCGGACACACCAGGAACCGCGGTGTTGGCCGTCGAATGGCGCTAGCTGCGCAGCATTTGTGCGCCGCCGCCGTCAGTGTCAGCCAGTTTGCCGTGGCATACGGAGCTCCATCGCAGTCTTTAACACTGGTAGCATGCCGCGACAGCGTGGACGTGAACCGTATGTGCAGTTGACAGACTTTGAGCGAGGGCGTATAGTGGGCATGCGGGAGGCCGGGTGGACGTACCGCCGAATTGCTCAACACGTGGGGCGTGAGGTCTCCACAGTACATCGATGTTGTCGCCAGTGGTCGGCGAAAGGTGCACGTGCCCGTCGACGTGGGACCGGACCGCAGCGACGCACGGATGCACGCCAAGACCGTAGGATCCTACGCAGTGCCGTAGGGGACCGCACCGCCACTTCCCAGCAAATTAGGGACACTGTTGCTCCTGGGGTATCGGCGAGGACCATTCGCAACCGTCTCCATGAAGCTGGGCTACGGTACCCCACACCGTTAGGCCGTCTTCCGCTCACGCCCCAACATCGTGCAGCCCGCCTCCAGTGGTGTCGCGACAGGCGTGAATGGAGGGACGAATGGAGACGTGTCGTCTTCAGCGAAGAGAGTCGCTTCTGCCTTGGTGCCAATGATGGTCGTATGCGTGTTTGGCGCCGTGCAGGTGAGCCCCACAATCAGGACTGCATACGACCGAGGCACATAGGGCCAACATCCGGCATCATGGTGTGGGGAGCAATCTTCTACACTGGCCGTACACCACTGGTGATCGTCGAGGGGACACTGGATAGTGCACGGTACATCCAAACCGTCATCGAACCCATCGTTCTACCATTCCTAGACCGGCAAGGGAACTTGCTGTCCCAACAGGACAATGCACGTCCGCATGTATCCCGTGCCACCCAACGTGCTCTAGAAGGTGTAAGTCAACTACCCTGGCCAGCAAGATCTCCGGATCTGTCACCCATTGAGCATGTTTGGGACTGGATGAAGCGTCGTCTCACGCGGTCTGCACGTCCAGCACGAACGCTGGTCCAACTGAGGCGCCAGGTGGAAATGGCATGGCAAGCCGTTCCACAGGACTACATCCAGCATCTCTGCGATCGTCTCCATGGGAGAATAGCAGCCTGCATTGCTGCGAAAGGTGGATATACACTGTACTAGTGCCGACATTGTGCATGCTCTGTTGCCTGTGTCTATGTGCCTGTGGTTCTGTCAGTGTGATCATGTGATGTATCTGACCCCAGGAATGTGTCAATAAAGTTTCCCCTTCCTGGGACAATGAATTCACGGTGTTCTTATTTCAGTTTTCAGGAGTGTATGTACACGTGTCTCGTGCCCTGTAATGCTGCTTGGATTTCCGTGAGTCTTGGGGATAAAACCACTTTCCGCAGTTCATTCTATTGGATTTATTCGCCAATATTTATGAATTTAACTAAACAAAGCATTGTTTCATCCTTGATATTTATTATGGCCCTGTTGTCTTCCATAGCAATTACAAAACGACGCATATGAATATTACGTGACGTTTCATGCCAGGTGATTACTCAGTTCACGTTGCTTTTGATATTAGACTATCGTTGCGTGTACTATAATTGTTCTTTATTAGTTTCATTTTAACTATCGTAGTAAACAGAGAGTAATTAATAGTGCCACAATCAAATTGTTCGAGATCCAGATGGGATAAATCGTAAAAGTAGAAATTAAATGAAAAAATATTTTCCTTCCAAATGTCACTAAACGCCAACGCAGTTGTAGATTGTTCTTGAACGTAACGATTTTATTACGAAGTACGAAGGCCTGCTCACAAGAAATGCCTACGAATGTTTTATGCGAAAACCCTTAAAGCTTTCTAAATAAAACTTGATTAAAATTGTACGTCTTTATTCTTCGTGTATATATATATTTGCAGCCCCCTGCTGCTTAAGGGCTCCGAGTTGTAGCGTGTAACATAGCAATGTGTAACATACATATGTCGGTGCGTGAGAAACAGAGTGCTGAAACCGAGTTTCGAATGCGAAGAGTTCGTGCACATACGGAGTATTCTCTCATTTAGTATGGATAATGCCGGTTCACATACGAGCGCTGCGATATCTGCAGCAAACTGACCCTTCGGTTCGCTATCATGCTCCAAGCAGTCCCGACTTGGCCCCATCCGATATTCTTCTGGTTCCAAAACTTAAAGATCACCATCGAGAATTTCACTTTGGTAGCAATGAAGCGATGCGAGCAGATGTGACGTTGTGGCTCCGTCAACAAAGTCAAACGTTCTACAGTGAGGGTATCAACAAACTCGTCCCTCGTTGGGAGAAATCTGTTCATCGCCAGGGCTATGTTGAGAAATAAAAATGTAAACATAAAGATTAAACATGTAGAATGTTAATTATATTTATTTTACTTAAAAAGCTGTAAAAGTTTCCACATAAGAATTCGGCGGCTTTACTTTTTAGCGCGCTGTCGTGTCGAAAAAAACGGATATTGTGTTCACTAAATTACTTCTTCGTTAATGCCCATTATTTCAGTCCTATGTTCCTCGCACTGTTGAAATAACACGTCTCCCTAGCCGTCATCATTAACTCGTGGGTGGTATGCTGTTTTGAATGTTAGTGGTGGAAAATTTTCGCTGCCAGTGCTTCGCCATGAAGGGGAGGAGAGGTAATGCGTATGGTCCTCATCACCACTCTCCGTGTCAGTGATCTGGATTCAGCTCCAAACCTCTCTGCACTACCTCATGGTGTGAATGCATGTGACACTGTTGACTGTAACTGGCTGTCGGATGGGTACGTTTAACTCAACGGCTCCTTCGGCGGTATTCGAGTTTATTATTCTATGTGAGAGAATTATCGCCCAGTTTTCTTATCAGCTCATGCATCCACGTTAGTAACCCGAATAGTATCCAGAGTGCGCCAGAAAGGCAACTCTGACGTTGCCGTTGATAGTGGAAGCAAGGCCAAAGAAAAACCACCGCGAGGGGTTAACCGAGCTGTCTGAGGCGCTGCAGTAATGGCCTTTGCGGCTGGTCCCGGCGGAGGTTCGAGGCCTCCCTCGGGCATGGGTGTGTGTTTGTCTTTAGAACAATTTAGGTTAAGTAGTGTGTAAGCTTAGGGACTGATGACCTTAGCAGTTAAATCCCATAAGATTTCACATACATTTTTTGTACAAAGAAAAATCCAAACACATTCGTAGGATTTGCCGACCTGGAAAAAGCGCTCGACAAATGTGAAGCAGGGCAAGATCTTCAAGGTTCTAACAAAAATAGGGGTAAGCTGCAGGGAAAGATGGGCAGTATGCAATATGTACAAGAGGCAAGAGGGAACAATAACTGTGGAAGACCAAGAAAGTGCTCCGATTAAAAACGGTGTAAGACAGGAATGTAGTCTTTCACCCCTACTGCTCACTCTACACATCGATGAAGCAATGACGGAAATAAAAGAAAGGTTCAAGAGTAGAAATAAAATTCAAGGTGAAAGGATATCAGTGGTAATATTCGCTGATGACACTGCTGACCTAATTGTAAATGAATAAGAATTACAGGCTCTAGCGAACTGAGTGAACAATCTAATCAGTACAGAATACAGGTTGAGAATAAACCGAAGAAAGACGAAAGTAAAGAGGTCGACGAGGAGCTTAACAATTTCAACAAAAACTAAAGTAATGAGAAATAGCAGAAACAAAAACCAATAGTAATTTAACATCAGTGTTGGTGATAACGAAGGAGATACCTTAAGGAATTCTGCTAGATAGGCCGATAAATAACCCATGACGGACGGAGGAAGGAGGACATAAAAGGCAGACAAGCATTGGCAAAAAGGGCAGATCCTGGGCAAGAGAAACCTACTGGTACCAAAGATAGGGCTTAAATCGAGGAGGAAATTTTTGAGAATGTACGTTTAGAACACTGCATGGCATTTTAGTGAAACATGGACAGTGCGAAAACCGGAAGAGAAAATCTAAATGGCTATGAGCACTATGGACTTAACATCGGAGGTCATCAGTCCCCTAGAACTTAGAACTACTTAAACCTAACTAACCTAAGGACGTCACACACATCCATGCCCGAGGCAGGATTCATACCTGCAGCCGTAGCGGTCACGCGGTTCCAGATTGAAGCGCCTAGAACCGCTCGGCCTACCGGAAAAGAAAACAATTGAAGTATGTGAGATGTGGTGCTACAAAATAATGTTGAAAATTAGGTAGACTGATATGGTAGGGAATGAGGCTCTTCGGAGAATTGGCAAGGAGAGGAATATATGGAAAATACTGCCAAGAAGAAGGGACAGGATATTAGGACATCTGCTAAGACATCAGAAATAATTTACGTTGTATTAGTGGGACCTGCAGAGGTTGAGAACTGTAGAGGAAAACAGAGATTGGAATACACACAGAAAATAATTCAGGACGTCGGGTGCAACTGGTACTCTGAAATGAAGAGGTTGGCCCAGGAAAAGAATTTATGGCGGTCCGCACCAAACCATTCAGATGACTTGCGACTAAAACAGAAAAGGTATTTTCCGGCACCAGGTATCCCCCTCTGCCTTCCCTGTCATCAGTGTGCAACACAAACCTACTATAACTCTTTACATGCATCCGTTACACTCACCTACACTCTGCAAATACAGGAAGGAAAGAGGCCGGTGTGAGCGGAAGAGTAATACGAAAATTGTTTAGGCTTTCGTGGCCACTTGTTGACAAACTGCCTGTTGGCTTCTGTTTCGATTTCTTCGGCCAACTGGTTGACGATTTTTCTAACGTTTCGTCAGCACGCGTGGCTGGCGCTGTCAAAGCTTCACCCTCCACTGATGGTGGTGGACAGTCCATCACCAGCAATCGAGAGTGAAACTTTGACAATGCTTGCCTCTCCTGCTGGCAAAACGTAAGAAAAATCATCAAACAAGTGTCGGCCGAAGAAATCGAGAAGAGGGAAATGGCAGCAGGTGCCCGAATTCACTCTGTGGGATATCGCAGTTATCGGCGTCATACGATATTCACATCTGCCATTCCAAATCTATCATAGGTAATGAAAATAACCGCTTGTCAGCGAAAGACGTTGCAGATCACTGGCATGTAATACTGTTTTCATCACTTACTGGACGCAGATCGCACCACATTTATTATAGTGTTGGGTTATCTCACCTTCCGGCTGAATACGTCTTTTTTATTTTATTTTTTTTTTTTATTGCAGCATCGTGTGTGTCCTTCTTCCGGACTCAGGCGGAATCCACGGACCTGGAATTCTTCGTTCACGAGTTCGTGCGCGGGAAGCCGGTGATAGTGATGAAATGGGACGGAACGGACCCCCAGCTGCCTGCGGTGATGCTCAACTCGCACATGGACGTGGTGCCCGCCAGCAAGGTGAGTGAAGCTCAACGCTACCTGTTGACACGCTGAGCCTGTGACCAACAACCGAGCACTTACTGAAACCGAGAGTGATTGTTGATCACTGCAATATGCGATGAAACCCGTACTTCTCGGACGCATTTACTTTACCAATTCACGGTGGCAAAATAAGGTGACGAAGGAAACATTCTTTTCAGGAACCCCATGAGACTAGGCCGCATTAGAACAGTATATTTTGTTACTACCGATTACGATCAACGACCATCATCTGGTGTGAAACATATGTCACTTCAGGTCTCATGCCACTCATTTTGAACCATAAAATCGCATTAACTGTCAAGCTCATGAATAATAACATGTTGTTGTTGTTGTGGTCTTCAGTCCTGAGACTGGTTTGGTGCAGCTCTCCATGATACTCTATCCTGTGCAAGCTTCTTCATCTCCCAATACCTACTGCAGCCTACATCGTTCTGAATCTGCTTAGTGTATTCATCTCTTGGTCTCCCTCTACGATTTTTACCCTCCACTCTGCCCTCCAGTACTAAATTGGTGATCCCTTGATGCCTCAGAACATGTCCTACCAACCGATCCCTTCTTCTGGTCAAGTTTTGTCACAAACTCCTCCCCAATTCTATTCAATACCTCCTCATTAGTTATGTGATCTACCCATCTAATCTTCAGCATTCTTCTGTAACACCACATTTCGAAAGCTTCTATTCTCTTCTTGTCTAAACTAATTATCGTCCACGTTTCACTTCCATACATGGTTACACTCCATACAAATACTTTCAGAAACGACTTCCTGACACTTAAATCTATACTCGATGTTAACAAATTTCTCTTCTTCAGAAACGCTTTTCTTGCCATTGCCAGCCTACATTTTATATCCTCTCTACTTCGACCATCATCAGTTATTTTGCTCCCCAAATAGTAACACTCCTTTACTACTTTAAGTGTCTCATTTCCTAATCTAATTCCCTCAGCATCACCCGACTTAATTCGACTACATTCGATTATTCTTGTTCTGCTTTTGTTGATGTTCATCTTATATCCGCCTTTCAAGACACTATCCAATCCGTTCAACTGCTCTTCCAAGTCCTTTGCTGTCTCAGACAGAATTACAATGAAATAATAACATGGAAGACAATAATTGCTCACATCTGCAACCTTCATCATGCACACACGCAGAAAACTGGATGCACATTGGGGTTAAAAATATAGGATAGCGAAATGTTCATACACAGAAAGCTGTAGTATAGAGATTACACACGGTGTAAAAGGACAGCGCATTGTCATTTGTACTCAGGTGATTCATGTCAAAAGATGTCTGACGTGATAACGGCCGCATGACGAGACTTCATAGACTATGAACGTCGAGTGGTACTTGGAGCCAGACGCACGACACATTCCATTTCGGGAACCGTTACGGAATTCAATAGTCCGAGAAAGTGTGCCGAGAATGCAAAATTTCAGCCATAACCTCATACTGCAGATAATGCGGTGGTTGACAGCCTTCACTTAACGACCGACAGCAGCGGCGTTAGCGTAGAGTTGTGAATGCCAACAGACAGGCCATATTGCATGAAATAACCGCAGAAATCAATGTAGGACGTATGACGAACGTATCTTCAGGACAGTGCGGTGGAATTCTGTGTTAATGGGCTGTGGCAGCAGACGACCAACGAGAGAGCCTTTGCTAATAGCAAAACATCGCTTGCTGCTTCTCACCTGTAGTCGTAACCGTAGCCGGCCGAAGTGGCCGTGCGGTTAAAGGCGCTGCAGTCTGGAACCGCAAGACCGCTACGGTCGCAGGTTCGAATCCTGCCTCGGGCATGGATGTTTGTGATGTCCTTAGGTTGGTTAGGTTTAACTAGTTCTAAGTTCTAGGGGACTAATGACCTCAGCAGTTGAGTCCCATAGTGCTCAGAGCCATTTGAACCATTTTTTTCATAACCGTATCGGTTGGATCCTAGGGGACTGGAAAACCATTGCCTGATCAGATGTGTCCGGATGTCAGTGCGTAAGAGCTGAAGGTAGGATTCTAGTTTTGCGTTGACTCCACGGAGCCATGGACCCAAGTTGTCAACAAGGCATTGTGCAGTACGGTGGTGGCTCCATAGTAGTCTAGGCTGTGTTTACATGATGGAATGGACTGGATCCTGTTGTCCAGCTGAACATATCATTGGCCGGAGATGGTTATGTTCGCCTACTTGGAGACCGTTTTCAGCCACTCGTTCCCAAACAACAGCGGAATTTTTATAAATGGTTTTGCGCCATGTCGCGGGGCCACTGTTGTTCGCGATTGACTTGAAGAACATTCTCGACAATTCGAGAGAATGATTCGGCCACCCAGAGCCCCGACGTGAATCTCATCGGAGATTAATGGAACATAATTGAGAGGTCTCTTCATACACAAAATCCTGCACTTGCAACACTTTCGCAGGTATGGACGGCTGTAGCGGGCAGCTTGACTCTCAGTATTTCTACAGGGGACTTCCAACGACTTGTTAAGCCCATGTCACGTCGAGTTGCTGCACTACACCGGAAGAAAGGAATCCGACACTGCAATAGGACGTACTCACTGGCATTTGCCAAATGGTTCAAATGACTCTGAGCACTATTGGACTTAACATCTGAGGTCATCAGTCCCCTAGACTTAGAACTACTTAAACCTAACTAACCTAACGACATTACATACATCCATGCCCGAGGCAGGATCGAACCTGCGACCGTAGCAGCAGCGCGGTTCCGGACTGAAGCGCCTGATTGTATGAGTTACGTAAGTCAAAAAAGATGGCATCCAGGTGTTGGCGTCTGGAAAAGGCTGTTCAGATGGCAGACTCGAGGGTACTAGATTATCGGTGTTAGAGCGACCCTGGTGGAAGCCGCCCTGGCATGGAGCCAGTAGGCCACGTGACTCCAGGACCCAACCCAACTGCCGATACATAATACGTTCCAGCAGCTTACAAAGAATGTTGGTGAGGCTGATGGGCCAATAGCTATCCACATCAAGCGGATTTTTACCGGGTTTTAGCCATGGAATGATGGTGCTCTACCGTCAATGCGATGGAAAGACGCCATTGCACCAGATCCGGTTGAAGTTGACGAGGAGATGTCGCTTGTAGTCAGACGAGAGATATTTAATCATCTGACCGTGCATCTCCTCCGGCCCAGGGACTTTGTCGGGGCAATGTGCAAGGGCGCTGAGGAGCTCCCACGCTGTAAATGGAGTTCATTGAGGCATGTAGGGAACGAGAGGACTTTCCTTTCCATCCACCGATTGAGGGTGTGAAAGGCTGGGGGGTAGTTCTCCAATGCAGAGGCTCGAGCTTAGTGCTCAGCAAAGTACTCGACAATCGCATTTGTGTCAGTAGGGAGCACGTCATTGATGTTAACGCCAGGGACACCTGTTGGGGTCTGGTACCCAAAAAGACGTCTGATCTTCTTCCAGAATTGGAAAAGTGACCTACGGCACACAATGGTCGACACGTACCTCTCCCATCACTCCTGTTTCCGTCGTTTTATAAGCAGGCGAACACGGGTATGGAGCTGCATAAAGGCTATTAGGTGCTCAAGGGAAGAGTGCTGCTTATGCCGCTGTAGTGCTCGCCGACGCTCTTTCATTGCCTCAGCGACGTCCGGCGGCCACCAAGGGACTGTCTTTCGCTAGCGGCACCCTAGAGAACGAGGGATCGAGTTTTCCACCGCAGAAATTATCGTTGTAGTGACCTGCTCAATCACATCATCGATGGCACCATGTGGGGGAGATTCAACAGTAATAGAGGTGGAGGCTACCCAGTCTGCCTTGTTTGAGGCACATCTGGGTAGGAATCCATGGGCATGAAGCTGGGGGAGTGACAGAAAGATGGGGAAGTGGTCATTACCACACAGGTCGTCATGTGCTCTCCAATGGATAGACAGGAGAAGTCCTGGGCTGCAAATAGATAAGTCAATGGCCGAGTAACTACCAAGAGCCTCACTGAATTGTGTGGCGGCCCCAGTATTTGAAAAATAGAGGTCCAGTTGGGACACTAAATTTTCGACATGTCTGCCACGGCCAGTAAGCATGGTGGGTTATGGGTGTTAAAATCTCCCAAAAGTAGGAAAGGTTTAGGGAGCTTATCGGTCAGTGCAGCCAATATGTTCAGGGGTACCACACCATCTGGAGGGAGATATACGTTCCAGACATTTATTTCCTGTGTCATCCGCATCCTGACAGCCACAGCTTGAAGAGGAGTTTGAAGGGGCACAGGTTCACTACATACCGAGTTCAGGACATAAACGCTAACTCCACCTGACAGTCTATTATATTCGCTATGGTTCTTCTAATATCCCCTGCAGCCACGAAGGGCAGAGGTCCACACTGCTGGGAACCAGGTTTCCCAGAGGACAAAGCATAAAGCAGGTGTATAGCTTAACAGTTGGCGCAGCTCAGCCAGGAGGTGGAAAAAAAACCGCCGCAATTCCACTGGAGGATGACGTGATCGTGAGACTGGGAAGGCCTGAAACACTCAATGAAGCAATCTATGCCTCAGTCTCTTGCTACCACCGACGTATATCCTGAACAGGCTCTATCCATTGTGTCTGAGGGTCTGGCGAGATCTAGGTCCTCAGCAGACACCTCATCCTCAGACACAGAGCTTGTAGGTAGCAGTGGTGTGGGTGCCACCGCAATTCCCTTAGTCTTGGGGGTCTTCTTTCTGGATTTCTCTCGCTGATCCTTGGGTTTCCCAGGCTGGGAGGGCTTCACTGATTCAGTCTCCAGGACTGAGGATGGTCATTAAGCCCTATGACCAGTTGCTTTTGAGCACATCAGCCACTGGCAGGTGTCATCTATCCCACTAGCAGAAACCTGGGAAGGGAGTGACATAAGGGACCCCTTCCTAGCGACAGAAGACGAAGAAGACTTACACTTCTTCAGCTGAGAAGTGGGGACTGGTGTCCCCAATGGCTGGGGGCACAGTGCTCCCAAGGTAGGTGGTGCAGGAGCAACAGGGAGGGATCCACCACCACCCAGGGGGCAGGTGTAGTCTTCTGGCTCTGAGAGCTGAAGAACTTGTGGAACTGATGGGGCTACAACTGTTCTCGTAGTGTCGGCATAAGATGACATCATAGCCACAGGATGTAGGCATTCAAATTTCCTCTTGGCCTCAGTATAGGTCAGACAGTCCAGGGTCTTGCATACCATGATTTTCCTTTCTTGCTGTAAAATCCTGCAGCCTGGTGAGAAAGGGGAATGATGCTCTCCACAGTTGGCACAGATAGGAGGTGACGCTCATGGAATATTGGGATGGGATGGATGTCCACAATCTCGACATGTGATGCTGGAAGTACAGTGGGCAGACATATCACCAAACGTCCAGCACTTAAAGCACCGCATTGGGGGAGGGATATATGCCCTCACATCACAGCAGTACACCATCACCTTGACCTTCTCAGGTAATGTGTCACCCACGAAGCCCAAGGTGAAGGCACCAGCAGCAACCTGATTATCCCTCAGTCCTCGATGGACACGCCAAACGAAATGAACTCCTCGTCGCTCTAAGTTGTTGTCAGACTGCAAAAGAAGGGACCTGTGGAATATAATACCCTGGACCATATTTAAGCACTTACGAGCCGTGATGGTAGAAGGAGCATCCCCAAGCTTGTCACAAGTGAGTAATGCCCACGACTGGGCAGAGGATGCCGTTTTTAACAAAACTGACCTGACCGCACTTTGGACAAGCCCTCCACCTCCTCAAACTTGTCCTCTAAATGCTCTACAAAAAACTGAGGATTCATCAAGACAAATGAGTTCCCATCAGCTGTCGTACATACAAGGTACCGGGGCGAATAATGTTCGCTCCCATCCTTAGCCTGGTGTCCCTCCCATGGTGTGTCTGGGTAGGGAACGATCTAGCATCATACTTCCTTCCATTGTACTGAGACTTGGAACGCTTAGATACTGCTGGCGTTTGATCACCAGCAAGAGATGAAGTGGTACACTTCATTACGCGTCATCTGGCCTGATGCCACCCACTCCGACCAGGGGCCCTCTCCACAGGCGCCCCTCAGCAGGCATTTACTCCTTGGCATACGTGGGGAGTTAATGGCGCAGGCATAAGCTGAGCGATCCATGTGTAGTCAGGTGGCTACAATCAACAGGGTACATGGCGGCCCCACCACAATGGACTGGCAGCTGTGCTGGATATGAGTTTCAAAGAATTCCGTGGTCATCGTTGGTGCAGATAACGGGACTGCATAGTTGGTGGAGGAAAACACACCCAGAAAGGTGTACTCATGCAAGAGATGGAGGACGAGAGGGACTGCAATGTCACAATGAGAAAGTGGGCTAAGGATCTCAATGCACCATGGACATGATGCACCATGTAAGGTGCCCTTCTCCAATTGGCTCGCTCTTCGGGAAAATTTTGAAAAAATTGAGGTCAAACCCTACAGGGGACCATCACGTAAAGGCCAAATGGTGTGAGACTCCCTTTAGTCGCCTCTTACGACAAGCAGGAATACCTCAGGCTTATTCTAACCGTCAGGCCCGCCGGGGGTCACCCTCGCGAAGATCGAGGAAGCGCTTTGAGGGGCGAAGGGAGGCCAGAAAGAAAAGAGCTGCTCCTCTCGTGTTTATTGTATGATGTCCAAGATATTTTTCTTCAACCGAATTTTTATGTTCTTCACAAATGGCAACATCTTCTAAACATACCACAGAAGCATGAACATTTCCGAGTGTACTTCTGGCAAAAAAGCGGTTCTGACAGATAGAGTCGAAGGTCTTTGTTAATCCTGGCTTTTGGGGTCTTGATGTGATATTTCCATACAAACTTTCATCCCATAATACGTATTTCTTTAAAATTCCAATAGAACTTTCATGGCTTTAGGTTTAAAAATGTTTTAATACATTAGATATTTTCATAAATATTTTCATCTCCTATTTTACCCCCTTAGTAGATGACTTTCGAAGGTTGCTGAAGCTCGTATTTTAATTCCTGACAGAGATTTCAAACACCATTGTTGGCAGCTCTAACTTCAAAACCGATGTAAAAGGACATAAAAAATTACTTTCACCTCCTCAGGGGTGGAATTTCGAAAAATCCGTTACTAGATGGTGCCTATATTGCAAGATCAACGTCCTCTTCAAATTTCTAATCCTAGCGGTTTGGGCTGCGCGATGATGAGTCATTGAATCACTCACACTGTATGTCACCATCTTAAGGGTTTAATTTCAAAAACAATGAAACAGGTACTTTTTAATTTTCAACCGAGAAATACAAACGCTTTAAAAGTGCCTTAATTGTTCTTTAAAACGATTTGTTTTCAAAAAATTTCACCAACTATTTCACCCCACAGCGGTTACATTTTCAGAAATGCTGAAATATCTATTTCTTTATTTGTGACCGAGGAAGTAAATAGTAATTTTCGTAGATCTATTTTCAAAATTACATTAATAGCTACATATTTTTAAAGGAAAGTTTCATTCTCTATTTCACCCCCTTAGGGGTGGAACCACAAAAAGTTCCTTCTTAAACGATGCCTACAGTGTAAGATGATAACTCTCTCCGAATTTCAACTTTCTATCTTTAGCGGCTTGCGCTTGTGTATGGTGAGTGAATAAAGACTTTGCTTTTATATACAAAGATTTTTCATTCCCTTCATCTGGGTTTATTTGCAACTAAAGTTATACAATATTGCGCATTGTATAAAAAATCCAAATCACACACACTGTAAAGGCCGTGAGCGTTTGGTACCTGTAAGAGTGGACATGGTGAGTTGATGGTAGTCAAGAAAGCCTTTAAGGCGACAAAGACGCCATTATCAGTACATCACTGAGTTTGAAAGAGGTCGTACGATAGGGCTACGTGAAGCCGGAAGTTCATTCTGCAATGTTGCAGGAACACATGCCAGAACTGTGCGCACCATACATGATTGCTGGCAGTGATTGTCTCGAGAATGGACTGTCCCAATAAGATCGCGATCCGGACGGCAAAGTGACTCCACTGTGAGGGAAGACCGTCGTGCACCCCGTATGGCTGTGGAGCATCGTACTGCGTCTACAGCAGCAATTAGAGCCGCAATTGGCAGAGCCAGACGCCCTGTAGCGTGCATTTCACTTGCTCCCAACTGCCACCATTTGCAACCTCAGTGGTGTCAAGCGAGAGCTCATCTGAGGTCTGGTTGGAGGCCTGTTGTGTTTTCTGATGAAAGCTGGTTCTGTATCGGTACCAATCATGGCCGTGTGTTGGTTAGAAGGAGGCAAACTGCGGTCCTTCAACCAAATCGTCTGTGTGCTAGACACACTGGACGGACCTACACCTGGAGCTATGGTCAGAGATGCGATTCCGTATGACAGACGGAGCACATTCATGGATACCCAAGAAACACTGACTGCAAATATGTACGTCAATCTGGTGATTTGACCTGTTGCACTGCCATTCATGAACAGCATTCCAGGGGATGTTTTCCAAGAAGACATCGTTCGCCCTCATACACTGTTGCTACCCAACATGCTCGATCACCTGATCTGCCTGCAGTCGAGCACAAACGGGACCTCATCGGAAGACAACTCTAGCGTCATCAACAAGCAGCATTAGATGTCCCTGTATTGACCTAACAAGTGCAGCAGGCGCGGAACTCCAGCTCAGAAACTGACATCCGGCACATGTAAAACATAATGCATGCACGTTTGCATGCTTACATTCAAGATTCTGGCGGTTACATCGGTTATTAATGTACCACAATTCCACATTTGCAAATGGCTTATCTCGAGCATACTTTAACCAGTGATCAGTCAGCGTTAATCACTTAAATATGTTACCTAGGAAAATGCATTCCCGAAATTTCTTTACTCTACATTAATTTTGTTTGGTGTTACAACTTTTTTCTGTCAGTGCATACTGTGAACAGTATAGATCCTATTCAGATCCCATGGGTTACGCGGGAAGTTACGTTTAAGTTCGAAGATTTCTCGCCGTCATGAACGACATGCTGTGTTCTGCTGGCTAGGTAGTCTTCAGTCTAATTACAAACCTGGTCTGATATTTCATACGCTCGTGCTTTTTCGTTGGCAATGGCCTTGCCGCAGTGGATACACCGGTTCCCGCGAGGTTACCGAAGTTATAAGCTGTCGGGCGTGGTCGGCACTTGGATGGGTGACCATCCAGGCCGCCATGCGCTGTTGCCATTTCTCGGGGTGCACTCACCCTCGTGATGCCAATTGAGGAGCTACTCGACAGAATAGTAGCGGCGTCGGTCAAGAATAACATCATAACGACCGGGCGAGCAGTGTGCTGACCACACGCCCTCCTATCCGCATCCTCAACTGAGGATGACACGGCGGTCGGATGGTCCCGATGGACCACTTGTGGCCTGAAGACAGAGAGTGCTTTATCGTTAGAAGACAGTGACAAACCGTAATGAATTCCTTTGATGTTACGTACTCTCATATTCTCTGAAGAAGGGAATCTTTCATAATGTTTAAATTTCTGTCTCCAAAGAAGACTTTGGTAGATTTTTGTTTATAATAATGACTGCATTGAAACGCACGGTGCTC
Source organism: Schistocerca serialis cubense (assembly GCF_023864345.2). Lineage (NCBI taxonomy): Eukaryota > Metazoa > Arthropoda > Insecta > Orthoptera > Acrididae > Schistocerca > Schistocerca serialis. The sequence continues at coordinate 179,891,439 of NC_064645.1, forward strand.
CTAACAACCATCGTTAGAGAGGGAAAAACAATAGGTTAGCGATTTTTAAAGTATGTGGTCCCTAACAGAGCCATTAAAATTTCTTAGATGAGGCTGATGCGATACTGAAAGTTGTCCAGAATAGTCCTTTGCGATGTACCCTATATATTTCTAAAAATTGTATTAGTTCCTTCAAAAAGATAAATCTGGTGTGTAAACCACTGTCCTATAGTAGGAAACCTCTCTGTGAAATAATGCAATCCGTTTCAGGACGATTGGACGCACGACCCGTTTGGTGCCGACATGGACGAGGAGGGGAGGATCTTCGCAAGAGGAGCCCAGGACACCAAGCAGCTGGCCATCATGGCCGTGGAGGCGGTTCGCCGTCTGAAGATGCGGGGTGTCAAGCTGCGCAGAAACGTTCTCATCACCGTGATGCCAGGTACCGTATAAATCTGCAAAGCCACATTAAACAGCGGTTCACAATCGCATTAATGTGATAAGAGGGATATTCACACATGATCCACTGCGAATATCTCCGAATTGAGATGTGCAGTTTTTATGCATATTTCAGAGAATGAAAGACGTAGTTCAGTGCATCCAATAATAAGTAGAGTGTGTTTAGTGGCATCTGTATGTTAGACAGAATAATGCAAATTCTCGCTTCTACTTCACAGTGGAGCTGATGTGGCTCAAAGTGGAGTATGCAGGGTCACAGCACAATTGAGGGGCTTAAAACCACAAGTCATCGATTTTGAGACTGCAGCACGTATGCATACTCCTGATATCTGTTCACCTTACGGTGAACCCACTTTATCTGTATTGATCCTTTACAGTATATGCGTGAACACTTCCGAAAAGTTGTCTCACCGATTTCGCTGATAGTCACTTCCATATGAACCAAAATCACAAATTTTCACTGATGCACGGATGCTCACTGGGTACAGTGGCGCCCATTTTTTCATAAAAGCTGGAAGCTCTTGAAGTACCGCCCCACCACAACTTCACGTTCCATGGTTTCAGCATTCATCTCTATCAAATGGAAGACAATTTCACAAACTTTAAGAGTATTACTGACCTCAGTGCCATACCAATAGTTGATGTTCGTAGTAACAGTGTCCATCACAGAAATTTTACAGTGATGAAGCTTTCAACGGGTTTCTATGAACTGTTATTTATAATAACATATTCTACTCTGGAGTCGTGGCAGGCCACCATCGAGGGAGTACACAATTTATTTCCGAGCAGTTTGTAGATGTCTTACATACTTAGATGGAAGCCCAACATGAACCTTGGGCACACAAAGAATTAACAAAACTACTAGATCACATTTGAAACACATAGACGTAATAAGACTACCAGACTTCATGCCTCAAGTGAACAGACAGTTTTATCTGAACTTCAAGCCAGAGAACGTGCTTGATGAAAGTGATGATAATGAGGACAATGAAGTGTTGGTAAAGGTCGTAACTCTGTGTGTGGTACATTTTGTTCTTTTTGTTCTGATTCTAGTTGAACATTAATTACAAACTATGAACAGTCAAAAGACGCTATTTACTCTAGCCTATGAGTGAAAATTTTGTGAATAAACAATAATTCTAAGAATTATAGGCATTAACTACAACATCATAACCTGAAGTGAGTTCCGTAAGTTCATTTCTGTACTGGTTCTGCGGTGAATCTCCTAATTTGTTCTCTTCATACTCCACCTAATTTTCAACCTCGTTCTGTAGCACCTGATCTGAAACGCTTAGATTTTCTTCTGTTCCGGTATACCCACAGTACAATATTCAGTACCATACAACTGCATGTTCCAAACTTATATTCTCAGAATTTTTTCCCTCAGATGTTTGATACTAAAATAGTCCTTTGGCCAAGATTGTACTTTTTCCTAATGTTGGCCTGCTTCTTCTGCTTCTCATGTCATTCTTCCTTCGTCCATCACTGGGTGTTTCCAAGATAGCAGAATTCCTTAACTTGGTCTACTTCATGATTGTTCACTAACCGAGATCTTACATTTCTCGCTGCTCTCATTTCTACTACTTTCATTATTTTCGTCTTTCTCCGGTATACACTGAATTCATAATCTGTATTCATTAGACTTTTCATCCCATTCAACAAATTCTATAATTCTTCTTCATCGTTATTGACGATAGCACTATCATCACCGAATCTAAACGCTGATACCCTACCTTCCTTTCCAACATCTATGCTTGGGCCTAACCATAATAGCAGGTGCCAGTTCGTATTTGCCTGCCAGTCCACTGTAGAGATGAACAGACAGTAGCCTTGTTTACAGTGAGATTTGACTCATTTCCTTTTCCAGGAACCCATTCTTTGCGTAGCGTTGTCAGTCTCCATTTTATATGCGCGATACTTCTGCCATTGTGATTAATTTTTCCTCCTCAAACAGCAAATCTAAGACTTCAGGCTTTTAATTTCTTCACCCATTTCGCACATCACCACCTCACTCAATTCTGCTACACAGCATTACATTACCCTTCTGAAGACACGATCCATTCCATTTACCTAATGTTCCAAATCCCTTGCGACTTTCTGCTGAACGACAGCAAAGTTAAGTTTTAATTCTTCGACCTGAACTTCACTTTCCGTATCTCATTTGTTCTTTGTTTTCCTGGTTTTTACTTTGCTGGTTGCTCATTGGATTGCCTGAATGACAGTGGGGTGCCATTAAAATTGGAATTACTGATATCTTGCAGTTACAACTCAATCTCCAACGAATGTTTCCGAGTCTCGCACCTTAAAATTATAATAATTCATTTGTATTTCCGTTGTATCGCAGCCCGGCTGGATTTTCAAGTGACCAGTAGTACATATTCCGAAGATTCATTTGCTCATAGGCTGATGACTCAGGAATATACACAAATCGTACATGGGTTACATGATTGCTTATAGATGGTACATGAGGGCTTAGGTTTGTGAGATGTCTTCTTCCGACAACGGGACAGTAGCTTCCGGCGCTGTTATCTTGTTACTATTTCATCAAGTTTCACACGTGTTATGTCGATACCTCTTTGAACATTCTTTCCACTGTCTTAGAATAAAATATGCAGTTTTATTAAAATACACACACACACTAACTTAGCGTAATAATTTGAGAGCTATAATAGTTAAAAATTACTGCCCTACACTATAAAATTCGGTTTATAGTCCACCAAAAGAGCTTCAGCTCTTTGAAACAACCCTCCTCTATGCAAGAATTTTGCTTTCCGTACTTTTGGAGGAGGTAGTATGGATGAAAACAAGAAAAAATTGTCTAGTAAACATGTGCTCTAAAAATTGCATGTCTTAAGAGCTACGATCATCTGTTCAATAAAAGAGATGTGTATCAAAGCAGCGAAGATGAAGAAGTGTTCATAGCCTACGTTTACTGAACTTTCTTTCCTTTTTTGATCTATACTTCCACCTCTCAAATTATTTAAAGCAAAGAACTTGCAATAGAAGAGTTTTTTTCACAGTAACGAAGATGGAGGAAATCTCATAGCTCTTAAAGTATGCTTATTAGAGCCCATGTTTACTAGAGCATTTTGCCTCGAAAGGTTGTTCCTAACATATCCTTGAATATTGACCATTCCCCCTGGGACACCCAGTATAATTAAACACACATGCAAATACGATGGATAAAATTGCTTGAAGGAATTTAAAAAGTCTGTGTGGTTACCTAAAAACCAGTCGCTGGTTTTCTCTGAATTTGTTTATTAACTGTCGTGACGCCCTTCGTGTTTAACTAATCATCTGATGATTATAAAAATACAAAAGTAACAGATCTTATGTTACAAATCTGACAGAAAAAAGAGACAATTTTTCATATGTATTCAAACATAAAACCTTGTAAAGTTTTTTATTCACTGGTTTTATGCAACATACCAATTGAGTTTTTATAAGTAGAATCGAATTTTTGCCTGTGGTTGAGCAAGCAATTTTTTAAATGTTTTGTATACTCACATGCATGTTCAGTAACTGTTTTTTATGTAAATGTAATATATATGAAGATAGTAACTGTTCTCGAAAAAACAGATACCACTGATGACCGTGCGGCTTCTCAAGAATAAATGATAATTAATTGAAACCCTCAGCGGCCGACAGGTGTTGTTGATATACCTCGATACACCTTTCGGTAGCTGAGGGTTTCAATTAATTATCATTTATTCTAGAGAAGCTGCACGGTCATCAATGGTATCTGTTCTTTCGAGAACAGTTACTGTCTTCATATATATAGTTAAAGGCTACCCAGCCATTGACCTTTGTCCGTGCGAATGCGCACACCTTGCCCGAACTCTTACGGGAATCGTCGCCTTAGTGTGCGCGAGTATGAGTGTATGGGCCAATATCTGTTACGTACATTACGGTGGTGGTGGTTGTTGGGATGTTTAAGGGGGACTAAACAGCTAAGGTCATCAGTCCCCCACGTAGATTACGTATGTAGGTTGTGGACAGTTGGGAATGTGGGTCTCACGGGAAGCGTGAAGTCGCGCTATTCATCTGTGTCCTCGGTGGCTCAGATGGATATAGCGTCTGTCATGTAAGAAGGAGTTCCGGGTTCTAGTCCCCGTCGGGGCACACATTTTCAGCTGTCCCCATCCAGGTATATCAACAACACCTGTCGGCAGCTGAGGGTTTCAATTAACTACAGTAAATGTAGTACTTACCTTGGACACGAATTTGTGTGGCGCTCTTTAAGCGTGAATGAACACGGCTGCGCGACCATGCGGCCCTCCCTACACACAACGTGGCGCTGGCCATTGCTTGTATCGTATTCAACAGTCAGGGTCGAACTGCGCAGATAATGGAGCTACCTGTTATTCTGTGTATTAGTAATGACAGTATTTGACGTCTGCATCAAGGTTTCATATATTTCTATCTAAAACTGTATGTATTTCTGCATCAAAAAGTGTGTTCTTTTTTAATATTGTTCATATAGAACTGTTCTCAAGAGAAATTTGCGTTACTGTAAGATTTGTAACATAACATCTGTTATTTTTGTCTTTTTGTTTAGGTCATCAGGTGATGGGTTAAGCGCGCCATGACAGTTAATAAGCATAATTCAGACAAAAAAGTAGAGATTGTTTTTAAGGAACCACCTAGCTTTTTTGAATTGTTTCCAGTAATTATATTCATAATGGTTGCATGTCTCTACAAGGACCTGAAGTCTAATTTAAAATACAGTAGAGTTCAAGAGTAAATGAAAGGCCCTTCCTTTGGCCGGATTCTTTAACTGCATTGAAAACTGTTGTCACTGATTTGGTTTAGCTTATCTGCATGTTAGGTGGCTCACATTTTCCGACGTATCGCCATGGTGCAGATCGTGTAGGAAGAATCACAAATAGTATTCGTTTTCTCTGTGAAAACATAGCTACAAGCTGGCCACTTACGTGACTATTTTATGTTTTAACTCTCATACTTGTAATCCAACGACGTACTGTACATATTAAATTCTAATAATTTTGATGCACTGCTACTGAATAAAAAGTTAGTTACATCTCTTTCATCTGTCACATTTATTCTTGACAAATCTGCTATGTATGTTTTGTGTAAAATAGGTTAAAGTTTAATTTCGTTAGATGATTTTTATCAAGTTAACTCAAATTGTTTACTTGCATTAATTCTAGCACTCATTGATAATCAGTTTTCTTTTCTGTTACAATAACTTTATGCGAGACTGAGTTTGCGTCGACTTAAAATGATGTGCTTTAAATATCTCTGTTTCTCAGATGAGGAAATAGGAGGCGCAGATGGCATGGAGAAATTCGTGCAGTCTGAAGACTTCCATAAGCTGAACGTTGGCTTCGAACTGGACGAGGGTCCAGTTTCGCCTGAGGAGGAATACGCCGTTACCAATGGCGAAAGGAGCTCATGGAGTGAGTGTTGACTTATTGCTTGTGTACTATAAATTTTCAATATAGCTCATGTAACAGTACTCATACGATTCCTCACGCATGTCGTTGAAGGAGAACATCAATATATGAACAACCTCGTGATGCCTCACGTATATGCACAATATAATTGGTGTGATCGTCGCCGTGCAAACTGATAATGCATATACAAGGTGCAGAAAAATTGTGTCATATAATGTTAACCCTGGATAGTTGAAGCCAGTAGGAACCAAAACTACTACCGATTGGCCGCGGAACTGCCCTGTTGCCGGATGCTCCGGACAATGCATGACCGCAAATCCTCTGCCTGCCAGAAATCGCGATGTAGCCAAGGCGGTCCGCACGCTCGGTGGTAGCTCGCCAGCCTTCCACTCCGGGGGCCTGGGGCCGAATCCACCGGCGTCCCGACACATCCATTGTAGTTTCATGATAAGCCGTACCAGGAAGAAACCCCTGTCTACAGCTGTTAGTTCACGAACAGAAAGTCTTTTACTCTTTTTTTTTTTTTTTTTTTTTTTTTTTTTTTTTTTTTTTTTTTTTTTTTGCTAGGACATTGTTGATTTAAAGCAGGTGCGACCCTCTGACGCTACACAAGCTTCGTAACGTCAATGGTATTTTGCCTGACTCCTTCAAAGATTCCTGGCATTGCCCTGATGTGACTGGCGGCATGTTGAATGCGATCCACTACTTCCTCTTCGTTTCTAGGAGGTTCGCGTCCTAGTGAGTGAACTAGAACCTTGAAGAATCCCCACAGGCGAAAGTCCGCTGGCGTGAGGTCTGGTGATCGCGGGGGCCATGTCCTACGAACATCTCTGCCAATTACCCGGCCGTCGAAGAGTTCATTTAAACACCCATGTATAGCATGACTGTTATGTGCGGGCGCCCCATCATGCTGCAACCACATGTGTAGCCGTATGTCCAGGGGAACACCTTCCAGCAGGCTGAGTATAAAAAAAAATGTTCAAATGTGTGTGAAATCTTATGGGACTTAACTGCTAAGGTCATCAGTCCCTAAGCGTTCACACTACTTAACCTAAAGTATCCTAAGGACAAACACACACGCCCATGCCCGAGGGATGACTCGAACCTCAGCCGGGACCAGCCGCTCAGTCCGTGACTGCAACGCCATAGACGCTCGGCTAATACCGCGCGGCGCAGGCCGGGTAGAATTTCTTGCAAAACGTGAAAGTAGTTTGCCCTGATAAGTCGAGGAGGTAGACGGACCGGCCCAAACAGATGGTCACCAACAGTGTCTGCCAAAATGTTGAGCGAAAATCGTTCCTGCTGTCCGTGGTCGTACGTGACGTGAGGAATTCCCATTGCCCAGTAATGAACGTTTCGAGTTTTGTAAACGCCATCCCAATGGTAGGTGCACTCAGCGGTAAACAACACAATGGCGGGGAAGTCGGGATCTCGTGTAACAAGTCGCAGAAACCACCGGCAAAACGCTAGCATGTGTTCATAGTCCGCCACAGGATTTAGGTCTTCGCCATGGTGGAAACTAAATCGATGCTGGCCGTCATCCCCGTAAACGTCCCAGAGTAACCGATGAGTGACCACCATGTCGTGTCCAACGGCTCGAGTACCTGTCGTGGGTGCTTCCTCGAAGCACTCGGGAACAATCTCTTCAAATGCAGCATCCCGTCGTGTTCGAGGTCTTCCAGCTTTACCATGATATCCTGATGACGAACCTGTTTCGCCAAGTCGCCGGTGAATAGCTGTAAACGTTTGCGGGTGTGGATGGCGTCTTTCTGGGTACCGTTTCTCATACAACCGTAGAGCTTCATGCGCATTACCTTCGGCTAGTCCATAAAGAAAAACCATATGTCGTTGTTCCTCAAACAAATACTGTGCTACCATAATGAGATTTTCACTCTGCAGCGGAGTGTGCGCTGATGTGAAACTTCCTGGCAGATTAAAACTGTGTGCACTTGCCCGCCAAAGGCAAAGGTCCCGAGTTCGAGTCCCGGTCGGGCACACAGTTTTAATCTGCCAGAAAGTTTCACATCAGCGCACACTCCGCTGCAGAGTGAAAATCTCATTCTGGAAACGTCTCCTAGGCTGTGGCTAAGCCACGTCTCCGCAATATCCTTTCTTTCAGGAGTGCTAGTTCTGCAAGGTTCGCAGGAGAGCTTCTGTAACGTTTGGAAGGTAGGAGACGAGGTACTGGCAGAAGTAAAGCTGTGAGTACCGGGCGTGAGTCGTGCTTCGGTAGCTCAGATGGTAGAGCACTTGCCCACGAAAGGCAAAGATCCCGAGTTCGAGTCCCGGTCGGGCACACAGTTTTAATCTGCCAGGAAGTTTCACTGTACTACCATGCTTACTGTATGACTTAATCGCAGGTGACGTGTGTGTGCTCCAAAGCGAAGCTTATATGCGAATGCCTCTGACGTGAGGTGAAGACAAACAGCAAGACCTATTCGACGCGTGTGCGTATCACGTTGGGGCAGTGACGGGGCGAGGGACGTTTGTATGTGTGTATCGACAACCATAACGATGCCCGTCAACCGACAAACGAGAACAGGGAAATCCCACGGCCAAGTTTCAAAAATGGCTATAAGCACTATGGGACTTAACATCTGAGGTCATCAGTCCCGTAGACTTGGAACTACTTAAACCTAAATAACCTAAGGACATCACACACATCCATGCCCGAGGCAGGATTCGAACCTGCGACCGTAGCAGCCGCGTGTTTCCGGACTGAAGTGCCTAGAAACGCTCGACCATAGCGACCGGCGGCCAGGTTTCTGTGATATAAAAGTGGTGCGTAGTCGATCTACATAATATTAGCAACTTCGGTTCCTACTGGCATCAGTTATCCAGGGTTAAAACTCCGTGACCCAATTTTTCTCCAACTGGTATACACGATTCTTTTTCCCGGGACCACGCTACCGATGTCCATTACTATATACCTCAGCAGAATTACATAATATTCAATTTGAGCATAAAAGTACAACGTAATTACAATTAAACTTTCGGTACTTGAGACAGCGTAACCTGAAAGCATATACCTAACTTTATAAGAATGATGTTCAGACTTTGCGCTGCAGGAGATGTGTTGTTAGAAGTGTTACTTTCATAACATGGCGTTAGGCGTCGGTACTGCACAACGACGTAGTGTTGAGCAGCTCTGACGCCGAGGACCAAGGACACGCAGCGAGAAACGTTACTGCCTCGCCAAAATAAGACCCCCTCCTCTACGGTAGAGAGGCGCTTTGGACTAAACTGTTCTGATAGACAATGGAGCTCCACCTCGCATTGTGTACTGTGTATTAAACCAGTGACCCAGAGACGATGGAGAGGCTTCGTGCCGCCGTAGAGATCAGTGATTCACAATCCCACAACAGGCCACAGCAGTCCACCCACCCCACCGCCGCCCCACATCGAACACAGGGTTATTGTGCCGTTCGACCTCCATTGCCCCCCCCCCCCCCCCACCAACACCACCAGGAACGTCTCCTACCACACGAGTGTAATCCCAAATGTTTGCGTAGTAGAGTAATGATGTACGCGTATGTGGAGGTAATGGTTGCACAGCAGTCGCCAACATAGTGTAACTGAGGAGGAATAAGAGGAACCAGCCCGCATTCGCGAAGTAGATTGAAAACCGCCTTAAAAACGATCCACAGGCTGGCCGGCACACGGGACCTCGACACTAATCCGCCGGGCAGATTCGTGCCGGAGACCTGCCCGCCTTCCCGCTCGGGAAGCAGGGCGCTAGACCGCGTGGCTAGCTGGATGGGCCACCCACCTCGCATTGCTCGAGAGGCCACTCGATTACTCCGAGACTATAGTGTGCGCTGGGCTGCCCCCTGCACATTTCGGCCACCACACTAACTTGCATGCTTCCAGGCCAGGTACTACTTGACCACGATATTACTGAACCTGGTCACCCGTGGCCGTTATCGGAAACACACAATGACCTTACAGTAAACAAGTATGTAGGTGACTAAGGTAAGCGCATCGCACTGTGAATAATTTCAAAATAGCTGTGCATATACTTTCAAGTGGTTCAGCGTGTCTTAGCGATGTGCCACGATAAAAATTCAAGGTAAGATGACTTACGCGGCCTCACTCCCAGGTACAATAATATTGTGGTAGGCTAATACAGCCCAATATATCATGGCAAATAGCAAGCCGCCAGCAGCCGTCACAGCCTTCGGGCGCCATAACCTCTCCGACAGGCAGCTTGCCTGTCGCGGCAGTGAGCGGTATAGGCGACACACTACCTCCCTACTCTACGCCATGTGGCCTTTCAGTGCTACGCGATTACCCATGTGTGGGAGACTATTTACTCTGCCCCTGACCACGCAGGAGCCTTCTGTCTCAACGACTTCACCACAGTAAAACCCAGATAACTAACCCTCACCTACACGCCACCTAACAGAAAGCTCACTAAATCTACTAACTTGTCGAACATGGGAACTATACTCTACCAATGTCTTTACGCATACAAATCCCTCATTCGTCGCATCCTTTGTTATGCAAATGTTGTGTGGATATCCTCCTCACGCAAGTTCTAAAAGACCACCCAGACACACTAACGCCATGCTTCCGCCTCGCTTTCTGCATCCAGTTACCTTACCCCACAAAATGGTTCAAATGGCTCTAAGCACTATGGGACTCAACATCTGAGGTCATCAGTCCCCTAGACTTAGAACAACTTAAACCTAACCAACCTAAGGACATCACACACATCCATGCCCGAGGCAGGATTCTAGCCTGCGACCGTAGCAGCAGTGCGGTTCCGGCCTGATGCGCCTAGAGCCGCTCGGCCACAGCGGCCGGCATCTTCCTCCACAAGGATCCTTTACCAGATCATCAAATTCCACCTCTCTTCAATCATATCGAACGCCTCCAAATAACCTACACCATCAGCAAACTCGACTCCAATAATACTATGGTGTCCCGCCTCCTTTCGAATCTTAGTGTGCTGCCGCGCCTCTACCTATATATCCCACCAACCCTCCACCTGCATGCCCTAGACGTCCTCTCCTGAAGAAATTTTCGCCGTCTCTCACTCCCAGACCATGAACTCCAATCCGACATATACCCATCGTACCAAACCTGAATCCAACCAACTTATCCAGCTCCTCCCCTCCCCCCTACCGCACGTGAAGGGCTACCTCGTCGTCCTCTACCCAGACCACACCTTCTCCTTTTTCCCTTCCCTGTCGCACTACGGCCCTTTTTCTTCCAAAATAGATCGCAATTTCAGCTACACCACTCTCCTTGTCCGTCACAGCCACCCCTATGTCATTAAAAGTCTTCATCATCAGTACTCGTCACCTCCACTCTCCTATCTCCAAACATACACACATTTCTTTTCATCGACAATTTACCGTCCAAGTGCAGGTGCTTTTCCAGGTTTTAGTTATAGTTTGCTGTGTTACATTTTTATTGGTCGGTGCCTCTTCTGTCGTGTTCAGTGCTTTTCTTTTAAAAAAATAATGTCTTCTGTGTTCTTCAAGTGTTTTTAACCATGCTGTCTGTCGAAATTTCTGTCAGCGTTCTTAAACTATTCATGAAGGGAGCACGCAAGGGAAAGTGTACAAGTCGGTGGTAAGGCCTGCTATGATATACGGGGCAGAGACACGGCCAATCAGAGTAGTCCAGGAAAGGAAGATGGAAGTGGCGGAAATGAGGATGCTGAGGTGGATGTGTGGGGTAACAAGGAAGGACAGGATTAGAAATGAATTTGTTATAGGAGCTGTGAAAGTGGGACCCATGGAGAAAAAGATACAAGAGAGCAGATTAAGGTGGTGCGGACACTTACAGAGAAAAGGGGAAGAGTATATCGGAAACAGAACTGAAGATATAAAGATTGAAGGAGCGAGAAGGAGAGGAAGACCGAAGATGAGGTGGAAGGACAAGATATATGGGGACCTAAGGGAGAAAGAATGGAAGAAGGAAGAAGCAATGGATAACCATGGAGGAGAAGGATCCAGAAGAGCAACGCCGACCCTACGTGACGTGGAACAAGGCGACGATAAAGAAGAAGAAGAAGAAGAAGAAGAAGGCAGCACTGTTTCTTACGTTCTCCCTTAACGCCGTCTGTAAACCATTAAATTCGTGGTAAATACGTCTCCTTGTTTTGTGTTCAACAGCTAAATCTGTTTCTGATGTTTGCTGGCTGAAGAGGAGGTTGAATGTACCGCTGCCAGCCGAATCCCCCGCCCACATGGGGACGAGAGGGGATGAAATAACAAAGAAACAAATGCTAGAGCAGTTGCGTATCAGGGCTTCACGCCTGCCACATCAGCAGCTCGCCGTCCGGAGTCGTCGCCCACGCCGTGAAGCACCTGTTGCTGACGCCACGCAGGATCTCCGCCTACCAGCGCATGGTGCCACGCCACGCCTCACGTCTTCCCACCGGCAGCTGTCGTCCACACAGCGATCACCTCCCATATATGCCGACGCCCGACGTCCCGGAAGTACTGTCGTCACTCCGGCAGCCATCATCTTCCTAGCCGTCGTGTTTGACAACTGCTGACACCCGAATTCCAGGAATTACCCTCAGGTTCAATACTAACGTCGATTATTCTCGGCTCCTCGTAATACGCCGCCTGCTACGAAACTGGCGCAGCTCAGGCAACACCTTGGAGAGACTTTTCTGTTTTTACTGAAATTGTGTGAAATTCACCCACGGACGTTGTATAGGAGTTCTGATTTCTATATCGATATTAAACATTGGTGCTGCAAAGTGAGTTTCATCACTCGTCGATACGAGGTTACTTCAGTAACAGATATGGAGAAGACCGATACCAGATTTCCCGATAATACAAGAAGTACTGCTCTTCTTTGAACTTCCTCGATGTAGTCGGTTAATCGTGTATCCTATCTGCTAAGGACAGCAAACGGAGGATCCCACACCGCGGAGCAGCACTGCAAAAGATGATGGACAAGTGTAGTGTAGGCAGTCTCTCTAGTAGATCTGTTGCATCTTCTAAGCGTTCTGACAATAAAACACAGTCGTTGATTCACCTTCTGCATAACATTTTCTGTGTGTTCTTTCCAATTGTAATTGTAATTCCTAGGTATTTAGTTGAATTTACGGCCTTTACATGTGACCGATTTATCGTGTAACCGAAGTTCAACGTATTTCTTTTAGCACTCCTGCAGACGACCTCACACTTGTCATCATTTAGGGTCAACTGCCAATTTTCGCATTATATAGATACCTTATCTAAACCGTTTTGCAGATTCTTTTGATTTTCTGATGACTTTACTAGACGATAAACGATAGAATGATCACCAAACAACCTTAGACGGCTGCTCAGATTGTCTTCTAATCGTTTGTATAAATAAGGACCAGCAGAGGGCTTGTAACACTACCTTGGGGAACGCCTGAAATCACATCTGTTTTACTCGATGACGTTCCGTCACTTACTGTGAACTGCAATCTGTCTGACAGGAAATCATGAACCCAGTCACGTAACTGAACGATATTCCATAAGCACGCGATTTCGCTACAAGCCGCTTGTGAGGTACAGTGTCAAAAGCCTTCTGGACATCTATAAATACGGAATCGATTTGAAAACCCTTGTCCATAGCACTTTGTGTGAGTAACCACCTGGTTGTGTTTCACAAGAACGATGTTTTCCAAATCCGTGTTGACTGTGTGCCAATAGTCCGTTCTCTTCGAGGTAATTCATAGTGTTCGAACAAAATGTACCTTCCAAAATCTTGCTGCTCAAATGGATTAATGAAGTGGATTATCCCTATTGCCTTTCTTGAATGTTAGTGTAACCTGTGCCACTGTCCAGTCTTTGGGTACGGAGATTTTGTCGAGCGAGCGGTTGTATATGATTGTTAAGTAAGGAGCTGTTGCATCAGCATGCTCTGAAAGGAGACTAATTGGTATACAATATGGATTTTAAGACTTGCTTCTATTAAGTGATTTAAGCTGCTTGACTACTCCAATGTTATCTACTTCATGTTGGCAGCTGTTTTTGATTCGAATCCTGCAATATTTACTTCGTCTTCTTTGGTGAAGGAATTTCGGAAGGCTGCGTTTAGTATCTCTGTAGCACACTGTCATCGGTAGTATTTCCATTGCTATCGCGCAGCAAAGTGATCGATTGTGTCTTACCGCTAGCATACTTCACATACGACCAGAATCTCTTTGGATTTTCTGCCAGATTTCGAGACAACTTTTGTTGTGGAATCTATTATAAACATCTCGTATCGATGTTCGAGCTTCTTTAAAAGGTAGCCAATCTTGGAGGTTTTGCGTTAGTTTAAATTTGTCATACTGGTTTCGTTGTTTCTGCAATAGTGTTATGACTCCTTTTGAGTACCAAGTTGATCAGCTCGGTCGTTTGTTACAATCTGTGGCATTATTCCAGTCTGTGGCATAAATCAGCAAACCAGTGTTTGATAGTATTAGTTGAAAACAGTCTTGGTTGAAATTTAGTTTTTTTATTTATCAACTACGCGTTTCACCTATTTAGGCATCTTCAGGTTGATCTTAATTTGGCATTTCTTAAGACGATCCTTTAGACAGTGTAGCTAAAGGGCATCGTCAAGTACATAGGGCCAACATTGCTTCGTTAACCTCAGCAAATACTTTCCACGTTAACGAAGCGTTCCGTTCCGAACAATGGTCTGATTCTTTGGAAATAGATTTACTTTTAACTATAGAATGTAATTTTCCGTGCACTCCCAACCTGTATTATCTGGTTGTGCGAATTGTACAGCAACACTTTTCTGATTCCCAGAAGTCAAAGTGCGCTGCCGAGGATTCACTGGACATGGCTCCATCCCCGTGCCTGGAACTCCTGGAGAAAAACTGCGGATCGTCCTGGATCGCTTCATGGACTTCCGCCAAGAAGAGCTGGACAAACTACAGCAAGATCCCAACCTATGGATGGCCGACATCACCAGCACGAATCTCACCATAGTCGAGGTACGAAACACACTCAGAATGCCAACAAAGGCTTCTGTGTGAAATGATCCCATTTGAAATCAACAAAAATCCATTACTTCTCTAATTTTATGCAAAGAAAAAATAAAAGAAATTCTCTTCATGCTTTAACCATTCAAGTAACTATCAGAATGACATCTGGTTTTCGGATTTTAACCGCATTTCTCGGACAAAATTTTCGTACCCTGCTGCGGAAGCCACTATCAGATGCCTTCCGAAAAAAAACTGCTATCACAAGCAATTCTAAAAATAAATTATTCAAACACATTTTCTTTTGTAATCTGAGAATGTCTGTTATAGCCAGTGTGATTTTGTAGATAAGTACTAATGCAACTTAATGCAATTTAATCAAACGAGCTAAGTAGAAATTTTTCCCAATTTCACACACTATGTGTGTTTCAGCGATGCCTTCATAATGAATCTGGTTTTCCAAGCTAAGTGCAAACTCGTATAGGAGTCAGTAAAGTCCATCTCTTATAATAATGATATATTAGAATTCTCGGGGCGACATTTCAGTTTTAGCAGACTTCGCATCGGACCATTTGCAGAATGACGCCCAGTTTTACAACTGAAAAACATATACCATGTTTGTTTGCGACACCATCATCCGCAGCAAGCATGGAAATATTCATTTTGTAAATAAAACCCACTTTTTTTGCAGACGTGTTTCAGCTTTCTGCTTTAAGGCATCTTCAGAGGAATAGTTATTCGAGTTTCTGGCTGGCATCTGCGCTTCCTCATCTGGTGACATGCTGCAGGTCGCGTTTTAACTTCACTTACGAAACATAAGCACATCTACGCGCTACAAACTTCTTTCTTCGCAAGTTTCATGTTCCTCGCACTAATTGTTGTGGAGCACAATTATTCTTCTTCTCTCACTAGTTGTCGATGTTTTACCTAAAGGTATGACTTAAAGTTGTAACTATTGTGTGTTCGCCGGCTGTGGTGGCCGTGCGGTTCTAGGCGCTGCAGTCTGGAACCAAGCGACCGCTACGGTCGCAGGTTCGAATCCTGCCTCGTGCATGGATGTGTTTGATGTCCTTAGGCTAGTTAGGTTTAAGTAGTTCTAAGTTCTAGGGGACTGATGACCTCAGATGTTAAGTCCCATAGTGCTCAGAGCCATTTGAAACATTTTTTTATTGTGTGTTCCCGTTATGTCCTAGCAAAAGAAATAAAGTGGAAACACTTTAGTTACGACTTCATATAGGTACATAACCATGTTGTACTATGGAACATGCTTTCAGATTTAGAAAAACATTAATTTTCTAAAGTGATTTTTGTAAATTCTAACTGACTAGTCTCTTAAACTTCAACATACTTTTCATCACTACTAAGTTGTGATCTGAGTCTGTATCTGCTCTTGGGTACGCAGGACATTCCAGTACCTGATTTCGGAAGCTAATCTAACTGAAATCTTTCCGTATAACCTTTTACAAGCATATCTCCTTTTCTTGTTATCCTTGAACAGAGTATTCGCTATTACTTGCTGAAATTTATTCCAGAACTCAATTAGTCTTTCTCCTCTCTGATTCCTAGTACCAAGCCCATATTCTTCCGTAATCCTTTCTTCTACTCCTTCCCCTACAACTATAAACATCGAATAATCTAAACATTTAGCATCGTACTTGTCAGTAGACGTGCAGCAGGGTGATGAGTATTTGAAGAGCACAACATCCCTGAGATAACTGTTTGATTACCAGGGAGGGTCTGCACTGAACGTAATCCCACCCGAGATGTCTGCAGTGTTCGACTTGCGCATCAATCCACTGATGGACTTCGACAAGCTGGAGGAGAAGATCTGGCAATGGTGCTCAGATGCTGGAGAAGGAGTTGAGCTCGAGTTTTTGGCAAAGCAAGATAAGGTACCAACCACTCTTATCGGCGCAGACAACAAGTGGTGGACAGCCTTCCAGAAAGCTACCGAAAAACTGTAAGTAAACATTAAATATGCGCTGGAAGTCTCGCGCCTACGGGTAATATTTTTAACTCATTACGCTAACGTAGGGCATTCTCTGTAGCACACATTTTCCTCCTACACCTAGCGGCAATGAAATCAGTAGCTCATTATCTGAAAATCAGAAGGCAGCTATGAAAAACATAACAAGATTACTTGCAAGCTGAAAGCTACGTTAAAAAAAATCAAAAAATAAAAAAAATTCTTCGTCATGCAGAGCAGTTGTCACATCAGAGTGCGCGCACACACACACACAAACACACACACACACACACCCACACACACACTGAAGATTTCTCTGCACATTGCTAAGCATGATGATGGAAATCTTGGTTCAATCTTTACGGAGCAGACGTAATATGTTGGACCGGTAATACCATTTCGACACAGGAAAATAACCGTTGATACACCGTCTTCGAATCGACCGTAACAGACTTACCGACGAGTAGCATTTTAGTATCAAATGATTAAAAAGTTAGCCGGCCGCGGTGGCCGAGCGGTTCTAGGCGCTTCAGACCGGAACCGCGCGACTGCTGTGGTCGCAAGTTCGAATCCTCCCTCGGGCATGGATGTGTGTGATGTCCTTAGGCTAGTTAGGTGTAAGTAGTTCTAAGTTATAGGAGCTGATGACCTCAGGTGTTAAGTCCCATAGTGTTCAGAGCCATTTGAACCATTTGATTAAGGACTTAACTCACGAAAAATTGGTACGGGATAAATTTTTCCCCCATTAGCGCTCTACGATTTGTATATAAAGAGAAAGCATCATGTATATAAAATACTGCAGACTTTAATACCATTCTTATTGTCATCTTCAGTCCGAAGGCTGGTTTGATGCTGCTATCCATGCTACTCAATCCTCTGGGAGCCTCTTCATCCCCGAAAAACCACTGCAACCCGCATGTTTCTGAATTTGTTTAGTGTATTCCGCTCTTGGTCTGCATCTTGAATATTCACATCCGGCAATTCCCTCCAATACGAAACTGGTGATCCCGTGATGTCTGAGAATGAGTGCTGTCAACCGATCCATTCTTTTGGTCAAGTTGTGCCACAAATATCTTGCCTCCCCAATTCTGTTTAGTACTTCCTCATTAGTTATGTGACTTACGCGTCTAATCTTCTGTATTCTTCTGTAGCACCACATTTCAAAAGCTTCTGTTCTCCCTTAACTAAACTGTTTATCGTCTACGTTTCACGTCCATACATGACTACACTCCAGACCAATACCTTCAGAAAAGACTTTCTAACACTTAAATCTATATTTGATGTTAACAAATTTCTCTTCTTTAGAAATGCTTTTCTTGCCATTGCCGGTGTACACTTTACGTCCTTTCTACTTTGCCCATCATCAGTTACTTTGCTGCCCAAATATCAAAACTCATCTGCTGCTTTAAGTGTCTCGTTTCCTAATCTGATCCCTTTGCATCAACTGATTTAGTTCGAATACATTCATTATCCCTGTTTTACTTCTGTTGATATTCACCTTATATACTCTTTCCAGTACACTGTCAATTCTGTTCAACTGGTCCCTGAAGTCTTTTGTTGTCTCCAACAAGATGGCAATGTCATCGGCAAACCTCAGAGTTTTTATTTCGCCTCCCTGAACTTTAATTCCTACTCCAAATTTTTCTTTAGATTCCTTTACTGGTTGTTCAGTACGTATTGAATAACATCGAGGGTAGGTTACAACCCTGTCTCACTCCTTTCCCTACAACTGCTTCCCTTTCATGCCCCTCGGCTCTTATAACTGCCGTATGGTTTCTGTACAAGTTGTAAATAACCTTTCGCTCCCTGTATTTTAGCCCTGCTACTTTCAGAATTTCAAAGATAGTACTCCAGTCAACATTGTCAAAAGCTTTTTCTGAATCTACAAAAGCTATAAATGTAGGTTTGCGTTTCCTTAACGTACCTTCCTACATTTCTCCGGAATACAAACTGATCTTCTCCGAGATCTACCTCTATCAGTTTTTTCTTTCTTCTGTAAGGAATTAGTTTTAGTATTTTGCAACCATGACTCATTAAACAGAGAGTTCAGTAATTTTCACACCTGTCAGCAACTGCTTTCTTTGGAATTAGAATTACTCCATTCCTCGGTGAGCCGGAGGGCATTTCGCCTGTCTGATGCATCTTGTACACCAGATGGAAAAGGCTGTCATTAGTTCTGGCGGAATATCGTCTAGTCCCGAGCACTGTTTCGACTTTAATGTTTTATAGCTTTTTCAAATTCTTCCTGCAGTATCGTATCTCCCATCCCACACTCACCTACGCCCACTGTCCTTTCTATAATATTGCTTTCAAGTTCATCGTCTTTGTATAGAAACTCTACATATTCCTCCACCTTTAGTCTTCTACTTCATTGCTTAGGGCTGGTTTACCGTCTCAGCTTTGTATATAGATACAGCTGCTTCTCTCTTCCCCAAAGGCCTCTTTAATTTTCCTGTAGGCTTTATCTATCTTTCCCCTAGTGAGATATTGTTCTGAATCCTTACAGTTGTCCTCTAGCCATTCCTGCTTAATGCTAGGAGAACTATTTTATGAAAGCTTAAGGAGACTAGGTGGGCACCACTGCTGCAAGTTCAATTCGGAGCACTCTCGACGGTTACCACGCTCACAGTCTACGGTTGTGTGTTGCATATAATGACGAACATTCAAAGATGTGACGTTGCAGCTGTCGATCCCGAAAGTAAATTGGCTGACAGCTTCCTGCAGGCGAATGAAGTTATTATGTTTGTATCTTCACTTTTGTATGTTTGATAACAGTATCCACAAAAACTTTTAGACGTGCAATGTATGTACGAGTATTCCCTTGCCAGGAAATTCCTACGTGTGAAACCAATAATTTTACTATCAAGACTATTTCAATCAGTTCATAAAAGCATTGAAAAGCTAATCGCGATTCGGCCGACTAGCCATTGTCAACAGCACGCAAACATTGCTTGCCGATGACTGAATCGAAACGTACCAGCGTGAGCCTCAACGAATTCCTGACTCCTAGCAAGAGTCCATTTGAATCATCGTCATACTAGACACTACCCTGCAGTACTAATTATTTTACACCACCTGTCTGAAAGCGCATTGAGGGGAAACTCCTTAGTGATGGCGGCTCATATCTCGACATGCCCCTCAATGATAACATACTATCTGACCAGAAGTATTGGAACGCCGACTAGTGGACAACAGTATGGGACGTGCGCAACCTTCACCCTGATGACTGCAGGAACTCCCGTGGAGAAAAATTCAGTGAGACGTCTGAACGTCAGCGGATCAGTGGCAGTCCATTATTCCCCAAGACCCGAAACCAGAGATGGTAGTGATGTTGGACGCTCCGATCTGGAGCGAAGTCGACTTTCTGTCTCATCCCAAATGTTCTCTTCTTGGTTCATTTAAGGAGCCTGTGTAGGCCACCACATGTCATGAATTTTATTGTAGACAAATGACACGCGCCACATATGGTGCTTTCTGACATTATGAGTGGTCGTAAAGATTCAAATAATCATCCATCGTTTCCGAACTGTTCATCTACTGTAGCGAGTACAGTGTGTCCCTATCCTTCGGGATTCAGCGTTTTCTTAAGTTCAGTAAGAGAACTGCACCCTAACCGTGACGAAAAATACTCCCGTACCGTAGCGTCAGCTCCTCCGTACTTCACTGATTGCGCTGCACATGATGGCGGGTAACCTTCTCCAGGCAATGGTCAAATCCAAACGGTTCCATTGGACTGTCACAGTATACAGTGTGATCTATCATTCCAAATCACTCGTCTAAGTCGACTGGCATCTCTCTCTGTACACAACACCGAACGGTGACCACAGATATATGTGGTTTTCCAATGAGATGCTCGACCATTTTACCCCCTTCTTATTAACTTCCTAAGCACAGTCTTTGTGCTAACTGTACTGCTGGACTCCTGGTAACAAAAAATGGTTCAAATGGCTCTGAGCGCTATGGGACTTAACATTTGAGATCATCAGTCCCCTAGGACTTAGAACTACTTAAACCTAACTGACCTTAGGACATCGCACACATCCATGCCCGAGGCAGGATTCGAACCTGCGAACGTAGTGGTCTGGCGCTTCCAGACTGAAGCGCCTAGAAACGCTCGGCCACAACGGCCGGCCTGCTGGTAACACTTTGCAACTCACGAGTTATTCTTCTTTCTGATTTTATGCAACTTTTTACAACCATCCCCCACAATGCTCGACGGGGAATTTCATTCGCTACACCACGACTGCCTGGTCTCGGTTCAGCTGTGATTCTACACCTACATCTACATACATACTCCGCAATCCACCTTACGGTGTGTGGCTGAGGGTACCTCGTACCACAACTAGAATCTTCTCTCCCTGTACCACTCCAAACACAACGAGGGAAAAATGACTGCCTATATGCCTCTGTACGAGCCCTAATCTCTGTTATCTTATCTTTGTAGTCTTTCCGAGAAATGTATGTTGGCGGCAGTAAAATTGTACTGCAGCCGGCCTCAAATGCTGGTTCTCTAAATTTCCTCAGTAGCGATTCACGAAAAGAATGCCTCCTTTCCTCTAGAGACTCCCACCCGAGTTCCTGAAGCATTTCCGTAACACTCGCGTGATGATCAGACCTACCAGTAACAAGTCTAGCAGCCCGCCTCTGAATTGCTTCTATGTCCTCCCTCAATCCGACCTGATAGGGATCCCAAACGCTCGAGTAGTACTCAAGAATAGGTCGTATTAGTGTTTTATAAGCGGTCTCCTTTACAGACGAACTACATCTTCCCACAATTCTACCATTGAACCAAGACGACTATCCGCCTTCCCCACAACTGCCATTACATGCTTGTCCCACTTCATATCGCTCTGCAATGTTACGCCCAAATATTTAATCGACGTGACTGTGTCAAGCGCTACACTACTATTGGAGTATTCAATCACTACAAGATTCTTTTTCCTATCCATCTGCATTAATTTACATTTATCTATATGTAGAGTTAGCTGCCATTCTTTACACCAGTCACAAATCCTGCCCATGTCATCTTGTATCCTCCAACAGTCACTCAACGACGACACCTTCCCGTACACCACAGTATCATCAGCAAACAGCCGCACATTGCTATCCACCCTATCCAAAAGATCATTTATGTAGATAGAAAACAACAGCAGACCTACCACACGTCCCTGGGGCACTCCAGATCATACCCTCACCTCCGATTAACACTCACCATCTAGGACAACGTACTGGGTTCTATTACTTAAGTACTCTTCGAGCCACTCACATACTTGGGAACCAATCCCATATTCTTGTACCTTAGTTAGGAGTCTGCAGTGGGGCACCGAGTCAAACGCTTTCCGGAAGTCAGGGAATATGGCATCCGTCTGATACCCTTCATCCATGTTTCGCAAGATATCATGTGAAAAAAGGTCAAGTTGCGTTTCGCAGGAGCGATGCTTTCTAAAGCCGTGCTGATGCATCGACAGCAGCTTCTCTGTCTCAAGAAAATTCATTAAATTCGAACTTCGTATTTCCAATCGACAATCGGACCAGTAACAATCGACGTGGGCAGCTTTAGATGGGTTGACATGATCCTGACTGATGTGTTACTGAAGCGAAATCCAAAGATTAATGCAGGTTCGAAGAAACCGAGATCTTCTTCTACCACACTGTTTCTCTGCTGACAATATAGCACTCCACGCCTCCTTTTGTATAGGTGGCATATAGAGGACAGTTCTAGATTATGTAAGGGTGTCCTGATAATTTTCAGAGAGTGTACGTCAAGAACAAAGGGTCAGATCTCGTCCAGTTGGCATTCCTGCCACGTACTACAGTAATAACAGTGCACTTGACGGTAACATCCATTCTTACAGAGAACGAATGCTAACTCTTTGGATTAATTTTGTTTGTGCAATTGCATACAACCACAAAAATGCAATAAATTCGATTAGGTTCATCAGCAACAGGGCGAAAAGTATTTAAACCGACAAACTCTGGGAGGTTGTAGGGGACATCAAAACAAATATTTTTCCTTGATGTCATTTTTTCCTATGAGGATTATTTAAACCGGTGGAGGCCGTATTACGATCTTTAGTTGTTAGAGGCCGTATTATGCTCTTCAGTTGTAGGCAACTACTGTCTACCAGTGTAGTAGTGCATTGTTTCTGCTTACTAATGGAGCGATACACCTGGATTGAGTACAATGATATGGTTGGTGCGTACCACGTAGCGCACCACAACGGACGAGCTGCACAGCGGGTTTATCAACAACAACATCCTAATCACCGTATTCCACATTATACGACCGTTGCTGCTGTGTACCAACGTCTGCGTGAGACCGGGTCATTTAGTAGATTACCTGGACAGGGACGCCGTCACACGGTAAGAACGCTGCAGTTTGAGGAAGCTGTCTTGCAGCATGTGGAGCGCGATCCTTCAATCAGCACTTGTGCAATTGCACTTAACATGAGGATGAATCAGACGAATGTTAGATCAGTCCTTCGAGAGCAGTTGTTACGTCCATTTCATTTACAGCGTATCCACAACATGAAACCAGTTGATTATCCACCCAGAGCACAGTTTTCGCAGTGGTACCTGGAACAGTGTGAAATGCATCCTACATTTCGATCCTCTGTGTTGTTTACCGATGAAGCAACGTTCGGGCGTGATGGAATCTTCAACATGCATAATTCGTATGTTTGGAGTGAGGATAACCCACATGCCACAGTTACTAGAGCTCATAAAGTGCGGTTCTTCGTTAATGTGTGGGTCGGTGTTGTTGGGGGTTGTTTAATTGGGCCGTATCTGCTACATAGGCCATTGAGTGGCAGGCACTATTACAATTTTCTCGCCAGAGTATTGCCAGAATTGCTGGAAGACGTCCCGGTCCCTACAAGACAATGCATGTGGTTCCAACATGACGGGGCGCCGGCACATTTCAGTCGTCGTTTGCGTCGATTGCTGGACCGACGGTTCCCAGAAACGAGGGTTGGCAGGGGTGGTCCTGTACCATGGCCTGCTCTATCCCCAGATATGGTCCCCTCTGGATTTTTTTTGTGCGGTGAGAGATGTGCAACCTTGTTTACGCAACTCCTGTTGCATCAGAAGAGGATCTGGTTGCCCAGATAGTAGTAGCTGCAGGAACAATTCAGGATACTCCTGGGGTTTTTGCCCGTGTCAGTCAGAACATGATCCGACGGTGTAACCTTTGTTTATGTGTCAATAGAAGCATTTTTGAAAACCTACTGTAATTGAAATTGGGTTGTGTTAATGTGTTGTCTCTTGGTCATAAAAAAAATTGTAAAAGTGTTTGTTGGTTTAATTAACTGGCCACCAGAGAAATCTTCCTCTACCGGTTTAAATAATCCTCATAGGAAAAAACGACATTAGGGAAAAATATTTGTTTTGATGCCCCCTACAACCTCCCAGAGTTTGTCGGTTTAAATACCTTTCACCCTGTATAACAACAGAAGCCAATATTGTGAATGTGCCAAAATCATTTATTTGGGATCACTGCCTTAGGGCTTGCCTCTATTATTTTTCTGTAGTATTTAATTTATTTTTATTATACAATCACTACAAGTTCATTGCTACAGCGTGAATTTCAGCTACCGGAGTCGCTATTTTGAGTTCGAAAAATGTAAACTACTTTAGATCGAAAAGATTACTTTCACTGTCTTAATCCTTCCATGTGTAATGGATATCACGTATCGTTGTTTGCCGGCCGAAGTGGCCGTGCGGTTAAAGGCGCTGCAGTCTGGAACCGCAAGACCTCTACGGTCGCAGGTTCGAATCCTGCCTCGGGCATGGATGTTTGTGATGTCCTTAGGTTAGTTAGGTTTAACTAGTTCTAAGTTCTAGGGGACTAATGACCTCAGCAGTTGAGTCCCATAGTGCTCAGAGCCATTTGAACCATTTTTGAATGTATCGTTGTTTACAGGGAAATGAAGATAAAGCCATTGATTCTTCCAGCAACCTCTGACGCCCGCTTCATAAGGAGGGTAAGCAGCATTCCTGCAATTATGCTCAACAATCTTTTCAATAAATTCATTCTGTAAACCATCGTTCCTGTCATATGACGGCTTTAATCTGCTCCACTTCTGTTATAATCGGTGGCTTCACCGTTCTAATAACATTATGTAAGATTATAATGAGGACTGAAAGAATCAGTTGCGAACGGCCTTGCCGCAGTGGTAACACCGGTTCCAGTCAGATCACCGAAGTTAAGCGCTGTCGGGCTGGGTTAGCACTTGGATGAGTGACCATCCGGTCTGTCCAGCGCTGTTGGCAAGCGGGATGCACTCAGCCCTTGTGAGGCAAACTTAGGAGCTACTTGACTGAGAAGTAGCGGCTGCGGTCTCGAACTGCTGCGGTCTCGAAAACTGAGGACGGCCGGGAGAGCAGTGTGCTGACCACATGCCCCTCCATATCCGCATCCAGTGACGCCTATGGGCTGAGGATGACGCGGCGGCCGGTCGGTATCGTTGGGACTGCATGGCCTGTTCGGACGGAGTTTAGCTTTAGTTTTAGAAAGAATCGATTAGCTTCCGTCATTGTGGTAAGTTACGCCCTTCGTGAAATTGGCCGCAGTATTAGTGAAGACACTAGAATTATTGCTAAGCTTGTTAAGACTCGCACTAACGTACTGAACCAAATTTATTTTCTTTTGTATTTCATACGCTTAAACATTTTCAGTCCACGCTAGTATTTTGCGTAATGTACATTCCCAAAATGTTATTCTGCACTCAGTGTAACGACAACTTTGAATTCCAATATAATCTCTTCAGTTGCTGTTTTTCACTTTAACGTCAACAGCGGTTCTGAGCTCCATGATTCGTATATTAGGAGGAAATGTTCAACACACACACGCAGATATACCGGGTGATCAAAAAGTCAGTATAAATTTGAAAACTTAAAAAACCACGGAATAATGTAGATATAGAGGTAAAAATTGACACACATGCTTAGAATGACATGGGGTTTTATTAGGAAAAAAAAGTTCAAAAAATTTCCGACAGATGGCGCTGGACAGCAAAACTGCTACCGTGACGGGTGAGAGGTACGTCGATTTTTTACAGCCTCGCATCATCCCCAGCCTGGCTGATAAACACCTCCTGGAACATACGATGTTCATGGAGGATGGCGCTTCACCCCATATTGCTAGACGCGTGAAAGACCTCTTGAGTGCGTCGTTTGGTGATGATCGTGTGGTCAGCGGCCACTTCCGTCATACTTGTCCTCCCAGGTCCCCAGACCTCAGTCCATGCGATTATTGGCTTTGGGGTTACCTGAAGTCGCAAGTGTATCGTGATCGATCGACATCTTCTAGGGATGCTGAAAGACAACATCTGACGCCAGTGCCTCACCATAACTCCGGACGTGCTTTACAGTGCTGTTCACAACATTATTCCTCGACTACAGCTATTGTTGAGGAATGATGGTGGACACATTGAGCATTTCCTGTATAGAACATCCCCTTTGCTTTGTCTTACTTTGTTATGGTAATTATTGCTATTCTGATCAGATGAAGCGCCATCTGTTGGATTTTTTTTGAACGTTTGTATTTTTTTGGTTCTAATTAAACCCCATGTCATTCCAAGCATGTGTGTCAATTTGTACCTCTCTCTCTACATTATTCCCTGATTTATTCAGTTTTCAAATTTATACTGACTTTTTGATCACCCAGTATATGAAGCATCTAGAAGGCACTGCCGGATGTCAATGTATCTTCGTACATGCACACACCATCATTGCGTATGAAAATCGTTTGAGTTACAGTTCTGTGTTAAGTCAGAACGGTCACCAGAGTTCACTGGTGTTTTGGACAGTGTGGTGTCACCGCCAGACACGACACTTGCTAGGTGGTAGCCTTTAAATCGGGCGCGGTCCATTAGTATACGTCGGACCCGCGTGTCGCCACTATCAGTGATTGCAGATCGAGCGCCGCCACACGGCAGGTCTAGTCTAGAGAGACTACCTAGCACTCGCCTCAGTTGTACAGCCGACTTTGCTAGCGATGGTTCACTGTCTACATACGCTCTTATTTGCAGGGACGACAGTTTAGCATAGCCTTCAGCTACGTTATTTGCTACGATCTTGCAAGGCGCCATATTCAGTTACTATGTCTTCTGAACAGATAATATTGTGAATCATGTACCGTCAAGAGAGACGTTCATCATTAATGGATTGAAGTATCAAACTAATTAAGTCCACTTTCTGAATTCTAATTCTTTGTCATGTTCCAGACCTCACGTCAGTATAGTTCTTCCCTCCTCACTCCAGCCTGCGTGAGCTAAAACTCGTGCATTTCGGCTTCCCCTAGTAACACGGTGTTGGCTCTTCTGCCAACAAAACAGACAGTATCTTCACACGTCACAGATAGCGTTACCAGGTGCTGACAGGGTTTGATAGCGGTCTCGTCGTTGGTCTCCATCCGGCTGGCTGATCGACTCGTGCAATATCCAGATTTGTGGTGCATTCCGATATGACAGTGGTCCGATATTCCCCATGGCACCGTAAGTACACACACTCCACTACGTTACGGTCGACCGCGTCTGGCCACCACAGGGGAGCATCGCCGTACTGTGCTCCAAGCACACTGCAATTCCTTCATATCTGCTCCAGCCATTTGAGAACAAGCAATGGACTCGCTGCAACACTCCGTGTCAAACAGCACCATTGCTTGAAAGCTAACGGCAGCCGGACTACGGAATAACGGGAATGACCATCACACGCATTTTTTTTTTTTCTCTCCACTCATCTGACTGATTTGATGAGGCCGCATGAGTTCTTCTCCCGCGCCAACCTTTTCATTTGAGAGTAGCAATTGCAACCTACCTCTTCAATTATTTGCTGGAAGTATTTCAATCTCTGTCTTCCTCTACAGTGTTTATCCCCTACAGCTCCCTCTATCATCGTGGGAGTTATTCCCTGATATCTTAACACATGTCCTTATCGTCCCGACCCTTCTTAATATCAGTTTTCCATATATTCTTTTCCTTACGATTCTGCGGAGAACCTCCTCATTCCTTACCTCATCAGTTCACCTAGTGTTCTACATTCTTTTGTAGCACCACATTTCAAATGCTTCGATTCTCTTCTGTTCCGTTTTTCTGACAGTCCATGTCTCAGTACCAAATAATGTAGTGTTCCAAACGTACAGTCTCAGAAATTTCTTATAAAAATTGAGGCCTACGATTCATACTGGTAGACTTTTATTGCCCAGGAATCGCATTTTTCCCTGTGCTCTTCTGCTTTTAATGTCCTTGCTCCCACCATCATGGGCTATTTTGCTGCCTAGGTAACGCAGTTCCGTAAATTCATGTACTTCGTGATCCCCAATTTTGATGTTAAGTTTTTCTCTCATCTTATTTCTGGTACTTCTAATAATTTACGTATATCTTTGGTTCACTTTCAATACACATTATGCACGTATCAAACTGTTCATTGCATACAACAGATCCTGCAGCTCATCTTATCTTTCACTAAAGATGGCAATGTGATTACATTTTCACGCAATTTGGGTTCATAGATAGTGAGAAATCAGTAACCAGAACAACCACCTCTGGCCGTAATAACGGCCTTGATACGCCTGGCCATTGAGACAAACAGAGCTTGGATGGCGTGTACAGGTACAGCTGCCCATGCAGCTTCAACACCATACCACAATTCATCAAGAGTAGTGACTGGCGTATTGTGACGAGCCAGTTGCTTGGCCACCTTTGACCAGACGTTTTCAATTGGTGAGAGATCTGGAGAATGTGCTGGCCAGGGCAGCAGTCGAACATTTTCTGTATCCAGAAAGGCCCGTACAGGACCTGCAACATGCGATCGTGCATTATCCTGCTGAAATGTAGGGTTTCGCAGGGATCGAATGAAGGGTAGAGCCACGGGTCGTAACACATCTGAAATGTAAGTGCGAAGACGAGGTGACCGAGGCGTGTAACCAATGGCACCCCATAACATCACGCCGGGTGATAAGCCAGTATGGCGATGACGAGTACACTCTTACAATGTGCGTTAACCGCGATGTCGCCAGACACGGATGAGACCATCATGATGCTGTAAACAGAACCTGGATTCATCCGAAACAATGACGTTTTGCCATTCGTGCAGCCAGGTTCCTCATTGAGCACACCATCGCCGGTGCTCCTGTCTGTGATGCAGCGTCAAGGGTAACCGCAGACATGGTCTCCGGGCTGATAGCCCATGTTGCTGCAAACGTCGTCGATCTGTTCGTGCAGATGGTTGTTGTCTTTCAAACGTCCCCATCTATTGACTCAGGGATCGAGTTGTGGCTGCACGATCCATTACAGCCATGCGGATAAGATGCCTGTCATCTCGACTGTTAGTGATATGAGGCCGCTGGCGTTCCGTATTACCCTCCTCAAGCCGCCGATTCCATATTCTGCCAACAGTCATTGGATCTCGATCAACGTGAGCAGCAATGTTGCGATACGATAAATTGCAATCGCGATAGGCTACAATCCCACCTCTGTCAAAGTCGGAAACTTGATGATACGCATTTCTCCTCCTTACACGAAGCATCACAACAACGTTTCACCAGGCAACGCCGGTCAACTGCTGTTTGTGTATGAGAAATCGTTTGGAAACTTTCCCCATGGCAGCACGTTGTAGGTGTCGCCACCGCCGTCAACCTTGCGTGAATGCTCTGAAACGCTAATCATTTGCATATCACTGCATCTTCTTCCTTTCTGTTAAATTTCGTGTCTGTAGCACGTCAACTTCGTGGTGTAGCAATTTTGATGGCCAGTAGTGTAAATTGCACAATAGGATCTAAAGACCACATCCCTGTCTTACACCATTTTTAATCCAAGCAATTAGTTCCTGGTCTTCCAGTCGTGTAAATATTGAATACTACCTGTCTTTCCTTATAGTTTACCGATATTTTCCCTGGAATTTCGAAAACCTTGCACCATTTTACGTTTTTTCCGAAGCCGACAAAACCTATGAACGTGTCTTGATTTTTCTTCAGTGTTGCTTCCATTATTAAGCGAAATGTTAGAATTGGCTCCCTGGCACCTTTACCTTTCCTAAAGCCAAACTGATCATCATCCAACGGACCCACAATTATCCTCTCCATCCTTCTGTATACTACTCTTGTCAGAAATTGTGGATACGTGAGCTGTTAAGCTGACTATGCGATAATTCTAACACTTGTCGACTCTTGCTGTTTTCGAACCTGAGTGGACAATCTTTTACCGAAAGTCAGATGGCATATCGCCAGACTCTTACATTCAACATACCAATATTAATCGTCGTTTTGTTGCCACTTCCCCCATCGTTTTTGGAAATTCTGACGGAATGTTGTCCACCCCTTCTACCTTTTTCTACCTCAAGTCTTCCAAAACTCTTATAAATTCTGATTCTAATAATGGATCTCCTATTTCTTCCGCGTCAACTCCTTTTCCTTCTTCCATAACGTCTTCAGACAAGTTCTGCCTCTCACAGAGACCTGTAATGTACTCTTTCCACCTATCTGCTCTCTCCTTTGCAGTAACGGTGGAATCCTATTGATTCTTAATGTTACCGTCCTTGCTTTTAATTTCACCAAAGACATGCAGCTACTTTGCCGTAGCTTTCCCGAACTTAATGTTTATTTCATTCCTAACTGGCTTGTATTTCCATGTTCCTGAATTTCCCTGAACATTTTCGTACTTTCTTCTTTCGTAGATCAACTGAAGTACAGGGTGTATAAAAAAGAATCGTCCGATTTGGCACGTCCGTATTTCTGAAACTAATAAATATATACAATGATTTTTGTTTTTTGATGAACGGGAAACTCAAAAAAAATTTTTCATACCTTTTCATAGAATTTCAATGTGATCCCTTGAGATCCACGTCATATGTCAACTAGGTATTCAATTTTTTCCCACACTGCAGTGAGCATTTCTTGAGTTACAGCTTCCACAGCTGCTGTTATGCGATGTCTCAGTTCATTCATTGTTGTTGGTAACGGACGCACATAAAGAGAGCCTTTTGTAAGCCCCCGCAAGAAATAATCACATACATTCAGGTCCGGTGACCTTTGAGGCCAGTAATGTAAGTCTGAATCATTTGGTCTACGAGGTGCATTAAAGTTCTAAGGCCTCTGATTTTTTTTCTTCAGACTGGAAAGAGATAGAAACATGCATATTGTTTTAAAATGAGACCGCGTTCATTGTCAATACGTCCCAGAGATGGCAGCATCGTATGGCAGATTGGAATTTTACCGCCAGCGGCGAGAATGAGAACTGTTTTAAATACTTAAAATGGCGACGTTTTCCTTACTTGAACAGCGTGCAATCATTCGTTTTCTGAATTTGCGTGGTGTGAAACCAATTGAAATTCATCGACAGTTGAAGGAGATATGTGGTGATGGAGTTATGGATGTGTCGAAAGTGCGTTCGTGGGTGCGATAGTTTAATGAAGGCAGAACATCATGTGACAACAAACCGAAACAACCTCGGGCTCGCACAAGCCGGTCTGACGACATGATCGAGAAAGTGGAGAGAATTGTTTTGGGGGATCGCCGAATGACTGTTGAACAGATCGCCTCCAGAGTTGACATTTCTGTGGGTTCTGTGCACACAATCTTGCATGACGACCTGAAAATACGAAAAGTGTCATCCAGGTGGGTGCCACGAATGCTGACGGACGACCACATGGCTGCCCGTGTGGCATGTTGCTAAGCAATGTTGACGCGCAACAACAGCATGAATGGGACTTTCTTTTCGCCGGTTGTGTCAGTGGATGAGACGTGGATGCCATTTTTCAATCCAGAAACAAAGCGCCAGTCAGCTCAACGGAAGCACACAGATTCACCGCCACCAAAAAAAGTCGGGTAACAGCCAGTGCTGAAAAAATTATGGTGTCCATGTTCTGGGACAGAGAGGGCGTAATACTTACCCATTGCGTTCCAAAGGGCACTACGGTAACAGGTGCATCCTACGAAGATGTTTTGAAGAACAAATTCCTTCCTGCACTGCAACAAAAACGTCCGGGATGGGCTGCGTGTGTGCTGTTTCACCAAGACAACGCACCCGCACATCGAGCTAACGTTACGCAACAGTTTCTTCGTGATAACAACTTTGAAGTGATTCCTCATGCTCCCTACTCACCTGACCTGGCTCCTAGTGACTTTTGGCTTTTTCCAACAATGAAAGACACTCTCCGTGGCCGCACATTCACCAGCCGTGCTGCTATTGCCTCAGCGATTTTCCAGTGGTCAAAACAGACTCCTAAAGAAGCCTTCGCCGCTGCCATCATGGCGTCAGCGTTGTGAAAAATATGTACGTCTGCAGGGCGATTACGTCGAGAAGTATCGCCAGTTTCATCGATTTCGGGTGAGTAGTTAATCAGAAAAAAAATTGAAGGCCTTAGAACATGAATGCACCTCGTAGTGCAACCCATCCATCGTTCAGTAAATCCCTCGATTTAAAACTTCTCGCACTTCCAGATGCCAGTATGGCGGTGCCCCATCCTTTTGGTAAATGAAGTCGTTCGAATCAGTCTCCAATTGTGTGAAAAGAAAGTTCTCAAGCATATCGAGATATGTACGTCCTGTAACAGTGTTCTCGGCAAAGAAAAATGGACCATACACCTTTACCTGTGAAACTGCACGAAACACATTAAATGTTGGAGGGTCCCTCTCATGTTGTACAACTTCATGTGGTTTTGCCGTAACCCATATTCTCACATTATGACGGTTCCCTTTTCCATTTAAATGGAATGTTGCCTCGTTACTAAGCACGAAGCGTGGAAGAATGCTGTCACCCTCTATCTTTCCGAGAACGAAATTACAGAACTCCACACGTTGTTGTTTGTCACCTTCGCAAAGAGCTTCCAGTTCCTGAATTTTCTGTGGTTTCATGTGTAAACATCGACTCAACTCACGCCAGACGGACATCGGCGGCCTGTTGAGCTGTCCAGCTGCACGGCGAACGGGTTTCTGCAGACTCCTTGTGAAACTATGGCGGATGCGTTCGACATCTGTGTCAGACACTCGCAGACGGCCCGGCGATATACACTACAGGCCATTAAAATTTCTACACCACGAAGACCACGTGCTACAGAGGCTAAATTTAACCGACAGGAAGAAGATGCTGTGATGTCCAAATGATTAGCTTTTCGGAGTATTCACACAAGGTTGGCGCCGGTGGCGACACCTACAACGTGCTGACATGAGGAAAGTTTCCAAACGATTTCTCATACACAAACAGCAGTTGACCGGCGTTGTCTGGTGAAATGTTGCTGTGATGCCTCGTGCAAGAAGGAGAAATGCGTACCATCACGTTTCCGAATTGGATAAAGATCGGATTATAGCCTATCGCGGTTGCGGTTTATCGTATCGCGACATTGCTGCTCGCGTTGGTCGAGATACGGAATCGGTGGGTTCAGGAGGGTAATACGCAACGCCGTACTGGATCCCAACGGCCTCGAATCACTAGCTGTCGAGATGACAGGCATCTTATCCGCATGGCTATAACGGATCGTGCAGCCACGTCTCCATCCCTGGGTCAACAGATGTGGACGTTTGCAAGACAACAACCATATGCACAGTTCGACGACGTTTGCAGCAGCATGGACTATCAGCTTGGAGACCGTGGCTGTGGTTACCCTTGACGCTGCATCACAGACAGGAGCGCCTGCGATGGTGTACTCAACGACGAACATGGGTGCACGATTGGCAAAACGTCATTGTTTCGGATGAATCCAGGTTCTGTTTACAGCATCATGATGGTCGCAATCGTGTTTGGCGACATAGCGGTGAACGCACATTGGAAGCGTGTACTCGTTATCGCCGTAGTGGCGTATCACCCGGCGTGATGGTATGGGGTGCCATTGGTTACACGTCTCGGTCACCTCTTGTTCGCACTGACGGCTCTTTGAACAGTGGTCGTTACATTTCAGATGTGTTACGACCCGTGACTCTACCCTTCATTCGGTCCCTGCGAAACCCTACATTTCAGCAGGATAATGCACGATCGCATGTTGCAGGTTCTGTACGGGCCTTTCTGGATACAGAAAATGTTCGACCGCTGCCCTGGCCAGCCACATTCTCCAGATCTCTCACCAACTGAAAACGTCTGGTCAATAGTGGCCGAGCAACTGGCTCGTCACAATACGCCAATCACTACTCTTGATGAACTGTGGTGTCGTGTTGAAGCTGCATGGGCAGCTGTACCTGTACACTCCATCCAAGCTCTGTTTGACTCAATGCCCAGTTGTATAAAGGCCGTTATTACGGCCAGAGGTAGTTGTTCTGGGTACTATATTTCTCAGGATCTATGCACCCAAATTGCGTGAAAATGTAATCACATGTCAGTTCTAGTAAAATATATTTGTTCAACGCATACCCGTTTTTTATCTGCATTTTTTCTTGGTGTAGCAATTTTAATGACCAGTAGTGTACCTTTACCCAGACAAACTAATTCTCCGAATTGTTCATTCCATCGTCTAATGCTCTGTGCTGTAGGAGGATGCACACCATACCTAGTACGAAAGTCACACTGAACAGTTATTACTGACCCGCACTGCGCAAAACGTGGAACACGAAACGCTTTACATATTTCTTGAGACAGTCACTGTCAAAAAATTGTCAAAATGCCTCCAAATGTCTTCTGTTGTCCCGACAACATTTTTACTACAACTGAAGTTGCCGCACATTGCTGCTACCAGCGGGAATGATGTAAAACTCGGGAGTTTCCTCTTTCCAACAGTACGTTGTTCACGCACATACCTCAAATACATATTAGTTATGATATTTTAAAGATAGGATTGTTCTTTTTGTTAAATCCTGTATTTCATCTGTTACCCATTGCTTCTTCGCACTTACCATAGTTGCACTTGTGTTGTCATTTTCAATGTCTGTGATTACTCTTTTTAGAGATTTTCATTCCAACTCAACTGAAATGCCTGCTGAACTACTCATTGTGGCAATGGTTATAGCCTCATAGAACATTAAGTGTATCTCTTCAGTCCTTAGCCGTTTTTCCGTATCCCACTTCATTGCGCATTGATTCTTCTTTTGGAAATTTGTGGTAAGGTCTTATGGGACCAAACCGCTGAGGTCATCGGTCCCTAAGCTTACGAACGACTTAATCTAACTTAAACTAACTTACGCTAAGGACAACACACACACCCATGCCCAAGGGAAGGGGATTCGGACTTCTGAAGGGGGGGGGGCGGACCGTGACAAGACGCCCATAGACCGCGCGGCTACCCCGCGCGGGGCGATTGTTCTTGACTAGTCTATTAAATTTCAGCTTACTCAAAATCATTACTAAATTGTGAGCTGTTTCTATATCTACCCCTGGGTACGCCTTACAATCGCACATCTGATTTCGGGATCTCTACCTAACCACGATAGAATCTTCCCCTATCTCCCAGCCTTCACCACACGCTCATTTCATTTTCGAGTGATCGATCTCTTCTTGTGATTCTTCAACAGAGGATTCCAACTGATATACTCCCTTGCATAGTCTGGAGATAACACCACAATACAAATGGATGCGTTTACAGTACTACCGTCACCAGGGAGGAGGGACAACTGATGACCGGCTTTGCACTGTGTTCATCAATGAGCTGCTGTTCTGTTCCACTCCGGATGACCTTATTCGGCGAACATGGTGGCGTCCTCCGTAGAGTTCCCATTTCTCCAGCGATTTGGAGAGGCATGCTTTTGGGAGCCACTGAGTATGGCTTCATATCGTTAGTGGTAGTGATTGAGGGAATTCTGACGCCAGAGGCTCTGGACATCGTACATCCTCGTATGTTCCCATATGCAGTTGTGCGCCACCTGGCCTCAGCAGGAGATAAAAATATTTTGTTACGCTTCCCAACCGAATAAATGCGTGCATGTAGACCAGAGAGGGTGAAACATGCTACCAATTTCTTTTCAAATTTGACTCGATTTTATAGTCACTGAACAAACATCATATACCCTTTGAGCATGTGAAGTTTCATTTCGTTTCCTCCTTCCTTTTGAATACTTTTTTACTGTTTGTCAATACGAATCTCTTATCGTAAAGCTATAATTTTGAGTCAGTCTTCTTCTTATATTATCTGAAAATAATAATTGAGAGATTGAACAGGTTACGTTGTGAAATGTTCTAGTGACTGTATCAGTAACAGAATAAAAAGAAAGAGATCAATCCTCTCCTTTTTAATTACCAACGACATTACAAAACTTCTCTTCCTTTCAGCATTAATAAGAAGAACGATTACGATATCCCTTGTTGGATTACCACTCTTCCAGATCATCAGACATTTAATGTCTACTTCTGAAGAAGGTTTTGTTTTTGAGTCTTCTATTCATTGCGATGTTCAGCTTTATGGATCCACGTACATTCTTCGCTGTCCAGTAATGCCATCTATCCTCCTTCCATTAGGACGTTTGAGTGCGATTAAAATTTCGTCTGTTTGACCTTACAGTCTGGCGTCCCTTCGCTAGGTGCTTCTGTCTATTAGCAAAGGATAGGCACATATGCTGTTCTAGACTCCTGGACTACGTACGCTCGCTGTATGGCGGGGAACTAGTTGATTGGTTTTCTCAAACTCTCAATTAGAGTGAACTGTATGCACAACGGACAGTGCCTGCCGAATGTTGGGTTCTTAAATTGCTAGATTGCATTACAGGTTTCATATTTTCCGATTACATAAGGTATTCACCGAGTACGATTAATTTGGAAGTAACGCTGCGAGAACCTAGGAATTAACAAAGTCCAGAGGAGCGCTTGGTAGGACTAAGTCGCAACGCTGACACAAATTCGGAAGCTATTTGGAACTCACGAAATCTGAGGGACGGTTGAAAACCAACCTAGATGTCAGAGACGAATCGGAGTTCTTTTGGGCAGCGATACTGTTAGACAACGTTATACGAGGGCAGTTCAATAAGTAATGCAACACATTTTTTTTCTCGGCCAATTTTGGTTGAAAAAACCGGAAATTTCTTGTGGAATATTTTCAAACATTCCCGCTCCGTCTCGTATAGTTTCATTGACTTCCGGCAGGTGGCAGCGCTGTACGGAGCTGTTAAAATGGCGTCTGTAACGGATGTGCGTTGCAAACAACGGGCAGTGATCGAGTTTCTTTTGGCGGAAAACCAGGGCATCTCAGATATTCATAGGCGCTTGCAGAATGTCTACGGTGATCTGGCAGTGGACAAAAGCACGGTGAGTCGTTGGGCAAAGCGTGTGTCATCATCGCCGCAAGGTCAAGCAAGACTGTCTGATCTCCCGCATGCGGGCTGGCCGTGCACAGCTGTGACTCCTGCAATGGCGGAGCGTGTGAACACACTCGTTCGAGATGATCGAGGGATCACCATCAAACAACTCAGTGCTCAACTTGACATCTCTGTTGGTAGTGCTGTCACAATTGTTCACCAGTTCGGATATTCAAACGGTTGTTCCCGCAGGGTCCCTCGTTGTCTAACCGAACACCATAAAGAGCAAAGGAGAACCATCTGTGCGGAATTGCTTGCTCATCATGTGGCTGAGGGTGACAATTTCTTGTCAAAGATTGTTACAGGCGATGAAACATGGGTTCATCACTTCGAACCTGAAACAAAACGGCAATCAATGGAGTGGCGCCACACCCACTCCCCTACCAAGAAAAAGTTTAAAGCCATACCCTCAGCCGGTAAAGTCATGGTTACAGTCTTCTGGGACGCTGAAGGGGTTATTCTGTTCGATGTCCTTCCCCATGGTCAAACGATCAACTCTGAAGTGTATTGTGCCACTGTTCAGAAATTGAAGAAACAACTTCAGCGTGTTCGTAGGCACAAAAATCTGAACGAACTTCTCCTTCTTCATGACAACGCAAGACCTCACACATGTCTTCGCACCCGAAAGGAGCTCACAAAACTTCAGTGGACTGTTCTTCCTCATGCACCCTACAGCCCCGATCTCGCACCGTCGGATTTCCATATGTCTGGCCCAATGAAGGACGCAATCCGTGGGAGGCACTACGCGGATGATGACGAAGTTATTGATGCAGTACGACGTTGGCTCCGACATCGACCAGTGGAATGGTACCGTGCAGGCATACAGGCCCTCATTTCAAGGTGGCGTAAGGCCGTAGCATTGAATGGAGATTACGTTGAAAAAAAGTGTTGTGTAGCTAAAAGATTGGGGAATAACCTGGTGTATTTCAATGCTGAATAAAACAACCCCTATTTCAGAAAAAAAATGTGTTGCATTACTTATTGAACTGCCCTCGTACATTACTGAGGTAGAACGTTAGCAACTACCTAAAAAGTTATTCTCCATTTACAAATGTTCACAAGTGCTTTTCCCCTTCGTGAACTCGATTCATAGTCAGGGGTCTCGTATTAGATCGCGGAAATGATGCATAGCTGGAGTTGGAAGGATGAAATTAATATATTTTTGTTTCCTGTTGCATAGCTGGAGTTGGAAGGACAAAATTAATATGTGTTTGTTTCCTTGGAAGCTTTATGTATTTTTGTGTGACTCTTAACCTACATAGTTGTGAACTGATACCCTTTTCTGGAGCAAATTTCTGTGCAGATTGCAGGAGATCAACAGGTACAGTGCGTTGTATTTTAGCAGTGTACAGTTTCCAATCCAAGTTACCGAGCCTTGAAATTTATGTTGCTACAGAGCTCATTTTACTGGTGGAGGAGTTGGTACAAATTGAAATCTTTTTACTGATCAAAGCGATGATGACCACCTGTATTAAGCTCCGTTTACGGTGGCAACAATGGCCAGAATCGAACCGGATGTGTCGATGGAAATTTTTTTATCAGTACCTGTAATGCGTCACTTAATCTGTGACAGTCATTGGGCATTGTTACGCGCACGTGAATTTTGGCAGCGTTCGAGTGTGAAACTTTGAGAAAAACAAAGGCGTCACAAATAAAAAGCCCAAAAAAAGGTCTCCTGCTGGTCAAAAGCCTTCTCTGAACTTAGTATTGGATTGTTGTTTTCATTTGTAATTGCCCATGTTTATGTTGTCATCTATCCACCTTTTATTAGGTCATCAACTCTCTTGGAATCTAGAAAACACTGTTGATCTTTCATGTTTTCTGGTGTCATCTGCCCACCTTTGATTAGAACGTTTACTCTGTTCTATGTCCTCGAATTTAGAAAACAACTGCCTTTCTCTGCCTACCATGCCACTAGATGACGATGTTCCAATCATGACCATATCATTTTCGTAGCAATGATAATGCAGTTTACCACTCAGTTTTGCTCCATGACTCATTTATTTGACTTCAAGGATATCTATGGAAGCGCTAAACAGTTGTGAAATGATTCTGCCTTTTTTTTCACCCGTACATGTTTCGTGATACTTCACCATTATCAACATATATCCTATTACGTGAGAAATTTAGGCCCATGGAATAATATGATAACACTGATTATTCTCACTAAGAACATAATATAAGAGAAGGGGAACCATATTTTGTGCAACGTACGACAGCAACATCTCTTCTTTATGGATTTTTTCAGGATTCCAATACAATACTTTACTCCCCAATCTTTTGGCTACAACACCCTATTTTTCCACACAATCTCCATTCAATGCGATGGACTTACGCGACCATACTGTGGTTGCCTGTATGCCTGCATAGCACCGTTCTACTAATCGACGGTGGAGCCAACGCCTTGCTACATCAATAAACTCCCCATCAACCTCGTATCGCGCAAGCAGTTCCGCTGAGATGGTGCTTCGTTCCTCTTTATGATCTTCAGTTATGGGGCTAAGAGTCCAACGGGCACACACCTTTAAGTATCCCAACTTGCGGACAAGTGAGTCAGCATCACCAACAGAGATGTCAAGTGAAGCAACGTGATGTTTAATCGTGTTCTGTAGATCACCTCGAATGAGAGTGTCCTCGCATTCCAACATTGCAGCAGTCACAGTTATTTACGGACGTTCGGCATGCAAGAGATCGAAAAGGTTTGTGCGACCTCATTGCAATGAAGACAGACCTCTCGTCCAACGACTCAGCTTGCTTTTGCTCACTGCCAGGTCTCCGCAGACATTCTACAAGCGCCTATGAATACCTGCGATGTTCTGTTTTTCCATCAAAAGAAACCCAATGAGAGCGCTCTGCTTAGAGCGCACCTTCATTACGGACGCCATTCTGGATGCTATGTACAGTGCCGCCAACCATCGGAGCTTCATGAAACTACAGGCGCTGAAGTGCGAATATTCCACAATGTCCCACAACAAATTCCGCATGTTTTCAATCGAAATTATCCGAGAAAACAAATTTGTTGCACTACGTATCGAACGTAACTCGTACTAATACTGGGCATAAGACAGGAACTTCACTGAATTTCATGAAGTACTGAGAAGCTCAGTTTACAGGATATGTGTACATGATAACCGTTAACATT
This sequence comes from Schistocerca serialis cubense, assembly GCF_023864345.2. NCBI lineage: Eukaryota > Metazoa > Arthropoda > Insecta > Orthoptera > Acrididae > Schistocerca > Schistocerca serialis. The sequence continues at coordinate 179,931,522 of NC_064645.1, forward strand.
AATGAACACATCATTTTATTGCTACTCATGCAACTACACTTGAAAATATCTTTTAGAATGAGTTGTCCAGGAGAGAGGATTTTGAATTAGATTTAAAACTTGCGTCGCCACCTGTCAGACATTTTAAGTTGTTGGACAAATGATCAAAAAGTTTTGTTGCTGCATAGTGAACTCCTCTCTGAGCCACTGATAGCTTTAACAGTGATAAATGAGATCCATTTTCGCCTCAAGTGTTATAGGTATGTACATCACTGTTCTTCTGAAATTATGAGGAATTATTTGTGATGAATTTCATTAGGCGAAATATGTATTGCGGCATCACATGACATCTGTGAGTGAATGACACATATTATTCTTACTGCTCGCCTTTGTGCAGTCAATACTTTCTTTCTGTTTGATAAGTTACCAAAAAAAGTGTTCTGTGCGAGATTATTGTGTGGAAATGTACAAAACATGTCGGAAGTTACATACGTTTGTTTCGAAGATTAGCAGTCATATGACGAGTAAAAGTAAATGAACTTAACTGTTTGAGAAGCTCAGTAATATGCTTCTTCCAGCTCAAATTTTCATCAATATGTACTCTCAAAAATTTGGAGCATTCTACCATAGTTACTGACTCCTGCACATGTGCTGCATCAACTGGTGTGATTCTCTTTATTACACAGAACTGAACGTAGTGTGTTGTTTTCATAATTTAGGCAGAATCCAATTTGAGACAACCATGTAATAATACTTTGGCAAATATCATTTACTAACTCTTCTGTTGCTTTCTCTCTAATGGGATTATAAGACTACTATCATCTGCAAAAACTACCAGTTTCGCTTGTTGAATGTTAAATGGAAGGTCACATATATAATTAATAGCAGTGGACCCAAAATTGAATCTTGTGGAACTCCTGTTGTAATTTTTTTTTACCCCAGTCACTAAAGTTTTCTAATTTTACGACACTGTCTTAATTATTGAGAACAATTATTTGTATTCTGTTTGTCGAGTATGATTCAAATCATCTGTTTGTAAAGACATCAGTTTCGTAAAACGTGAGTTTTTCTAAGAGAGCATCACGATCTGTACGCTCGAAGGCCTTCGAGACATAATAAAAAATACCAACTGGTGATATAGTCTTATTTAAGGCTTGCACTATCTGATGAGTGAATGTACTGCTTAAATAGAATTACCAGCTAAGCATACTTTCTGGAATCCAAACTTTGGTGTACTACTTAAATTGTTCCCACTTAAGTGAGCAACTATTCTCGAAAACATTATTTTTTTCTAACAACTTGAAGAAAGAAGTCAGTAAAGTAATAGGATGATAACTGTTTAAGTCTGTCTTCTCATTTTTCTTCTGAAGTGGTTTAATAATTGCAGATTTTAACCTGGCTGGAAAAATTCCCTGTGCCATTCATGCACTGCTCTCATCACTAATGACATTGCTTACTAAGTTGGACAAACTTTTGTAAATTTTGTTTGAAATTCCTCCTGCCTCACAAAAGCTTTCGTTTTCAGAAATTTTACGATTATATTAATTTTAGTGGAGGATGATGATGCTACTTCTAGTTGCTTAAAGTTTTGTTGCATGACCATTCTAATATATTCTCTTGCATCTTCAACTGATCCATTCAATACTATATTTGGTACTATGTTTCGAAAGTGTTTGTTAAAAGTTCTTCCAGCTTGTGAATCATCAGTTATGACATTGCCATTTAGTTTAAGTATTATGGAATTTTGTACGCTGACTGACTGTCCTGTCTCTCTCTTTTGACGATTATCCATGGCTTAAATGTCTTTCTTTAATTGATCACTTAGATAATTTAGCAATTGGGTGCACATTAATTGTTTCGGCCTGAGCACTGTGCGTAAAAATGCTATCTGTCAATGTCCCACTATTGTGCTGCAAACGAGTGGAAAATTGACTACTGAAATTATATTAGAACACTCAAATAATAATTCTACTTAATTTTTCCTGTCAGTATATTTTAAGAAATTTACATTGAAACCACCACAAACTAGTAACCGTTTCTTCCTCTCTGACAGGTAGCTCAGTAATGCATCTACATTTCTCATACAGAGCTGAAAGTTTTCTATAGGGGATCTGTAGACAGTTGCAATTATTAGAGAAGTATTGTGCACTAACAAGTCACAAGCACATGCTTCTAGGTTCTGATCAACACAAAAACTTTGTGTTTTCATTTTGCGTCCAACTTTTACATGTGTTGCAATTCCTCCGTTCCCAGTGTTAGCACGTCTGTAATCCCTGACATTTAACTTATCTCTCCGTGTGGTTACATGGTGTTCAGCGGCACAGGACAGCTATCCCTTCTGAAATTTCCGCATTTTCTAGGCATACAATAAGTTAGTCTGTCTTGTTTGTCAACTCCCTAACATACTGATGAAAGAAATTGATTTTATTTTCCTGGAAACTGCTACATGGTCTTGTAGTGCTCTAATTTCTTTGGCCACATTAGATATTTTTTTAAATAGATCAGAAACTGAATCATGTGCTGCAGCCCTCTTTGTGTTACAGGCTGGAATTCCTGCGCTGGGATTCATGCCGATAAACAACACTCCACTACTTCCGCACGGGATAGACGAGTACATTACAGCGGCCTCCCTGCTGCGTGGCATCGACATCTTCCAGGGTGTGCTCCAGGAGGTCGCCAACGTCCTGTAGAGGTCTCCAGGGGCAGACACTTACCCACTTAGCTGGGCACCGCTCGTGGTTGAAACCACCAACCCTTCTGTACCCATATTCGATTAAGACATTATGGGCAACATTCACACTATACACAGCATTTAATTTCACAAAGTAACAGCCAAAAACTTTAGGACTTCTTCGAAGTCACCAAGCACAGACATCACATTTCACAGAAGAGCTTTTGTAAGGTTCGCCTATGACAAACCACAAATAAACGTTGGAATACACAGTATATAACTGAAGACACACCTCTGGTGTGGAAAATAGAAACTGTTCAGAGAACAAAAATACCTTGTTCTTTTACTGGGGTGAAATAAATCAACTTTATGTGTATTATGTGGTTGAGTTTCTATGCTCCTTTAAGCTGTTTTTCAGAAGAAGTGCAGATGACTTCTGATATATACTGAAAAAAAAAAAATCGCAACACCAGAAACGAGTTGTGCAGCAATCGAAAGTTGGTATTCATGACTCGATATCTGAAAGATGATATCTGTTCAAATTTCAAGCCAATCGCACAAGACACTAAGAGGATGGAAATCAGGTTTACTTTAAATGCATGCTGCAACGGTCATTACTTTTGAAACAGGACGTGGTGAATTGATGTTAGTCAAGAATGCCTTTATGGGAACAAGGATTAGTTGGTTGGTTGTTGGAGTTAAAAGGACGTAACATCGAGGACATCAGTTCCTTCATTTTATGTGTATCGAACCACAAATAACCTTCAGAAGGAGGATACAAAAAGCAAAACCTGAGAAAGCAAGTGCTGGGAAAGGAAATCCTGGGAAACTCGATTGTAAGGAAGATACAGTAAGACAGACAAAAAAATCAAGCAGAAGTAGGAGGGGAGTGAGAGGAATAAGTTGGAGAGCCGCTCTGCCAGAATACAGTTGGAAATCCCTGGAGCAATGTTTGCTGTGGGTGACGCAACCTTTGCATCACACCAGCACCATCTCACTGTCTGTTACACGAAGGAAACAAACAACACAGACAAGATAATGAAAGTTTACGAAAGATAAAACATTAAAAATGGCAAACTAAAGAGAACAAGGAGAATAAAAAGGTGGGAAGCAGAGGGGCCAGGCCAGACAGCCGAGCAAGGGCCAACATGGGAGCCCTGGCCACAGAAAGCGAGCAGTGACCTCCAAACCGTCATGCGATCAATGAAGCAAAATTGTCCCATCTCGCAGAGGCAAGTCGAAATCGCGCTCACGGGTGGAATACAAAACCAGGTCAGCGCCTTTGGCACCGTCCGCTAGCGTCAGAGGCAGCGTGTCAAGAAGTTTAAGATATTGCCACAAAGCAGCAAAATTTGGACAGTGTAGTGGTATGTGGGCCACCAACAGGTGGCTACAACATCGATACTAAGGTGCTTCTTATGTCTGAGAATATGTCCTCGGATTAGCCAAGTGTGGCCAATGCTTAGCCATCGAAGGACAGTGGATTTCCAGTGAGATGTGTAAAAGAGAAGACTGCCACATGGTGTGGTCTTCTTCATTGCCCTTAGTTTGTCTGGGGACTCCTGGGCGAACCATTCTGATTTCCATACCTCCAACGATTGATGGTGTAGAGTCAACCGAAGGTCCAGTTCTGGGACCCTCATTTCCGAAAGTAGCATCTTGGTAGCCAACTTGGCCAAGTGGTTGGAATTTTCATTCCCTGAGATCCCAACATGTCCAGGGGTCCAAACAAAGACGACTGGCCGTCCCGCTTGATGGAGGTCCTAAAGAATATAGTGGATAGCTGGGACTAATAGGTGAGGAAGGCAGCACTGCTCTACAGCCTGAAGCTGCTCAGGTAGTCGCCACAGATTAGAAGCATCTTGCAGGTGCACGAACGAGTCTGGATAAGGGCTTGTTTGATGATCACCAATTTAGCAGTGAAGCCACAGCATACCTTCGGCAAGGAGTGTAATTTCCTACACTTTGCATGTGTGTATGCAAAGCTGTTTCATTCATGGACAGTTGAACTGTCAGCGTATGCCACTTATGAAACTGGAAATGCATCGAAAACAGCCAGAAGTACGTGGCAAAACACGATGGGATCAACGGAATCTTTCAGTCCAAAGGATAGATTGGGGCAGAACCGAGGTAGGGGTACACGCCATTCGGGCACGCGCAATTGCTCCCTGACAAAAAGCGACAGTGGGAGAAGTTGGAATTCAGAATAAAGACACTGTAGTTGAAATGTAATTGCGCCTGTTGTGGGAGGTGGACTTCCTTACTAGGAATAATAACGTGGTAGCTTTGACGCTTAGGACAGCTGTGAACATGTATAGCATAACTGAGTAGTAGTCGTTGGCACGTGATCTGTAGTGGAAAGACCCCAGCCTCTGCAAGCAGGCTGTTCACAGGGCTAGTTCGAAATGCTCCTGTTGCCATTAAAAAGAGAAGGAAACTTAATAAAGAAGCCTGCAGGACCCCATTCTCTTGGATGTTGGGGCTATTATGTGAAGCACCAACTAGAACGTGGAAAAGCGGTGTGACAAAACAACAAGCATTGAAATAATTCATAAGCCTGGCTGGGCAATGGATCCACTTTTTCCGGTGCGAATACACAAATACGTCCAAACTCCTGTGTGAATCCGTAAGTAAGATGATTTAAGACTCAAGGTAAAGTTAAACAAAAAGACAGAAGGCCTTATCTTCAATTAGGCTGAAGGCCTCAAACAACCTGATGCTCGAAAAACAAAGATCCTTAATTTCAAAATGGCTGAAGGTCCCAAGACTTAAAACTCAAGGTAAAATAAATTTAAACAATAAAGCCATATCTTAAATTAGGCTAAAGGTGCCAAACAATCTAACACTTGACAAGCAAGGACTTTTAATTTTAAAACGGCTGAAGGCCCATGACTTAAAAGACCACTAAAAAAATTCAACTTTAATTCAAAACCATCGGCTATGAGCCATACAAATACACACAGAAGAAAATAAGAATAGGCATTGCAGCTAACGGCGCTCAGAAGTTTCATGGGTCGGCCAGCACTTGAAATACTAGCGTTCACTTAGGTGAGACAGGCAGTCGGCCCAACCATTCTCGATCCGACGACAACCCAACCAACAGTCAATGGACCCACTCGACCTGCACACAACCAGGAGTTCAGTGCAAAACATTAAATGCATGGACGCTCACAACCAAGCATACATTAATCTGTCAAACTACACACCGTGCTGGACAGGTACAACATGGTGAGGAAAGGACACTGCTTGAATTTACGTTAACGGCCAGGGCAGGTAACCAGAACGTTAACGGCCACAAGGCAGAAAATTCCTCTGATGCACTTCAATTTCAAATAACCAAATGCAGTTAGACTCCACCGGATGGTGGCTAACCCTTCGCCAACTCGAACACACAGGTTGTTGCTCGCAGGAATGTCCCAACAGCCAACAACGAGAACCAGACGGCACAATGTGAACTGTCTTGACTTGCTGATAAATTAAATCCAAACTCAACTTTCGTGTCCATGGTCGGTGAGCCACGGACCTCATAGCAATGCGAACAGCCCCACACACTCCGACACTCCATAGAGACCGCCATCGGGCCCGACCAAACTGTGCCCTGCAGAGATTTCGTCGCTGCTCCACGCCAACCGACCAACTGCTCGCACACAGCCTGGAGACAGCACTAAACTAATTGGGCAGTCGACATCACAAGCTACACACAGTTTTATGAGCACTTGCACGAAGGACTAGACAATACTAACGGCAGCGATTGAACAATGATAAGGACGAATCACGAGTCGTTACACGCAGGCAACACCTAAGCGATCTCTGGCCAACATACATGTCGTCCGACAAGACGACCTACCGACGACCAACGAAGTTAGTCCACACTCAAGTGATATGTATCGGCAACCGTCGGGCGAGTCATGGCTGTCCAGACCTAACTGCAGCCACTCCTCGATTGAACTTCTGCCATGTCCTAAGTCAAACACTACCAGGTCTGAACTGCACTGCTAGCTTCCCAACTCACTGGCAGATCTGAACCAACTCCAAACACACAACAACCGGAAAGTAATAGCAGTCGGATAAGATAATACACCAAGGCATATATCGATAAACGCCGCTGCTGCCGCTCACGGGCAGGCAAGGCTCAACGCAGTGACACCAGTAATTGAAATTAACATAACGAGGCGGTAGTACAGTAAAAACAGGATGTCAAATGAGATATAGCACGAACACGAGCCACACACAGCTCAAGGAGTATAATGGACAGGGACTGTGGGCGGGTGGCGCTGAGTGGGAGTGTGGATTGGCTGTTGCGATAATGCTGTGTCCCAGAAGACACAGTGGTTACCGCACCTGGATAGTAAGCAGGAGATCGAGGGTTTGAAGCCTGGTCTAGTACACATCTTCGCTCAGTGATGCTGATTCCGCTTAATGTCCCGCAGCTGCTGATAGCATAAACCCCCTTCAATTTACTTGTAATATCTAATGGTCTTGGTGGTTTCCAATTTCGCTATATGTAGAGTTTAGAACTACTGTGTCAACTCCACCTGACACCCTACCACAATCTGCACGATTCTTAAAACATCCACGGTAGCCAAGAAGGGCAGGGGCCCATGCTCCTACGAACCAAGATTCCTGAATGGCGTGCAGAAAGCAGGGGATAAGCTTAACAAATTTCACAGATCAGGCAGGTGGTGGGGAAAAACACTACAAGTCCACTGAAGAATCATGCCTTCGGTATACTGTGAGAGCATAAAGGGACCGAGGAGGCAGGTACATATCCCATCGTCACCTGCTGCCACTGGTTGAGAGGGTATGGTATTAAGACACACAGATTTTGAGGCATATTATACGGTGTGATCTGGAGTCTCAGGAGCCACCATTGGTTGAGAGGGTATGGTATTAAGACAAATAGGTTTTGAGATATATTATACGGTGCGATCTGGAGTCTCAGGAGCCACCACTGATTGAGAGGGTAAGGTATTAAGACACATAGGTTTTGAGGTACATTATACGGTGTGGAGTCTCAGGAGCCACCAGTGGTTGAGAGGGTATGGTATTAAGACACATAGGTTTTGAGGCATATTATACGGTGCGATCTGGAGTCTCAGGAGCCACTAGTGGTTGAGAGGGTATGGTATTAAGACACATAGGTTTTGAGGCATATTATACAGTGCGATCTGGAGTCTCAGGAGCCACCACTGGTTGAGAGGGTATGGTATTAAGACAGATAGGTTTTGAGGCATATTATACGGTGTGATCTGGAGTCTCAGGAGCCAGGGGGATCACTGCCACACCCACAGAAGCAGAACATCTGGGATCTGGTGATGTGGGGGCCACTGGAATTTGCTTGCTCTTGGAAAACTTCTTTTTGTGTTTCTCTTCTTTAGGGGTTTAGATGACTTGGAAGGCTTCCCGGAATTAATTTTAGGCAATGAAGAACATTATGAAAAACTACATCTGAGAAGCCAGGTGGTGCTGTGACCATGGCGGGGGGTTGAGGATCGGCGTACCCAGTGGATGGGGAGCCATTGCTCCCAAAGTGGCATGTCAGTGAGGAGGAAGCAGCAGGAGGAGAACCCCCAGCCATCGGAGAGGATGGGGGGGGGGGGAGGGGGGGGGCGAGCCACGGCTGAGTGGTCCTCAGGATTCCCCATAGGGTGCATAATCAAGGGGAGTGTCATTGGCAGCGAGAGCGAGTTTAAGTAATATACCACACAGATATCATCATCAGTCGTTGAATAGTTTAAGAGACATGAAAGCTGATCATCATTCATAAACATCTTCTTGGGTCCCAGGAAAGAAGCAACGTTGGTAGATACGTTTGTTTACATCAAATCATGGAGTGGAACCTCAGTAGGAAACACCTGGCACAGAACTACCTGTCCCTGGGGAATAATGGTTCTGTCAGCGATGGAAACGGCATCAGATAACTAAGCTCAGAAAGTTTCATCAAAACTAACGCAGACTGCGTGCAGGGGCGTTTTACGTAACAGTGAAGAGGTACTTCACAGTGGCACAGCATACGCAAAGTACTCACCTTTTGATTATTTTGGAAACTTACTAAAAGACAGTCACAAAAAATCGCAAAGAACAAAAAACAATTAATTTAGAATAATGATGTTGTCTAGATATAAGAATTAAGTCACAGGTTAATTTAATCCCGAGATTAACTGTAGCATACGACATTTTCAAGCATGTAGGATGTAGACGCTCATACTTTTCATTGGCGTCTCTGTATGTCAGTCTGTCCAGAGTTATATACTGTTGTATTTTTTCTCTTTCTGAAAGACAATGTAGTCTGTTGAGCATGGAGAATGGTGAAGACTGGGCTACCATCGCAACGCGAAGACATGTTCCCTTCATACATTTGAAGCACCGCATGTGGGGAGGGGGTAGCTCATACGGTTTCACATCACATCAGAATACCATCACCTTGACCTTTTCGGACAACGAATCACTCTCAAAGGCCAAGAGGAAGCCTTGGAGCATTTCTATTGTGTTTTGCCCCCCTATGGCTGCAATGGACGAGGTGTACACCCTGCGCTGCAAGTTGGTGTGTAGCTCATCTTCAGACTGCAAGAAGACGTCACGATGGAAAATGATGCTTTGAACCATGTTTAGACTATTATTAGGCGTGAAAGTCATCAGAATGTTATCTACCTTGTCAAAAGCAAACAATGGTCAGGGGGATGGTGTTTTAATCACAACAGACCCACTCTTCATTTTTGAGATGGCTGCGACTTCCCCAAACTTGTCCTCTTTAGTCTCTACAATGAATAAAGGCTTTGTGGCCAAAACAGAATCCCCATCTGTCCTTCTACAAATCTGGTGTTGGGGAGAGCATGTCTCTGCTTTTCGCTTAGCCTGATGTTCCGCCCACTGTATAGACAGGGAATGAAACATTTTGTGGTCGTATCTTTTTGCATTGAACGAATTATTTTGTTAGGAAGAGACTGCTGGGGCCGTTTGACCATCAGTGGAAGAAAGCTTCATCCTCTTCGTATGCAAGTAATCGATCTAAGTGCCAACGCTCTACATGGCACCAACCAGCCTCAGCAATGGTTACCTAGCCAGTAAGCCATTGCTTGGAGACCCTGTGCCCCAATCACGACAGGCACATACTCCTTGGCATACGCTGGGAGATATCAGTTCAGAGACCAACGCTGCGATGCCTCTGTGGTCAGGGTGCTACGACCGTGCTGGTACTTGATAACCTGTCAGAACCGGATGGTTACAGTGCAGGCTATAGGGCACACTCCCTTATTAGGAAGGAAGGGTGCTAAAGCTCAAGGTGGAACAGACTTTTCCTCCATGACCAGCAATTATGATAAGTTTGGAAAAGTGGTGGCAGATCAAACCCAACAGTGGGTACCGTGTATTTATTAACCCAATAATCCTGACTTATTTGTTTTTCAAAATTGATTTATATCTTATCTACATTCATTCACAAGGTTGTAAGGAAGAAAGTAAAAACAATTTTGAGTATTTATTTTTATTTAGTATTACCAAAAATGGGCGTCCTTCCAGAAGGACGTCAGGACAATAAGGGACATTGCACAATTAACTAGTTTTGGTTGTTATACTTTCAAATAAACATAAATAAATTTGAATTATGGGCTAAAACAGCTAATAAATACAAAAAAAACAAAGAAAATAACCTATACACATTTTTATGCACAAGTATGATAAGACAAAAAGCAACAAACATGAAGTGGTTCGCCACATTTTACGCACATAGTGGTAGTTTTTTTGTGGCAACTTCGACATTTCAACTGGTTATTCTTTTTTGTTATCTCGTCCGTTGGTAATTCAGAAACATAATATTTTCTTCCATCAAATCTAGAATCTAGTTTTGCCCTCTTACTAGGATGTCCTCTTCTGGTAGTGACTCTTTTGTTACTTTCAAGATTTGCAGTGACAAATCGACGACGAAATGTCAGATGATCTATGGGTTATTCGTTGTGCTTGTAAAGATCCCAGGCATTTTGCTCTGCAATGTCTATAAAATGTGCAATGATCGGGAAATACGACTTTTTCCCTTTTATGAAGCATCTATATAGGGATACATTTTGGTCAGCTCGGTCTATGCCTCCCATATGAGTATTGTAGCAGTGTAATCAGTTAGGTTGAAGCACGCTAATCCTTTTCTTTTGGTCCCTGGAAAATCTTAGTACAGAGCATAGTGGTTACACTCTGTCAAAGTTGGTGGCTACGGTAACAAAATTGTTGTCATTCCAACGTACAATGGAAATCCCGTATGCTGAGTCAGAACAAATTTCATATGATCCTCTATTTTCTTTTATCATTTTATCTACAGATGATAGAGTACTTAACTCTGTTTCCGCTTATTGTTCCTGTTGCTTCCACGCCCCTCTCTTTTAGGTCATGTAGCACAGTAGCATTGAGCTGACTTGTTGGTAATTTATCTACACTTGGATTTTCTTCAGCACCCGGATCTTCATCTGTTACGTCATCAGTTGAATTTAGAGGAGGTGTAATGTTACATTCACACCAGTATTAGGTATTTCCTCATCTTCTGATTCTAGTATGTCCAAAAGTTTCGTAAGTGTACATCGTTTTCTGTGAGTCCAAATGACAACATATTACCCTGACGTCCTTCTGGAAGGACGGTTGAAAACATTATTGAATTACAACTGACGAAAACTTTCAATCATAATATGAACCCATAAATAATATAGGTTAATTCCTTAAGATATTATATGACTAGTTTCAGAATTATTGACGCAATATGAAAGAAAATATACATACCCATCGATGACTTGGTCAGTCAGTTCGTCCATGGTAAAATCGGCCCTATTTTCAAGACACAGTTTCTCATTCAATATGAAAGACAGCGTCAAATTGACTGTCGCAGCGCGCAACTGACTCTGCCTACTTCATATAACAACGTGTCACAGTCCGTTGCAACAATGCGTTATTCGCAAAAATAAATAATTTCAACAGTGAGTGACGTCGTCCTTCCAGAAGGACGTCAGGGTTATCTGGGTTAATGCAAAGATGTAGGGAGCGCAGGAAGTTAAATGGAAACCAGGGTCCTAAATCAACTAAAGGGTCCAAGTGAGGTCTACATCAGAAAGACCGTACGGTGGAACGGTACAGGTGAAAGGAACAGTAGAAGTGTAGGCTTGCATTGCAGAAAGAGAAGTAGTGGTGCAAAGGCTAGGGTCCCGTGGTAGCTAAGAACGTACTCACGAGAGAGTTGTGAGCCATCTGGAGAGGGGGCTGGGAGTAGCGGCGACAAAGGTGCCAATATCGCACCTCACTGAATTTAAACGAGGTCGTGTAATAGGGATACGAGGAGTTGCATGTTTCTGCTACTATATTTCAGAATTGCTTGCAGCGATGGTCACGATAGTGTTCAGTCACAAATAGGCCGATCTCTGGACGGTCACGTGGCACCAACGAGAGGGAAGACCACTGTGTTTGGCGTATGGCTCTGGCGCATCTTACTGCATCTGCCGCAGCAATTTGAGCAGCAGTTGAATCTCAGTTATACAGCGAACCGTTACATATCACTTCTTCTAGGATAGCTTCGAGCCAGACGCCATGTAGCGTGTATTCCACTGACCCCAAACCACCACCATTTGTGACTTCAGTACATTACCAAATATTGGTTACGATTACTTCTTGTTCTTAATTTCTGTCATTCCCACGCAACGGGTGTTTCAATTAACACATGTTGCCGTACTTTGATATTTTCTGACGATATTCTGGTCGTAAATGCACATTTTAATCATGTAATACGACTCATGTATCCTAGTTAATGTAATTTTGTTTTTGTTCTACGTTTCGAAGAAACAAGAAGAGAAGTATATGCCTTGACAAGGATGCTTGCATAATCCAGCATTTTCCTTAATACGGACTGACGAAACTGTGTTCCGTGTACGTCATTCTCCCGAAAATACTGAGAAAATATTTTGCTTCGTTTGGTCGAATTACAGCCTCTCCTCACAGAGTTCATCAGGGGAGCTTCTAAAGTTGGATCGATACGAAATCTAAGGTTGAATCACAGAAATAAAACCAATAAGGCAAAAGCACTTAGTGCAACCATAATTCGTGTATATAAGAGACAATGTCGCTTGAACAGGTCCCATTACGAGTGAAATGTGATTCCCTTGCACATTAGGCTACAATTAAAACGATTTTTTATCCAGATACTTTCATCAGAAGCTAATATTTTGGTCAAGTAACAAGGCGGAAATCGGCTTCAAATTTGTTACACCAAGACAACTCCCCTTATTATGCGCCATGCGGATCACATATGAAAGACAGACATTGTTTATTTTTAAGTAAAAGTTTTTATTACTAACACACAGCTGTGAATACTTTTATCATGTACATGAATTTTGTATAGAAAAGTGGAATGTATTCGTAATCAGGTAATGAAGTTACATAACGCAGTTTTACAGATTGGAAAAGTGAAATTATGCATCTCTTCAAGCAGAGGAATCCTCTGTTCCAAACAATGCCCGAATGAATTCGCATTTAAGCTTAATCTTGCTAGCAATAGCTGTGAACTGATTGTACAGTAACATAGCACAACGTAAACACATCATCTGGTGAGAATCTTTCGTTCGTATAAATTCAGTACAGAAGACTTACAAAATTTTTAAGTTATAGTGATTGCACTTTACAACGAAACAGTGGACAATGGTGGGATTAAGTGAATGTTCCCAGTAATCATTCACATACTAACATGGCACTAGAAGTGATGAGAGCTAATTCACTTTTGGAACTACATCCCGTATCCTTGTTCCATACGAGCAAGCGCTGCATCTCCAAAGAGCTAGTCTGTAATACAAACCGAAACAGACAGCGACTAGATGGGCCTATAAATAAAAATACTAAAATTTATCACTCATTAACTAATGTGTATAACGTGATAGTCGTAACCTCTTTCGACTGATCGTAGATTCTCGCATGATCAGAATCGAAATCTATAAAACAGCTAGAAAGAAATAAAGTTGTCACACAAAAAATAAAAAGCGTAAACTATGTAAATTCATTTAGACTAGGAAATGAATCTAATTACAGTAATCAACAAATACAGAATCTTACGTACTTAGCATGAAATATATGCAAACTACTAATATTCACAGCGGAAGGTGTTGGGAGTATAAATAAATCAAAACAAAAGAATATCTCGAATGGATCGAACAACTGTCGAAGCAGAGACGAGGAATTCATGCAACCGATAACGCAGACACAGTGATAATTGGTAAATGAAGAAAACTATTAGAAAATGTCTTCCAGACGCTGTGAGAACACGTAATGAAATCGTTCTTCAAGCAATCGACATGTATGCGAAGAAAACAAAACATATTTTTCAGGTACACATTTCATCAGCTGCAAAATATCTAGACTTAGAATAAAACATTATTCAGTTTCTACGGTGTATTTTGTAACAAAACAGTCCACGGGTGTCCTGTCGGGTATTAGTGTCCAAAGGGCACAGTATTTTGGCAAATCAATTATGTCGCCTACATCAGGTGTGCAGTTGATGGTACTGATGAGATCGATCGTCGAAACGCTGTGCTCTTTTGACACTTAACAGTCAGGATAACTATAGATTACTTTTTTAACAGAGTAAATTAGTACACGAATACGAAATTTTGTGTAACATTTTGTGTAATTATAGAGATGAAGCAGGAAAAAAGCTACGTATTTAATGATATCCATGGAATTGTATGAAATGAGGTAAGATAAACTAGAATGGAGACTTGAGTCTTATTTATCACTGCACCTGGAATTCATAATATTGAGAAGACTTTTGACGTGGTTTCAGCAAAAAATGCCTTAAAACACGGTACCGAAAATACATACTACGTCAGAACTCTGAAGGAAATAAGCGTCAAACTGACTGTCTACGTTACAGTACATTAGCATAGTGAGAAATACAAAGTAAAGAAATCAGGTAATGAGTTCCTTATTACCAAAATATTACCAGCAACCCTAGAGGAAGAAAGCAGGTGTTGACAGATGTGAAATTTACCAGTAAATTATCATTTTAATAAGTCACAGCTGCAAAATACTAACGCGAGTTCTTTACAGACGAATGGAAAAACTGGTAGAAGCCGACCTCGTGGAAGATCAGTTTGGATTCCGTAGAAATATTGGAACACGTGAGACAATAATGACCCTAAGACTTATCTTAGAAGCTAGATTAAGGAAAGGTAAACCTACGTTTCTAGCATTTGTAGACTTACAGAAAGCTTTTGACAATGTTGACTGGAATACTCTCTTTCAAATTCTAAAGGTGACAGGGGTAAAATGCAGGGAGCGAAAGGCTATTTACAATTTGCACAGAAACCAGATGGCAGTTATGAGAGTCGAGGGGTATGAAAGGGAAGCAGTGGTTGGGAAGGGAGTGAGACAGGGTTGTATCCTTTCCCCGACATTATTCTGTATGCTGAACAAGCAGTAAAGGAAACAAAAGAAAAATTCGAAATAGATATTAAAATCCATGGAGAAGAAATAAAAACTTTGAGGTTCGCCAATGACATTGTAATTCTGTCAGAGACGGCAAAGGGCTTGGGAGAGCAGTTGAAAGGAATGTACAGTGTCTTGAAAGGAGGATATAAGATGAACATCAACAAAAGCAAAACGAGGATAATGCAATGTAGTCTAATTAAGTCGGGTGATTCTGAGGGAATTAGATTAGGAAATGAGACACTTAAAGTAGCAAAGGAGTTTTGCTATTTGCGTAGCAAAATAACTGATGATGGTCGAAGTAGAGAGGATATAAAATGTAGACTGGAAATGGCAAGGAAAGCGTTCCTGAAGAAGAGAAATTTGTTAACATCGAGTATAGATTTAAGTGTCAGGAAGTCGTTTCTGAAATTATTTGTATGGAGTGTAAAAACGTATGGAAGTGAAACATGGACGATAAATAGTTTGGACAAGAAGAGAATAGAAGCTTTCGAAACGTGGTGCTACAGAAGAATGCTGACTATTAGATGGGTAGATCTCATAACTAATGAGGAGGTATTGAATAGAATTGGGGAGGAGTTTGTGGCACAACTTAACAAGAAGAAGGGACCGGTCGGTAGGACATGTTCTGAGGCATCAAGGGATCACAAATTTAGCACTGGAGGGCAGTGTGGAGGGTAAAAATTGCAGAGGGAGACCAAGAGATGAATACACTAAAGAAATTCAGAAGGATGTAGGATGTGGTAAGTACTGGGTGATGAAGAAGCTTGCACAGGATAGAGTAGCATGGAGAGCTGTATCAAGACAGTCTCAGGACTGAAGACTACAACAACAACAAATGATGCTGATACGATACCGAAACAACAACATGTGTAGGCAGAAGTATATTCTCTTCTTTCAGTGTAGCTACGATTAATGTATTTTCTATATCAAATGTACCTTCTGTGTAAATCGTATGTAAAACTCAAAATTTTATGCATTACGTTATTTAAGAAACATTGGACTGATGTAGCAATGAACTACATTATATTTCTCCTAATAAATTTACAAACATTATTTTATTCTTGATGTAAAGCTACAATTCATGTAATATATGCAGCAAATGCTCAATCAGCATGTAATCTGCGTAACATCAGTTGTGTATGTTTCTGAGGTATCACACAGAATATACTACAACTACCAACAATACGATCAACAACAACTGAATATCATGTAGTGTCTTGACCTGCAACACTCCAAGTAATATATGAATACACAGAAACGCCATAAATCCACATGAACACACGTAATTTCAGATGAGAGTAGCTCGAGGTTCTCCCGAAACGTTCTCACGTTAAATAGGTAGGCTAATAGGTAGGCTAGGTAGGCTAATATCAAACAACAAGCTACTTAGACCATATTAAAAACTCCAATGTAGCATATCACTTCCTCTACATTCTGCAACTGATTTTTGCCGTACTTATTGTACTACATTTCTCTTTTAATTTTCTTTTACATTTGCACTATATACAGGGTGACTATAATTAAAGATAAACGTTCAAACAGCTATAGAAATAACACCACCGGTCAGTATGACGTCAAATTGCAGCGGAATATTATCAGAGAAGGGGGAAAACGTATGGCAGAAGAAATAGTTACAACATGTAGCAATAGCCGGCGTAGTAAACATCATAATTTAATAGTGGTCGACAACAAATGATAAATCAATCATACAACAATGCCTAAGGTTTTCGTTTGACGGCAAACAAACCGTACTACTCAGTTTGCATGGGTGTACAGGTGTGATACTGTTGGCCCATCAACCACGGCAAGGTCATATCACATCGGATGGGATAAATCGGTTTTTAATTGTCCTGAGGCCAAAAATCGTATAAAAACCATCAACCAAAATCAAATCGGATTATTAATTTCCGTGTGACTGGCGCAAAACGTTCATTATGCTGTGCACTGTTTACAGCAACAAGGTTGAAATCGAGAAACATCATTTTCCACAGCTGATCGAATTGTTTCCGGGGTCACGTTCAGAATGTGTTGCGCAATGAGTGCCTTCAATGCAGCTACATTTTCAATCGGAATACTGAACACAACGTCTTTCATATAGCCCCTCAGCCAGAAGTCACACGGATTAAGATGAGATGATCGGGACGGCAAGGCTATAGGGAAATGGCGGCTGATAATTCTAGCATTTCCGAAATGGCGCTTAAGCAGCTGCTTAACTGGATTTGCAATGTGCGGAGGAGCGACATCTTGCAAAAAAATGATCCCATCCACACATCAACACTATTGGAGAGCTGGAATGGCGTGGTTGCACAAAAGACACTCATAGCGCTTACCGGTAACGGTACGGGTAACAGGAAATTAAGCACCTGTCTCTTCGAAAAAATATGGCCCTATCGTAAATGATGCCGTAAACCCGCACAAAGTGACCTTTTGAGGATGAAGTGGTACTGGTTGATTTACATGTGGATTTTCCGTTGCCCATATTCGGCAATTTGGTGTATTGATATATCGTGTAAGATGGAAGTGAGATTCGTCTGTCCAGGAAATCTTCCACGGCCTATCATTGTCTGGTTCAAATGGCTCTGAGCACTGTGGGACTTAACTGCTGAGGTCATCAGTCCCCTAGAACTTAGAACTACTTAAACCTAACCAACCTAAGGACGTCACACACACCCATGCCCGAGGCAGGATTCTAACCTGCGACCGTAGCGGTCGCGCGGTTCCAGACTGTAGCGCCTAGAACCGCCGGCCACAATGTCCACTTCCGTGTGAACAAGAAATTCAAAAGCAAAGAAATCTCTTGCTGGATGGTAACAGAGAGCAACTTGTGCACACGGGAAATTTCGAATGGATAGCAAAGAGTAATGTTTCGTAAGATTTTATGCAGCGTGCTCATAGGTATGTCCAACGTGCGGGCAATTCTCCATGCACTACACCTTTGCACACCATCACACGTCTCCTCCTGCACTGCTGTGACCACTGCTTCCACTCTTGCCGAACCAGTTCGTCTCCTCACTGTGCCAGGTTGCACACCGAAAGAGCCCGTCTTTTCGAATTCTCGAATCAATTTCTCCAGACCCACGGCAGTCATCGGACCGACGCCTATTTCCAAAGCCTTCAGTGTCCGGAACTTCTGCAGAGGGACGTGTGCGCAGTCAGCTTTCTTGTAATACAGCTTTACAAGCAGAGCACAATGATGCATTGATACAATCATGACGAACGTCGCAGACGCGAAAGGAGGAAAAGCCGTGTACCCGCGTGTTTATACCAACTTTAATGGGTAGTGTGCATGACGGGTGTTTTCATTTACGTAGTCTGACACATACATCGCCATCTATTGATCAATTTTCACACTATTTTTTTACTTGTGCCATACGTTTTCCCTCTTCCCCGATAATATTGCGTTGCGGTTTGACATCAATCTGACCAGTGGTGTCATTTCTACAACGTTTTGAAAGTTTAACTTTAATTATGATCACCCTCTAAATTATTATCTGCTCAACTAGGCAGAAACAAATTATACAGAAACACCATAACAATCGTAAAGCTTTAAATTCTCTTTAACCTTAGAGAAATTTTCATGTATTAAGTTGTTTTTGTTATTTAAAATAGCATTAACAACTGCGTACCAATAAGACTGAAACAGTACGAAGTCTCTGCTATTAGGTTTAGTGGGTGGATTACTTCGTACTGTTAAGGAAATAAATAAATAAGTTAAGTGCACAGTGAATATCTTTATTAAGAAGCAGCGTAATGGAAAATGCTGACAAATTTAAGTATCTCACGGATACACTGGGTTTGAAAAATCCGTCGTAGGTAAAGAGACATTAACAGATGTTTGTTGTCTACTCCGCAGTTCAGTTTCGGCGCGTTGCCATTCAGATAAACGTCATTTGATAAAAATTGAATTAATTTTTCTTGAAATGTCAGATTCTTAGAGCTTTGCTCCTCGATTTCTACATCTGCGACAGAACAGCTCTACAGTACTAGCTGCATGAGCTTCTACGTTTCCTGAAAAGCTATCACATTGGCAAGAAATTCAGGTCTTATTCTTCTTAATGTGTTCTCCACTACCAGCTATTCTAAGAAACTCATTAGTACCTTTCAGCTTGAAATCCACTAAAATCAGAGTGACATATTCAACTTTGTATCTCTAAGTACTCACTTTACACGGTTAGCCTAAATGATTCATCCAGATTCAAAGCAATGTTTATTTGTAAGTACACAATGTAAAAAGATTGGTGATAGGCCTACATGAAAAGATGCAGACACCAAGAGTCTCGCATTTTCTACATATGTTCAGTGTGTGCGCCCTTGGACATGCGGCACACATCATTACTATTATTGCAGTTCCGTACATACTTTCACAAGCATGTTTCCATCAAAGTCAGTCACAGCAGCAGCGATGCGTTCCTGCTGTTCTTACCACGAGGGGTAGCCACGCGATCTTGGGCGCCTTGACACGATTCGAGCGGCTGCCCCCTTCGGAGGTTCGAGTCCTGCCTCGGGCATGGGTGTATGTGTTGTCCTTAGCGTAAGTTAATTAAAGTTAGATTAAGTAGTGTGTAAGTCGAGGGACCGACGGCTTCCAAAAATTTCCACATTTTTTTCCTGCTGTTCTTACGGTGTGGTTGTTATTGGACGTACATAAACTTCGTGCTAAATATGGCGTGAAATGGGGCGACATGGAGGGCCACGGCATTGGAGGAGCACTCCGAAGACCAGCGCCTTATCAAATGGCTCTGAGCACTATGGAACTCAACATTTGAGGTCATTTGTCCCCTAGAACTTAGAACTACTTAAACCTAACTAACCTAAGGACATCACACACATCCATGCCCGAGGCAGGATTCGAACCTGCGACCGTAGCGGTCGCGTGGTTCCAGACTGAAGCGCCTAAAACCGCTCGGCCACTCCGGCCGGCAGCGCCTTATCCACCGATACGACTGTTCTCTATTGAAAAAGGCGCAGGCAGTTGTGCTCCCATGGCGTAGCTGGCCTTTGCGACCGAGCTGTTCTAGGAGCTTCAGTCCGGAACAGCGCTGCTGCTACGGTCGCAGGTTCTAACCCTGCCTCGGGCATGGATGTGTGTGATGTCCTTAGGTTAGTTAGGTTTAAGTAGTTCTAAATCTAGGGGACTATGAAAAAAATGTCCAAATGTGTGTGAAATCTTGTGGGACTTAACTGCTGAGGTCATCAGTCCCAAATCTTACACACTACTTAACCGAAATTATCCTAAGGACAAACACACCCACCCATGCCCGAGGGAGGACTCGAACCTCCACCGGGACTGACGACCACAGAAGTTAAGTCCCATAGTGCTTAGAGCCTTTTTTTCCCCCATGAGGTGGATCCTCATCCTGTTGAAAAATGAAGGTCGAGGAGTCGGTAGTCACTTGTGGCAACTGTTGCATATCCAGGTGCATAGAATCTGACACTTTCTCCTCGATAATGACGAAGGGGCCATACTCCTTCGTCTTGGAGATTGCACAGAAGACATTCTCTTTTGACGAATCCGTTTCCAACTACACACGGATATGCGGCATTCTCAAATTGCGGCAACTAACGCTTCGTTACAGATGTAAACTCGCCTCGTAGCTGAATATCAATGTCCCCACAAAATCATCACCCTCTTCCATAGTTTGTAGCCGGAAAAAATTGCAACACCAAAAAATAATTAATGCAGAGTAATGAAATTTCGGGAGTACATTTGTTTAGGCAACATATTTAAATGATTTACATTGCAAGATCACGGGTTAATGTAAGTGCGAGGGTAGCTATTCCAAATGCGAAATGCTGATACACTAATAATGCTGGTACACTAATGCAAGCATGCAAACTTGCAGGGATTCTGGTGTACAGGTGCTATATGTCGGTTTGTTGGGTAGGAGGTCCACGTCGACACTCTGTTGAGCATATTTTCCTCTTACAGCAGTGGTATATGGGCGAGCGTATTCTGTTGGAAAACGCCTCTGGAATGCTGTTCATGAATGGCAGAATGACAGGACGAATAACCAGATGACGTACAGATTTGCAGTCAGGGTGCTGGGGTAAGGACGAGCGTTCTCCTTCTAACATAGGGGAACCGCACCGAGACCATAACTCTAGGTGTAGGTCCGGTGTACCTAGCATGGAGACAGGTTGGTTGCAGGCCCTGAACTAGCCTCCATCTGACCAACATCCGACCGACACTGGCACCGAGGCAGAACCACCTTTCATCAGAAGTCACAACAGACATCCATCTGCACTCCAAAGAGATCGCGCTTGACACCACTAAGGTCACAAGTGGTAGGGGAACGCACAGTATGTGGTGCGTGGAGCCATCCTTGAAGTAACCGATCTGAAACGGTTCGTTGTGTCACTGTGGTGTCAGCTGCTGTCAAACTGCTGCTGCAGTCCCAGTACGATGCGCCGCAGCCATAAGCCGCGCACCATGGTCTTCCCTCTCGATAGGCCACGTGGCCGTCTACATCCCGGTTTTCTCGCGACCGTAGCTTCTCGAGACTATCGCTGCCAGCAATGACGTTCAGTGCCTACATTCCTGGTAAGTCTTTCTGCAATATCGTGGAAGGAACATCCAGCTTCTCGTAGTCGTATTACACGACGCTGTTCAAAATCATTCAGTCGTTGACAATGGCGTCTTTGTCGTCTTAAAGGCATTTTTCACTAACAGAACCTCACCACATTCAACGTCAAAGCTAAGTAACGGTCATGGCCGTTGCTGTGAGGAGTTAAAACAAACTTCATTTGCATCATCATGGTGGCGCTACTAGCGCCAGTCTTACGTTACTGGCGCGAAATTTTAATAGAAAGCATCTTTCAGATGTAGAAACTAGCCTACAAACATTTTTATGTCGCATACTCCCTGGTGGTCTAGAATTTTCCTGTCAGTGTACTTCTGTCCACAACTCTCCATTCTAGATGACATGCTGCGCCAAATCAATAAATCTTCATTATAATCACAAATTCTCTTTGTCACCCCATAAAAATCTGTACTTTTTTTTAAATGTACGTTGATGTATTACCGAGTCAAATGCTTTCCGGAAGTCGAAAAATACTGCATCCTCCACGCTGCCTTGTCCCATAATTTCAACATGTAGTTTGAAAAACAGAGCTAGTTGGGTTTCGCACGAACTTTGTTTTCCGAATCCGTGCAGGTTAGCATTGAGGACTTCATTCTGTTGGTGGAACCTCTTTGTATGTGACCTTAGAATATGTTCTAGGATTCTGCAACCGATGGATGTCGATAAGACTGATCGGTAGTTGTGTGGATCACTTGTATCTTTCTTGTAGCTGAACGTGATCAGTACTTTCTTACAACGACTGTGTACAGTTCCTCGTTCCAATGATCTGCGGTATATGATGGTTAAAATGGAAGCTAATACAACTATTAGTTCCGTGTAATATCTGACAGTATTTTGATCAGGGTTTGGAGTCTTGTGCAATATTAGCGATTTTACCCTGTTATTTTTCCATACTGACACAAATAACTTTCAGCTTTGTGCTGTTCCAAGAAGGAAACCGGGAAGTTTTTCCGTATCTGTTTAGTAAAGCAACCCCTTAGGAGGGGCTTCTGAATTAATGCTTTTGGTTTCCTATCCGCTATTTCAGTTCCTGTGTCTTCGATATGTCTGGACACTATCTCTAGTGAAATTGGCAGCTTTTGTTCAATTGTTCAAATGTGTGTGAAATCTTATGGTACTTAACTGCTAAGGTCATCAATCCCTAAGCTTACACACTACTTAACATAAAATATCCTAAGGACAAACACACACCCCCATGCCAGAGGAAGGACTCGAACCTCCGCCGGGTCCAGCCGCACAGTCCATGACTGCAGCGCCTTAGACCGCTTTTTTTTTTTTTTTTTTTTTTTTTTTTACCTTTGCCTTTCGCGGGCAAGTGCTCTACCAACTTTTTTTTTACATTCGGTGGAACAATAACAAACTTAAACTGCTTCTAGCACTTTTTCTTTAAATATATAAGACGATGACTTTATAAAATAAAATTTTTCTGGGAAACGTAAATAAGTGGACTTTTTTTTACATAATAGTGAAAAAAAAATATCCTGCTTCTGTCAGTACAAAACAATAACGCTCTACGTTCCTCTTTTAGGCTCGTACCTCGCTAATCCCGTCATACCTCGCGTTGGTGTCGGGTACGTCTTCACGTGTGTTTGTGGATCCTCTCCACTGTCCTGGTCCTTTCTTGTTCTGATACTTGTAGACAATAATTACATTCTCCTACCCGGGACACCCCAACTGGGTGGGGGATCAAGCAAGGCACTCCATAAAAAATTTGCGTAATAAGTTCGATAGCTCGGATGTCTCATAACCTATGAGTAATGTTCCTGTAGTAAGGCCCAAAAGTCAAGCACATTCTTACTGCCGTCTCGGAAAAGATAACGCACAGTCAAACCTCGAATCCAGGTCACTGCGTTTGTCTTCGTTCGGGGATAATATGTCCTATCTGGGAGAAGTAGTGTGCGTGGTTCTATTGTTTGCGGCCCCACCCGAAGGAGGAAGGCGATCATTTTTTTGACCAAACACCATACGTCCGCCGAAGGACCGCATATCAGGCGATGCTCCTCAGTGTCTATAACATTGCACTGCGGACACAGTGGCTCGTCCGCCATATGTATTGTATGCAACCTGGAACGAGTCACGTATTTCCCATTTACCACCTGATACCACAGTGCGCGCGTTCCCATATCAAGGTGTGGGTGGTGCACTGTACGCCATACCACTGACCACGTAACCGTTGGTTAGCGGCGCTCTACGGCATTATTCGGCCATCGTCGAGTCAAGATGTGATATATATCACGTGCCGTTGCCGTCCTGGTAGTCGGTAGTTCCATATGTACATAACTGTGTTCCACAAAGAAGGTTCGCATATGGGCAAGCGATGGTGAGATGTGAGCCACCGCTACCGGAGCCGAACGAGAAGGTGGAGCGAGTTCGTCTATCAAGCTGCCCGTCAGACTTGTCTGGTGTCGTGTCCACATCTTTATCATCGTGGTTACATAAATAGCCACTGCTCGGTCGCGTACGTGGACTAGTCCAAGACCTCCACGACTACGAGGAAGGGTGAGGGTTTCATATCCTACCTTAAAAAACAGACCTGTGCTCACAAAATATCCTAGTGCCGCCACGATTCGGCGGGCCAACACCACCGGCATAGGAAGAACTTGTGCCAGGTGTGGGGTGCGAGAGGCTAGGTAAGTGTTGGCAAAGGTGACCCGTTGTATCATATCCAGTGCCCTTAACCTGTGACTTCGGACACTCGCACGAATTGTTTGCAGAAGATGTCTGTAACTCAGTGCCACCGTGCGTCGAACGTCTGTAGTGAAGATACTTCCTAGGCATTTCATCTTGGTGATCGGCTGTAATGGTGCTACACTTCCTGTCGGGAGTCCTCTCCCGATGTTCATCGCTCCCGACTTTGCCATGTTCAGGCGACTTCCCGTAGCCATACAATACAAATTAATCCAATGCAGGGCCGCTCTTGCCTCGTCGCCTGACCGTGCTAAAAACACTAGGTCATCTGCGTATGTTCGGCATATAAACTTGTTGTGCCTTATCGTCATTCCTTGGAGTCGATTCCGGAGCCCGCAAAGCAGCGGCTCGACAGCGATGGCATACAATATCGTTGACAGCGGGCACCCTTGTCTGACCGATCGTGAGATGTTGATGGGCCCCACCAAGCGTCCATTGATGAGCACTTTGGATGCGGCTCCGTGGAGTAGTCTCATGACGACGGTGACAAAACTTTCCGGAAACTTCATTTTCGTCATCACGTCCGTGAGATAAGCATGACTCAGCCTGTCAAATGCGCGATCGAAGTCTATCGATACCAATACACCCCGCAGACGACATGTTGAAGCCAGTGCGATAACATCGCGGTAGTCTCTGAGTGCCGTTTGTATATTGCTAGCTCCTCCTAGCTGGGTTTGGTCGAGTGAAATCACTTGGCGTATCACGCGTTTAAAGCGTGCTGCAAGTATCCTGGCGTAGATCTTGTAGTCGCAATTAAGAAGGGTCAGTGGCCAGTAGGCCTGTATCCCTGTGCCGCCAGATGGTTTGTGGATGGGGATGATCATTCCTTCCACGAAGGTGGGTGGAAGAGGCACGTTGGGAGACATCAATTCGCAGTACATGACAGTCCATCGTGGAATCATGAGATCTTTAAATGTACGATAGAACTCTAACGGAAACCCGTCGGGCCCCGGCGATTTGTGCGACGCTCCCTTATCAATCGCTTCCATTACGTCGTCAACTGTGATTTCACCTGTTAACTCCAGGTTGGCCGACTCGTCGAGACACGCGGAGAGCGTTCGTCGGACCTCATGAAAGGCGGCCTGATCGTGTTCCGCTTCTTCATAGAGATGACCGTAGTGTTCCACGAAAGCGTTGGCAATGTCTTTTTGCGTTGGCATGCGGCGACCATCTGGCAGTACGACCGTCTGTTTTAAGGTTCTGCGACTACGTTGTTTTTCTCTGATAACGTGATACATCGACGGGGATTCTCCACGGACTCGTTCAAAGGCCCTTGCACGGATTGCGACACCCTCCAGTCGGCGGCGCGTTATGGAAATTATTTGGGCCTGTGCTCGTTTTATACCGGCACGACGCTCCTGTGAAGGTGCTTGTACAGAAAGTTCGCGGAGCATCGTGAAATAAAATTCCGTCGTGTATCGCCTCCACATCATCTGCTCCCTTCCGTACGCAATTAACGCTCGGCGCAATGCAGGCTTAACGCATTCCAGCCACCACTGCAACGTCGTCGGATATGTCGGGAGGCGTCGTTCACACACATGCCAAGTGTCTTCGACTAAGCGTTTGCACTCAGGTTCCCTAAGGTGTGCTGTATTCAGTTTCCAAACACTGCGACTCCTCCACACTTGTTGACGACTCAAGGAGACCGTGCATATATATGCTATGTGATCTGAAAAGGCGACAGGCCACAATTCCGCATCGAGGATCGCAGGTTCGAGACGACGTGTTACGTAAATGCGATCGAGACGACTTGCAGAGTGACTCGTGACGTATGTGTATCCACGTCTGTCGCCATGTATCTTCTCCCATGTATCAATGAGATTCATGTCCTGTATGAGTTGCCGCAGCTCCGGGCACGAAGTATAACGTGGGTGTTGATCTTTTGGTGCGATCACGCAGTTGAAGTCGCCTCCAAATAAGACATGTTCATACCGACCTAAGAATAGTGTTGCAATCTCCTCAGCGTAGAATCGGGATCGGTCGCGCCGTCTGTCTGACCCCGACGGTGCGTAAATGTTAACGACCCGTACTCCCAGCACTGTGAGCGCCAGTCCTCGCTCTGACGGCAGGTACACCATGTCCTCGGCTACTATGCCGCTACGTAGAAGTATCGCTGTTCCGCTGCCGCCGTCGGTAGTTGGTGTAATGTACGTATCGTACTCATAGAGGTCGGGGAAGCTCTCAACACATACTTCCTGCAGCAGAACGATGTCGACGTCTGACGCATGCAACATGTCTCGTAATAATTGCAATTTGACAGGCGTTCTGATCGTATTAATATTAATAGAGGCTGTTCGATATGCCTGCCGCTGTTCCTCAGTGCGTAAAGCGCACATGCACGCTTATGTTAATTTTTGTGCTTCTGCCCGGTGACATGCTGTCCGTGCGTCAGTCTGCATCTTCTGCGCGGTTAACATCCGGTGGACGCAGCACTCGCCATGGCGGGTGCGTCGTCGGTGTGGGGGTCAGTATCGGATTCGTCGGCCCAGTTCCTGTCGTGTCTCTCCTGCCGGGCTGACTGAAGGCGGTGGCGTTGCTGCGGTGGGTGGAGGGACTCCTTCCGTCGGCTTTCTGTCCGGTGTGTCGGTATTCAACCCCTGTGTAGCATGATTCGTGTCGTAGTGCTGTGTGGGAGGTATAACCTCCCGTTGCGCATCCGGATGCACTGTGTCGGCGTCACACCCAAGTCCGTCTGACGCGGACTGCAGTAAGCAGGTATCCGACGGCGCTAGCCGTCGTTTCTTGTGGCGCTTCGGCGATCGTTGTTTGCGCGTGTGCGCCTCCGTATCCGAGTGCGGAAGTGACTCCCGGTGCTCAGGGACGAAAGCAGCTGTCGGCACAACAGCAGGATCAATTTCCATTTCTCCTACCGATCCTGTCCGCTCGGTTAAGTGCGTCGTCGGCGCCGGAGCGGCAGAAGTGTGCGTCGTTTCGTCACTGGAGGCGGTCTCCGCCGCAGTCGGTTGCCGTAAACTGTCAAGATTCTGTAGCTGGTCATTTTTCGGGATGGGATCCGTTCGAAATGCGTCCGCATACGTTAGCGGCAGCGGCGTTAACGTGGACGGAGGTACGGGTTCGCCGTTTGGAACTTGCACTATCCTCCGCTGCATACATTCAGAACGGACGTGGCCCTCTTTCCCGCAGCCTGAGCATGTTTTGGGCTGTCCGTCGTATATGACTATATAGCTCTGCATCCGCCGATGAACAAGTATGAGGGTACATGTTGTGTCAGTTCTATTCTGATTTGACGCACCCCATTGAGAACGGGGTACGTCGTGAAGTTGGACCATTTTTCCTCAACGTGGCTGAGCACTCTTCCATATGGGCGTAAGGCGTCAACGACCAAGTCAGACGGAACCTCGAAGGGAAGTTCGAAAATACGTATGTTTCGTAAGCCCAGTCCTGCATGATCAATAGTTACTTCTCCAACATGTCCATCAGAGTGACGAAATTTGAGTCCATGTTTAGTTTCTCGGATGATTCTGTCACATACTGCATCGTTAATCAGCTTGACGTAAACAACACTGCTCACTATGGAGAGGTGGATTCCGATCAGTTCGTTGTAGTCAAGTTTAACTTCGTCTGGCAGGAACCTTTCTATTTCGTAGGCTTTCGGTCTCGCATATTCATTCGAAAAACTAATCTTGAGAGTCGGCTTTCGGTATGCATGTGCCATTCTATATCGAGTCGTCTAAACGCACGAGTACGCCGAAGAGGTAAACAACTGCGCGAGCGCGAACTTCTCCGGCAGGGACGTAAACAGACGTCGGTGCCGTAGCACCGCCGAAGGCAGACTGCTCGACCGCTCGGCTAATCGCGCGCTCCCGACAGCTCTTGGATTTGATAAGAATTTGTTTGGGTTTTTCGACAGATCTCTCGATATTATCTTGCTACTGTACTTCTCAAAGCCCTCACGCATTGCCATCTTGGCAGCCAATTTGTCTTCATAGAACAGCCTTGTTTTACACATAATAGTCGGCGTTTCTTTTCAAGTTTCTTGACAATCATGAAATATTGTGCTATGTACAAGTCTATTCAGTGCATGGTTAACCGATTTACTAAGCGTGCGCCGCAGTCCTTCTAGATGCTCTGGCCCGGATCTAAATATTTGGGCTTTCTGTTTGAGATATGGCATTACTGCCTCTTCATCTAGCTTACAGAAAATGTAATTGTTCTCACTTGTTTTAGTCGCCCTTCTAACGTTAGTAATCATCTTCAAGACAACAGCTTCTTGGTTTTATTTTCAGAGGGGACATCTTCAACGAAATCAGGTCTGTTTGTTTCCATCAGATCTAATATATCTCCATCATGAGTAGATAGTTAGTGAGATTACTCCAGATCTGGAATGTATTTTATTTTCTAACTTATACGTTTACCAGTACTCGGCACGTAGAGGAATTAATTAAGTGTCTTAGGCTAGGCGCGCATAGCCAATTTTTCAGTCGGCTGGAATGAACAACCGTTATCACGGAAGTACAGTATGGCGCGAAGACAGTGATAGGAAAACCGCAACTACTCTGTGTAGTGCCATACACTTCATCGAAACAACTTATTTGGTAGCACTTTTACTATTAAGAAGAACGATAAAATGCCGCAAATATCGTTACTGGGAGCACCAAATTGTAAGTCAAAGAGTGGTGAACTGCCAGTTTTAAGAAATACATGAAGCGTTACAAAATCGGCCAAATAAATTCTTTCAGTACTATCGAATGAGTAATAATAGTTGTGACGCACTGTTTCAGGCAATAGATAACAAAACAAGACACGACATGGAGGAAGTCTGTACGAACTGAGAAGCGCTTATCAGTGACCTTCATGTAAGCACACATCATTTGGAACAACAGTTTTTACTCAGATACAAGATAATCTATTCTACAAGTCTAAAGAGACGAACTTATTTCCTGTGAACAAAGCAAAACCAAGCTGAGCATAGAAGCTCTTGAGTTCTATCTGTGGCTGTCAGTCCCCGGGGGGTTGGGGTGAGGGGTGGGGGGAGGTGGAGGGGGCTCAGGAACACTGTTTGTGAAGGTTCCGTTTCATTTAGGTCATTTGACGAATAAAGCTGTGTGGTGTCTTTATGACACAAGTTCGGACGCTGTGGAAACTTGGCGGAAGCTGATAATACCGGCCATTTCTCATCACGCTCAATGCTACTTTTGTTCTCCGTTTAACTTCGCCAGCATTAAAGCAAAATTTTTGCCCTCGTTAATTTCTTCGTTTTGTTTCTCTTTTAATATATTTAAGAGAGATTCCTGGTATGAAGTAACCCTCTTGCTTTTCATTTAGTCGACTGCCTTATTATTGTGCTCTGTACTGCATCGCTGTTGTTGTTTTGTGAAGAAAATCTAAAGGGAAAAATGGTTCAAATGGCTCTGAGCACTATGGGACTTAACTGCTGTGGTCATCAGTCCCCTAGAACTTAGAACTACTTAAACCTAACTAACCTAAGGACATCACACACATCCATGCCCGAGGCAGGATTCGAACCTGCGACCGTAGCGGTCACGCGGTTCCAGACTGAAGCGCCTTTAACCGCACGGCCACACCGGCCGCCACCTAAAGGGAGAAACAGCCTGGCTTCCTCTGATATTTATCGCAATTTCGATTTTGGCGGTGGCCTGTCTCCGATTTGAGGAGCAGAAATAGCATTGCATCGAAGTACAGATAATTATTTGTCCTGTTTTCTTGCAGTCTCGCCAGTTGGAGACTTTATCTACGATGCCAGTTCTCTCAAGAAACACTCCTTCAGTTTCTTCCACTTCTTTTGAATTGCTTTACCTGCCATGAAAGAAATTAAGACAGTCTATACTCTATAGTAAGTATGTATAGGGAACTCTCGTTCTCAGATAGGCTGCCGGCGCACAGAAGGTGTCTGTCTCCACTCTAACACAGTGTGACAGTGATTGGGAAACAGCGTCGATAATGCGCGAGGATCCAAGTCATTGTGCGTTATTCATTCAACATTTGTGACTATCAAGTCGCACGTGAAAGAAGGCCGGGTGCCTCTTTTAGATCACTGCCATAGTTTGATTGCATGTGCGCACGCTCATATTCCAGCCAACCACGAAAACTCGCTAGCGCGCGCCTAGCCTTAAGCAGCGCTACAAAATACGATGGTAGCGAGTAGGAAGCCGATGGTGCTGACAAGTGGACCATATGGCGTGGTAGTGAATCATGGGAGTGGGGAGAAGTACGCGGACCTTCAGAGAGAATCTTGCTTTACAAGCAACAAGTGTTCTAGCATCAAGCCTATAGGTCATCAGGGCTTTAATACTATAACATCGCTATACAGTAAACCAGTTAATTCAGGAGACAAACGATGACTGTCAAATTACCAAAGGTGCACGAAGAACGATGAAGTTTCACAATATAAGTAAGAGCTTTCTGCCGCACGCCAATCTCTCCAGTTGGCGATAGAATATACTCTAAGCCTGTTCTCAAGCGATAATCACTATTACCATGCTACCTCGGAGTTTCTGTGTCCCAGCGCTCGTGCGCCGACTGTAACACCACGCTTAAACTCCCTTAAATCTTGATGACCTGCCACTGTAACAGGAGTAACAGATCTAACAACTGCTCCAGACACTTGTTCTCTTATATAGGCGTCACCGACCACAGCGCCGTATTCTGTCTGTTTACATACATCTGTATTTGAATACGCACGACTACACCAATTTCTTTGGCCCTTCAGTGTATATTCTCGAACGCTCTTTCCAGGTGGACAGTTCTTATGAACGCACCTTGATTTCTCTGTTGTCTCGCTTCCATTATCAACTGCGAACTCTGAAATGCCTCTCTGGTGCCTTTTTCCTTTCCGAACATATCCTAAGTTTTCCTTTCATTCTTCTGTATATAATTCTTGTCAGCAATCTGGATGCATGAGCTATTAAGCTGATCGCGCAATAAATCAGTCCAGTAAAAATGACGTTGCCTGACAAAGAGTTAAGAATGGTCAGAACTTTATTGAAACGAAAGTGAGAAACGATAGAATAAATGTTTATTAAAGGAAACTGAAATGATCAACTAGATAGCAGAAGAAGGAGTAAGGAAACTGATTTTAAAGTACCAGAATGTATTTTCAGACAGAAAATACGTAACGAAAAGTAGAAGGATTTTAATATTATTGACATGACGACAGTAATTCATGAAGCTCTGAGATGAGGTTTAAAGAAATGGCTTTTGAAATAGCAGGAAGTGTTTTCGAAAAGTGAGTATTTATTGAAGAAAGACGAGAAATCATTCAACATTGTGGACATGGTAAACAAGTATTGTGAGAATTTCATAGGTTAGTATACAGTGGGCAGGGTGCCTAACCAAGTTCCAGTGGAAGTATCACGTCCTGCATCCCGTCAATAAGAAGTATATACAATGGCCGTTATTTCCAGATATAGCAGTAATGAGTAGAAAGACGTTTGGCTATGACAAGTGTGAATATCAGGTACCAGAAGAAGGAGCAAGTCTTTTGTGAACAGATGGAGGATTATTGAAGAAGGAAGTTTTAAATAGAGTAAAATGTGTAATTAGACGTGACTGTCTTAAGGACCGTAGAAAATGTAAGTCGTTTCAAATTTACTTGACTTCAGTACAGTAATGGTACAAATGGCTCTGAGCACTATGGGACTTAACATCTGAGGTCATCAGTCCCCTGGAACTTAGAACTACTTAAACCTAACTACGGACATCATACAAATCCATGCCCGAGGCAGGATTCGAACCTGCGACCGTAGCGGTCGCGCGATTCCAGACTGAAGCGCCTAGAACCGCTAGGCCACACTGTCAGTACAGTGATTTACTGCGGCTATGGCTTCACTACTGTACCGGAGTCAGATAAATTTGAAAATAAAAAACGTTAAATTTGTATACTAGAGTGGGGAGACGTTCTTGGCAAGAGGCAACTAATGTTAAAGAATCGTGTATAACGTATCTTATCAGATGTTTGTCAACATCCAGAAGGCCGCCTGAGTTGAACTGCAGTGTAGATAAGGAAGCGAGCGGAATATGACTTCTAATGTGGCATTTAAAGTTCATGATCAGATGGGCAATACAACGCAAATGGCCTCTCGGAAGGAGGCTGACAGATTTCAAGACCGACACGCAACGAAATCATAATGTGACGTAACCACCGACGCGTCACTGTACGAGGCTTCTGTAAACAGAAACTGTGAATAGTAGTAATATTAAGGAATGTTTGTAAACATACACACTGACGGGAAAAATCTCAACACCAAGGGGTTGCCAGCCGGTGTGGCCGACGGTTCTAGGCGCTTGAGTCCGCAACCGCGCGACTGCTGCGGTCGCTGGTTATAATCCTGCCTCGGGCATGGATGTGTTTGATGTTTTCAGGTTAGGTGGGTTTAAGTTTTCTAAGTTCTAGGGCACTGATGACCTCATATGGTAAGTCCCATACTGCTCAGAGCCATCTGAACCATTTGAAACAAGGGGTTGTCCGATATAAATCCTAGTTGATAGGCGTGTTTCAGCATCTGAAACAAATTTCGCGCCAGCTGGAGAAGAATGGCGCCAGTAGCGCCACTATGAGGATGTAAGTGATGTTTGCTTTAAATACACGCTGCAGTGGTCTTGAGCATTAGCTACCTTTGAGACAGGACTAGAGCTGATGTTAGTCAAGAATGCACTTAAGATATCAAAGATGCCATTATCAACACCTCACTGAGTTTCATTGAGGTCTTGTAACAGTGCTACGAGAGGGTGGATGTTTCTTCTACTGCACTGCACAAAGACTTGGCAGAAATGCGACCAGTGTACATGAATGCTGGCAGCGGTGTACGGTCACAAGAAGGCGCGTCTCTGGACGGCCACGTGGGACTAACGAGAGGGAAGACGATCGTGTTCGGTGTATGGCTCTGGTGCATCGTACTGCATCTGCAGCAGCAATTTGAGTAGCCGTTGGCACCAGTGACTGAACGAAGTGTTGCAAATCGATTATTTCAAGTCTGCAGCTCGTGATCGTGCGGTAGCGTTCTCGCTTCCCGCGCCCGGGTTCACGGGTTCGATTCCCGGCGGGGTCAGGGATTTTCTCTGCCTCGTGATGAGTGGGTGTTGTGTGATGTCCTTAGGTTAGTTAGGTTTAAGAAGTTCTAGGGGACTGATGACCATAGATGTTAAGTCCCATAGCGCTCAGAGCCATTTGAACCATCTTTTTTTTTTTTTTTTCACTGTTTCAAGGACAGCTCCGACCAAAGACGCCCTGTATGAAGCATGCATTCCACTGACCCAAAACCACTGTCACTTACAATTTCAGTGGTGCCAAGCGCGAACTCTTTGGAGGGGAGGCTAGAGGTCTTTTGTGTTTTCTGATGAAAGCTGGTTCTTTCTCCGGGCCAGTGATGGCCATGTGTTGGTTAGGAGGAGGCCCCTTTGAAGGCCTGCATCCAGCCTGTCAGGCCGGCCGTTGTGGCCGAGCGGTTCTAGGCGCTTCAGTCCGGAACCGCGTGACCGCTACGGTCGCGGGTTCGAATCCTGCCTCCAGCATGGATGTGTGTGACGTCCTTAGGTTAGTTAGGTTTAAGTAGTTCTAAGTCTAGGGGACTGATGACCTCAGATGTTAAGTCCCATAGTGCTTAGAGCCATTTGAGCCATTTGAACCAGCCTGTCAGCGTGATATGAACATGAACCTATATTTGGACTTGTGTTTTGGGATGCTGTAATATCCACGACTATATACACACACATTGTGTGTGTATTTTGAGCGAACATTCTCGTGATATCAATAAAAAAAAACTCCGTCGATACTAAAATAATCATTATTAATTATTGTCAGTGTTCTAATTTAATTTTCTGTGAAAATTATATCTCAGACAATACACATGGAAAAAGATAATGTAAATCTTAATCTTTTGTTACCTAGAATAATCCTTCTTCTGTTCGAACTGTTGTAGTGATCTAACACCATTGATGTCTTGTACCACTGACATCGTTAAAAAACTGTTATCTTGCTAAGCAATATTTGAAAAATAGATTTGCTGTGTCATTGAAATCGATACGTGTGTTTGAACTTTTAATTTGATATGATTCTTGTCCTCTATAAATGATAAGTTTTCTGTTCAGCGCTAATGGAGCGCAGCCATTAGCGCCATTCGTCTACAGCGCGGATTATTCGTGAAGTGCTGAACAATGAGTGATTAACATGGACAAATACTTTTAAATGTTAATGCATACAGAATATATATATATATATATATATATATATATATATATATATATATATATATATATATGTTATTTCAGAGTGAAACAACATCTGAAACAGAATTGATAAGTGGCTGTCTTACGTTGGCCGCCATCTTAGTGAATAATTTCAGCGGCAACTTTTAAAGCAAACTGCTAAGGACAGCCGGCCGAAGTGCCCGAGCGGTTCTAGGCACTTCAGTCTGGTACCGCGCGACCGCTACGGTCGCAGGTTCGAATCCTGCCTCGGGCATGGATGTGTGTGATGTCCTTAGGTTAGTTAGGTTTAAGTAGTTCTAAGTTCTACGGGACTGATGACCACAGAAGTTAAGTCCCATAGTGCTCAGAGCCATTTGAACCATTTTTTTTGCTAAGGACACAACAATCTTGATGGTCAATTTTCACGATAAAATTATGTATTGGTGGCCCAGAACCCACTCAAAAATAAAAAATTCGACTCATATTACGAATAATCTTTAAATACGGTGCAAACAGTATCTTACGTGGTGAAATTGTTCTCTGCTAATGTATCAAACCCTGATTATTTCGTAAGAACTATTAGCAAATATTTTTTGACAGGAAAGATTATATTAGTGTTGTGCGCGTGTGGTATTGTGTTTAAAAATAGTTCATTTTGTTCAAGGAACAATGTTGCCACCTTGAACAATAGCTCGCTAAACTGTGTGAGATTACGTTTGTGAAAAAATTTAGTCCTGCAACTTCCTGGCAGATTAAAACTGTGTGCCCGACCGAGACTCGAACTCTGGACCTTTGCCTTTCGCGGGCAAGTGCTCTACCGTCTGAGCTACCGAAGCACGACTCATGCCCGGTACGCAGACGGTAGAGCACTTGCCCGCGAAAGGCAAAGGTCCAGAGTTCGAGTCTCGGTCGGGCACACAGTTTTAATCTGCCAGGAAGTTTCATATCAGCGCACACTCCGCTGCAGAGTGAAAATCTCATTCTGGAAACATCCCCCAGGCTGTGGCTAAGCCATATCTCCGCAATATCCTTTCTTTCAGGAGTGCTAGTTCTGCATGGTTCGCAGGAGAGCTTCTGTAAAGTTTGGAAGGTAGGAGAAGAGGTACTGGCAGAAGTAAAGCTGTGAGTACCGGGCGTGAGTCGAGCTTCGGTAGCTCAGACGGTAGAGCACTTGCCCGCGAAAGGCAAAGGTCCCGAGTTCGAGTCTCGGTCAGGCACACAGTTTTAATCTGCCAGGAAGTTTCATATCAGCGCACACTCCGCTGCAGAGTGAAAATTCCATTCTGGAAATTTAGTCCTATTTACACTGCTTGACAGACAACATTGGTACATATTCTCAGGTGGAGATTTCTTTGACAGGATAACTATCTCTAGCGGTTAAATGAAACCTCATGTTACGCTAATCATAAGTAATTGGTTATGTTGTATTGCTGCCCACGATTTGTAAAATACTGCAGTCCTAACCGCACGCCACAATGCGATTTCGTATGACAGCAGGAACACCCTTGTGGTTATCCTACGCACCCTGACAGCAAATTTGTAAGTCAATCTGGCGATTCGACCTGTTGTGCCGTCATACACGAACAGCATTCCAGGGTGTGTTTGCCAACAGGATAACGCTCGCAAACATACTGCTGCTGTAGCCCAACACGCTCTACAGACAGACGACCTGTCATCTTGGCCTCCTAGATCACCAAATCAGTCTCCAATCAAGCACATGTGGGACATCATCGAACGACAATTGCAGCGTCATCCACAATCAGCATTAACCTTCGTTGTGTCGTCCGAACAGGTGAAAACACGCATGAGACTCCATCTCACAAACTGACGTCCAGCACGCGTAGAACACCAAGCATGCACCTTTGCATGCTTGCATTCAACATTCTGGCTTTTATACCGGTAATTGGTGCACCAGTATATCACATTTGGAATGGCTAATCTCGCGCTTACATTATCCTGTGGTTTTGCAATGTTAATCACTTAAATACGTTATCCAGTCAAATGTATTCCAGAAATTACGTTATTCCATATTAATTACTTTTTTGGTATTGCGATTTTGTTCCGTCACTGTATTTTAAGTATGATTCTTTGGGAAATGAAATCGTTTATCTGAAGGATATGTCAACGTCTAAGGGGCGGAGATTCATTAATTAATTATTTGGGAAGTTGAAAGACATTTGTGTGTCATTTTGGGAGAGAAAGAAAATAGTTAATAATATACAAGCAGTATGGAAACTGTGAGGGCTTGTTAGTATGTCGTGCCTAAAATGTTTGTTTGGTACATTTAACTATAATAACATTAATGATGCATCAAGTCTGGGGAAATTTCGAGCCATGATTACAAGGTGACAGGAGGTGAAAGTTTAAAACAGAACCGCAGTCAGTACGGAAGAATTATGAGGTTTTTGTGTTTATGTAATGCTTAAATGATAAATAACGCTGTTATGGATCGCTATAGGACGAAGAAATCAAACCGTCGAAAGATATGAGTGATTGGTTTTGTGCATAGGTAGTGTAATGAAATTATATCTCACTAATGAATACGACAAAAAAATTCTATTCAAACAGCATATATCAAATTTTCTGTTCGTTGTCTTGTACGGTATGGCATTTTCTACATTACCTTGTATTGATCGTATATCATATTAAACATAGTAATGGGGCTGATATTACGGGAGTACGGGAAGTGAAAAGACAATTTTGTTCGGAGACTAAGAAATTGAAAATCAGTGTGGTTTTGATATTATAGATATTTGTAAAATCTGTTTGCTTTTCGTATTGTTCCAAAGATATCATTTTAAAAACTTGTTTGAAGTAGGTAATGATGAGATTCTACATTTTTCCTGGAAATTTGGAAAAAGCGTGAGTATAGTGCATAAGAGGAAGTTAAGGACCAATTCTACAGGCTACTCCTATATACTGTTATTTTCAAAATATTATTTTTGTTTCAAAAAACTGCAATTTTGAAAAGAAATCACATAAGAGAATGTGTGAGGTTCTCCTTATTTAGGAAAATACTTTTTTCTGAATTTTACGTTTACTAGCATTCGGCAGATAGCAGAAGTAACTCTCTACCTTAATAAGCCACATGGTGCGGTAATGAATAATAGGAGTCGCAGAAGGTAAGCGAAACAAGAGAGCGAATTTTGCTTGGCAGTAAATACCTAAGTGAACAAGAAGTGTGGAACGAAACCCAGAATTTTCTTTATTGCGAAGTTTTACGAAGTAAGAACGAAGCAGGAATAGCCTTCGGGTCATCACGAATTTGATACCATAAAATAGCCCTACAGTAAATCTGTTAATTCAGGAGATGAGTGAATATAATACTTCCTGGCAGATTAAAACTGTGTGCCGGACCGAGACTCGAACTCGGGGCCTTTGCTTTTTGCGGGAAAGTGCTCTACCATCTGAGCTATCCGAGCACGACTCACTCCCCGTCCTCACAGCTTTACTTCTGCCAGTATCTCGTCTCCTACCTTCCAAACTTTACAGAAGCTCTCCTGCGAAACTTGCAGAACTAGCACTCCTGGAAGAAAGGATATTGTGGAGACATGGGTTAGACACAGCCTGGGGGATGTTTCCAGAATGAGTTTTTCACTCTACAGCGGAGTGTGCGGTGATATGAAAATTCCTGGCAGATTAAAACTGTGTGCCGGACCGAGACTCGAACTCGGGACTATTGCCTCTCGCAGGCAAGTGCCAGGAAGATTCATATCAGCGTACACTCCACTGCAGAGTGAAAATCTCATTCTGAGAACATCCCCCAGGCTGTGGCTAAGCCATGTCTCTGCAGTATCCTTTCTTCCAGGACTGCTAGTTCTGCCGGGTTCGCAGGAGAGCTTCTGTAAAGTTTGGAAAGTAGGAGACGAGGTACTGGCGGGAGTGAAGCTGTGAGGACGGGGCGTGAGTCGTGCTCGGATAGCTCAGATTGGTACAGCGCTTGCAGCGAAAGGTAAAGGTCCCGAGTTCGA
The DNA here is from genome assembly GCF_023864345.2 of Schistocerca serialis cubense. Classification (NCBI taxonomy): domain Eukaryota; kingdom Metazoa; phylum Arthropoda; class Insecta; order Orthoptera; family Acrididae; genus Schistocerca; species Schistocerca serialis. Next base: position 179,970,023 of record NC_064645.1, read on the forward strand.
GTCTCGGTCCGGCACACAGTTTTAATCTGCCAGGAAGTTTCATAATAGCGCACACTCTGCTGCAGAGTGAAAATCTCATTCATGAATGAACATAGCTAAATTACCGAAGATATGCGAATAGCTACGTAGTTTTAAGATGTAAAAAAGAAATTTGGACCGTGCGCCTATCTCACCTGTTGGAGATACAATATACTCTGAGCCTGTTCTTGCATGTTGGTATTACCACGCTCTCGAATTTCATTAACGTTTTGAGAATAATCGTTTCAAAATGTTAAATTACTAATGTTTTGCGATGCTGGCTAATACAAGCATCGTTATGGCATTCCAGGATTACGTCAAGTAAATTAGCTACTGCATGTCCACTTATAATCACAGGTAGCCTGCATCTTCTGGAGAATCCAATGCGCTACAGGAACTGCTATAAGGGAGTACATATACGAGAGATTCACGGAAAACAGGTACAAGTCAATCCTTCGGTGATTCATTTAAATAATCCACGAAAGGGTTAGCCGAACTATACTGTATGTCGCCTGCACCACTTTCCACGGCAGCGCGGATAAACGGAGAAAGTTTTCATCGGCTTAGTAAAGCTCGGGGTTTTAAAAGTTTCAGTGAAGGCTTTTAGCAATGTTTAGCATGATGCTTGTCACGCTCATCACTTAGAACAATCTACTGTCAGATGAAAAAATTTTCCGGTGATGAAATTATATGATTGATGGAGGTATGGCATGATATATCTACTAACGAAGTGAAGGGTTCGGCAAAGTTTTGGGGTACACCTGAGAGTGAACCTCATTGTCCATAAAAAGGCGTACTGACAAATGAATGCCCTCCCTTGTTGCTGAGTCTTGTCAGCCTATTCCGCATGCAACTTCAGTTTCTATCGCGGAAGATATGAATTTCTTGTCTCACGTAAATTACTAAAACTCAATTTTTCATTGGTCTATCTAGTAGATATAAGTTTATATTTCCCCAAAAAATTTCGTTGCTGTCACTTTCTGGTTTTGATCAGCTTTCTGACGTTCACTGATTTTTATGGCCAAAGCTCTGCGCCTTCGTAGCTAATACTTCGCCAGTCGATCACTAGGAGTTTATTAGTTACGTCTGTGGGGTCGTTTTCTTTGGGTCCTACACGCCTGTATTAGTGGCTCATAAAGCTACCAATATGCGGGCTAGATGGAGCCGGCTCAGCTAATATAATCCTGAAGTATTATCTCTGAGAGGCTGGAGTACGAAAATAATCTCCAGTAGCGGGATTCCTCAGGGCAAACTGAAGTTTTGCTAACTCTCATAAAGCATTTTGGTACGAGGGGCAATTTCGGAGAAAAAAAAAGATTTCGGGTGTATTACATTTATGCCTACGTATTATCTAAGTAAGTTGCCCATCCGGATCTTTATGTTATTCATGTAAACCAGTGGGTTACAGAACTCACGTTGATAATAAACAGAAATGCTCTTAAGCTGAAAAAGTATAATCCACTCGAATAATCGATCTACAGTTCCGAAAGGCATTGTGAGTAAAACAAACAAAATCTTTTGGCTGCATACAGCCGCTTTGGTTGCTTTAACTGTTACACTTAGGTAGTTAGGTATGAAACCAAATATTACGGTGATTTTTAAAGCTAGTCAAGGAAACGAGGAATTATAAACAGTACTTTCCAAATATTAAAATGTAAACAAGGTAAAACGGCAGGAGAAAGACGAGTATCTGCTTTAGGCCGTGTTCCACAACTTCCAAATAATTAATAACAGAGAAATTCGCTGCTAGGCTGTAGGCTTTATTGCCGAAACTAGTTTCGATCAAAAGACTATCCGTCGTCCAGCATGTAACAGAGAAGAGGTAGTTCACATTGCCTGAAATGATTTAATAGTTGTCGGTGACAAGAGTACCCACTAAAATGATTATTGCAGATCATTACTACAAACACTTAACAGAAATGTTCTATGGAGTCGAAAGCCATTTTAAAAAAGAATCTGCTGAGAAAATGAAACTTTGTCGTGTTTACCTACTTACGCATTTTCGTCGATTGGTCAACAGGTGCCAACTACATCACAGTAACAGGCGTGTACACTAACACGAGACTCATTTCATTTAAAAATAACCCAAAATAAAGAAATCGTATTGCACTCATGTCAGACATGTTTAGGAAAATTTGTGTAATAAAGTACGTAATGAAAGCGGATTAATACATTTTTTCTGAATTTTTGGATCAAGAGTGTGGTTAGGGTGAAATTTTGAAAAATTTTCATAAAAGGGCTACGTTACGACAGGTGGCTTAGAAGTTTGTAATCACTATAACCTCTTAGTTAATGAATGAGTTTTACTCAGTTTGATGTCACTGGAAACATAAAAGGACCAATCATGAAATAAAATTATTAAAATGCTGTAATTACGCACATAAATATTACATTTACAAATATTTAATTAGAGTCGTTTCTAAAGATCTTTTCTCCAAATTTTGGGACTTTTTTCACTAAAATCACAAGTTTCACCAGCTTAAATTTTGTTTCAAATAATGCCTGTTATCACACTTTTTAAGATTAGTAAAGTTAGAAGGGTGTTTGTCTTTTTTTAGTTATTTAAAACTAAAAATGTTTCGTTTTCTTTTTTGACTCTTAGCTAGTGTACAACAAATTATGTCCAGTTCACATAAAACCTATTCATAACATTATAAATAGAGTTCTTTCTTTCAAACAAGTTGTAAATGGGTAATATTGTGTCTGATCCGAAAGTATATACGCGACCAGTGTTCGTGCTTGAGCTAGGAGCATGCAGAGTCACTGATATTTTACCATTAGGGATTCAGCAAACATCAGCTTGAAATGGCGACAACCTGAAGAAGTTACACTTGGCCTCATAATTCTGATCTTTGCATCTCTATGTTCTTCACAGATATGTTTTCCAATTTTTCCAAGCCAAAGTCGGTTATCGTAGACAACTGCGATCAACGACTCTTCTTTAATAGTGCTAGAGGCCCTGATTCGTAGCCCAAGATGAACTAGTGTAAATTTACTAGCTGATGAAATACTGTTTATCTGTAACCTGCTGCCATTCGGTGGTTTGAAGAAATGATTGTTTCTTGCTCCAGGAACAGCAGAACTAGTTTCGTATAGTTTTTGTAACATACTTGTGAAGTTTGTTCTCTCCCCTCTTGTAACATCAATTGATTAAATTTCAGGAACGACGGTTTTGATAAAAGTAAACAGGTCTTTTGGACTTAAAACGTGAGTATTTGGTGAACACGGTATATTTGCTCTTGTTGCTAAACGTTTGATAGTACCACCAACTCCACGGCATTGTCACAAATTCACAAATTTCTTAAAGCTTTTGTATTGTGCAGAACTGGCATAACTGAAGTAAATGACATACAATATGTGTGGTATTTGTTCCAGAGCATAGGTGAGAGCGGTGCACAAAGTATCATAGAGTCTTTCATTGCTTGATTTTAAATAGCGACCCTAAGATTTTGATATGTAATTATGTTGGGAGGAGCTTTGAAGTCATATAACGAGATCCTCAGCAAATTCATCCACTGTCGTCATTAATGTGTCCAATGTAGAACGATCAGTTTGGATACATTGCTTGAAAATAACCTTTACAGACTCTTGTAAGGATTCCAGCTCCAGTAAAATTTATGCAGTTCTTCTTCCATTCTGGTGATAAATGAGTACACTTACTTTAATATTTACAGTAAAACATTTGTCACTTATTGCAAAATGAGTCTTTTGTCTTATACACTCTTTTTCTAATACCTGAAAGGTTAGTTAGACAATCGCTTATTAGCAGGAGTTTTATTTATATTAGGCTGATGCATAAGTTCGTAGCGTTTTTCCATGCGTTTAATAAACACAACAGATACACATAACAGAGAATTTAGTCATCAGTAATGTACAAGGCGTCCCAAAATAGTGTATACACTCTTTGAAACACGATACCTCTTTAATTAAGGGAGACAGAAATACAATTTTTATGGGTAATAATTTAGAAGGCCGTGAAAAACATAACAATGCTTTCTTTTGCTTCAGGATTGTCAGCAAACATGGCGTTATCGTTTGAACAACGAAAATGGGTGCTAAAGTAATACTGAAAAACAGAGAACGTGACTTCGGTAAGCCGACGTTGGAGAGCTGAATTTGGAACACCACCACCGACAAAAATTACAATTACAGGAACCAGAAATAGGTTTGAAGTGGAAGGTACGGTGCACGATATGAAGAAGGGACATAGCGGGCGGATGAGAAGTTCAACAGATAATGAGAGTGTTGATGCAGTAATCCAGGCATACACACGATCCTCGTGAGACTGGGATCTGCAGAAGCAGTGTTCATAGAATTTTGCGGTCTCCGAACTTTAAGCTTTACCTTCCAAGACTTGTCCATGCTCTTAACGAGGATGATCCTGATAGGCGAAGCGAATTTTGTCAGTGTTTCATTAATAGATGAGAAGAACAGCAACGTTTACAAGATAAAATTCTTTGGTCAGATGAAGCGACGTTTAAACTTGATGCAACAATTAACCCCATAATTGCGTCTACTGGGCCAGGGAGAATCCATATGTAACAGAGCAAAGGCATCTTAATCCACCAGGAGTAACAGTCTGGTGTGGTCTGTCTTCTAGAGGCTTAATCGAGCCGTACTTCTTTGACAACACTGTCAAGGGCGACTTGTACTTGGAAATGTTGGAAATGATAACTCCTGGTCTTAGCGTTGTGTTTGGAAATGAAGATTATTACTTTCAACAGGATGGAGAGCCACCTCACTTTCACCTGGACGTGAGGGCATTTCTCAATCGTACATTCCCTGCTAGATGGCTAGGTCGAAGGGGCAGTGTGGAGTATCCCGCTCGATCTCCAGATTTAGACTTCTCTAGACTTCTTTCTGTGGGGACTCTGAAGAACACAGTTTACACTGTGAGACCACACACACTGGATGATCATAGAGAGAAAATTGAGCAAGCCTGTGATGCTGTTCCGTTTGAAACAATAAAGTTGGCATGTTGCTTACAAGGGAACCTCCCCATCGCACCCACCTCAGATTTAGTTATAAGTTGGCACAGTGGATAAGCCTTGAAAAACTGAACACAGATCAATCGAGAAAACAGGAAGAAGTTGTGTGGAACTATAAAAAAATAAGCAAAATATACAAACTGAGTAGTCCACGCGAAGATAGGCAACATCAAGGACAAACTGAGCTCAGGAGCTCCGTGGTCCCGTGATTAGCGTGAGCAGCTGCGGAACGAAAGGTCCTTGGTTCAAGTTTGCCCTCGAGCGAAAATTTTTTCTTTATTTTTGCAAAGTTATGATCTGTCCATTCGTTCATTGACGTCTCTGTTCACAGATAAGTTTAGTGTCTGTGTTTTGCGACCGCACCGCAAAACCGTGCGATTAGTAGACGAAAGGACGTGCCTCTCCAATGAGAACCGAAAACATTTGATCGCAAGGTCATAGGTCAACCGATTCCTCCACAGGAAAACACGTTTGATATATTCTATACGACACTGGTGACGGCATGTGCTTCACATGACAGGATTATGATGTCGACCCACCTAACTTGCACACTTGGCTAATAGGTAAAAAGATTCTTCTACGTTGCCCGATTTAGGTTTTCTTGTGGATGTGATAATTACTCCCGAAAAAGTGGTGAAAACATAAGAGTTTGTCACATAAACTGCAACAAATGAATGCAACAGTTTCGCAGTCGCACAGTTTTCTCTGTGCTCTGTCAAAACATATGTTTTTAACGTTTTCAAATTTTTCCGTGTGTAGAGCGTCAAATCCTGCATATGTCCAAGCAAATCTGAACATGTCCTAGAATTTTGGAGAGCGAAGTTGATTATGTGTGAGTGCCTGAACTTTGATAATTGTCTGAAAATAAAAATTTAAACTTTTCGCTCGAAGGAAGACTTGAACCAAGGACCTTTCGTTTTACAACTGCTCACGCTACCCACGGGACCACAGCACTGCTGAGTCCTTTCTGTCTTTGATGTTGTATATCTTGCGCATGGACTACTCAGTTTATATGTTTTGCTTATTTTTTCATAGTCCCGCACAACTTCTTCCTGTTTTCTCGATTGATCTGTGTTCAGTTTTTCACGGTCTTTCCACTGTGGCAACTTATAACTAAATCTGAGGGTGAGGGGGGTGCGATGGGGAGGTTCCCTTGTTAGTTGCAAGTCGTTGTCGACGGTGTATTGCGATGGACGGACACCAGTTTGAACATTTACCACCGTAAGTCTGACCATGAGGCACCTAACACCACACTAAAATTGTATTTCTAACCCCTTTCATTAAAGAGATGTTCTGTTTCAAAGAGTGTATACATTATTCTGGGACATCCTATATTCTCCTTCACTGTTTACAACTGCCTGCCAACGCCGGGATAACTTTTCGATTCCACGACTGTAAAAATCACGTGGTATTCAGGCGAAGGACTCGTCGAACCATCTTTCTCCGAAAAGGAAATTCCTTTGAAGGTAGTTCGATAGCGCAAAAGATGAAAATCAGAGAGCAAGATCAGGTGAATAAGGTGGGTGCGGAGTGACTTCCCAACTCCTGTATAGTGTTTTTTGTCAGTCTAGCAGCATGCGGGAGGGTTGTATCGGGGATTAGCATCACTTCACGCAGTCTTCCTGGTCGTTGTTCTTGGACTGCGTCTGCAACACGTCTCAGTTGTCGACAATAAACGTCAGCAGTGGTGGCTATTCATCGAGAAAGCAATTCGTAGTACACCACAGTGTCGCTGTTCCACCAGATCCCTAACATTACCCTTCGTAGTTACTCGCAGGTCTCTGTAACGGGAGTTGTTGGTTTGTTTTGGCTCACTCATTCCTTTTTTTCCTTTATGTTAACATAAAGACACCATTTCTCGTCACCAGTAATGATACGGGATAGGAATGGTCGGTGTTGTTCACGAGCTAGTTACTGACGAGCATCCAGAGACGCACATATGGCTAGTCCCCGATATTTGTGATTTTGGCTTAGAGCATGCGGTACCCATACATCAGATTTTTGAAACTTCCCCAGTGCATGCAACTGTCGCACGCTGGCGGCACGCTGACACACATTTGCCAGTTCTCAAATTCACTGACATGGATCATTGTCGAGTAATACGCTTAAACGGTCTTCGTCACGCCCCCAAGGTCTTCCTGAACCTGGAGAGTGGCTAAAGTCCAAACGATCCTACTTAAAACGACAAAATCGTTTTCTTGCCGTGCTCTGGCCGGCAAAATTATCCTCATACAGGCGCAAATGTTTCTGGCTGCCTCAGTTACTGTCACCCCTTCAATGAACTCAAACAGAAGAATACCTCGGAAATGTTCGATTTCTCCACTTGGCACTCCATTTTCTAACATCCACAGCTCCAAACACATCTCCATAAGACAAAATGACAATATGTTAACTCAAATACGAATAGTGAACTACAAATAAAAAATGGCAATCGATAAATAAAACCGCAGCAACCGAAATACAAACACTCAAAACGAAAACGCTACGAACTTACGAATCAACCTAATACGATCATCATACTAAAAATCATATGTTTCCACATTTTTACCTATCCTGCTTCCCACTTTATAGCTCACTTTTCACAAAATACCATCTTGTAGTAGTAGCTGTGGTTTCTGTACCGTGTATTCTATGGTGTAACTTCTTTATTTTTATTTATCAGATGAAGTTCTTGCTAAGGTAAGTATTTTGAGGTTTTCTTTAAGACAACTTCTGCTAAATTTCTCTTGAAGTTTTAGCATTAAAATTTCAGCCACGTTACCAGAAAGAAGAGGCATTGAAAGAAGCAGGTAGGAACGTAGAAAGCACGAAATCAAAAAAGTTCGTCTTTAGACACAAAATACACACACACACACACACACACACACACACACACACACACACACACACACACACGCTCCCTGTGAGTGTTGACGCTAGACTGAATTTTTCCTTGTTTTTAGCATGCATTGTTATTTAATCATCAGAAGTAACACTCATTACAGTATCAGATCTAAATAATTTTTTTATGTTGTAAAGTATGTAAATAGGCATTATGTGAAAAAAATTAAACTCATGAAAACTATGATTTTGGTAAAAAATTCCTGGATTTCGCAAAAGATCCGTAAATACTAATATGGATGATTCCAGCGGTGTAATACATTTATAACATAGTTCATTCTCTTAACTTTGTATTGAGAACTGATTGAATGAAACTGATTCATTAATAAAGAAGTTATAGTGGTTACAATCTTATAAGCCATCTAGTCTCTCGACACCCGTTTATGAAAAAGATGCACATTCCAAAATGGCCTAAATGTACCTTTCATCAGAAAAACCTTGAAAAATTATTTTATCCCTCTTCATTATCTACATTCTTACACCAAATTTTCACACTCATCTGTTGATATGGGGACAAGAGACACTAGATTATTTCAAATGAAAAAGCGACGGGCAGGGTGCAAGAAAACTAACGGCTGTCACCTGCGTCGGCTGACACATGGAGTCCAGCGACAATCATTCTCAAGTTCTACGATTCGAATTATGTATCACAGCATGGAAGCCAGCCAAATGTTCGTAGGAGCTATAGCGCGCCATACATCACAGGTTACTAATAAATGGAGATATTGCCATATGCGTCAGCTACCAAGCAAATATCAGTTACATAAAATAACCTAACAATGCGAAAGGTGCTACAAAATTGAATGTACGCGATTAGCGTCTTCATGTTACTATTCTCCTTGGCAAAAATTCGTTGGTAAGTTGTGTTCCATTGTTATGAACTGTTTTTACAGACTCTTTTTGCTGTGTGTCTGTTTAACGGGATCCTATGTTGAGAACCTCAGGACTGACACATCAACCACGTGCTATAACTTCACAGTTTTCATTTTTATGGCTTATCCGTGTAGTTGAAGAGCTGTATTCTCAGTTATTTCAGAGCATTTCACAAGAGGCGGTCAAATGAAGTAATTATTTAAAAAATAACCTCCATAAATATTAATTCATTTGCCCATTGCGAGACCAGACTGTCAGTGCTTCATGAGAAACGTTCGTAGTGGCCACCGGAGCCATCGACGGCCACGAGTGTGTTCTTTCTTCAGTGCTGCGAAAGCATCGCGTGGAGAGAGATCGAGGATGTACTAGGGATTTGTAGGGGATTCCCAGCGAAATTTCTCCACCATACTATGGACAGCCTTGGCACCATGTGGGCACTTATGCTCGGATCTCCAAACTATCGCAATGTTTCTTCTGATTAGTTACCGCGACAACTGACAAAAAGAAGCAGGAACCTTTGGAAACATCGAATTCCCATTTAAGCCGTTTTGAATAGGAATGAGAAGACATTCCCAATCGTATAGTAGCTGTTGATGGTACGTGCGTCTGTCACTACTATCGAAACAGTAAGTGACAGAGTATGGCGTGCTTCATGAGAAACGTTTGTAATGGCCACCGGAGCCATCGACGGCCACGAGTGTCTTCTTTCTTCAGTGCTGCGAAAGCATCGCGTGGAGAGAGATCGAGGATGTACTAGGGATTTGTAGGGGATTCCCAGCGAAACTTCTCCACCATACTATAGACAGCCTTGGCACCATGTGGCCACTTATTCTCGGATCTCCGAACTATCGCAATGTTTCTTCTGATTAGTTACCGCGACAACTGACAAAAAGAAGCAGGAACCTTTGGAAACATCGAATTCCCATTTAAGCCGTTTTTCATAGGAATAAGAAGACATTCCCAATCGTATAGTAGCTGTTGATAATACGTGCGTCTGTCACTACTATCGAAACAGCAAGTGACAGAGTATGGCGTGCAAACATCCCCCTTCGCCTACAGCGAAAGAAAGTTCAGACCCCGCTCGGTCCATATGTGACTAGCTTTTACGTATGTTCACTACGGATTGTTCTTTAACATTTTTGACTCTTAGTTAGCTTCTGAGCCGCGCACGGCTCATGTTCATACCTTTTATTATTTGTCATCTTCTATTACGGTACTGCCGCCTCCTTTTCTTATTCCATTTACTGGCGTAACTAACTTCCTGCCTTATTTGCCCGTGAGTGGGAGCAGCACCGCGTATCGATAGAGCACTGTCGTACCATCTCTGGAGCGACAGGTAGTATTTCTCGGCCGTTGTGTGTCTGGAGGTCTGAGACGGACCAGCAGTGCAGTCGAGGACGGAGCAGCGGTCGGCGACGATGGAGAGTCGGGGACGGAGCACCGGTGAGGTGACGACAGCCAGTACGTGCCGACTGCTGGCGACACACATGCACTGTCCGCCTGAAGGAGGCTGGAGCGGGAATAACCGTTGGTTGGTCGTTCGGTCGGTCGTCCCATAAGCCGACGTCTAACTGGTACTTTGGCCGTTTCCAGGTGGTGGCAGTCGGTCGGTGGGGGCAGAGCAACGAGGAAGTCTCCCCGGCGCTTAGTGAAGCCGGAGCCGCTGGCAGTGTGCACGCGCGGTTGGAGTTGTGACGCGCTTCTTGCGAGGGTTACGAAGTTCGTCGCCCACCGATCCTGGACACTAAAGTTGAGTGCTCACTTAACCTACTGTCAAGCCTCAACTGCTATCACATCCTGGTTGTCGCTTTCTGGGAGATTCCCGCGAGCAAGAACGTATGTGCATTGAAGTCGGCTAGAATTCCAGCCGTCTTCCTGTGTCGTGTTTAACTTAATTTAATTCATTCCTTCACTAATGAAGTGTACCAGTGGTATCTTCTACACTGTGGCCATTGACGTTCCGGTGACCTGCCCTGGTCGTTCATGTAGTTTTTGGCAGTGTATTTTCCTCATCGTGTTGATGCTGTCCTGCACGGCGTGTAGTTCGACAGCTGAGGTGTTGTTGGTAGTTTTGGGCGTTTATTCTGACCTGGCTGGATTGGGAAACAGCATCCAGAACGTTGTGCTGTTGACATGTTGTTGTCGTTTTGCTAGTCGGGTGGAGCAGAATGGATCTTGTTGGTTCGTTCGCCAGGTGGCTTGCAGTTGGGTTGCCTTCCAATTAAGTGGTTGTCGGTCTGGCTACCTGTCTCACCTAAACGCGCGCAGTGTTACCTACCCAGGCCGATCCTTGGAACCTTCTGAGCGCCGCTCCTTGTGTTCTACGTATTTATTTTCTTTTTAGTCTTAAGTACTCTGTGTGGCCTTCAGCCGAGTTTTAGCTTATTAAAATTGCAAAGCTCTATTCCTAGGCCTTAAGGCGTTAAATTGTTTGTTGGTATGTGGCCTTCAGCCGAGTTTTCAGCCTTTTCAAATCAAAAGTTGAAAAATTTTGTCTAGGCCTTAAGCCGTAAGAAACATTTTCTAGTTTTTGTGTGGCCGTCAGACTAATTTTCCAGCTTAAATTAAAAATTTCTTTGTCTGGGATTTAAGCCGTGAGATTGGAATTTTTCGCTACGGTAGGACGTTCTCATGAAATTGTAATCACCAACTTTCCCCTCAGAGAGTGAATATAATTTGTTGGTACCCACCTACATAAGTGGAAGTGACTAACATAATAAAATAATAAAAATCAAAGCTTATACGGAAAGATTTAAATGTTCGTTTTTCCCGCGTGCTCTTCGAGAGTGAAAGGGTAGAGACGTAGCTTAAAGATGGTTCGATGACCCCTCTGCCAGGTACTTGATTGTGAATAGCAGAATAATTTGGTAGATGTAGTTGCAGATACAGCAAATACTGCTGGTCTTATGTAAAACACATGCGCTTATGTAATACTAACACTGAAACGGGAGTACAGTCGTTTTTACCATTCCACTTTCAAAGATGTATTTCGCCTTTAAACGTTTACCCTGTTCTTATCGATGAGCTATGTCGCATCATACTTTTCGGTAGATTACCATCATCGCTTTTCTTCTCTTCAGATGTACTCCGTCCCCAAAATGAAAACAAAATACATTCCACCCCTCTCCTTGCTCTGTCTCTCATTCTCGTAGCTGACCAAAATCGCCTTCATCGGCGGTAGTTTCTTTCATCATGTGCGTCTATTAATATCTCTCTCCTTGCACCGTAGACTTTTATTGCGAAGCTGTGATTTAGAAAATAAAATTCTTCTTCTTTCGATTAGGCAATGAAGTCAGCTCTACGTGAGCTTCACAGCTAGAGGGTACTGAATGTAGAACCTGTGATTATATTGTTGCCAAACTGCCTTTGTGTGAGTCAACTGAAAACACGCACTAGACGAAATTTTGTAAAAGACATTTTTGAACTGTTCGTATTGTAAGGGGTCCGTAGGCCCTTACTATAATTTGCACTCGGCGCGGGTCGATAGGGCGAACAATCGATTATGTCGTGTTGCGAGAGCGAGTGTTGAGTTGAGTGAGTGCCATGTTGTGGGTAGAGGTGTGTGGAGGTCTTTGTTGAAATGTAAGGCTTTAACGGAGAAGGGAGTCGCCATCGCCGTGGTTAGACCCCTTTGTACAAAAATAATACCGGGAAGGTGAAGAAGTATTATTACGAAAGTGATCAGTGAAATTTCTAGGGCCGATATTTGGTTTCGCGTCTACCGCGCCGGCATCACCTTGGATTGCAGTGTTGGATGCAGTGATGGATTAGCGTGTGACGATAATGGAAAATGAGGAAGCCTGTGCTGAGATTAGCCGTAATTAGATATGTATGACGAAGGCAGTGGCTGTCTCCTTTTTTGTGTTTTTGAGTCGAATATAGGTTCGTAATTAGTGAAACTGTGTTGGTGTTTTTCTTGTTACCAGACATTTCATTATTACAGTATTGAAGGACGAACTGGAAAGTAACAACTTCCATAGCAGTCAATTCCGATTGCCAGCCCCATTAGGTACACGGTCACATTAATAATAATTATTGGGCTGCTATTCGATCAGATCAGGTCGGGATAAATAAACGGAGGTGTTACAGTATGCAATAAAATACGCTGTGATGTCCGAACGCGCGGATTTTGGTTTCCCCTGTATGTCAGAACTAACGCAGATCAATGGAAGCGGAGAAGTGACGGCTCTGACGTCCACTCAAGAGATGAAACATAACAGCGTGCTCAGATTTCAGCGGGTGTATTCGGGCCGTTCATTATGCAAAGGCCGCGCTTATCAGCAAGGACAAAGTGCCTCACACTGCGCTGAAGCTTCCAACACTCACAGTGTGCTGTTCGTTTGTGCAATTAGTAGACTCCAAGGCGAGAAGACATGGGCAATAAGCAGTTGGACGACGTTGCCGTTGAGACCTTCAGAAGATACCTGCGGATTCGCAGTGTCCACCCTAATCCAGACTACGGTAAGACACTTGAGTTCACTATACCTCGATTACCGACATTCACCTCCAGACGAACTGTAAATAACGATGCAGTGTCTCTCTCTCTAAGTGTCCTGAAACCCTGGAGAATAGTTAAAACTCTTTTACAAACTCTAAAAAATAACTGTCCTCACAGTTGGTCGTGCACTCTTTTAGCATACTAATCAAAAATTTGCACACTACAATTGTAAGTAGGCTGTTTAGGTTTTTATGTTGGTAACGCGACGTAGCGCTCTGTATGAAAACCACTGACCGTTATGCGTGCAGTCTGTGGCTGGTTGGCATTGTTGGAATATTCGCTATTGTAGTGTTGGGCAGTTGGCTGGGAACAGCGGGTACCGTTGCGCAGTTGGGGGTGAGCCACCAGCAGTGGTGGATGTGGGGAGAGAGATGCCAGAGGTTTTAGAAGACTATCTGGACGTGTGTCCGCCAGAAAAAGGAAATTTGTAAAGATGGATGTCATGAATTGATAGATATATATATGATGACTTTTGAACACTATTAAGGTAAATACATTGTTTGTACTCTATCAAAATCTTTCATTTGCTAACTACGCCTATCAGTAGTTAGTGCCTTCACTAGTTATAATCTTTTATTCAGCTGGCAGTATTGGCGCTCGCTGTATTGCAGTAGTTCGAGTAACGAAGATTTTTGTGAGGTAAGTGATTCATGAAAGGTGTAGGTTACTGTTAGTCAGGGCCATTCTTTTGTAGGGATTTTTGAAAGTCAGATTGCGCTGCGCTAAAAATATTGTGTGTCAGTTTAATAATGATCAGAATAAGTAAAGAGAGAAATGTCGGAGGACGTTCAGTTTTGCTCAGCAGTTTGAAAACCAAATAACGTAGAAGTGGTCCAGCACAGTCATTCATAATTTTTTTAAGGGGACGTTTCATAGTTCGTTATGGGAAATAAAATACTTTTTAATTTTGAAATTTCATCATGTTATGCTTTGGTTCACAGTTGCGTTAAACTTTGTGAAAGGATTTTTTACTGTTGATGATGTTTTGTATTTGAAAGAAACAGTTGATATCGTAGTCAAGTAGCGAATTTGGCCCTCTCGGTATTACGAAGTAACTTTACATAATATTTCACATCTCACGATCTACACAGCAGTGTAAAGAGGTCAGCGTGCAATTTTCCCATCGAATGGGTTAATATCATCCATATATGTCATGTTGTACACGTACCCGAATCATACGATAATAGTTGGCGATGACTTTAATTTTCCCTCGATATGTTGGCGAAAATACATGTTTAATTCCGGAGATACGCATAAAATATCATCCGAAATTGTGCTAAATGCATCCTCTGAAAATAATCTCCAGCGATTAGTTTATGAGCCCACGCGAACAGTAAACGGTTGTGAAAACACACTTGACCTCTTAGCAACAAATAATCCTGAGTTGCCGGCCGATGTGGGCGAGCGGTTTCTAGGCGCTTCAGTCTGGAACCGCGCGACCGCTACGGTCGCAGGTTCGAATCCTACCTCGGGCATGGATGTGTGTGATGTCCTTAGGTTAGTTAGGTTAAGTAGTTCTAAGTTCTAGGGGACTGATGACCTCAGATGTTAAGTCCCATAGTGCTCAGAGCCATTTGAACCAATCCTGAGTTAATAACGAGCATCAAAACCGATTCAGGGATTAGTGAACGCTGGGCTGTAGCAAGATTGAATATTCCAGTCCCCAAATTCTCGAAAAATAAGCGAAAAATATACCTACTCAAAAAGAAGATAAAATTTCACTTGACGTCTTCCTGAGAGACAATCTCCACTCATTCCAAATTAATAATATGGGACTAAGTGTAGACCAGATGTGGCTTAAATTCAAAGAAATAGTATCGGCAGCAACTGGTAGATTAATACGAAATAAATTAACAAACGACGGAGCTGATCCTCCTTGGTACACGAAACGGGTTAGAACACTGTTGTAGAAACAACGAAACAAACGTGCCAAATTTAAACAGACGAAAAATCGCCAAGATTGGCGACCTTTTACAGAAGCTCGAAATTTAGCGCGGACCTCAATGCGAGATGCTTATAATAGTTTCCACAACGAAACTTTGTCTCGAAACCTGGCAGAAAATCCAAAAAAATTCTGGTCGTATGTGAAGTATGTTAACGGCTGCTCGATAGCAATGGAGATACTACCGAAGACAGTACTGCCAAAGCAGAGTTACTAAACACAGTCTTCCGAAATGCCTTTACAAAAGAAGACGAAGTAAATATTCCAGAATTCGAATCGAGAACAGCTGCCAACATGAGTAAGGTAGAGGTAGATATCCTCGGAGTAGTGAAGCAACTAAAATCGCTTAATAAAAGCAAGTCTTCTGGTTCAGACTGTATACCAATTAGGTTCCTTTCGGAGTATGCTGATGCATTAGCTCCGTACTTAACAATCATATACAACCGTTCGCTCTACGAAATATCCGTACCCAAAGACTGGAAAGTTACACAGGTCATACCAATATTCAATAAAGAAAGTAGGAGTAATCCACTAAATTACAGGCCCATATCGTTAACGTCGATATGAAACGGGATTTTAGAACATATATTGTGTTCGAACGTAATGAATTACCTCGAAGAAAACGGTCTATTGACACACAATCAACATGGGTTTAGAAAACATCGTTCTTGTGAAACACAACTAGCTCTTTATTCATATGAAGTGCTGAGTGCTATTGACAAGGGATTTCAGATCGTTTCCGTATTCCTGGGTTTCCAGAAGGCTTTTTACACTGTACCACGCAAGCGTCTCGTAGTGAAGCTGCGTGCTTATGGAATATCGTCTCAGTTATGTGACTGGATCTGTGATTTCCTGTCAGAGAGATCACAGTTCGTTGTAACTGACGGAAAGTCATCGAGTTAAACAGAAGTGATTTCTGGCGTTCCCCAAGCTAGTGTTATAGGCCCTTTGCTGTACCTTATCTATATAAACGATTTGGGAGACAATGTGAGCAGCCGTCTTCGGTTGTCTGCAGATGACGCTGTCGTTTATCGACTAATAAAGTCATCAGAAGATCAAAACAAACTGCAAAACGATTTAGAAGAAATATCGGAATAGTGCGAAAAGTGGCAGCTGACCTTAAATAACGAAAATGTGAGGTCATCCCCATGAGTGCTAAAAGGAAAGCGTTGAACTTCGGTTACACGATAAATCAGTCTAATCTAAAAGCCGTAAATTCAACTAAATACCTGGGTATTAGAGTTACAAACAACTTATTGGAAGGAACACATAGAAAATGTTGTGGGGAAGGCTAACCAAAGACTACGTTTCATTGGCAGGGCACTTAGAAAATGTAACAGACCTACTAAGGAGACTGCCTACACTACGCTTGTCCGTCCTGTTTTAGAATACTGTTGCTCGATGTGGAATCCTTACCAGATAGGTCTGAATACGTCGAAAGAGTTCAAAGAAAGGTAGAACGTTTTGTATTATCACGAAATATGGGAGAGAGTGTCACAGAAATGATACAGGATTTGGGATGGACATCATTAAAAGAAAAGCGTTTTTCGTTGCGACGGAATCTTCTCACGAAATTTCAATCACCAAATTTCTCCTCCGAATGGGAAAATATTTTGTTGACACCGATGTACATAGGGAGGAACGATCACCACGAAAAAATAAGAGAAATCAAAGCTCGTACGGAAAGATATAGGTGTTCATTCTTCCCGAGCGCTATACGAGATTGTAATAATAGAGAATTGTGAAGGTGGTTCGATGAACACTCCTTCCAAGTACTTAAATGTGATTTGCAGAGTATCCATGTAGATGGAGATGTAGATGGGTATCATACTTAATGTCGTAGACGCGTACAGTTGAAAGTATTCGATACGATAAGCAAAGAAATCTACTAATGTGGGCTACAAAATGCACGTCTCAAGAGCTGTAGCCATTTCTTCATCTTTGGTTGTGTGAAACAAATATTTCTGCTGCAATCTTTCTGATTTACGTATTTTGAGAGATGGTAGTGTGGAGCAAAACAAGGAAAAAAATATCCAGTACACATGGGCTCCAAAATACAAACCTGAGGTGCTACCGGTACGAGCACCTATTCCGTAGAAGAAATTTGTTCACAGTATCGAAGATGAAGAACTGCCCATAGCTCTTCAGGTATGCTTTTTAGAGCCCATATTTACTTTTTTTTTCTTCCAGTATCGCGTTCTTTAACTGTGTGCGTTTGCGCCATTAACTCTGATATTTATCGCATAAAAGGAAAATAGTGCAATCGATCTGCGGTCATATGCACTATACCACGGAGCATTAGGAAACTGGTCAGCATATGTATTGAAACAAAATCACGAGTGATGTGGTCAACGTCTTCAAACCAGCACTACTAAAAACTAGTACTGTGCTCAGGTTTACAGAAGTTGCGCTTACATCTTCGCTGACTGTTTCAACATCGCCCGATTAGTTGCCGTGGTTGTGTTTTTGGAGTCATATTTGAAGACGCATTGCATTCCTTTAACGAACCGCATTAGTATTCATCACACTCGGCTGTGGGGTGGAATGGGGGACCCAAGCGGGTAACATCAGCATTATTCACAGCTCAAACAAATTAGACACATTATTTAATAAAACATACAGTTCAAATGGTTTAATGGCTCTGAGCACTATGGGACTTAAAGCACTATGGGACTTGACATCTGTGGTCATCAGTCGCCTAGAACTTAGAACTACTTAAACCTAACTAACCTAAGGACATCACACACATCCATGCCCGAGGCAGTATTCGAACCTTCGACCGTAACGGTCACTCGGTTCCAGACTGAAGCGCCTAGAACTGCAAGGCCACACCGGCCGGCAAAACATACAGTAAAATGTGAGAAGATGTTAAACTACCGCAGCTTAGTGAATCAGTAATGTGACAGTGACGAATTATTTCAAGAAAATCTTACTACAAGTGTTTGGATTATTTCTCATATGTGTTACGAGCTTCTACTTGAAATTTAAAATTATTTAAAGGTCTTAATTTAATTGAGTTCAAAATAGCAGAATCAAAAAATTCAAATTTTTGGTTTGAATTAGTTGCTATCTGCAGGCAACAAAAACTCTTAAAAAACTTAATGAAGTGTGAAACATCCATTATTAAATTCAAAAGCATTAATTAAGATAGAACAACAGAATGTTTAAGCAAATTGCTTAGTTGGCCAAGGCTCCGTATGAAGGCACAGCGACAAACTCAAGATAGGGCTCCGACGCCACTGCTAGGGAAACAACGGCCTGGCCCGCGAGGCAAGGCAAGTTAACAACCGGCGAAATCTCTAACACAACTACAGACCAATTACCACACAAAGCACTACAACGTTAGTAGGTTGCCCAGAGAGTGGCGTGACGTAAAATAGCCAGGCCGTATCCTACGAGATATGGAGCCTGCGACAACTGACAGATAGTCCGCGTGACGTTACGATCTGAGTGCCGGGGCCAACGAGATACATGGGTGTTACAACAAACTTGTGATATCACACTAGTCGCCTTGTTAATCACACTTCGCGACCACTCAGCTCCGTGCAGGGCACGCGGTAAATCAATATCAACTTGAAAAGGTACCCACTAAACGTCTTAATTTTGGCGTGCACTATCGAGAAATTTCGTGCTTTCAAATAACCAGTCAAGAAGTATTAAACTATTCTGAAACAATTACTCGCTCCCCTCCGATGACAGCTAGTTGCACACCTAAGACCTGCAATGTCAACTGCTGTGTTGTACGCGCCGCGGAACGTCTTTCTCGTGGGCCACGCTATGTGCCGATCTGTGGGGTAGGCACTTACGCTTCCGGTGCTGAATACACGTGTTCAGTAAGCTTTTAGCAATAGTGTCAGGACCATCATCCGCACGTGGGTTTTTCTTCAACTGAATTTGTTTCAAGATTAGTATGCTTTCATATTAGGAAACAGTCCACAGTGAAGGAGGTAAGCACAAACAGTCTTTGCTTAATCCTGAGTATCATGTTTTTCTTGCTAAGTTTACATCCACAAAAAGTAACCAGCATATATATATATATGTGTGTGTGTGTGTGTGTGTGTGTGTGTGTGTGTGTGTGTGTGTGTTGGTTACTTTTTGTAGATGTTTGAAATGGAACATATTTCCTATGAACCCGGTTGTACTGTAAACTAACTGCCGAATAAGGAAAATATATTTCAATATTTTCTTTTCGAAAAGACGCAGACAGTCGCGCTAAGTGGTTGTGAACATCTCATTGCGCGAATTTCACACATGAGAAGAAAAGTATGGTTATCCTAAGCATTTCGATGGGAATTTCAAGATAGGAGAGCAGATGGTTCTGTGCCAACAGTTAGTAGGACCCAAAAATAAAAAAAAAAATGCTTCAAATGGCTCTGAGCACTATCGGACTTAACATCGGAGGTCATCAGTTCCCTAGAACCTACAACTACGTAAACCTAACTAACCTGAGGACGTCACACACATCCATGCCCGAGGCAGGATTCCAACCTGCGACCTCAGCAGTCGCGCGGTTCCGTACTGAAGCGCCTAGAATAGCTCGGCCACTGCGGCCCGCTAGTTAGTAGGACAATTCTGAAATCGGCACCGTATGCTTTCCCTTCTTTGTTTCCTGGACAACCGTCCTACATGCCTGTTGATCTATCTGCTGAGAGAAAATCTCCAGAGGAAAGAGCAAACAAGATTTTGTGTCGAAAGAAACGAAATTTCTGTGTAAGGTGTGTGCAGGATGCGATTACGAGCTATAATACTTTTACAAGTAGAATAAATGAACTAGTTTAAGTGACACTTCGTGTAAGATTACCAAGGATTCCGTATTATTTTGTAGACATTGCGTCAAAGAAACTCCATTTCTTTTACGTTCTATAGTAATTTTAAGAGATTTCATTAGAGAAATGTTTGTGGATAGCTGTAAGGTACCCTTATATCTGGTGAATTTGAATGTTTGTCTCTAAGCAGCACATATCATAGGGAAGTTTTCAAACAACTTCTGGAAATACTAGTTGACTTACCGCTTTTCAGAGACGTGCACTTGTGGTAATGTTTTTAAGGAAATCATTTCAAATACATGATTCATTTTGGGGAATATTCTCTCAAATAATTGTTCTAAAATAAGGAATAACATCCCTGTAACTAACAGCAGAAGTAAGTTACCTGAATTTTCTAAATAAATGCAGATTTATGTGTAGTGGTGTATGTTTTCGTTTTTAGTTTTTCGTCGTGAATGTCTGCTTTCCTCTGCCATGTGAAAAAAAAGTATTCTTGACATTACATCAAGATCCAGGACTGCATTTTTCACAAAAGCGCTAAACAGAAGCAAACACTTAAGTAATGGTCTTTGAGCTAAGCTGCATAGATACGAGTAAAAGTGGTTATAATTTCAGTTCCCCTTTCTATGTTCTTTACAGCTACTGTTTAATCTGTTTGAAATGTACAAAGTGTGACGGTTTACACGTTAGCATCAAATGTTTCAACTCTAGATGGTGCTGTGAACTGGAATGAGATTTTCATGCAGCAGCGAAGTGTGCGCTGGTGTTACACTTCCTCGCAGATCAAAACTGCATGCCGGACCGAGACTCGAACTCGGGAAAGACACAGGTCCCGAGTTCGAGTCTCTGTCCGGCACACAGCGTGCCAGGAAGTTTCGTGCTGTGAACCGTTACAATGCCGTCGCGCCTCCGTCTGCGCCTAGCACGCAGGCCATGACGTCATTGGAGGCAGTTGCCGGCCTTCCTTCACTTAGGCTTCGGCCAGGCTCGAATGATGAGGCCTACTCCTACAGACGACCTTCTAAGATTTGTCAGTAGCCACAATAAAACTGACGTAAATGTTCATACAAAATATTGGCTCTGAGCACTATGGGACTTAACATCTGTGGTCATCAGTCCCCTAGAACTGAGAACTACTTAAACCTAACTAACCTAAGGACATCACACACATCCATGCCCGAGGCAGGATTCGAACCTGCGACCGAAGCAGTCGCGCGGTTCCGGACTGAGCAACCGAGCGAGGTGGCGCAGTGGTTCGCACACTGGACTCGCATTCGGGAGGACGACGGTTCAATCCTGTCTCCGGCCATCCTGATTTAGGTTTTCCGTGATTTCCCTAAATCGCTTCAGGCAAATGCCGGGATGGTTCCTTTGAAAGGGCACGGCCGATTTCCTTCCCCATCCTTCCCTCACCCGAGCTTGCGCTCCGTCTCTAATGACCTCGTTGTCGACGGGACGTTAAACACTAATCTCCTCCTCCTCCTCCTCCTCCTCCTCCTCCTCCTCCGGACTGAACGCCTGAACCGCTAGACCACCGCGGCCGGCTACAACAAATTCAAGAGATTTTATTTCATAACACCCCAGACGGTGACCGGCTTAAATGAGTGACCTGAATATTTCCCTCCATTGTAATTACAGCTTGTGCGAATTTTTAGGGAACTGTTACTAGTAATAAACAATTAGAATCATTTGGCATGCGACTAATAGAGGTTTGGTGATTCTAAACAGCAGACCTCTAGAAGCAGAACTCAGCACCATGCTCATATTAACGTCATAGTTTAATGACAACCATGAAGCCACGACATAACACTGGTCTACAAAATTCAACTTTGTAAAATTTTGCGAGCGCCAAAATAGGTCATCCTTACATGAACACGAATCTGGCATTAGTTTTTCCTCAGCACCCACAGTTTTTGTGTAAATTGCATTAATCACTAATTGTATTAAATTTTTGTGTTTCTTAAACAATATGATTTCGTCTGTAAATGCTAAAAAAGCATAGAGAGCGTGAACTGCAAATGAAATATGTTTTCTCGAATACCTAAATTTTTTTGGAGGTTTTCTGCGCTTCTTATTTGTGGCACTACTATCGTGCAGTAGTATCTCACAGCAGTGAGCCATCATAATTGTTGCACATTGCCCTTGACAGCGATGTTCCAATGTGGATACGGTCGGGTGAAATCTTACTCCATGTTCATTGGAGACTTGTCCAAGAGCACCAGCAAGAAGGAATACAAATGTGAGTTAAGAACGAGCCCTTTCAACGAATTACGGTAGACTGTAGTAGTTCGTTGACTAAAACATCTCCGTTATCTTCTCTCTTGTTTCCAAAGAAATCAGAACACATTTTTATGAAAGAATTCCGGCAGTCCAGTTCAAGAGGGAGCAAAGCAGTGACAAAATCAAGATCGTGAATAAAGTAATTTGAGGGCCAAGAAACACATCTACTTCCACTCTGGCTTCTCTCAACACGGGGAATTTCTGACATAAGTACATTGCAACAACGAACGACTTAATAAGTCCAGGATTTATGTGAAGTGGTGGTCATAAAATGTCTCTCAAATCCACCAATGGAACGCTTGCTACGTTTCTCCAACTACGTTCCATGTGTGTACGGTCAGGCCAGATCAGTCTGTCGTAATGACTCGTTCACTGCTATCCCATTCACAAAGAAAACGCCAATGGTTTCTACACCCAAATTGCAATTTTGTAAGTAAGCTAATTGCCTTGAAGTCAGCACAGATTTTCCACTTGTGGCTGTTGTACTGAATTTTATTCAACAAAAGTTCCATACAGCTGTACGTTTCCTTGAAATTAATGGTACAACGAGGAAAATGGTACAGGAGGAAATACGGTTGTGTACGAGTACCGCTTTGGGCTAATTTTTGAGTCATCAACGAATAGTCGCCGTTCCGCTGATATAAGTTTCATTCCCACACCATTAAAAAGACGATTCACGTCACTGCAGTAACAGAATGAGTCTTCCATGTCAAAGAATGATGCAAAGTCATCGTGATGATATCGAAAGATACAAACGCTAGTATCTTTCTCTAGTAAATTCCACTGTTTCACGCGCGAACCCTAAAGTTCAGCTTGTGCCTTAGAAAGATTTAGATCCCCAAAAAGGTCATTCAAGTCATTTTGTGTCAGGAGATGTGCCGTACTTTCTTCGTAATCGAAATCAGAGCTTACACTCTCCGCGTCTCTGTTGGATTTTACCCGGGATTCAACATTCAGTGGCCACGTGTCTGGAGGAATGGGGACAGGTAAGGGAGAACTATGCGGTACGAGTCGATTAGTTGACTTTAAGGAGGGATACTTGATCGTCTTTCTGTCCTTGCCGTTCATCCCTGTTATTTGAAACATGCAGAAGTAGCACTAACTTACGTGATTGGTCGGTTCCTTCCGTATCATCAAAAAAGCAAAAAGCAATGCAATTTACCTTTTTTCTTCACCCAACCATTAAGATGATACGAACAGTTCACCTAACTTGCACCCTAAATAAGGGTCTCAATTTCTTCATTACGGGTGTTACATGTCGTCTGCTTGATTTAATAGTGTTCTCCCCACAGACGTAACAAAAATTATTTGTGCGATGTAAACATATTCTTGACATTGTACAAGCACTAACACAAATGGACCACTGAAACAACACGGAGCACCCAGTACAAGGTATATTTAGGCCGCACTGTTTGCACTCATGACTGCACAGACAAACAAAGAAAGCATTTCCTCACGACCGACAAGAACACGGGCTTGAAGAGCAACAGATAATGTGTCACACGCACTGTTGCCGTGTTGTAAAGGATTAATGAAACGAAAACGTTCCTGTAGTGGTGCCATGAGAGCGGCCTTAATAGGATGCATTTCTTGAGAAATCTACCTATTTGCTTTTTGTAACCATTCCTATGTAATGAAAACTGAGGGTGCTGCAAAAAAAGAAATAACATATTCGTGCATGGGGGCTCGAAAGACATAAGAAACACCCATTTTCATTGTTGAATATTTTCTTCTTGACCGGTGTAAAAAATGTTCAAATGTGTGTGAAATATTATGGGACTTAACTGCTAAGGTCATCAGTCCCTAAGCTTACACACTACTTAACCTAAATTATCCTAAGGATAAACACACACACACCCATGTTCGAAGGAGGACTCGAACCTCTGCCGGAACCAGCCGCACAGTCCATTGACCGGTGTAACAAGCGGTCTGAAAAATGAAACCACATGCTTACTTAAAGCTGCTTATAATAACAACAAAGAAAGATTTATGAATTTCAGGGCTCTTAAAAGGAACCGGCAATAAGACGGCCGTTACACCCTGTATCACAATACAAATTAAACGAGTAGAATAGTAATTTAAACTCACTAATTCACGCGGGAAAAATAGAATTTAGAGTAGGCACAGCTTCTGACCTACCTAATAGGCCTAATAGGCCACAATAAATGCACACAATTTGACGACCGCAAGATTAATGTAGAAGGTCAAAGTATTAATTGACTGAGGAAAGGTTCAGATAGCACCTCCACAACACGGCACCAACGGTCCATAAAGCGAAACAGAGTCTCAACGTGCACGCCTGGAACAGCAACCGACCGCTCGTATCTGGCAGTGGGTGGTGGCAAATCCACGTTTCAGGTTGTCCCTCATAAGCGTACTTCCCGAGACATAGCCCGGCAGGCACAAAGGGCGGGCGCGGTTCAGTCACCGCCGCGTTCTTTGCACACAACACCGCTAGCGGTCCAAAACACCCACCTTCCCCAGTAGGGTCACTGTTTCACCAGTCAACAGCACGGCTCTCTGTGGCCACTTCCCTTACGCAGCGTACCTTCCTCTCAGACTCTGCTCCTTGGAGCCCACCGTCAAACTAGCAAGGCGCCGCTGTTACTGGAAGAGGCGCGCTGGGGCAACGATTGCCGCACAACGGCACAATCGACAATCGAAAAGTCGAAGCGAGCCGCACTGCTCGAAATGATGTATTTATGAACTTGTCCTCATGAAAAGGCCGTGTTCTGAATCCTAAATTGGTCATTAATGGTTCAAATAGACAATATTCTACATAGATATACTGCCTAGATGGAAATAAACTCCAGGAGAACGAATTCTTTAACTAAAATGTCATTTCTAAAATATCTCCTGCCCTTTGTTCGTGTGTAAATTACACGTTTAAAAGCGTTTTTTATTCGGAAAATGTCTTATAAGGTATATTCGAAGATAGCTCGTAAGGAATGGATAAAACTAACTATCAGCACATTGTAAAATATCGTAAACCATTGTAGGCTGAACGGAAATTCTGACGACCATTGCCGCCACCACCGATAAGTTAAGCTTTCAGCAACATTTATGCTCTACAGTGGTATTAATCAAATACTGATGTCAATTTCATTAGAAGTAAAATATTTATGTCGTATAGTATATGGCTAAGGACCTGGAGCAAGCTTGTCTAGTTGCCTCTTCTGAGGCTGTAAATGTTTCATAGCTGAATCTGAGATACCTGTGTTTAAATTTCTAAGTCTTGTTTGCGTTGATGACTTTGGCATAAGCGGATGAGTGCGAAACGTGACACTGGCACATCACCTACGTCTTTCCAGAATCATTACAGGCACCGCCGAACTAGTCACTTGACGTTCCGTGAGACACTGAGAACAGTTTTTGATACAGCCCACCAGTTAACTACACTGCCTGGTAATCACGATCTGAGCTGGAGGGGTGACGCGCAAGGAAGGACCAATACCAGAGTCGTGAAAGCGGAGGAAAGCGTTTGGAGGAAACGAATCACAATTCCTCACAAACTAAAACTGTGTTTATTAATCACCAGACATATTGAGCCATGCTGCGCCTCGCTTTGGTGCTGTTTGTAGGTTTCCGCCCTCTGTTGGAAGCCAGACTGTGTCCTTTACTTGGCATGGTTGCGGTTGTTTGTCTTCTTCTCGTGTTGACTGGCGCCACTCGGTTTCGCAAGCGTTGCCTGTCCGCAAGTGGCAGCATCGGCGATTATCGATATGTAGTAACTGTTGCCCTGTCTTTGTGGCGATGTCATTGTTTTTCCGGGTCGTGTGAGTGGGAAGTTCGGTTGGGGACTTAGGAGGAGCCAAGTCCGCGCAGTACCAGAACACGCCAGGACCGCTGGCGGCACGCATGGACTGCCGGATGGAAGGGCTGTGGTCACGAGGGTCCACGACCTCGTCCTAAAGCGGATCCAGCAAGCCTTAAGATGAGTGCATCTCAATCCAAGTAGAGAAACCTCCACCATTGTGATATCTCGCGATTCTCCAGTGACTTGTGTTCGTGTTGCTGCTCGTAGTGTCGCCGAGGCGAAGAGCAGCGTGTGGAGTGCTTAGGGAAGGCGGATCTGATTAGCTTCCTTAGACTTCTTATTACTATTTACTGCGTTCAACTTGTTACAACTTGTTAAGTACAACCAGCGGTAATTTTTCTTGCCTCGTGGCTACTAACGCCCCAGTTACCTGCCCTGGGGGTTAGTGTCTGTAACGGCAGTGTGCGTTTCCTCGCCTTGCTGCCGCTGTCCGGTAATGCGCGTAGTTTTGACAGCTTTCTTGATTGTACGCCGGTTGGTGATTCTTCTACTCTGGTGGTAATGATTCATTTCTCGCTCCGGGCATTTTAAACACAGTTTTCTGGGGACTTAGTGCAGACCACCGATTCCGGCCTTGGTGTATTGTCCCATCGTTGCATTTGGTTTATCAGACGTCAGGTAGCTTCAGCAAGATTATCATTAGTCGTTCGTTAGACTGCCACTGGTCTAAGCTACCATCTTTAGAAGTGAATGCAACTCTTGGATGCCTATCTCATCGCTCGCTAAAATGTTTGTGGCCAGACCTTCTCAGCGGTTGATTCCTGGAGCACTGTCTGTGGCCCCTTTGTTCTTGTAAGACATGTGTGTTCTAAAAGGAGGTTTGATGGCCAGTAGTTCAGTGTAACGCTCCTTCAGTCCACGCCTTCTGCGGGTATAATCTGCTTCAGTAGCCTTTAAGGAACTTATGTACTGGTTCTTGTGTTTTATTATTGTATTATTTATTACAATAACTTGTAATGCCTACATTAAAGACTACATATGTCTGGTTAATAGTGCTGGTCTCCTTCTGGCATAAATGTAGCAGTGTAGTGTTCAGTGGTTGTTAAGGGTTGTGTTACAAACTTTATCATCATCTTATTTCAGCCGTTTGATGATCAGTTGCTTGTTTTTTTAATTGACCTTCGCTACTGTATTTGCTGTTTTACAGCAGGTTTCTAAAATTTTTATATTATTGCCGTTCTTGGCGTGTAAGGGCATCGGCCGTGATTGTGTTCATTTGCCTTAAAATCCTAATTTTGCTATTTTTATTTACGCAGTAAGCCTTTAAAACCTTATTTACTGCCATTCCTGGCGTCTGATGACTTCTGCTTTGTTTGTGGCGACTTGCCTTTAAATTTCAATACCTGTAAGTTGTAAATTGCGGCGAGTTCTTAAACAATACTTAATTTGTTGCCACTCTTGCGGTGTAAGGCCTCCAGCCATGATTGTGGTCGCTTGCCTTATAATTCTAATTTGGTATTTGTATTTACGCACCAAGCCTTAACAACCTTGTTTACTGCCATTCCTGGCGTCTGATGCCTTCTGCTGTGTTTGTGGCGACTTGCCATTAATATTTCAATACCTGTAATTTGTAAGTTGCAGCGAGTTTTAAACAATTCTTAATTTATTGCCATTTCTGGCGTGTAAGGCCTTCTGCCCAGATCACAGTGGCTTGCTTTTAAAACATTACCTGCTGTATCTGTATTTAATGGTGATATGCTAAATTGTAACTCACTGAAAACAATATTATTTACATAGTTGTTTATTCCTTCATTAACAACGTGTATTTTTTTGTTGAGTCTGGAATTACTGGTTTAAAATAAATTGCGTGCAACTGTAAAAGGCAACCAATTGTAACTGATTACGGCCCCGTCCACAATCGTAACCAAATCCTGCCTTCCCTTGACTACCAGGTTTCACATATGGGCGGTGATATTTTATGAGTACCTGCTACTTACAATATACGAATCTGAGGGAATATAATTTATATGAGATTTGTTGTAGGTCAGATATCGTTCAGACACAAACGAATAGGTTCTACATTAACACTTAGTTGTTTCTCTCATTGGTTTGAAACACAAAATGATATGTGGCGAACTTAATATATAATGCGACAGCCATTGTTTAATTCAAAGAGTAAAGCAGTGAACGCCACAATGTCTCTGCATAGACTTGCTACTAGTCGATATCCATTACGCGGCGGAGAGCGATCCCGTCTGATGCAAGACACCTTTGAATTTTGTTTTCACCTAGACATGTTTGAACACATTTTCATCTTCACTGGGTTTATTTGTTTATTTTCCTTCTGCAGACTTGTTGTTACATGTTAACCTTTGAACAAGCTATCGGTAAAAATATTTACATTTTCAAAATGAGCGATTACTGTCAAACATTTTACGTTGGTTTGCATAAAGTACAGCGATGAGACATATATCACTGAAGTAAAGCATTCTGTCTTGTTGACATACCATATTTCTAAGGCTTGTGTTTTGAAATAAAGTGAATATAGGCCTTTGTTTACACAGCCCACATGAAGCCATTAAAGCTTATGGTAGTAGTTCTAGTCTACTAGGCAATCTGCAGCTTGAAATCAGCAAAAAGCGAAACTTTATTTTATTTTTATTTATTATGCATTTCCGATCGAGAATCAGAACGTATCATATTGATCAGCGTGTTACTTACACTTTTTAATGTCGTGCTGTTTTTACTTTGTTTATGTCGAGGTAAAATGCTTATCTCTCGCGCTTTTGTCTACACGTATGAATTTCGTACGATTTGTTCGCCACGCGCAGATGTTTCGTCACCATTCCGCCTTATTAGAGCTATGTAGTGTTTATTTGTTCTTTGCATGCTTGCTTGGGATTTGATGTGTTATTGACGTTTGTGCTGCGCGGGATTAGCCGAGCAGTCTGACGCGCTGCAGTCATGGACTGTGCGGCTGCTCTCGGCGGAGGTTCGAGTCCTCCCTCGGACATGGGTGTGTGTGTGTGTGTGTGTGTGTGTGTGTGCGTGTGTGTTCGTCCTTAGGATAATTTAGGTTAAGTGGTGTGAAAGCTTAGGGAATGATGACCTTAGAAGTTAGGTCCCATAAGATTTCACACACATTAACGTTTGTAGTGTTTAGTTCGCGCGCGCGTGCATGCGTCTCTCTCTCCCTCTCTCTCTCGCTCTCTGTGTGTGTGAGTGTGTGTGTGTGTGTGTGTGTGTGTGTGTGTGTGTGTGTGTGTGTGTGAGTGAGTGAGTGAGTAAGTGCGTGTATGTGTTTCCAAGTGAAGGAGGGACAGAGACAGAGAGAGACGGAGAGACGGCGATAGAGAAAATGAGAGAGAGAGAGGGAGTGAGGGAGTTGTGGATTGTGGATAGGCATGTAGATGGTGTGCAATATGCGGTGAAGGGAGTTTAATTGCAGAGGGTTTTGTTGCACAGTGATGTGTATTCATTTAATACTTTCTTACCTTTGGCTACTGATTTTTCGAAGTTATAGCTTCTTTCTACTGTTAATTTTTTGGTGCAGGTCGTCACCAGTGAGCCGTGGCGCCATTGAATTAGTAGATTGTTCTATCTGGCGCCACTGGCTGAGGTACAGTATCGACTATCCCTCTTGCGGCCCCATTGCGATTACCTGTGAGGAACGGTTGGTATCTGTGGGTTGTGTCCTTAGAATGTCTTTGCTTGCTGAGATATATACGGGTTCGCTGGCCCGAGAGAGGAGGCACTAAGTTCAGGGATTGGTGCTAGCGTCGCGACAGGAGGCGGTCACGAGGTCCGAGCGGTCGATGCTACGAGCTACGCAAGGAGGGTCTGCGCAGAGTGAAGATACCGGAGTGCTTCACCGGGGTGATCGTCGACTACATGCAGCAGGCCGACATTCCGTCAATGGTTGGCAACACTCGTGTCGGACGACCGCTCGTGGCCTGCCTGCCCCTTCTACCTGGCTGTCATCGGCACCACTCAGCCAGTAACCGCCGCGACGTACCGTTGATCCATGGAACTGCTTGCTGATAAAGGGGAGTAACATTCCGCAATCATTGTGATATTTTATATCATTGTCTACCTGCCCTCCTTATTATTTTCTGGTTTGTACCCGAGCCTCAGAGTTTCACTCGGTCGGCTCTTTGGTCGTAAATATAGGCCGTAGTATTGTACTAGACACTAGTTGTCGTTTCAAACTTCGTTCCGATATTATATTGCCTTTCCTTTCTGATTTGTACCCGATCATTAACGTTCAAATGAATCAGCTCCTGACCGTATAGTCGGGGCAATTTTATCAAGGCACAGGCTGCCGTCAAGTAAACAGGGCTCTTGTGGTTACATTTAGGTGTTAACCAGATCAATTCCTTGATTGCAATTGCATTAGTTGTAATTGGAACAAATTGTCATACTAAGCTGTGCTTTGCTGTCTTTGAAAGACCGGGTCATTATTGGTGTGTTTTTAAATGGGTCTTGTGGTTGCTCCGGGGGAGTTCTTGTGTAATAAGTGTTCATACGTAATGTTTTAAAACGTTCCTTCAGAGCGGTCTTCATAACTGAAAATCACTTTAACTTTTGAAATATTACAAACTAACTGTCACCAGGGCCTTAGTTAGAATAAGATTGTCAAAAGGGACGGGTTGGGATCCAGCCGCACAGTGATTGCTGATTGAAATTAAGAGGTTGCTTGCCTTGAAGTAAGCCTTGTCATAATTTTTCCTAATCTGTTTAACATTTAAGCACAGGTGTGCCCCTTAACCCCGAACCCTTCGACATACAGCTTCTAAGTTCAAAGTTAAGTCATGTGTTTGAGTAACTGAAACACTCTTGTCATCAATGGTGGTTATGTAGTTTTCATGTGTTGCAGAAGGGCATTTAATAAGACAGACTGTGTCCAGCGCGGTAGTAAACACCGCTGTTTCACCCGACATCTTGTAGTGATTGTCATGTTGTTCTTGTTTTGATTTCTCTTGCAAAAGCTTATTCACTTCACAAATTTGTTAATGTTGAAGAAAAAAACAAATTTATAATTATGTATTGTTAAATAAACAGGTTGTGTGAAAAGAAATTTCTACTGGTGGATCCTCCCTTCCACGTTTTCCTGAAATGCAGTAATTCCGACGTCTCAACTAGTTTTAAGGCTTTTAAATCGACTTCTGTGTTCGTTGGGTTGTGATACCATGCCGTTAGGTGATCTGCAAATGTTGAGCGTGAGCTATTTCTTTTCAGTGCTCTGAAGTGTTCTAAGATTCCCAACAAATTTGACCCACATATCAGTATATATGACTGATAGCTGCTGAAAGTTAGTTGATACATACAATACTGACTGTAGTCGTCAGTTGTGATTTTACTTCTTCCTAGACTCTTCTGTATTGTGTCTTTGGTTATGTATGCTATGTTGCGGCCTTCTCTCTTTAGTACTCGTGTATTTCCGACCCTGAGTGAAGTAAATATCGGAAGATGACTTCTTCCAGTTATGGGGTGACTGCATTGGTTATAATAATGGTGATGGTCATAGTGGGTTTCCTATAAATTATAAAGTCATGTTTTATGTTTCTCTTGCGTATGTGGACGTCTAAGAAATTCAGTATTTCATCTGTTTATTTTTCAATAGTGAACTGTATTTGCGTGTGGATGGCGTTCATGCCTACATGAAGTGCTTCTATACGAGATTGTGATCCATTTGTTACGAAATTTATATTGGCTACTTATCTGTCTTAACATTTTAATTTTTACTGGTTTGGTTTTACTATTTTGTCGAAGACTTAATTTTCTATTTGATTGATGATAATCTTGGAGGCCACTATTGGGATCCTACAGGCAGTCCCTCTCGTAGACAGTAAAATTTGTTGCTGAATGTGAGGTAGTTTTGCTTTTTGTTGAGTTTGAGTACAACTGATATTTCTTGTAAGTTTGTCGTGGATATGTTTCCTTGTAGTTAGAGATTTATTTTCATGATGTTGATGGTTTCTCCTGGTGGAACGTGTGTGTATATGGAAATTATGTCAAATGAAATTAATGTTGCAGTGTTTGGTAAGTTTTCATTCCTCACGTTTTCTTTTAATTCACGTGAGTTCTTGAGACTTCTGTTTTTTGTTTATTTGTATAATATCTGCAGCAATGTGGCTGTGTCTTTGTGGCTAAGCAGTATGTTGGTGCTTTGGTAAAGTTAATCAGGAGGTGTACAGGGATACCTGGTTAGTTAGTTTTTAGGCAATGATTTTGAAGTAGGGACCTTTGGATTTTTCTGTGTCGTTCTTTTAGTCTGTGTGTCTATAAATATTAGTTCTATGTTTCTCAGAGTTTTCTGTAAGTTCCTTTGGTACTAGTTTATTGGCAGTTGTTAATTCTGTGATGTCGTTGCTCTGGTTTCCTTGTTAGGTTGAGATTGAATTCAGGTGTATTCAATCTTTCTTGTTGGTTTATGATGCGTTCAGCTTCTGTTATCATATGCTCTATTGTCCTGTGTGACACCATTGTGTTAGTGCTATATTTGTGACCCTTTCCAAGCAGGCTGCTTTCTTGTTTGGATAAATTTATGCCTGTTAGATTAATTACACTTTTGTGGAAGATTTGTTTGTTGTATTGATATTAAGATTCATAGATATTTATGTGATTTATCATTTTGATGTTTTTTTTTTTGTTGGGTTGCCTGTTTTCGTTCTATTATGTGATCTGTGTATGTTTTAACACTGTGTATTGATTCATCAAAGAATGGCGAACACATAGTACAATTTACTAGTTCTGTTTAGTTCAGTATTGAACTTTTTTCTTTTTCTAAGACTACAGAGAACGGATTTCTTTCATTGTCCACACCATTTTGGCTTTCCGTTTGTTCATTGCGCTGTGGATAAAATGTTTACATTTATGATTACATGGCTGCATATTATTTTATATGCCAAACACAGTTTGATGAATTTTATGTGAAGTATTGTTTTTCGGAGTTCGATGGGTGTGTTTTGAAATATTTGAAGAGCTGTACAGAAAATATGAAGTAAGTACTAAACAAAATATTGGTACAGATATGTAGACGATATAATTTGCCTAACAGTGGAATCGCAACTGTGTATCAAAGAACTTCATGGGGACATTAATGCCATCCACCCACACAAATACAGCTCATCACTGAAACACAAATGTGAAACTTAGTTTCTTAGATCTCACCATACACAATAGAAACAATAAACATGAGCTTACAGTTTATAGGAAACCCACAATTACCAGCGCCACCATTCACAACCAATCAAATCACCCCTCAACTTACAAAGAAGCCAGCTTTAAACATATACCTAACAGACTGAGCAAACCTCCAATGAACAAAGATGACTACAAGAAGAACTGAACAGAATAAAACAAACTGTACAGGGCAAAGGGTATGATACAAATACTACTAACAACAATATACAAAAACAGGAAAACACACACACGCACACTTGAACTAAACACTACAAACATCAACAACACTTCAAATCTGCGCGCCACATCTCAGGCAATCACGCCAGAAACAAATGAACACTAGACAGCCAGAACAACACGTAATGGCGACGTAAACTCTGTTCTTGTAGAACAAATCGTAATAAATCCCTATCTATAGAGTTTTACCCCGATATAAACAAAGAAAGGTGCCATGACATCAAAAAGTGTAAGTAAAGCGCCAATTAACATGATACATAAATAAACTCAGTCGGAAATGCATAATAAATATTAAAATAAAATGACGTTTTGCTGTTTGCAGATTACAAGCTGTAGATTGACTTGTACACCTACAGCTACTACCACAAATTTCAACTAGTTTCATGTGAGATATATAAACAAAGGCACACATCCACTTTATCCCCATATGTACTACAAAAATAGAACCTTTCAAAATGTGGTATGCGGACAACACAGAATGCCTCGCCATCGAATCAGGGAGAGTGCTCCACTAATAAATACTCTGGGACAACGCATTCCAAGTTGAACAAGTCACCTGTAAAAAAAACTAGTTAAAGGGCAAAGTTCCTCATTGTGAAACACCCGAATTGGCCACTAATGTGTTTAAGGAGAAGGAAGCTGTACTATGTGCCCCATTAAAATTAAAATCCACATTAAAACAAGTACCTAAAGCAACTGATGTATCGTTCAACTCTATTCTCGGTATCAAGAGAGAGCTCTAAATGATCCATGCAGATGAATCATCGACAGTTTTCGTAGATCATAAAGAAAGGCCCAGAAGATTTTGGAAGTCCAGTTTAGATAGTTTTATTGAGGAAGTCGTTCGCTGCATTATCCATAATTTCGACATTACAGATAAAAAAACACCCACTTCAAAGAAATTCATAAAAAGTTAGGGATTTTAATACATTTTGTTGGATATGTAAACACACTTTGTAAAATTCGTAGCACTGTAGGACTTAAGAAAGTTTTCCAGCCGGCCGGTGTGGCCGAGTGGTTCTAGGCGCTTCAGTCTGGAACCGCGCGACCGCTACGGTCGCAGGTTCGAATCCTGCCTCGGGCATGGATGTGTGTGATGTCCTTAGGTTAGTTAGGTTTAAGTAGTTCTAATTTCTAGGGGACTAATGACCTCAGATGTTGTGTCCCATAGTGCTCAGAGCCATTTTTTTTGAAACTTTTCCAGGAACAAAGGGGTATTATGGCAGAACGAATTGCTCACTAAAAACAGTATCCAAGAGTACAGGTGTGAGTGTCGTCCATTTATCTCTATGGACGAGACACATGTTCACACTTTTCACACAGCGTCGTACGAATGGCGCGACAAATCACTAAGGGGTCCGCTTATACCCGTTTGGAAGGAATGCCGCATTATCATCAACAATTCTGGCGGGGAAGACGGTTTTGTACCGAATGCCTACGTAAGGCTTAAACGTAGCCAGGAAATAAGGATTTATCACAATCTTGCTGACCTCTCAAATTGTGAAAAGAGGGTCAAGTGGAGATCAGTATCTAATCTAGCACCTTATATTGTCCTCGTTTCACGTAACGACCTTTACCACAGGAAGCGCTTACCCCTACTCGCGCATCAACCTCCACGAGTAGAGAAGTGAAATCCCTGTTAACAGGAAAAGGAATTCCTTTCCACATGGACGAGCTGAGACCCCTTGACTGATCAAAATGAACAAAATCACAATGAACAAACCAGACGACGTCACTTATAAAATAGGTAGTATTTTAACCGAACGTCTTACTGTGTTACGACGTTCTCCATACCACCCACAAGTGAATCCTATAGCGCTATTATGGGTAAGAATCGAGAACGGCATTTTTGTACTTGATGTGACTTTCAGAATGGACACATTATTAACACTTATAGATGAACAAACTGCTTCCACAATAATAGAAGACTGGAAGAAACGCCGTGAGCACATAAAGAAATTGAAGAGCATTATATTGCAAGTGAAGATTTACTGGACCAAGGGCTGGAGTTGATAACAAATGTGGGAAGAGGTGCACAGAGTCATAGTGATGGAAGCAATACTAATCCCGCCAGTGCAGATGAAAGTGAATCAACTGAGACTGACAGTGGAAGTGAAACAGGGATGGCTGCTGCAAATGAAGAGACTTCTTGTGGATCATTTGCTAAATATGTTTTGTAACTGTAAATAGCGACAGTGAAAGATCCATAGTATTATGTCAAGCGATGAACTGTATTATTTGTAACGTGCACTTGCATTTGCAATTATTCATAAGATCTGTGAGCGTACTCTTAACCATTATGCTATTGTCACGACCAAACTGTACACATTAGATGGCTATCCTGCAAAATAAATCCGCTTGCATTTCCTTATGTATGCTCGAGCCGCCTCTACGCCTTCTGCTAGCAGTCCTTTAGCAGTACCTCTTCCCTTTCCTTCCATTCCCCTTCTGCGCATACGAGTGTCGTCAGTTCGCATGAAGTGTAGAGAAAGCGACTGCTGTCATAAGGTATAGCCCCGTCTTACACCTGCCACGGCCGTTTGTGTGCGAATAGCACCCAAACTGGCGGTAATTCCAAGCCGTGGGAGGTTGACTTGATACAAGTCGATACAGGTGAATACACGAACATTGTGAAGTTCCGTAGTTCCTAGTGTAATAATGATGACATAGAAACTGTACCGTGTTAGAGACAACTCTGTGAAAGTGAATTACAAACCCAGAAATAATGAGCTACACACCCAGTGTGACTAAACTTAGAGTTATTAAGTTACGAAATCATAAAATCATACCTTTTTTGTTTTAAAATTCCGTATCTATGACAGTTTACGACAAACAATAAGAATCGTAACAGTCAGGGAGATACAGAAGGATCACAATGGTCAACCTTCATCATCTGACCTGTTCACAGCTATTGCTCCACATCGCCCGGCCCAAACTTCTTACAGATGTCACTAACGACTTGCTAACATAAGTATAAAAGAAACATAGACAAAGAAACATTGGTTAGATTTGGTGTTTTGCTGGAGTTGAGATTTTGTATACATTTCTGTGCTTATATTGGGAGTTAAATACACAACAGCTGAAAATCCTCAGTTGCTGCCATGAATCGGTAAACAACTTATTTGGGAACCAACGAATAGAGGAGTGAATTTCGATGAAATGATTATGTTTGGTTTTGTATCAACATGTTACACACGTTCATATCGTCAAATGTATGAAAACAGTACGTTATGCATATATTACGCGTCGTAGCTATCTAGCGTTTAGTGTCGATAGATACAGAATTTAAGCACATGTATTCTTGTAGTTATTTATAGAGGGTGATTCGAAAAATGTTTGCAAACTGACATGGCGCCTCGGGCATACAACAAGGATCAGTGACCACATAGGAAATAGATATCGCAAAGGGCACCCAGGGCTACTAAATGACGTTGAAATTATTTAGACACTTGCTACAAATAGACTCCCACTACAGGAGATGCTCATTTAAAGTTTTGACCAGATGCATTGAGACACTCCTGCCATCGAGAGTTCCGTTGAATGGTGCACGGTCTCAAAGATACCTGGTGTATCTCGAAGACATCCTGCTGCTGCAACAGTCCTGCCCACTAGGTCCTCCAGAGATATAACTCATGTTCCATAAACAGAGCCCTTGAGAAACCCCTGACAGGAAAAATAAAAAAAAAAAAGATTGAGGACAGATCGGGTCATCATGACAGTCATGCGACTGGACCATCGTGACCAATCCAGCGACTGGGAGAGTTTGCCCGCTGATGTGCCCTCATTTGTCTGCTGAAATGCGCGGGGGCTCTGTCGTGCTGCAATAGAGTGCAGAGACGAATAATCATGGCAACATTATTCTGCAAGTCCGGCAGAACCTACCGCAGGAATACGAGATACGTGCGACCATCAAGTCTATCGGGAAGAATGTACAGCTAAATTAAACATTCTCCGACGATGGCAGCGCACATGTGACACTGGAGCTCTTTCATTGTGTTTGCAACCAGGATCATGCTAACGATCAACTGGAACATAATATGAAGGTATGTGGTCTACCCTTAGACTGAGTAGTAAATTTTCTCCTTGATCACATACTGCTCCAGGCCACACACGCAGTCGGGGCCAGTAGTATCATACGAGTATATTACCAAGAAATTAATCATTACTGTACCTTATAATTAAACTTTCAAACTTCTGTAGAAATAGCAGCACTGGTCAGAATAACGTCAAACTGCAACGGAATATTATCTGAGAAAGGGGAAAACGTATGGCAAAATAAAAGTAGATAGTTACAACACGTAGCAATAGATGGCGCTGTAAGCATTATAATTTAATAGCGGTCGAGTGCAAATGACAAATGAATCATACAACAATGCCTAAGTTGTACGTTTGACGTTAAAAAAACTGTACTACTCAGTGTGCATGAGCGTACAGGTGTGATGTTGTTAGTTACGTAAGCCCATCCACCACGGCAGGGTCATATCACATCGGATGGGAAAATCGGTTTTTAATTGTCCTGAGTCCAAGAACCGCCTAAAAAGCATAAATCACATCGGTTTCTTGTCCTAAGGCCAAAAAACGCATAAAAAGCATCAATCAAAATCAAATCGGATTATTAATTGTCGTGTGACTGGAGCAAAACATGTTCAATATGCTGTCCACCGTTTACTGCAATACGTTAAAATCGAGAAACAGCATGTTCCACAACTGATCGAAGTTTTTCCAAGGTCACGTTTAGAATGTGTTGCGCAATGCGTGCCTTCAGTGCAGCTAAGTTTGCAGTCGGAACACAGATCACAACATCTTTCAGATAGCCCTACAGCCGTAAGTCACAAGGACTAAGATCAGGTGATCGGGACTGCCAGGCTGTAGGTAAATAGCGGCTGATAATGCTAGCATTTCCGAAATGCTTCTTCAGCAGCTGCTTAATTGGATTTCCAATGTGCGGAGGTGTGCCATATTGCATAAAAATGATCCCATCCACACATCCACGCTGTTGGAGAGCTGGAATGACGTGGTTGCGCAAAAAAAACACTCATAACGCTAACCAGTCACGGTAGAGGTAACAGGATCGGAAGCACCTGTCTCTTCGAAAAAAGTATGACCCTATTACTAATGATACCGTAAGCCCTCACCACACAGTGACCTTTTCAGGAGGAAGTAGTACTCTTTGATTTGCGAGTGGACTTTCCGTTGCCCGTATTCGACAATTCTGTGTATTGACGTATCCTGTCAGATGGAAGCGGACTTCGTGTGTCCAGAAATCTTCCACGGCCGATCGGTATCCACTTCCACGCGAGCAAGAACTTCTAAAGCACAGGTCACTCTTGCCGGCAGGTCAAAAGGAAGCAACTCGTCCACATGGGTAATTTCGAATGGATAACAAAGAAGGATGTTTCGTAGGACTTTACACGCCGTGCCCATGGGTATGTCCAGTGTTTGGCCAATTCTCCGTGCACTACATGTTTGCACACCACGCTCGTCTCCTCCTGTAATGCCGTGGCCACTGCTTCCACTGACGTTGCATCAGTTCGTTTGCTCCCTCTACTAGGTTGCACACCATAAGAAACCGTCTTTTAGAATTTCCTATTCATTTTCTCCAGACCCACGGCAGTCATCGGACAAACACCTCTTCTCAAATCCGTCAGTGTCTGGAACTTCTGCAGAGCGACTTGTGCACAGTAACTATTCCTGTAACACAACTTTACAAGCAGAGTGCGATCCTGCATTGAGGCAGACATGGCGAACGTCGCAGACGTGAAAGGAGGAGAAGCTGTGTACCCGGCGTGTTTATACCAACTTCAATGGGTCGTACGCATGTCAGGTGTTTTCATTTACGTATTCTGACACATACAACGCCATTTATTGATCAATTTTCAAACTATTATTTCTGCCATACGTTTTCCTTATTCCGTTGCAATTTGACGTCATTCTGATCAGTGGTGTTATTTGTACAGAGTTCTGAAAGTTTAACTTTAATAATAACGACCCTGTACATTTTTCAATCTCTGGCTCCTCATTCGCGTTTTTTTGCTTTCTACAGCTTCTCCAAGTAAAGTGGACATAATTCCCTGATGTCTTAACTCATGCTCCATCATCTTGACCTTTCCCGCATTTCATACATACTGCATCCCTCATCGACACTCCGAAGAACCTCCATATTTATTGCCTTATCAATCCATCTAAATTTCAGTATCCTGTAATACCTCATAAACTCTTATATTTCCTTCGTTTTGGAGTTTCCAAAATTCGTGTCTCATTTCCACAATGATACGTTCACAACACACATTCCCAGAAATTTCTCTAGCAAATTATGGCCTGTATATCGTATTACTAAACATCTGTTGGCGAGGAATGTTTTCTTAACATTCTTATTGTATCCACCTCCTGAACAATTTCTTGTAGTTCAGGCTTGTTTCTTACAAAGCTCGTAGTACCAAAAATTTGTGAGATATAGTGACTTGAGGCGTGGAGAGATTTTACTAGTTTACAAAACGAGTGGGACAGGACTCTGTTTCAACTCTTTACATTGTATACCAGTTATCACACACAAAAATTGGAATGTATTACAATCTTACAGTTTTTTTTCAAACCTTCGGCTCTTTGATCAGTGTCATACCAAGCTCTTCGATGCGACATCTCCACGTTATGACAAGATTAGTTATGAAGGGCGCTTCCGGTGTAAGCTCTAAAAGGTTGCCTAGAGCATTCTGTTTTTATACTGAGGATTGACAACGCTTACGAAGATAGCTTGGGGCGTTCGTTGAACTGACAAATATCGCACATATTAATCTTGTTATCTTTGTTTTTCCCTTTTTTAAAGGTTTATGTCGAACTTTAAAATTTCGTTAGCAGAACTTAGCAAAATTCATCGAATCGAACGACGAGCGTTTTACGTCGGTTAATATGGTATCAAGAGTGATAGAATACAGGGAGCGAAAGGTTATTCACAGTTTACATAGAAACCAGAGTGTAGTCATAAGTATTTAAGGATAAGACCTGGAAGCATTAGTTAAGAGGGGTGTGAGGTAGCATTGTAACCTACTCCGGTGTTATTCAGTCTGTACATTGAACAGGCTGAGAAGGAAAGTCCATGGAGTGGAAACAAAAATTATTAAGTTTGCCAGTGACATTTTTCTCAAAGAGGGGAAGGAACCTACAACAGCAGTTGAACGGTATGGCTAGCGTCTTCGAAAGAGGTTATTAGATGAACGTCAACTAAATTAAATGAAGGGTAATGGGATACATTCGAATTAAATACGGCTTTGATGAGGGGATTAGTTTAGCAAATGAGACACTGAAAGTAGTGGACAAGTTTCGGTATTTGGACAGGAAAATAAGCGATGATGACCGAGGTATGGGGGATATGAAAAGCAGACTGCCTATAGCTAGAAAAGCACAAAATACTTGTTAATACGGATTACAAATTCGGATTTTGTGATGTATTTTCTGGAGATAGCCGGGTACGGAAGTGAAATGTGGACGGTAAAACAGTTAAGACAAGAAGAAAAAAGCTTATGAAGAATGGTGCACAGAAGAATGCTGAAAATTAGGTGAGTAGATGGAATAACGAATGAAGACATGTTGCATCGAATTGAGGAAAAAATTTTTGTGGCACAAATTGACTAAAAGAAGGGTTCGATTGTCAGGACACATTCTAAAGCATGAAGAAATTGTCAGTTTGGTAATGGATGAAATTAGGTGGGTAAACTTATAGAGGGGGCAGAAATTCGTTCGCAGGAGGCAGGTTGAAACGGATGTAGGTTGCAGTAGTTATGCAGAAAAGAAGAGGCCTGCCCAGGATAGACTAGGATAGAGAGCCATATCAAACTGGTATTTGGATGTAAGCAACAACAGCACGAACGTGAGAACGAACAGGCCCACAGTCTAAGAATTTGGGACTCACTGTGCATCACCATTTTATGCTTTTCCATCTGGTGAGATATTCTTGATTACGCAAAACATTAAGCAGTCTTGTGTACATTTCCTCCCGTTACTTGAACGCGGGGTTCGAAGTTCAAGACAGTGCTGGGCTTATTTCAGCTCAGTTTTCTTTCTTTTTAATTTGTATTGGTACTACCTTAGTAAATTACTCTAACGTTCTCAATCTCCTCATTAACGTTCTTTGTCTTTCGTTTTATGTTGTTGTTTTACCAACATGATGCGCCACCACAAAGCGACATGTAATCGTTGGCTAACAAACGTATCTTGGGTGTTTAGTAATGTGCTTTTCAGCCGTTTACTGGGCTGCTACTGTCCCCTTTCTATAATTTCGTGGCTTATCCTTGTCTTACGCACAGGGGCAACACCAGCATAGCTGTGAAAAAAACAGAAGGCTCGGGAGCAGAGTAGCACAAAGAGTAACGATATTAAAATAAAAGGGTAAAACATTGTTCCAAGTATAATGTTCACAGTAGAAGAAAGCTCCCTTCAAAATATTTCTTGGTCTACTGTATTTTTCCTGTGTCTCTGCAGCATCATGTGTGGAGTTCCTACTGGAACAAGCAAAACTCATCGGACTGGAATGCAACGTGTTCGAGCTGGTTCCTGGTAAACCTATAGTGGTGATGCGGTGGGAGGGCACGGATCCCAAGCTCTCTGCTGTGATGCTCAACTCCCACATGGACGTGGTACCGGCCAGGGAGGTGAGTACTCAGCAGGCGTACCAGCGCATAGGCAACCGGTATATAACCGCGGAATCTGCTATTCCCATGTGATCTT
Source organism: Schistocerca serialis cubense (assembly GCF_023864345.2). Classification (NCBI taxonomy): domain Eukaryota; kingdom Metazoa; phylum Arthropoda; class Insecta; order Orthoptera; family Acrididae; genus Schistocerca; species Schistocerca serialis. The sequence continues at coordinate 180,012,168 of NC_064645.1, forward strand.
AAACTTACTCCATTTTTGTGATTGTGTCTAAAATAACACTGTCCAGTTTCTCGGCATCGCACTATACTTACATATACATGTATTTTAGCACGTCAGTGGCGCGCTTGGCCGAGGTTGCATCTTACTACTATTAGGAACCATCTGTCCTACATCATATTAATACTCGGCAAGGAAATGTTGTTATAGTGGTCAGCCCCAACAATGGCTTCGTGTAACACATCACGGTAGACTATCCTATGCATACCTGTTTACCTGTGATACCTATTACCTTTTACACGCTTGCCTTTTACACCAATTTCAACCCGATTACTGCTGTCAGGCCTTCATCGTCCTCTACAATTTTTAACCCTCCGTTGCAAACTAACTGATCATTGCTGCCTCTCTATCAACCGAGCCGTTCTTTCCCTCAAGTTGTGCCGTGACGCTCATTTCTCCCCACATCGATGCACTACCTCTTCAATAGTTAACTGATCTACTCAATTAATATTCAGCATTCATCAACAGCACCATATTTCTAGTCCCTCTATTCTCTTTTGTGTTCTGTTCCACTTCGGTGCAACGCTACGCTCCAGACAAATAATTCAGAAAAAAAGCTCCTACCACTTTTAAATTTATAGTAATCAATCTGAGTACCCGGCGTTGCCCGGATATATATGTATTCCAACTTTTATCTTCTTCTACCCTTCCTCGCTGTCCATCTCTCCTCCCGCGCTCTGTCGATCTGCTACTTCCCTCTCCCTTTCTGTCAACCTCCTCCACTTCCAGTCTCTGTCCACCTCTCCCTGATCGCTCTTCGTCCATTTGCTCAGGCCCCTCTGTCAATCTCTTCTTTCCCCTTTTTGCTCCATCTCTCTCCCCTATGTCTCCACCTCCTGCCCCGACTTTCTCTGTCCATGTCTTCTTCCCCTCTGTGTCCATCTTCTCCTTTGTCTTTCTCTTCCTCCCCTCTTCGCTCTCCGCGTTATCAACACCATAACAATAGGATGAAATGATAATTAAACTAAGACCCTACGCTGTCGACAGGCAGATACCATCTTCATATAGTTAAGGCTAACTGGCCATTTACCTTCTTCTTCTTTGCGGATGCACATGTATTACTCGAACCAGAAAAATTGTCTACCGCGAGTAACGAGTGTAATGGGCAGAAGCACTACGATTGTAGTATGTGGACATTAAGTTGGGAATGTGGGTCTCACCGGGAGAGTGCAAGGGATAAGCCCCTGCAGTCGAACTATCATCTTGTAATGTGCGCGTGAGGGCACACAATACTCTTTAAAGCCTGTACTATGGTAAGTGAGTGGGGTTTACCTTACGAGACAGGATTTTTGTATAGATATTGACCGCGTGTACCTGGATGGTGGCAAATCAGACTTACACCCACTCTGTTATAACAATGATACGTCAAGTAAGTCCGAAATGCAACTACACGTCAGGACGGACAAGAAACAACACAGCAGATGCTACCAATTTTTTAATAATACGGTCGCCAGCCTAATTAGGCATTAACTGAGTTTCTTCCCTGTACAAGTTGATGTACATTCATGCAAAGCAACACGTAGTAACACTGCATAATATAGTAAATTTTAGAACCAGAAAATCTGTTGAACTGATAGTTTCACTTTCTGTACTGATATGGAAAAACCATGAATACATAACACTACACTATAATGTATACTACCAAACTTCGTACTGTCTATTGATCTGATTAAAATCGGGCATAGGTTACCCTAGAAATAGCACTTTGGGGCCACACACAAAATGTCAGTTTTGATAAAGATAAAACACTGATAACTTTTGACATATATATTGACTTTAACTTTTGCTAGTCAAACCAATTTAGAACACTTCAGAATTCAAATAAATAAAAAAAAGGGAGGGGGGGGGGGGGACCTTGAAACTGTTGTGATCACTGTATAAAAAAAATTGATTACTGAAATTATTATGCGCTCAAGATTTCCAGTATATGAGTTACTACTCTTTTTTGTCTTATTTCCTACTCATTTAAATACCTTTATATCTGTCTCGAAATAATTAAACTTCATTACTAAATCAATATTAAAGTTATCTTCCAACTTTATCAGACCTTCGTTATTCATTTACTGGTTCATTAACAAAACAGTTCTTTAAACACCATTCTAACATAGTTAGGTCTGCAAGTAATTATTATTAACACTAAATTTGATTTTTCATTTCGCGACACTCGGATTGCACAACATTTGGAAAGGATGCTATCTAGGTTAGTTGTGAGGATAATTAGATGATAGGAAAGTTCTGGTAAAATTTAAGTTGTTATTGAACAGTATGGAACAAAAGTAACACTGGTCCATACGAATACAGTACTAAAAGTTTCAACCTGTTCGTATCGATGCGGCGGTTGGCAGGCGGCGAGATGGCGAGGCACAAAGCACACATACAACCACAGCTATGGCTCTTGACGTATCGGCACTTTATTTCTTCATAGCGTCGCAATACTTTTCCATTTAGTGCCTATGGAATTTTGCCATGCTGTATGGGCGTTGGAACGGCATACCCGAGGCTCAATGAAACTACGTCTTCCAGGAGAGCCTCCTCGCTCCAGAACGTGTTGCTCAGACCAATGCCAAACTCCAACTACTACTGCTGAGCCCGTTGTGCTGTGCAGTGCCCGCGTGAATTTTCCCGCGCTCGCCTGCCATCCACCTTTTACCGCTCCCTTACAGGCCGGGTATTCACCCGAGGTTTTGCATTCTACATATTCTAACACTTTGCCTACGTATGGACCAGACGCACAGTTACAATTTTAAACATCTTACAACAGTTTCAACGTTTCTTACATTTCAATTCTGTTACAATATTGCTTGACATTTGACATAAACATTAATATTCACATTGAAACTCGTTTACAGTTTTCCTAACACAATGACATGAAACAAAAAAGAAATGAAATCAGAACATTAATTACACAAGTTTTTCGAAAAATCAGAAAAAAGTTACTTATTTGTACAATAGTACAGCGTTGTTGATGTTACAATCTGTGCCCTCGGTAACTCAGATGTATAGAGCGTCTGCCATGTAACCAGGAGATCCCGGGTTCGAGTCCCGGCCGAGGCACACATTTTCAACTGTCCCCTTTGATGTATAACAACGCCTGTCGACATCGTAGAATCTTGATTTAACTATAATTTCATTCTATAGAGCTGCATGGTCACCATAAAACAATAGGAGGTTGCTGGTTGTTCCCCGCACACTACTGGTTTCCAGATAGTAAGTATTATGTGTACCAACTTTGGTTAAAATCGATTCAAGGGTTTAGGAGGAGCTTCTTACCTGTGGCTTTGTCCGCATATGCACATGTCACATATGTTTAACATATTTCAAACATATCTGTACACATATTTCACCTGTGTCTCTAGCAGATTTCGACCAGCTCTTTTGTTTTCACGCAGCTCGATGTTTATGACGTTATACATCCTGAAGAATATGTTGTAAAATGATATAAATTTTCAGGTGCATCCAGTGGAATATTTGGACACTGTCTTAGAAAGTGTTCTGAATACAGTTATTAGTAAACAAGTGGTAAATTAAAAGAGCTTGTCTGAGGCGGCAGTTTTACTGTATAAATAGCGACAACATATTAAGGGATTGACATTTTCCTTTCACTATTTAGTGGGATGTATGAGCGAGCAAATGTGTTGAAAGGTTTAAAATTATGTGTAAAGTTTATTGCAATACACCAAGTGTTCCCATTATGAAATACTGGAAGTATATAGCCCGGTTATTTGTGCGTGGTTAGCTACATGTATTTTTCATCCCCACCCGTTTGTGAAATAGTTGGTTCTTATCCACACAGACGTACTTTCCAGAAAGTAAGTAGTATCTTTACCAAGTTTCGCTTTACCTAATACAATGGTTTAGGAAGATATGTGTAAAGTAGATACTTACATACACTTTTATAGTACGTGTGAATTTGTATTGCTCTTTGATTCAGAGAAAGTTTGTTCCTGCTATCCTACATTTTATGTCTTCTCTACTTCTAACATTGTCAGCTTTTTTGCTATCCAGACAGCAAGACTAATATGCTATTTTCGGTCTATCATTTCCTAATCTAAATGCCTCAGCATCATCTAATTTAATTCAGTTGCACAAGATTTTAAAATCAGGGAAGCCACAGCCTGGATATATCATTCTAAAAAGATAAGATCGCTTTAGCTGTTGTTGTCGCTGTGGTCTTCAGTCCTGAGACTGGTTTGATGCAGCTCTCTATGCTACTCTATCCTGTGCAAGATTATTCATCTCCCAGTAACTACTGCAATCTACATCCTTCTGAATCTGCTTAGTGTATTCATCTCTTGGTCTCCATCTACGATTTTTACCTTCCACACTGCCCTCCAATACTAAATTTGTGATCCCTTGATGCCTCATAACATGTCCTACCAACCGATCCCTTCTTCTTGTCAAGTTGTGCCACAAAATCCTCTTCTCCCCAATTCTATTCAATACCTCCTCATTAGTTATGCGATCTACCCATCTAATCTTCAGCACTCTTCTGTAGCACCACATTTCAAAAGCTTCTATTCTCTTCTTGTCTAAACTATTTATCGTCCATGTTTCACTTCCATACATGGCTACACTCCATACAAATACTTTCAGAAACGACTTCCTGACACTTAAATCTATACTCGATGTTAACAAATTTCTCTTCTTCAGAAACGCTTTCCTTGCCATTGCCAGTCTACATTTTATACCCTCTCTACTTCGACCATCATCAGTTATTTTGCTCCCCAAATAGCAAAACTCCTTTACTACTTCAAGTGTCTCATTTCCAAGATTTAGCTGTAAGAGATTTATATTTTGGCACGAACAGTCTAGCAGCATTTTACCTGCATGGTCATGTTCCGATCGAGAAAAGGGAATGAGATAATCAAGCGTTCATCGCCAGCAATTTTTTCGCTAAGTAGCGGACGTCAAACATAAAATACCATAGCATGCTCCTGTGATAATGTGAGTAACAATATCTGGTGAGCTAACGGGTTTCCAATTAACAGAAATACTGATCAAAGAATACTGTGTGTTAACATCTAAGGGACAATGTCGTCAGTCCTCTAAGATAAATGTGTTGGGTCACTATTTTCTCGCGTGTTCTCACGTCTGTGGTACTAAGCTACTAATCCGGAACCCGAAACCCAGTACTAGCTGGGGTTGCCTATCTAACGGCTTCCAGGAACAAGAAAAAATTTATTTTCAGTATTTCGAGCAATTATTGACCAAATTTAAAAATTTAAATTGTGTCTTAATCTACTCATTAAGACATATAATCCTTTATTAGGAGTTCAACACAGTACGGCAAGTATGACAGTTAGAAATTGAAGCAGGGTAACTGACGACGCTCAAATACGTTGACTTCCTTCACCCAATGTTTCACAATGATGGTACTTGGAGACTTCCAACAAACTTCAAGAACAGATTCATAACTTTTCTATACTTCATCTGGCTTGCATACGTAACGTTAAATATTTAATACATTAATGCATTTGTATGGTAATCAGACTTTTGAACTGTTTCATACGTGGGACGTCGACTCTTTCAACAATCCTGGGTTTACTGGTGTCTCCTAAATCCAAACTGATCTTCCCTGAGGTCGGCTTCTGGAGTTCCTTCGATTCTTTGGTAAATAATTTGTCTTAGTATTTGACAGCCGTAACTTATTGAACTGATGGTTGAGTAATATTCACATCTATCAGCATTTGCTTTCATCGGAATTCTGATTATTATGGAGATGGGGTTGGTTCTCCAATCTGTCCGTATGGGTGTCGAGAAATGTTGTCTATTTTTACGACCTATGTCTGTCAGTGCTCTGTCAGATACATGCAGCATTACCAAACCTCCCATATCATTCTCACCTAATTCCCCTTCACCTTCCACCAAATTTCCCCTGTATTTTTTATTTCTTTTTTATTTTCTATAGCTCTTCTATATGTTTCTTCCACCTTTCAGCCTTCCCTCCGTTGGTAACTACTGACTTGACGTTTGAGCTCTGGATGTTAGAGCAGCTGCAAGAATGGGAGTCCAGTGTCCCAAACCACCCGATGCAAACCGATATTTCAGAGATGCTACTCTCATGGGGAACATGCTGTGACTAGTATGTTACTATATTTAAAGAGTGCGGTACAGAAGACATGCTTGCTCCCATATTTTGTGAGGGTTAGCCTGTACAAAAGCGTGGGCAAATGGGGATGGGCAAATGGGGACTGAACACCATTCGTTGATGCACATTTGAATTACAGTTTATTAATATTATATTATCTCACATAAATCAGCACATTTAAAAGGATGACCCCCCAAAACCAAAAGGTATAGTTAGCAATTTCTAAATTATCAGTATTACAAGCCAAATATTTAGGTATGATGAAACTGATCAAATATTTCTTACATTAGTGAGCATTTGAGAGTAAAATTACATAATTTCTACGACACAGGCTTTAAATAAAATCAAATAACTCTTAAAAAGTTTTAGCCATGCGTGAAATAATGCACACGAACTCACAGTAATATCCCAGTGCACCTTAATTGTGCTCATCCAGCGACAATTAAATCAATTTAAACTATGTTTTGAGGAAAGACGTATGTGGATCCTGTAATAAGAAATTTAAAGATGAAACTTTTACGTATACAACAACCTTCACAAGAAATTGCAAGGTGAATTTTTTACAAAACATTGGAAGCAAACTTTTGGTATTCCAAGTGTTTCGCACCAGGTGGTAGGACCCGTGACATTCCACAAGAACGCAGCTCAGTAAACCAAATTAACTGGTTTCTGAAACATACACGAGACTGTTATTACAAGTACAATAAAATTAACAATCGTGATGTAGTGTGGCAACAAATAATAGAATTTCACATTCTGGGGATTAGATTTAGTGATTAGCTGCATCCCTTCCTTCAATACCACTCTGTTTTACAATATAAGAGAGGACAATTAGAAAAAGATTCCTGATACCACATGATATAGCAGAGAGCTACAATACGTTACTGCAATTTTTCTTCAATTATATGAAATAGACATTTTTTTGGCTGCAAGACCCGAATGCCGGTATTTAATAGACAATCCCATCAGTACTAAGAGAGTCCAGGGTACGTCAACTCCACAAAGCTGGGAGCAAAAACACAGATGGAGCGTTAAAAGTCACACCAAACTTTACGCTGTTGGCAATGGCAAAATTTACTGAATGTCAGATCGTATGCCCTTATCCACTCGTCTCACCAAAGACCAACGTAATTAAAGGGAAGTCTTTCCACGGGAGGCTGAATCGCGTCAAGCAAAGCAAATGATCGGAATAACAAAATGATAATTGGCAGACATACGCTTCCCGCAGAGTTCCGTCCAGTTAACGAGCGTAACCCAAGTTATCGCACCTGTCAAGACGCTCGGCTGGTGTAGCGTGTCATAATAGCAGTCGCAACGGCTCAGCCACACTGCTCAATGTAAGCAACAAATTCAAGCACCTCACCGGGTATTAAAGGAGAGACTTAAACATGCAGCTTTCGCTCCCGTGGTGACACATTGGGTAGAGCGGTGGCACAGACATCCGTTTGCAGCATTTGCCGCGTTGGAAAAGGCCCTCTTCCCGCGATACCACTAACTATAGCGTAACGAGGCCCACACTCCTGCCGTCGAAAGCACAGCCAGCAGCCCCAGGCCGCCAGGTGCTCCGCATGCTCCATATGCGTTCCAGCTAACAAGGGAACATCCCCATCGCACCCCCCTCAGATTTAGTTATAAGTTGGCACAGTGGATAGGCCTCGAAAAACTGAACACAGATCAATCGAGAAAACAGGAAGAAAATTGTGTGGAACTATGAAAAAATAAGCAAATTATACAAACTGGGTTGTCCATGCGTAAGATAAGTAATATTAAGGGCAATATGAGACGAGGAGCGCCGTGGTACCGTGGTTAGCGTGAACAGCTGCGGAATGAGAGGTCCTTGGTTCAAATCTGACCTCGCCTGAAGATTTTGCTTTCTTTGTTTTCGCAAAGTTATGATCTGTCCGTTCGTTCATTGACGTCTCTGTTCACTGTAATAAGTTTAGTGTCTGTGTTTTGCGACCGCACCGCAAAACCGTGTGATTAGTTGACGAAAGGACGTGCCTCTCCAATGGGAACTGAAAACATTTGATAGGTCAACCGATTCCTCCACAGGAAAACACGTCTGATATTTTGTATACGACACTGGTGACAGCATGTGCGTCACATGACAGGAATATGTTGTCGACCCACCTAACTAGTACACTTGGCGAATGGGTGAGAAGATTCTTCTACCTTGCCCGATTTACGTTTTCATGTGGATGTAATAATCACTCCAAAAAAAGTGATGAAAACATAAGAGTTTTTCACATTAACTGAAAATAAAAAGTTAAAATTTTCGGTCGAGGGAAGATTTGAACTGAAGACCTCTCGTTCTGCAGCTGTTCACACTAACCACGGGACCACGGCGCTCTTTGATCAATATTCCCCTTAATATTGCCTATATTACACATGGACGACCCAGTTTGTATATTTTGCTTATTTTTTCATTGTTCCACACAACTTCTTCCTGTTTTCTCGATCGATCTGTGTTCAGTTTTTCAAGGCCTATCCACTGTGCCAACTTATAACTAAATCTGAGGGGGGTGCGATGGGGATGTTCCCTTGTAAGAACCTAGTGCTTCTCGGTGAACTGTCTGAAATAGAGGAAGTTCGCCAGAGACCTGTTAGCAGCTACCCGTGGACGGCCTCTAGGCAAGGATAATCGCACACGAAAGCCTGACGCGATAGGTCGATACACGACACGGCTCAAATGGTATGTTTATGCAGGCACTGTATAGTTACGGTTATAATCATGGCTGTTATTCAGCAACCGTATTCTAGTTTCAACATAGGATTGACAGCCAACCGGTTACAAATAACTGTTAGGTATACTGACCTAGGTTTCTACACCTACTAAGGGTGTCTTAAACGAATGAAATTTTGATAAATCGTAAAATTACATTGCTAAGAATCAGTTATCAGAATTAGAGCAGCTAAGCACAAGTCAAAAGTGAAATAAAATGTTCTGACTGTTGCGTTTTACCAATTTAATATTACGCTTTATGAAAATTTCGTTTTGATGAAGACACCCATAGTAGATGTCGAAACCTAGGTCAATGTACCTAGCATTTATTTGAAGCTGGTTGGCTGTATAATCCTACGTTGAAACATTGTATAATTAGTCGTATTGTTTTGGGGATCTGCTATTGATTTATTGTTTCAGGACCTCTGGGAACACGACCCGTTTAGTGCCGAACTGGACGAGGAAGGGCGGGTGTTTGGCCGTGGATCACAAGACATGAAGCACCTCGCCATCATGCACATGGAGGCGGTGCACAGACTAAAGGCGCAGGGCGTCAGGCTCCGTCGCACTGTCGTCATCACCATGGTTCCTGGTTAGTACGAGCCTCTCCTGGCAATAGGATGATTCTGCTGACTAAGGGTGGTAGCTCACAACATAGGCGCATTCGCTTTAGTACAAGACGTATACATCAGAATTTTTTCAGTGGATACAAACTCCCAGAAAGAAAACTACGCGCCACGAAGGAGTTACGTAAATTTCTCACAAACTGGTATTCATACAGGTATCGATGGAAGATGCAAAACAGTTAACTTTTGCGGTCGATGGATGAGCGTGTGACGCTCCAAAGCAATTTCATCACGCAGGATAGTAACAGGGGGCATGACGATACAAGGCATAACGTCTTTGCAAATTTCATTCTGTGTACTCATTTGGACGGTGATTACACCTCGCAGACGAGCGCGTTAAAAGTATACGCATACGAGGGGCGTTTGACAGTCCATGCAAAAATAAAAACTACTTAAGTGTTTGGGGTAAACCATTTTTATTTTTCAACATAGTCTTCTTTTAGACTTATACACTTCGTCCAACGCTGTTCTAATTTGTTGATCCCTTCCGAATAATAGGAATTGTCCAAGTCTGCTGAATAGCTATTAGCTGCTGCAGTCACCTCCTCGTTTGAATAGTCTTTGTCCCGCCAGCCATTTCTTCAAATTGTGGAACAAATAGTAGTCCAAGGGTGCAAAGTCTGGAGAATAGGAGGGATGTGAAACGAGTTGGAATACTATTTGCACTAATTTTGCGATCACAACTGCTGAGGTGTGTGCTGGTGCATTGTCGTAATGGAAAAGGACTTTTTTGCGGTTCAAACGCCGGCGTTTTTCTTGCAGCTAGCTTTGCAAACGGTCCAATAACGACGTATAATCTTCGCCTTTGATAGTTTTGCCCTTATTTAGATAGTAGATGAGGATTATCTCTTGCTAATCCCAAAAGACAGTCGCCATAATTTTTCCAGCCAATAGATGGTCTTCACCTTTTTGGTGCAGATTCTCCCTTGGTAACCCATTGTTTAGATTGTTGTTTTGTCTCAGGAGTATAGTAATGTATCCATGTTTCATCCACAGTGACGAAACTACGCTTAAAGTCCTGCGGATTCTTCCTGAACAACTCCAAACTATCCTTGCAACACTTCACACTATTCCGGTTTTGGTCAAGCGTGAGCAATCGCGGAACCCATCTTGTGGATGGCTTTCTCATTTCCAAATGTTTATGCAAAATATTATGTATCCGTTCATTCGAGATTCCCACAGCACTAGCAATCTCATGCACCTTAACTCTTCTGTCATCCATCACCTTATCACGGATTTTATCAATGATTTCTGGAGTCGTAACCTCCACAGGGCGTCCAGAACGTTCAGCATCACTTGTGCACATATGGCCACTCCGAAAAATTTGAAACCACCTATAATCTATTCTAATCAAAGGTGCAGAGTCCCGGTATGTTTATCAAGCTTCTCTTTAGTTTCCTGAGGCGTTTTGCCTTTCATAAAGTAATGTTTAATCACCACACGAAATTCTTTTTCGTCCATTTTTTGACAATCACTCCACTTCCTTGATTCACAAGAATGCGAAACACAAAGAAATGGACCAATATGGCTGAAACTTGGTGTGCGTTCTTTCCAAAGATGCTACTAACTAAACATGACCTCGATACCCGACGGTGGTGCCATCTCTCGGACTTTGCATGGCCTTTTCAAACGCCCCTCGTATGTCAGCACTTGAGAGAGGACGTGTAGTTGGGCTCAAAGAAGCCGGTTGGAGTATGCGACGAATCTCTTGATATATCAATAGGCGCGAGACAGCGCTATTCGACGTTGCTGGCAGGAATGGGTGAACCATGGCTGAACACAGCATGAAGAAGGAAGCGGTCGATCTAGAGAGACGACAGAACGTGAGGACTGGGCAACCTTAAGACAGGCACTCAGAGCCACAGATTCATCAACGTCGTCGATCCGACGTCCAACTGATCCTTCAGTGACCACAACGCCCATTAATAGACGCCTCAGAGAAAGGAGGCAGAGTTCACGGCACCCTTTTCGCCGACTACCATTGACCTCTGTACACCAACCAGTCCGTTTGCATTGGTGTCAGGCACATTTGGCCTGGAATCTCACTGATAAGAGTAGAATTGTATTCAGTGATGACCCCTAATGACGACCGAAGACATATTTCGACACACCCCGGACAGCGGTGGAATACCAACCTGACGGTCGCTCGCCATACGGCCGGAGAGCCAGGAGTGATGGTCTGGGTTGGCATTTCGTTTCATAGCACGAACCCTGTGGTTGTCATCTGCGGCACCCTTACAGCACTGCGGTACGTCAACGACATTCTCGACCACATTTGTTGCTCTTCGTGGCAAGTCGTCGTGGGTTTACGTTTCAGCATAGTAATGCCCACGCACGCATATGAGAGTTTCTACTGTTTGTCTTCGTGCTTTCCAAACCCTACCTTGGGCAACATATTCGCCATGTCCCCGACCCCCCCCCCCCCTTCCCCCTCCCCCATCCCCAACTAAATGAGAACATTTGGAGAATTATGAACAGGGCCCTCCAACCAGCTTGAGATTTTGACGCTATAACGCCCCATTTTGATAGAATTTGGTATGATACCCCTCACGAGGACATCCAACAACTCTATCAATTGATACAAGTCAAATAACTGGTTGCGTAAGGGCTAGTGGTGCACCAAGGCGTTATTGGCTTGCCAATTTGTGAAGCTCTTTCTCTTGAGTAGCTCGTCCATTTTCTTACTGAAACCGTAATCATTTGTTTGCCTGTACAAGTACGAGATGTGATCAGAAAGGTACAGGAGTTTGCGTTTTTCTTAGAGAATCTTTATTCATGGACCTTGAAATGCCCCTGCTTCACCCGCAGTACGGGTCAATAGAATAAATTGTGGAAAGGTGTCAAAATAAGGGGCTAGCAGTTATACTCCAACATACAACTTTATTCTTTGATCAAACATTACAAGAAACCAAAAAATTTTTTAAACACACAGCTTTAATCTTTGGGACTTAGTTATCAGCTGAAAGCCACTTTAATTTAAAAAACGGCTGAAGACCAGTAACTTAAAAAGCAAGCATAATCAGAAATTTAAAAGGCAAGCCTAATCTTAAAACAGCTCTTTAGTTAGGCAGAAGTAAACAAGTTAAATCAAATCGGCTGAAGGCCGAAGGCTTAAAAATACAATTTTTTTAAAAAAATGCCAATGGGCTTACGTGAAACAGTACCTTAAACTAGGCTGAAGGCCTTAAGAGTGAAACAACTCTAATTTAAAACACAAAATTGGCTAGAAGCCCTACAAGTACCAACAACAAGAAGAAATTAAAGAAAAATAAAGCAGTACACACAAGGGCGCCCAGATGTTCGACGGTCTGCCTGTAATTCCAACACTAACGCTCGCTTAGGTGAGACAGGCAGTCGGGCCAACCATTCACGATCCGACGACAACCCAACGACCGACAGTCAACAAACAAATGATAACGATCAGTTCCGCTCAACACTTGCACTAAAACTCAAACGATGCTAACAGAAGAGACTGTGGAACAACACCCAGAACGGATCACAGACAACCCTTAAGCGGTGGACGACCCAAATACACGTTGTCTAATCAGACGATCGATCAAATGGTCAAGCAAGGTCGGTGCCACTCAAACGTGTGTGTCGCCAATAGTCGGGCGAGTGATGGCTATCCTATTCTTCCTCGCTACTCCACGCCAACCGAACATTTCTGAGCAAGTTCGCCGACAACCTTTAAATAACCTGTCAGTCAAACCACATAAACTACACACAATTTCACGAACACTTGCATGAACAACTAGGCAATGCTAACGGCAGTGACTGAGCAAAACATGGACGGATCACGAGTTGGCACACACAGCCAACCCATAAGCGATCGTCGGCCAAATATACGTCGTCCGACCAGACGACCAGCCGATGATCAACCAAAGTCGTCCCCCACTCATATCATGTGTGTCGGCAATCATCGGCGAGTGATGACTATCCGCGCCTCCTGGCGCTGCATGCCCCACTGGTGCTACGACGCGACTGCGCCAACCAACCAACTACTACACAACCGCACGGAGACAGCACTAAAATAACTGGGCAGTCGACATCACAGGCTACATACAATTTCACAAACCCTCGGACGAAGAACTGCTAAAGCAGTGTCTGTGCAATCACAAGGACGAACCACAAGCTGAGAGACACACCGCCGACCCATAAGCGATCGGCGACCAAATACACGTCGTCCGGAGAGACGACCAACCGACGATCAACCAAGACCGTCCCCACTGAAGCCATGTGTGCCGGCAGCGGTCAGGCGAGTCATGGCTATCCGAACCTCACTGCTGCTCCAACCCGACCGTACTTCTGCCGTGTCCCAACTGTCCGACTGCCAGATCTGAACCCGACTGCTGGCGCGTTCCAACTCGTTGGGTGACACACGACGACCAGGAAGTATCAGCAGTCCAGCAAAGATAATAAGGCAGGGCCTATATCGATAAGCGCTGCTGCTGCCGCTCACGGAAAGGCAAGGCAGCAACTCATTGACACCAGTAATTGAAAATTAACATAACGAGGCGGCATTACGGTAAAAGCAGAGTGTTAAAAAAGAGATGGTACAAACACGAGCCACGCGTGGCTCAGGCCTTTAGATATAATTCACCTGTCTCAGTGCTTTTTTCAATCTTGGGCGCACTTCTGGAACTCATTTTTCGTTAAGGTGTGCTGTTCCTTTAGCGATTCTGTTTTTATTTCATCAGTGGTGGTAAAACTACGTCCTTTCAGGGTTCTCTTCAGCCTCGGAAATAGAAGTAAGTTGTAGGGTAGGGGGCCATGTCTGGCAAATGGTGGCTGAGGCAATAGCGATTTTGTTTTTTGCTAAAAAATCAGGAACAAACACTGAGGCGTGAGTAGGAGCATTATCGTCAAGCCATTTCCAGGGGTGGTTTTCCCATATTCTGACTGGTACATGAAAATTTGCGCCTAACTTCCAGGTATTATTCACTGTACGGCCGTATGGCTGAGACTCATGACGCACTATCAAGGAAACAGTGAGAAGAACCTTTACATATGATATAGTCAAACATTTTTCGGGCTTGGCTCTTCAGACAGTCTCCATTGGGACGATTGGGTCTTGGTTTGACATCATACCCGTACACCGATGTTTCGTCATCTGTTACAACTTTCTTTAGAAGTCCTGGGTCGTTGTCATTTAGCAGTTCCTGAGCAATGTCAAGCGACGTCGTTTTTGGCCGAAATTCGACAGTTTCGAAACAAACATTGGTGCTAAACGTTTCTTGCACAAAAATCCGAAAAAATTGTTTGGCCTGATCCAATAAGCTGACATCATCAGCAACCTCTCTAATGGAGATTCGGTGATTTTCTGGAACCATTTTCCTTATTTCTTCCATATCGTCATCAGTAATGGATGCGCTAGGGCGTTCAGAGTGATCGTGTTCTTCAAAGTCTTGTCGACCGTCTTTGAAACGTTTATACGACTCGTAAACTCTTGTCTAACTCATAGCAGATTCGGGAAAAGCCACAGTCAACATTTCGAATGTTTATCACACCTCATACAGCACATCTAGCGATTTCCGTTCCGTTCGAATAATTCCTTCGTGGTCGTCGTTTTCTTTTCTTAGAGTGTATTTAATATACTTTATTTGAGTTACGATAAGCATACATCAGCAACTTTTTATGTGGTGCAGATGAATAACTATAAAACTCACAAATACGGATTAAATCATTAATACTCCATATTAAGTAACCATAAGAATGAAAAACAGCTTTAGCTTGTGCTTGATCGGTTCCCGGGAATTACGCCGGATAATGTTGTTAATACCGCACAACATTTCAGCGAGACAACTGCCCGCCATCTTCAGCTGCTACTGTCGCGTCGCTGAGAAGCTCGCCAATTTACACGTTGGCTTTCTAGAACAGCGCAGGCGCCAGCGGGCGCATAACATCATCGAAGACCAATCGTAGAATCGTCAGCCGCAGATTAGCAAGTGCACCGAGTCAACGCAGATGGGAAACCTTAGCGCAGATGTTTAAATAGCGCGCCAACCCCTGCACGCGCCAAACGGGGTCCATCGCTCCCGGTCGCAATTTCCCGCGCCGCGGCGCGCTTCTACAGACCGCGACCCGTTTCTCCAGCAGAGGGCTCTGGTATTAGACGCCGTCTACGATTGGTCTTCGATGACGTTAGGCCCCCGCTGGCGCCTGCGCTGTTCTAGAAAGCCAACATGTAAATTGTCGAGCTTCTCAGCGACGCGACAGTTGCACCTGAAGATGGCGGGCAGCTGTCTCGCGAAATATTGTGCGGTTTTTACAATATTATCGGGCGTAATTTCCGGGAACCTATCAAGCAGTTGCAGCGCTGGGAAAGCCTCAAACAGCACAGCTTTAGCTTATGAACACAAGAATAAATTTGTTTGCTGAACTCTTAACGTTACGTATCGACAGCTTCAAACTTCCTCGATCAGCTCAGTGACACTGAACGGGCAGTTAACTACCGGCATGTCGATGTGCTCGGCTCTAGAACGTTTTCGTTGACAAGGTCTGATCTAAAATAAACTACACTGCTGCTTAGGATCTGCGTGTTTGCCAAATTTGTTTAAACAGAGGTATTAGTCTTCCAGGCGGTAAAACGGAAACGCGGTAAAAAAATTTCTTGCGCATCGCAAAAAGTCGGCAACAAGAACTTTTCACATGTTGTGAGAAGCTGGCAGGGATGATTCTTTGCCATATGCATATAATTTTTAATGGCTCATGAGAATAATGATGACCGACTTGGGCGGGTATACAAATCAAGATATAGTTTTCAGATACTTCTCAAGTGGTACACATTTACAAAGAAGACGTTTACGGCTCTATCGGGGTGGATGAACCTGAGAAGAGTATTTACGACAGTGGTGGTGAAAAGCAGTGTAATAAACAAAGGAAAGGGGAAAGGAAGTAATCTTGACATTTTGAAAAGAATTAATGACGAATCCATAAAATTTTTGTTGAAGTTGGTGAAACGAGGATATCGCGTGTGAACCAGAAACGAAGGATTCCTCAGTACGTTGCAGATTACTATTTTTGCCACGAGCAAAAAGGGTGGACGTAAGATTATTGATGATAGGTGACACGAATAACATTGGCGACCGAAGAACAATATCGCGTGAACGCTAGTGACTGTTTCTGTTAACTACTTAAGGAAATAATCAGTTGTTACCGATCTGAAAAATGACGGTCAGATAGTCGATGAATAAGATCCTTTTTAATGAACACGTGTCTCTTCCGCCTTTTATGTGACTTTTACAACTCATTGCCGCAGTGTATGCACACGACGGGTTCTTTCATTTTCTGATAGGAAGAAAAAGATAGGTGTTGAAGCAATCATACAATATAGCCATTCACAACCGTTTTTTAGTTCACTGCCGTTTTACCTCCGAAGATGTCTCCAGCAGTCGGAGTACACGTCAGGAAAAAGTTCGAGTTATACCGGCAGTTACTCTTCTTACGCGTCCTTAGAGGATCGAACACCTATGTATAAAACGTCGTATCTCCTGAACTATGGGTCACAAAGTGCTACAATTTTGCATACATGATCAGCGATATGCGTAAATAAAATCTGCAAAATTTGTTGCGAACAGAGCCAGTAGTGAAGAAATAATAAGTTAAAACGTCGTGCCCGATGCGGTAGTTTGTCAATGAACAGCGAAAATGTAGTAAGCAATTAACTTTCTCTCTTTCGTCATTATGTGGAGGAGTGGGATGTCGGCTTGAAAAAGTTTCGTAAATACATCGTGTGAAAATTTTGTTGGAATTGGTCAAGTGATGTTGTATTCAAATACTGCAAGAATACTGGTAAATTTACGCGCCACAGGTTTTGCTGCCTCAAGATATATAGGGTGGTCAGAAACAGTCTGAACAGATTGTAAGAGTGCTGCAGAGGGGGCGGTGCGGAAATATAATTAAGAAAAAAATTTGTATACGTTCCGCCTTAATCGAGTTGTTTAGCACTAAAATTTGCCAATCAGGTCATTGCGCGCACAAATTCAATGTTCTTCGTTGGTTTTTAACCGCATAAATGTAGCTTTGCTCACCTAGCTCAAATTTATCACTTCCGATGAAGGCACATTCTAGTACTGGTAATGAGCATTTTACTAAGTGGTAACTAACTGACCTACAGACGTTGTGAACAGCCGCCTTTTAGCCCGTGCAAGTACTTGAATTCGCATACGCGACGACCTGACTGGCTAACATCGACGTTAAATTACTCTGTAACGGCGCAACGTATACTATTTGTCTCTTAGCAATTATTTCTAAACACAGCCTCCCCTGCATAGCCCTTACAAGCTTTTCAGACGATTTCTGACCATCCTGTATAAACAGTTTCTAACTGTAATACTTAACGTACTGTTTTAAGCTTTAACAAGAGAATATACTTCATGATGAGCAGATGAAGATAGCATTTTACATTTTTTAATTCGGCTAGTAACTGTACGAAATATAGAAAATAAAATTTTTGTTGTCCCTCTAAGCCGTTAAATAGGCAACCTGCAATTGAGAGCGTGCTCCGGGTTAGACGCTTAGTAATATAGATATCATGACCTCTCATTGCGGATGTTTTAACTAAAGAAATAGTGATATTTGCAGGACGTAACTTATGAAATAAATGAAATACCTTAAGCAGAATTTTCGCAGAAAGTTTAGAACCAAGGTCTTAGAGAATAAGTTTACACAGTGGCAAGAGTGTGATATGGACGGTATGGAAAATTAAAGTCAAAAAATGCAAGAAAATGTCTGATTATTTTTTAAAATACGGGATACAATGGAACTTCCAGGACGAACAGCCTATTCCATATGCCATTCGAATGGGCGACGGGTTGATTGGCCAGAAGTTGAAAGACGTAAAAAAGTACGCTGATATTTCAGACGACTGCCGAATAATAGAACCAGACAGAACAAGGGACAGACGGCATGAAGCCGTGTGCTCCGTACGACTCTCAACTCACAAGGGAGAGTTTCAGCAGCCTCTCTCGGCAAGTAGAGTTAGTTTTAGTTAAATGTTCCGGAGATGATCTGAAAGTTTCTTTCATCGAAATGATCTGGAACGAATCAGTTTATGTGTATACGTGATTAATGTTAAAATGAATAAATATATTTCTTTTTGGTCCTACTCGTGCAGCTACACTTAAAAACTAGTTTGAGGTTATTTTATGGGTAACCAGATCTTAAGTAAAAATTCACAAAAGGACTTCCTCAGGAAAAATGATATTAAGTAAGATTTAAAAGTTGCTATGATTCCTTTCGGTCATTGTGTGTTATAGGGCAAATAATCAATGTTGTAGCATAGTTAACTCCTTTCGTAGCCTTAATTGTGGGTAATAAAGTCTTTTATCCTCTGTAGTTTTAGGTATAGACATCACTATTCTTCTCATAGTGTGATGGATTATTTATGATGAACATCATTAGTGAATATGTGTATTGTGATGGTGTAGTTAAAACGAATTATCCATTGAAAAGATGTCTACGTAAGGGCCAAGAGGTGAACACAGCATTTTAATCTCACTGTTCGTTTTGTGCAATCGGCACTTTATATCTAAGTGGTGAGCTACCCTCATATTTATTACACAAGCTATAACTCAGTGAAACTCTTGCTTCCAGGTTTAGTTCAAAGGTTCAAATGGCTCTGAGCGCTATGGTACTTAACTTCTTTGGTCATCAGTCCCCTAGAACTTAGAACTAATTAAACCTAACTAACCTAAGGACGTCACACACATCCATGCCCGAGGCAGGATTCGAACCTGCGACCATAGCGGTCGCGCGGTTCCAGACTGTAGCGCCTAGAACCGCCCGGCCACTCCGGCCGGCCCAGGTTTAGTACGAATAGCAAAGGTTGCTGACTTCTATTCATGTTCTGCCTTACTTGTTGCTAAGACTATTAGTTGTACGCGTTTGAATTTAGGGTGTTTCGTCAAAATTTTGGGAGTGTAAAATTTCGCTGTCAACATAATCGCTTTCTGAAAAAACGTAAGTGACAATCTCGTCTGTTGCTTTGGTTCTCATGGTATTTATTATAACACCACTATGATCTGCAAAAACTGCCAGTTGTGCTGGATGAATTTTAAATGGAATGTCATTCACATATATGAGGAATAGCAGAGGACCCAGAATTGAGCTTTTTGGGTCGCTGTTCGTGATATCGCGACGGTCACTAAACTTTTCCCTCCTTTTATTATTGTTTTAATTATTTTTAAGTTCTGTTTGCTATGTGTGATTCAAACCAGTAGAGTGAAAAGTTAAAATTAAACTTAAATTTATCTGAGACAGTAGCATTTTCTCTGCAATCAAATGCTGTGGAAAAATCACAAAGGACACCAACTAGCGATATTTTATAATTTAAGGTGCGTAATATTTGGTGAGTGAATGCGTAAAAATAGCGTTATCATTCGAGCGACGCTTCTGTAATTCAAACTGTAATGAGTTAAGTAAATTGTTTCTGCTTACGTGTGAGACTAACTTGGTCGAGCGTTTAGGAAAACAGCATCAATGAAGGAATTGGACGACATTTATTTAAGTCTTTCTTATGCCACTCAGATCAGCGAAGTTAAGTACCGTTGGGCGTGGCCAGTACTTGGATGGGTTACAGTCAGGGTAAGCCACGAACTGTTGACAGTTTTCCCTTTGCTTTAAGGCAGAGGGGACAGGAGGGATAGTGGAGGGCAAGTCCCAGATCACTAGTCTTGGCGTCAGTAGCTTGGATTAAACCTCGAAACTCTCCGCAGTGTCTCATTAAGTGAGGGCATGCAGCACTGGTGACGGTGACTCGTCCGCGGGTTGGGGACATTAAGCTCGGCATACCTGTTGGTGGTGTCAAGAAGACTATGTGCCGGCACCTGTTTTCACCCTCTCCCAACCTTCGACATATCCATCACGAATATGACACTGTGCTAAACACACACACACACACACACACACACACTCACACACACTACAGACTCCTACACTTACCAGATACGCTTCCGCGCACAGCTCTCATACTACGCGAACGAACGAAAAGTGTTAGTGGTTGCGAGTGATAGAAAACACCTCCCCTGTTCAGGAGGCTAAACCCTTACTTCGGGGTCTACCATCAGCCATTCACATCATACGACTTCGCTTTACCTCTCTTATAAAGCGGTTTAATAATTGCAAATTTTAGTCTGCCTGTCAACATTCCCTGCGCCAGTGATGCATTACATACGTACATCGCTAAAGACATTCCCTATTAACTTAGAGCAACTTTTCAGAATTCTGTTTAAAATTCCATTTACGCCATAGGTGCTTGTTTTGTATTTGTTCTTTTTTTAATTTTTATGATCTATTAATTTAAGTAAAGGATGTTGACGGTACTGCTAGTTGTTTAAACTTTTGTAGGATGACGTTTTAATATATTCTCTTACTTAGCTTAACCGCGTGAAACGTCCCCTTAGAAAAATTAATGAATTACTGTGCTGGAAAACCTCTTACGTTATTTGCTTTTCAAACAGCTGAGCAAAACTGAACGTTCTCAGACATTACTCTCTTTACTTATTCTGATCAACACTAAACTGACACACAATATTTTTAGCGCAACGCAATCTGATTTTCAAAAATCCCTACAAAAGAATGGCCCTGACTAATAATAATCTATACCTTTCATGAATCACTTACCTCACAAAAATCTTCGTTATTCAAACTACTGCAATACAGCGTGCGCCAATACTGCCAGCTAAATAACAGATTCTAACTACTGAAGGCACTAACTATTCATAGGCACAGTCAGCAAATGAAAGATTTTGATAGAGAACAAACAATGTATTTACCTTAAATAGTGTTCAAAAGTGATATATATATATCAGTTCATAACATCCAGTCTTACAAATTTACTCTCTCTGATGGACACACGTCCAGATCATCCGCTCTCAAAACTCCGCCATCTCACTCCCCACATCCACCACTGCTGGCGGCTAACCTCCAACTGCGCAACGATACGCGCTGTTCACATCCAACTGCCCAACACTGCAATAGCAAGATTTCCAACAATGCAAAGCAGCCACAGACTGCACACACAGCACAGTCAGTGATTTTCATACAGAGCGCTACATGGCGTTACCAACATAAAAACCTAAACAGCCTACTTACATCTAAACAGCCTACTTATACGCGTACTTCTATTTCTGCTGTTGCATTTAGAAAGAGGCTGTTGAAAATGTTTGCAACTTATGACTTATCAGTCTCAACATTGTCTTTTAGTTTCATTGTGGTGCCGTTTTGTACACTGACTGGTTCCTGTGTCTCCCATTTCACAATATCCCGTACAGTTTTAAGCACACTATCTACACTATTAATTGCTGCTTTGACTTATTCTGGCATCTACATAAATTTACGTATTCCTCTGAAAAAAAATCCTTTTAGTTATCCATAGCTTACTTGTTTTCTTAAGGACATTCTGTACAAGTTTTTAGGAAAACTACTTTCAAATATTGACACCAATTTATCATGGAATATGTCGAATTTCACATCAGCACCTCCTTTGGTATATACCACATCCCATAGAATCTCTTTTAACTTATTCATAACACACTGAACTCTGTTTTCGTTAATAAGCCCCCGTGCAATGGATGAACATCCCTCACAGCTGTAAGATTACTTTCATTAATTGTTCATCGCGATCAGAGAGTCCACTGACGATTGGGTAGACATCAATTGCTTCAGCCTAAGCACTCATCATCATCATCATCATCATCATCATCATTTAAGACTGATTATGCCTTTCAGCGTTCAGTCTGGAGCATAGCCCCCTTATAAAATTACTCCTTGATCCCCTATTCAGTGCTAACATTGGTGCCTCTTCTGATGTTAAACCTATTACTTCAAAATCATTCTTAACCGAATCCAGGTACCTTCTCCCTGGTCTGCCCCGACTTCTCCTACCCTCTACTGCTGAACCCATGAGTCTCTTGGGTAACCTTGCTTCTCCAATACGTGTAACATGACCCCACCGTCTAAGCCTGTTCGCCCTGACTGCTACATCTATAGAGTTCATTCCCAGTTTTTCTTTGAATTCCTCATTGTGGATACCCTCCTGCCATTGTTCCCATCTACTAGTACCTGCAATCATCCTAGCTACTTTCATATCCGTAACCTCAACGTTATTGATAAGGTAACCTGAATCCACCCAGCTTTCACTTCCATACAACAAAGTTGGTCGAAAGGTTGAACGGTGCACAGATAACTTAGTCTTGGTACTGACTTCCTTCTTGCAGAAGAGAGTAGATCGTAGCTGAGCGCTCACTGCATTAGCTTTGCTACACCTCGCTTCCAGTTCTTTCACTATGTTACCATCCTGTGAGAATATGCATCCTAAGTACTTGAAACCGTCCACCTGTTCTAACTTTGTTCCTCCTATTTGGCACTCAATCCGTTTATATTTCTTTCCCACTGACAATACTTTCGTTTTGGAGATGGTAATCTTCATACCATAGTCCTTACATTTCTGATCTAGCTCTGAAATATTACTTTGCAAACTTTCGATCGAATCTGCCATCACAACTAAGTCATCCGCATATGCAAGACTGCTTATTTTGTGTTCACATATCTTAATCTCACCCAGACAGTCTATTGTTTTAACATATGATCCATAAATAATATGAACAACAGTGGAGACAGGTTGCAGCCTTGTCTTGCCCCTGAAACTACTCTGAACCATGAACTCAATTTACCGTCAACTCTAACTGCTGCCTGACTATCCATGTAAATACCTTTAATTGCTTGCAAATGTTTGCCTCCTATTCCATAATCTCGTAGAACAGACAGTAACTTCCTCCTAGAAACCCGGTCATATGCCTTTTCTAGATCTATAAAGCATAGATACAATTCCCTGTTCCACTCATAACACATCTCCATTATTTGCCGTAAGCTAAAGATCTGGTCCTGACAACCTCTAAGAGGCCTAAACCAATACTGATTTTCATCCAGTTGGTCCTCAACTAATACTCGCACTTTCCTTTCAACAATACCTGAGAAGATTTTACCAACAACGCTGATTAAAGAGATACCTCTGTAGCTGTTACAATCTTTTCTGCTTCCATGTTTAAAGATTGGTGTGATTACTGCTTTTGTCCAGTCTGATGGAACCTTTCCCGACTCCCAGGCCATTTCAATTATCCTGTGTAGCCATTTAAGACTTCACATTCCACTGTATTTGATGAGTTCCGACTTAATTTCATCCACCCCAGCTGCTTTATTGCACTGCAATCTATTTACCATTTTCTCCACTTCCTCAAATGTGATCCTACTTCCATCATCATTCCTATCCCATTCTACCACGAAATCTGAAACATTACTGATCGTATTTTCACCTAAGCACTATCAATAAAAATGTTATCAGTCAAAGTCTTGCTGTCTTGCGACACAAATATTGAAAGATTTACGATTTAAATGAGATTGAAAAAGCTACATATTGATTCCAGTTCAGCTTTTCTAGCAGAATCTCTTAAGAAATCTACATTGCATTCTCCACAAACTATTAATTGTTCCTTCGACTTTTGACAGGCACCTCAATAATGCGTCTGCATTTCTCAGAAATGTTTCGTAGATGGGATCTGTAGACTGTTCGAAATAGAAGAGAAGTAGTCGGCAGTAATAACTCACAAGTGCATGCTTCTAGGTCGAGACGCAGGAGACACACACGGCCCCTCTCCCGTGTACCTGTATTAGTTACTCTGTCTATGTTGGACTATGCAGAGCCTTGGTATGCTTATGTACTGCCCTTGGAGTTTGGTCTGTCAGTTCAGCACGCATATAGTGGTATGCGTACCTGGCTAGAACAATTATGTACTTAATGCAACATAAGAAGGTAATGAAACATTAATAGCTTGGGATCCACGGTGTTACTGAAACCTGGGATTGTACACAAAATTACTGGGTTGTTCATAAGACTGCAGTATCAATTATGTTACTGCATCTTCACAGTGAACTGATATCCACGACAGCGTTTATGTCCTGGAAGAAACTTTGTACACATATGAGTAAAGCGTTCATAAACCTTGCAAGTAGGAGATATGAAATTCGCTTAATTTCACTACTCAGTTTTTGTCACTATACCGGTATGTCATAGTTTTCTCTTCCTGTATGTTTATCTCACTTCAGATAATATTACAATTGAAGTTTTTAGGAATGAAGAGCAGACTAAGTTTAAACATAGTGGGAGTTATTTTCTGTATTTCGCTTTCTGCCCTTCTCCATATGAACTTTCTTATCTTCAATATAATGGACACACTGCATTTAAAAAACTAAGTTATTGTCCAGTATGGGTGAAGTGTTGATATGTTACTGCACTCATGATTACGCGTCTACATCAACAGAACTGACTTTAGGCACGCAGGTATGTGTCTTTTTACCTATGAAAATGTTTGTTTCACTATAGAAAAACGTGTCTACATTTCAGACGAGGAGATTGGAGGTGCCGACGGCATGGAGAAATTTACCCAGTCGGAAGACTTTCGTCGTCTGAACATCGGCCTGGAACTGGATGAGAGCATGCCCTGGATGGAGGACGAGTTCATCGTCTTCCACTGCGAGAGGAGCGTATGGCGTGAGTTACGTTACGTTACAAGCTTTTCTGTCATACTTCAGTGGAATATAAAGAATTCAGTCACAGGGAACTTGAGACCGCTAATGTTAATCGTGCAGCACCACTAACGCTTATTCGAACTGCAGTCTCAAACGTTCTCATAAGATTCTCATCCCGTAATGGAGCAGTTACACAGTCACAACACATTAATGGATAAAAATTGAAAAACATTACTACCAAACTTACAGGTCAAAATTTCGGCGTCATAAACAACGAATTGACACTGAGGCGTTTTGTAAAAATGCAAATTCAGCCCACAGACAACGAAGAGGTTACAGTCAAACATTTCTGTGTAACTGTTGTGTGAAGTGTTACAAGCAGACTATACGCATGGCAAAAGACAAAATTTCTCTACATATCACAATCTCCTAGAGCAAAGATGAGAACGAGGTCTAGAAGTGTAAACTGCCAGTAGAAACCCATTTACCCAAAAAACTGAGACTTTTTATTTCACTCGATGTAAAGTCTGTTCTTTATAGAAAAAAAAATGTATGAAAATTTATTGCCGTGAGGCTTAACACAGGTACACAAGAATTAGAATCAGGTGCTCCACAGGCACTGAAAGAATTTATAAAACGCGCGTTAATGTAAGCAGTAAGCAGCTAGCCTCTGTTATAGTCTTGAAGTGCACACCGCTTAGTAAGATGATGCAATTTTATAATATTTCCAGGGTATTAATCTGTCGATAAGTGGCAACGAAAACATTTGAAAAACTTCATAAAACTTGGAAACATATAAAACATACACAATAAAGAAAAGGAAACAGACCATCCCAGGATAACCGACACAAAATGTTTAATAGAGATTAGCTGTATTAGCTATTAACATTACAGACGCCCAACTTGAAAAACCACAGGCACCGAAGGGATTAACTAAGTATCATAAAACACACACTTACAGCAATTAATGCCGAAACAAAAGAACACAGCCAGAGTACCACATAACCTAGTAAACATGTATGTGGGTAAAGTCCACCCCTGGTAGCTGAGTGGTCAGCTCGACGGAATATCATACCTAACTGCCCGGGTTCGATTCCCGGCTGGGTCGGAGATTTTCACCGCTCAGGGACTGGGTGTTGTGTTCTCCTTATCATCATCATTTCATCACCATCGACACGCTAGCCGACGTGGCGTCGACTGGGAAGACTTGCACCAAGCCAACGGTCTACCCGACGGGAGGGCCTAGCCACACGGCATTTCCATTTATGTGGGTAAATGGCCAGCTTCGAAAACTGTAATCACCAAAGAGAGTAACTTTCGATTAAGTAACGTAGTAACTAATGCCGATACCAAAAAGACAATCAGAACAGCGTGAAACACAGTGTACATGTGAGTGGGTGTATATGGAAATACATCTTTATCCCAATTGCAGTTAACAATGAAAGAACCTCAGTTTATAATAACGTGTGTATGTAATCACACCATTCAGACTTTAACACACACACACACACACACTATTTTAACATTCTGTCTGGGGAGATCAAACCATTACAATGGAAAACACAACAAGAGCCAGATAGTACTGCAACAACATCGAAGGAGCAAATGAAGCTTAGCAAGTAAAATAAAAGTATCGAATGTCAGTGTTGCAACGACCATCCACAGGCAGGCAAAAGCCACTCTGTTGGAAAGTGGAAACCATTCTGTTTTAAAATGTATGTCGCCGGATTGAATTTTCTTTGCTGATCCACTCATGATGTGGTGAACGGAGTACAGAACTGCTAGAGTTTTGTGCACAGGTCTCATCCGTATATAAAAAGTCTATCCCTTCAGACTGTGGCATGTACAGGCAGAGGTCTTCTCTGATGCAGTATTCCGAGTGCGTCGCCTCCAGTGGGCTGGAAGGTTGAAGTATCTAACCTGTGTGTCTCAAGCAGACAGAAGACAGAAAAGGTGTCATATATTGACAATATAACGATTGGCACATTGTTACGGTTAAGGCTGCTGGAAGCCATCAAGTGCACTCCAAGATAGGAAATCAGAGACACAATACAGAGCTAAATAGCAACGCCAGAGCCCTGCAAACAGCAGAAACTCTGGGCAGCTCTCTCGGGGGAGAACTTTCACTTCAGAGAATTAACTGGTAACTCCAACCATCGCCTAGACGCTGTTGCAAGGCATCATACTAGAACATGGCCACGAAAATGCATGTCTTAGCAGAGGAAGCAAGTTTGATACTTGCTCCTGAGAACTGCAACGTCATTGAGTTTCCACAGGTCAATGTGCTACCACAGCGGTCCCCATTCACAAAGGGACTGAGGGCAGGGCCAAGTGTTGCTGGCGATAATAGGAATGGCAGTGACGTTTTGCTTTCAGCTAAGCGCTGTTGCTACCAAATTTGGAAGCCGGCCCCTGTGGACGAGCGGTTCTAGGCGCTTCAGTCCGGAACCGTGCTGCTGGGGTCGCAGGTTCGAATTCTGCCTAGGGCATAGATGTGTGTGATGTCCTTAGGTCACTTAGGTTAAAGTCGTTCTAAGTCTAGTGGACTGATGACCTCAGATGCAAAGTCCCATAGTGCTTAGAGCCATTTGAACCATTTGAAATCTGGAATTTGTTAATGTAAAAATCCAGAAACATCCCTACGTACCGACTATTAGAAGGGTAGGAATATAAATGTGATTTGTCAGAACTACTCATCAGATTGGTCAAAGGTTGTTAAGTTGTTGGTGCGATGGCTATAGGAAGGGAGAAACACTGCGCCGCTACGATCCTCTGGAAACCCATGTTTCTCTATTCAAAGGGAGTCTTCAGTCAGATCTTTGGGCCTCCGAATCCATATCACTCATAGCCATCATCGGTAAGCTCCGACATATATGTTTTTCTTACTTGGAGTTCATACTTAACATCCTGTTGGTACTCGCTACTTCTCTATGCGCTCACCCACGTTATTTCAGACACTGGCTTCTGTTGTGCAAGCGGTTGCCTTCTTTGCTTTACTAACCTATAGAATCAGCCTTCAGTGAAGTAGTTAGTCTGATCGCTAACAGTCAGAACCCTGAATTACGTAACTCTCCAACTGCGAAACCCTGTCAAGTTCGAAAATCCGCGCCTCTCATAGGTGCCATGTGACAGTGAGGTGCTGATCGAAGTCATCATCCTGCCTCCACTGGGGATTTGTCTTTCTGCATTTGCTCCTCACCGCTCAGAAACAGCAGACTGACCTTAAACTCTCTGTCTTCTCTCCATCCTGTATCAGGTGTGGGGTGTTTTGACATTGATAGTGGCTTCCCACATACTCAGCCCAATGCCATAGCTGGACTGAGGCTTTGAGACCTATCAGAAGCAGCACTTGCACTCCATTGAAAACAAAGCACGAAGAGCAGAGGAAAGACGCTGAGGTCCGGAGATCGATGCCTGACGAAGGGAGACGCGGCCAGGGCAGCCCTGTCTACACGACTTCACGACAACGAGGGAGTCGCTGGAACAGCAGAGCGATTACGAGACGGAGCTGCGGGTGCGGTTCAGGGAGGACCACCAGGACAACGACACGGCGGCGACAGTGCGACCCAGTAGCGGAGGTCGCACGCCGCCTTCGCACGTTTCATAATGGTTCGAATGGCTCTGAGCACTATGGGACTTAACTGCTGAGGTCATCAGTCTCCTAGAACTTGGAACTAGTTAAACCTAACTAACCTAAGGACATCACACACATTCATGCCCGAGGCAGGATTCGAACCTGCGACCGTAGCGGTCACACGGTTCCAGACTGTAGCGCCTAGAACCGCTCGGCCACCCCGGCCGCCTTCGCAAGTTTCAGCGGCAGCAGCGTCCAGCGAGCAGACGGCAGGTGGCAGTGGGCAAAGGTCCGACACAGCACAGCTGAGGGCAGTGCGACACTTCGGGGGTCGTGCAGTCGCGTCCTGCTCAGCTCAGCTTGATTCGGCTTAGCTCAGGTCACCTCACTTCAGCACAGTAATACACTTAACTTCAAGCAACGATGCCGTCTCATCTTACCCCTGCCCAATGTATCATCAGACAAAGGTAAGTGATGGACTTCATAATCTACCTACGTTTCTTCAGCATCTGAATTCGCTGCATCCGAATATAAACTACACAACAGAAGTAGAAAAAGATGGTACTTTACCTATTATTGATGTTTTGGTACGAATAAAAGCAGATGGAACCTTGGGACGCAGCGTCTACCGCAAGCCAACGCATACAGGTCAGAAGCTGCAGGTCACAAGCTGCCATCGTCCTACGCATGGAGGTAGTGCATTACGTACGTTAGATCATAAAGCACAGGTGGTATCTGATCCTGGAAGCCTGTCGAGTGAACTACAACATTTGAAGACAGTGTTCCGACAAAATGGTTATTCTGAGAGACAGATATGTAATGATACACGCCTTCGTCAACCGGAAAAGTCCGCAATTGCGGAACACTGCTTGAAAACAGGACATCGGATGATTTATGAAAATACGAAAGTTTTATGCCCGGTATCATCTCTCTGGGATTGCGTCATTAAGGAAGCAATACATGTTCGTACAGTCGATAATCTCATCAACAAGGATGAGGGATTTCAACTGAGCACAGTCTGGAACCTTGCATTGGCTGCTCTTAAATCATGACGCGAAAATCTAGATACACTGCTGGCCATTAAAATTGCTACACCACGAAGATGACGTACTACAGACGCGAAATTTAACCGACGGGAAGAAGATGATGTGATATGCAAATGATTAGATTTTCAGAGCATTCACACAAGGTTGGCACCGGTGACGATACCTACAACCTGCTGACATAAGGACAGTTTCCAACCGATTTCTCATACACAAACAGCAGTTGACCGGCGTTGTCTGGTGAGACGTTGTTGTGATGCCTCGTGTAAGGAGGAGAAATGCGTACCATCACGTTTCCGACTTTGATAAAGGTCGGATTGTAGCCTGTCGCGATTGCGGTTTATCGTATCGCGACATTGCCGCTCGCGGTGGTCGAGATCCATTGACTTTTAGCAGAATATGGATTTGGTGCGTTCAGGAGGGTAATACGGAACGCCGTGCTGGATCCCAGTGGCCTCGTATCACTATCAGTCGAGATGACAGGCATTTTATCCGCATGGCTGTAACGGATCGTGTAGCCACGTCTCGATCCCTGGGGCAATAGATGGGGACGTTTGCAAGACAACAACCATCTGCACGGAGAGTTCGACGACGTTTGCAGCAGCATGGACTATCAGCTCGGAGACCATGGCTGCGGTTACCCTTGACGCTGCATCACAGACAGGAGCGCCTGCGATGGTGTACTCATCGACGAACCTGGGTGCACGAATGACAAAACGTCTCTTGTTCTGCTGAATCCATGTTCTGTTTACAGCATCATGATGGTCGCATCCGTGTTTGGCGACGTCGTGATGAACGCACATTGGAAGCGTGTATTCGTCAACACCATACTGGCGTATCACCCGGCGTGATGGTATGGGGTGCCATTGGTTACGCGTCTCGGTCACCTCTTGTTCGCATTGACGGCACTTTGAACAGTGGAAGTTACGTTTCAGATGTGGTACGCCCCGTGGCTCTACCCTTCATTCGATCTCTGCG
Organism: Schistocerca serialis cubense; assembly: GCF_023864345.2. Classification (NCBI taxonomy): domain Eukaryota; kingdom Metazoa; phylum Arthropoda; class Insecta; order Orthoptera; family Acrididae; genus Schistocerca; species Schistocerca serialis. Next base: position 180,042,760 of record NC_064645.1, read on the forward strand.
AAACCCAACATTTGAGCAGGATAATGCACGACCGCATGTTGCAGGTCCTATACGGGCCTTTCTGGATACAGAAAACTTTCGACTGCTGCCCTGGCCAGCACATTCTCCAGACCTCTCACCAACTGATAACGTTTGGTCAATGGTGGCCGAGCAACTGGCTCGTCACAATACGCCAGTCACTACTCTTGATGAACTGTGGTATCGTGTTGAAGCTGCAAGAGCAGCTGTACCTGTACACGGCATCCAAGCTCTGTTTGACTCAATGCCCAGGAGTATGAAGGCCGTTATTACGGCCAGAGGTGATTGTTCTGGGTACTGATTTCTCCGGCTCTATGCACCCAAATTGCGTGAAAATGTAATTACATGTCAGTTCTAGTAAAATATATTTGTCCAAGGAATACCCGTTTATCATCTGCATTTCTTCTTGATGTAGCAGTTTTAATGGCCAGTAGTGTACTTCGATAACAGGCTCGTCAAAACACTGGTCTATTACGGCCGTTGGTGAGTAACGTCTGGCCGCACTGTTGGAAAACGCGGCGTACAGCGCACGCGCAGCAGAGCCGCTCTGCGGTTTTCGGCAGAGGGAGTTTGAATATGGCACCATCTATCTGCAAATCATAGCGCATGCACGATTTCGGCACCTGCGCACTCTTCGCGCGCATGTTCTAGAAACGGGGCGTCGACCTGCTGATACCGTCAGTTGTACCTATCCACCAGCAAGGAACACCACCAAAAGTTGTCGGACAGTAGCTCCGAGGAAATATTGTGGAATCTGCACAACATGGTCCGGCGGCAAACCCGTGATGACTATTTACAACACATCCTCGGGGAAGCTTGAAGAGTCACATTAAATGAATTTATCAGGAATGTGGACATAGTTTTCGAATTAGTACATGATGTAGACCATCCAATATGTTAAAAATCGTAAAAACCTCTTATTCAGGGCCCTCCATAAAATAAACTGCTCAAGGCGACTTGGCTTCAACATGGGAAGAGGCAAGAAATATTCTGTTGGAAAATTTTACATTTTCTGTTACTCTGCTTGTGATATGTTTTCTAGTAGGCAGTCAAAGAGAACATCGATTACTGATTGGTACAGCGAAGTAGATACACTTCAACATTAATTTTGTGAAGGTGTCCTAGGACTGGGTGGGGTCTTCCCATTACTAAGAAAATTAAGGCGAGTAGTTTTCATTTATGGGTGGTACCCGTGGTCTAGGGGTAGCGTCTTTGGTCCCGGGTTCGATCCCCGCCACTGCCTAAATTTTGATAAATAATCAGCATTGGTGGCCGAAGACTTCCGGCATAAGAAGTCAGCCTCATTCTGCCAACGGCCTTGTCAAAGAGGGCGGAGGAGCGGATAGAGGTTCAGGGCACTCTCTTCTCCTAGGGGTGGGAAATTGCCCCTAAAGGCGGAAGAATCAGCAATGATCAACGACATGAGGATGCAGAAGGCAATGGAAACCACTGCATTAAAGACACGTAACGTGTACCCACAGGACATGTGGCCTGTAATGAAGAAGTGTTATGATGATCTCTCCATTGGCAAAAGATTCCGGAATAGTCCCCCATTCGGATCTCCGGGAGGGGACTGCCAAGGGGGAGGTTACCATGAGAAAAAGACTGAATAATCAACGAAAGGATAACGTTCTACGAGTCGGGGCGTGGAATGTCAGAAGCTTGAACGTGGTAGGGAAACTAGAAAATCTGAAAAGGGAAATGCACAGGCTCAATCTAGATATAGTAGGGGTCAGTGAAGTGAAGTGGAAGGAAGACAAGGATTTCTGGTCAGATGAGTATCGGGTAATATATCAACAGCAGCAGAAAATGGTGTAACAGGTGTAGGATTCGTTATGAATAGGAAGGTAGGGCAGAGGGTGTGTTACTGTGAACAGTTCAGTGAGCTGGTTGTTCTAATCAGAATCGACAGCAGACCAACACCGACAACGATAGTTCAGGTATACATGCCGACGTCGCAAGCTGAAGATGAACAGATAGAGAAAGTGTATGAAGATATTGAAAGGGTAATGCAGTATGTAAAGGGGGACGAACACCTAATAGTCATGGGCGACTGGAATGCAGTTGTAGGGGAAGGAGTAGAAGAGAAGGTTACAGGAGAATATGGGCTTGGGACAAGGAATGAAAGAGGAGAAAGACTAACTGAGTTCTGTAACAAGTTTCAGCTAGTAATAGCGAATATCCTGTTCAAGAATCACAAGAGGAGGAGATATACTGGGAAAAGGCCGGGAGATACGGGAAGATTTCAATTAGATTACATCATGGTTAGACAGAGATTCCGAAATCAGATACTGGATTGTAAGGCGTACCCAGGAGCAGATATAGACTCATATCACAATATAGTAGTGATGAAGAGCAGGCTGAAGTTCAAGACATTAGTCAGGAAGAATCAATACGCAAAGAAGTGGGATACGGAAGTACTAAGGAATGAAGAGATATGTTTGAAGTTCTCTAACGCTATAGATACGGCAAAAAGGAATATCGCAGTAGGCAGTACAGTTGAAGAGGAATGGACATCTCTAAAAAGGGCCGTCGCAGAAGTTGGGAAGGAAAACATAGGTGCAGAGAAGGTAGCTGCGAAGAAACCATGGGTAACAGAAAAAATACTTCAGTTGATTGATGAAAGGAGGAAGTACAAACAAGTTCCGGGAAAATCAGGAATACAGAAATACAAGTCGCTGAGGAATGAAATAAATAGGAAGTGCAGGGAAGCTAAGACGAAATGGCTGCAGGAAAAATGTGAAGACATCGAAAAAGATATGATTGTTGGAAGGACAGACTCAGCATACAGGAAAGTCAAAACAACCTTTGGTGACATTAAAAGCAACGGTGGTAACATTAAGAGTGTAACGGGAATTCCCCTGTTAAAGGCAGAGGAGAGAGCAAATAGGTGGAAAGAATACATTGAAAGCATCTATGAGGGTGAAGATTTGTCTGATGTGATAGAAGAAGAAACAGGAGTCGATTTAGAAGGGATAGGGGATCCAGTATTAGAATCGGAATTTAAAAGAGCTTTGGAGGACTTACGGTCAAATAAGGCAGAAGGGATACATAACATTCCATCAGAATTTCTGAAATCATTGGGGCAAGTGGCAACAAAACGACTATTCATGTTGGTGTGTAGAATATATGAGTCTGACGATATACCAACTGACTTTCGGAAAAGCATCATCCACACAATTCCGAAAACGGCAAGAGCTGAAAAGTGCGAGAATTATCGCACAATCAGCTTAACAGCTCATGCATCGAAGCTGCTTACAAGAATAATATACAGAAGAATGGAAAAGAAAATTGAGAATGCGCTAGGTGACGATCAGTTTGGCTTTAGGAAAAGTAAAGGGACGAGAGAGGCAATTCTGACGTTTCGGCTAATAATGGAAGCAAGGCTAAAGAAAAATGAAGACACTTTCATAGGATTTGTCGACCTGGAAAATTGGTTCGACAATATAAAATGGTGCAAGCTGTTCGAGATTCTGAAAAAAGTAGGGGTAAGCTATAGGGAGAGACGGGTCGTATACAATATGTACAACAACCAAGAGGGAATAATAAGAGTGGACGATCAAGAACGAAGTGCTCGTATTAAGAAGGGTGTAAGACAAGGCTGTACCCTTTCGCCCCTACTCTTCAATCTGTACATCGAGGAAGCAATGATGGAAATAAAAGGAAGGTTCAGGAGTGGAATTAAAATACAAGGTGAAAGGATATCAATGATACGATTCGCTGATGAGATTGCTATCCTGAGTGAAAGTGAAGAAGAATTAAATGATCTGCTGAACGGAATGAACAGTCTAATGAGTACACAGTATGGTTTGAGAGTAAATCGGAGAAAGACGAAGGTAATGAGAAGTAGTAGAAATGAGAACAGTGAGAAACTTAACATCAGGATTGATGTCACGAAGTCAATGAAGTTAAGGAATTCTGCTACCTAGGCAGTAAAATAACCAATGACGGACGGAGAAAGGAGGATATCAAAAGCAGACTAGCTGTGGCAAAAGAAGCATTTCTGGCCAAGAGAAGTCTACTAATATCAAATACCGGCCTTAATTTGAGGAAGAAATTTCTGAGGATGTACGTCTGGAGTACAGCATTGTATGGTAGTGAAACATGGACTGTGGGAAAACCGGAACAGAAGAGAATCGAAGCATTTGAGATGTGGTGCTATAGACGAATGTTGAAAATTAGGTGGACTGATAAGGTAAGGAATGAGGAGGTTCTACGCAGAATCGGAGAGGAAAGGAATATGTGGAAACCACTGATAAGGAGAAGGGACAGGATGGTAGGACATCTGCTAAGACATGAGGGAATGTCTTCCATGGTACTAGAGGGAGCTGTAGAGGGCAAAAACTGTAGAGGAAGACAGAGATTGGAATACGTCAAGCAAATAATTGAGGACGTAGGTTGCAAGTGCTACTCTGAGATGAAAAGGTTAGCACAGGAAAGGAATTCGTGGCGGGCCGCATCAAACCAGTCAGTAGAGTGATGACCAAAAAAAAAAAAAGTTTTCATTCAGGGCATCTATGATCAATGCGTATAGACAACTGTGCATGCAAGGGGCAAAAACATCGCCATCACTGAGGCTGTTGAGGTCGCTTTGATGGACGAGTCGGCAATTAAATCGAACAAGGCAAAAGGATTTGGTGATACACGACATCAATGTTAGGTGGGGGAAGTCACCCTAATTGTTTCTCACATGTAAGTGGAGTGCACAAGATTAAGGATTACAGAAGTAATGTTAAGTGTAAAACTTGTGGTAAATCTGGGCATTTAACGCAAGAAAAGAATTTGCAAAGTAGGATCGCCTCAAGCATGTCGAGAGTCAGAGGCTCCAAAGACAGTCAGGTCCGAAAGTTAAAGTTTATTGGAACATAGAAGTCCTCGTAAGAAAGCAAAGCCAGTTCTGTGCTTCGCATGTCACAGGCCAGGGCACATAGCTAGGAGCTCACTGAAAATTCAGGGTATTCTGTGAAAAATAACAAACAGAGAAACTAAAGAAAAGCATAAGATAACAGTCGCCTTGTGCTGAATTGGGAAATGTATTCAAAGTCGAGTGTGAAAGTAGAAATGAGTTTGTAGAATTGAATTGCCCACAGAGTACTGCTTCTACATAATGGATCACAAAACCAGCTCGAGAATAGACCTGAAGAAAGTACTAAGATTAAAGGTATCACAAGTTCAGCCATAAATACGTATGGTACGGTAGTTTTACATCTTGGAATAGATCAAGAATCAAGAATAAAATGTGGGTTTCACCTGGTACGAGGAGAACTGGATTCTCCCTACGCCAGTTTAGTTGGTAGAGACTTCTTAACGAAGCAAGGTGTAGTAGTTGATTACGCCAAAGGAAACCAGTCGATCGGCGGTACGCCCATTAAGCAGCATGCAGAGATAGAAGCACAATGCGCAAGTACACAGGGGCAGGGACTTAGAAAGTAGAGATGTGTAGATCCAAGATTATAAAGGAGTCGGGTCCAGATCTGCATCCAGCTCTGCAGACATGCTTGCAGGATCCGTGTCCACTGGACTAAAGCTGGTCAGACACAGCGTATCTATGCAGTGAATGTTCTCTGACCCAAGATTGCTGTTGTGTTACACAGGAGTTATATACTATGCGGCCAATAACATATTAACACATAGTACTGAGTTTTTTAAAAGAATAAGAGGATGTTAACTGTGATAAAATTATGTTTTATTACCAGAAAATTACACTTTGATCTATTATAAAATCAGTCATCAGTTAGTATACATGTCACCCAAATTCCATTAGTATTTTTATATTTATTTCTACAATACTAAATTCTTTGTTAACCATTCTTATTTAAAAAACAGTTTTATTCAATCAATATGTTTAAATAATTGCGGTATTAGCTATGTAAGAAATTACGTATCGATTCAGCAATGTTTCCTGTAAACATATATAAACACGTCCACAAGCACGTATAACTTAATTATTTTAAATTGTGGGCAAGAAATATTATTTGGGACAATTTTTCATGTTTCATTCTGCTCTGTCGCTCATTAATTATTTGGCCCATCTCGAAAAAAAAAAAAAAACCCTCACATGGCAGAGAGGTGGCAGTGATACACAGCCGTTTCAGCATTATTTTATGGTGTTGTGGTTAAATATGTTTTCACTGTTTCCATCATACGGTATCTTGAGTCCTATGAAGTAATTCTTCAATAGTATATTTATGTATTTCTATGGCGCTCGGTACAGCAGGATTTTGTGGTGCAATCAAATTCTTTACTTGTTGACCAGATTTTCCAAAAATCAACGGTTGACATTCAAGTTGAACTGAGACTCTTCATTGTTTTTACTAATATTTTGATGGTTTTTGTCAGTATTTAACTTAAGTCTAGCACATATCTGCTTGAGGTCACCTACTGTTTTTTTTCTATGCTTCTAGGCGCTAGACCATGAGACCTGATCCTTGGATCTAGAAACGTCACATGAGCAATTAAATCTTCTGTTTAAGCCTCACCAGGTCTTCCATTTATCTCACAGTTAACAGTCTGGCATAGTTCTTCAATGCCGTATTTATTTTGTTCTGTTCAGTATTCACTTCAATTTGTCAAGCATGACACAAACTTAAATGGGTATTGTTGAAAAGGAAACATGTTTTTCTGAGCAAAGAGACTCTGTAATAACAAAAAAATGTGTAAAACTGCTTTGCATTTTGAAATAATTTCGTGAGTTTTCACTGGCAAGAGTAGTTATTGTAGCAGTGTGCACTGAATGAAATCTACTAATCACATCTCACGTGGAGTTCCAACGAATTATTTAGTCCTGTTTCAGTTTCATTATCGGAGAGTTTTACTACCCTGTAATCTATATAACGCATATTAACTTCGCTTAAAATATTCGACAGCACTCTTTACTTTCATTATAACTGATTTTAATCTCTTCCTGTTGCAGACCACTATTTGCTGCCAGATTTAAGGAGCACCTCACTTGTCTCCTCCCTTCGATTGTCATAGCCCTTAACATGTTGCTAGCATTATCTGTGACTATGACAGTAACATTATTTCATATACTCCATTCAGGTACAATATCTCGGATCGTTTTTGCTATATTGTCAGCTGTGCGCTGGCTTTGATGGTGAATACAGTGCAGCAGGTCATTTTTCGACGTTGTGGTTTCATCGAGGAAGTGTGCTGTGATGGCGTAGAAGTGGTTTTGATTATTATGAGATGTCCATCCATTAGCAGTTAAACACACATCTTTTCCTTGCATAGCCGGCCGAAGCGACCGAGCGGTTAAAGGCGCACGACCGCGACGGTCGCAGGTTCGAATCCTGCCTCGGGCATGGATGTGTGTGATGTCCTTAGGTTAGTTAGGTTTAAGTAGTTCTAAGTTCTAGGGGACTTATGACCACAGCAGTTGAGTCCCATAGTGCTCAGAGCCATTTTTTTTTCCTTGCATAAATTAATTTCGAAATTCTTCCTTTAGTTCATTGTGGATGGCAGGCAATAAACCACAAGAAACTGTTTTTCTTGTTCTTATGTTATATGCTGGATAAAGTAAATTAAGCAGTTTTCGGAATTCAGGATATTCTACAATTTTAAATGAGTGGTATCCTTTTACAATCATTTTTAGTAATTGATTATCAATTTGCTTGGAACGATGAATTGGCAGGAGTCTTGTATTAGTTGTATAATTTGTAATTAAATTTGATTTCGGTGTTTGATATACTGCTTGGGTTCTTGAGATACTCTAATTCAGGGCTGCAAGACTGCTGAAGTAGATGGTAAAACGTCTACTGAATTGGATGATATAGATTTAGATGCAGAATTGGGGTTAGTATTGTTAGAATTGGTACTGATAATTGTATATCCTTCACTGTTTCTTCTTCCTCTTCATATGCCGAACGAGATTTCCCGTTCCAGTTCTTGGATTGTAAACAAGATTTAGAGAACAGTATCTACATTTAGCTTTATTTTCTTGGCTTGCAAAATGATTCCCCACTTCACTGTTCTTGGGCTGTGGCATAATAAACCTAAAACAACAAAAACATCTAGCCAGCATGCGCACATACACATTAGGCAAGTGTGACTAAAAGCCTTAATTAGTTATCAGTCATTAGATCAGTGGACAAAGATTAATGTCCATAACATCATTTGCAGTGGTCAAAATTGACTTGCAACGTTTACCTGACAGAGAGGAGTGGAAGAAACTTGTAAAAATAAGACAATAAAAAATATCATAAAAATTGAAAACTTGGATTGTCCATTCCTATTTAACACATAAAGATGTCCACAGCTTAAAACCATATCATAAAATACACCAAAACCGGGCAATTAAAAGTTACAATCTACTTTCAATTACACCATCAATAAGCTGGCGAGACAGAGGGACTGACACATTTATTGGTAGGATATTGTAAACAGAGGTTAACAAACATGGGAATAAGCGACCAAGAATATACCGCTATAGAGCAGGCCTTAGAATGGCATGTCAAAAAGATCCAGAATTCTCGAGGTCAAACTGGACAGTTAAGCAGAAATGAGACACGTAAGAAGCGAGATGTCTTAAATATTGTGGGTGAAACCAATAAAATATTAAACTTCCTGGCAGATTAAATCTGTGTGCTGGACCAAGACTCGAACTCGGGACCTTTGCCTTTCGCGGGCAAGTGCTCTACCAACTGAGCTACCGAAGCACGACTCACGCCCCGTCCTCACAACTTTACTTCTGCCAGTATCTCGTCTCGTGTGAGTCGTGCTTGGGTAGCTCAGTTGGTAGAGCACCTGCCCGCGAAAGGAAAAGGTCCCGAGTTCGAGTCTCGGTCCGGCACACAGTTTTAATCTGCCAGGATTCCGCTGCAGAGTGAAAATCTCATTCTAATAAAACATTGTTTGGGGCATTTGATGAACAGGATGCGTTCTATTTCGAATGAAAGATTGATTTAATAGAAAAAGAACAGAGGCAATTTTTAAGTTGACCAACGTAGAAGAAACGGAAGTAAAAGCAGCTTTGTCGAGATTCAACCATATAGTAGTTAGCCTTCCATGTAACGAGGAAATGATTGTTAAAAGGATGGAAAAGCTCCATAGGTACATGAATGAATACGCTAATAGTACTGATCAAAAGATACAGCTGTGATTAAAACTGTTAATGAGCAGTTAATACAATTGCCATAGGTTTGCACTGAGGTGGAAGGGGAATATGAGATGTTACTTTCTGCCACAGTAACTGCTCAGAAAGGAATCCGGGAACCTCATATAAGTAATCCAGTGCCAATAGTTAGGTACTTGCAATTAATTCGGGATGATATTGAAGACGAGAAGTTCCATTTGCTGCCACAGAAGACACGGTGTCTGTTATTACTCACAATTGATGATGTGTTTGTCTCTGGCCATATACTAAGTTATGTACTGAATGTGCCTTTAGTAGAAAACGAACTGTTTAACCTGCACAGAGTATTATCCCTACCGTCCGAAGTTGATGGAATTCAAGGTTCACTTATGTACATACAGCTAGAAAAATATTATTTGTTATTTGATGAATCCAAGAGGCGTTAAGCAAAAGTGAGGAACGAGGAACTGTTGTGCAAAGAGACGAATCGCGTTCGCACATTTATAAAAAAAAACTTTGTTTGAATGTCCACATATGATCACCAAATATGTGAAGTAAGGATCTTACTAGCTCAAGGGAAATTCCCAAGGACTGTATCAAGAGGTTTGCGAAACTACATGATAGTAGCTGGACTCCATTGAATTAAGACTGATGGGTACACGTTGCTCCAAAAGAGGAAGGCTTAACAATTTTGAGTAATGATAACAAGTCAATACATGTACTGATCAAAGGTGCAGGGTGACTAACATTTTATGGGCAATGTAAAGGGTATGGAATAGAGGTGTTCATACTGTCCGAAGAAATCATAAGAATTAATGTGAGTAGTGAAAACATAGTCCCAGCTTTCAAAATGGAGACTGACTGCTGTATCATAAATAAGGAAGAAAGGAACATTTTTGAGCAACAGTTAGACATGACGCTGGATCATGTAATATAACGTTTAGATGACGTTAAAATAGCAGGTCATAAAATAATAGAAACAGAAGAGGAAATAGCTTTACAACAGCAGCATAGTTTGTCAAAAATAACGTGGTGTCATTATTCGTTCTGGTCTTTCCTAGGAGTTGTAATACTTACCATAATATTTATATGTTGTTCGTGCAGTTACTGCAAATGCTTTAGAGATTACTTAAAGCATATGTGGAAAGGCCTGGTGATGAGTGTTGTGGCAGAGTGTGTGTGAGGACGACCGTAGTAAACACAAGTGAAGAGTCGGAAATGACACGCATTCGTTGTAGACGTCCTCTTCTAAATAGTGAAGATCGTGATGAAAGCTCCCTTACGTTTGAACACAACGAAGAAAGAATCGCTTTACCTATACCTCATACAAGCAGACATCAAAGATAGTGCTAGTCACTGCAAAACTCTCGTTGTACGTAAGAAAGTACTGTTGTGAAGCACATAATAAACTGTAAACAAGAATTTTGTAATATTGTGTGTTTTCTTTTAGATTTATTACTGTAATGATGATACATAATGTGCTGTATTGATATGTTTATTTGTAAGTAATGCGAAGACAAATAAATATGAACGTGTATATGTAACGTAAAAAAATAGAGAAAAATATTGTATGTTTGTATCTGTAAAGTTAAAAAGGAAAACATTAATCAGCCAATGATTTACGTTTATTTTCTACGTAATGTACGTCTTCATGGAAAATGAAAAACTGTTTTACAATGATGCTTGCATGCATCTGTATTTACGTTTACATAAGAGCAGTGAAAAATGAAACAGTGTTTTATGTTGACTTTTACAAGTATGAGACAGTGAAGGATACAAACTTTACAAAGAGAAAAATGTAAAGAAAGCTAGAGTCATTAACCAAGAACGTCTGTAATGTCATTTCTAGAGGTAAGATGTTTTAACTACAACAGAAGCCATCTTATACATTTGTTGCCAAATAATTGCCAACAGATTTCTCCCATGGGGGAGTTGTTACACATTGATGACTTAATAACTTGTACTTTGTTACGCTGAAGGCTGTTGGGAGCCATCAAGGGCACGTCAAGATAGGAAATCAGCGACACATGCAGAGTGTAGGGACGATTGGTAGGATTTAGGTTACCGGAGCTAAACAGTAACACTAGAGCCCTGCAAATTACAGACGGTCTGGACTGTCCCAGGGCAGAAGTTTCATTCCAGAGTATTAACTGGTAACTCCGTCCACCGCTTAGACGCTGCTGTAAGGAGTCACAGTAGAAGGTGGTCACGCAAAGGCAGGTCCTAGCAGAGGTAGCAAGATTGATACTTGCTCCTGAGAATTGCAACGGCAGTGGGTTTACACAGGTCCGTGTGCTAACACAGCAGTCCGCACTCACAAAGGGACTGAGAGCGGGGCCAAGTGACGTGAAGTACTGTCGTAGTTGGCCCTCATAAGAGTGGAAGTGACGTTTAGCTTTCAGCTGAAAGCTTGAAAGTTATTTGCTCTGACTCGATCGTTTGTTCGCTAATGAGCATTAAAATGTTTGCCTGCTTTTCTACTCACAACTGAATGTACTGTCCTATGTTATGGGAAGATTGAACTGGAACTAATATTTCAGACAGCGTCTCTCAGAGCACATTTACATTAAGGCAAAACTAAATGGCGTGCACTGTGCGGGAAATTAAATCAAAACTGGTACTCAAAAACCACTACCACAGCTAAACTGTGCACTTCCCAAAACAACTGAAAGACTAAAATTACGAAGCTATCCTGTGAAACACGCACTGTTTCCTGGCTCATCAAAAATTTGAATTGCAAAGAAAATGCTTAGAATTTGGGTAATGGAAACCTGAGATGAGACACGAAAGAAACAACAAAATACGGAAAGAATCTCTCCTAAAAATTACAGCACATTCAGCAGCAGCACAGTAAGGAGCAATCGCACCAGCTACAATATTCAAAAGTAAAACTAAACTGCGGAGAGGAAGTTTGGGATGACTTCCTCATACTAAAAATCTTCTTCATTGAAATGAAAATACTAATCCGTTCATTATAGAGACAATGCTTAATTTAGAACTATACAAAACTCACAGAATACCAGAAAATTTAATTTATTTACAAAAATCTTAGAAGGCAATACTACTACGTTTATGCAAATTGAAATTAATTAAACAGAAATGACCTGAACAGAGGTGGGGAGGTGGACTCTTATGTTGCTAGAATTGCTAATGTTATCAGCACATGGAAGCAAAAATTATTACTTTATAAACGTAACCATAACGCAAATTCATTTTCTCTGTCCTATAAATGCTGTGTCCGTAAGTCCTTCCATCACATTAATAATTCCTAACAAATTTTTTTCAGTAAAATCCTCCTCTAATATGCACTACGTTAAAAGTTCTGCCAGCTTATTCCACTTCCAATACTCGACAACTCTCCACTTTACAGCTAAGTCAAAATACATAAGTTCAGGAATACTACTGTCACTGCGGTCAATCGACTGTTCCACAGTTCGACCATACTACTGCATCGCTCTCATAACACGTTTCCACTCATTATGAAACTATCCGCAAATTAACATCCAGTCCACTCACAAATGTCCACCTTTCACGCTGTTTCTGCCAAACTTGTAGTTTGTTGGTGTAAGGTCCAGGACCATCCCTACTTAACGAGTAGTAAAAAGGTATCAATCTAAACGTGTTGGCCAGAGACGTCCTGGAGGTGCAGAGGGACTGGTCAGACTGGCCAAAACTTGTTAAGTGCCAGTGTGTTGGTGGGTCGTCTGTAGGAAGGGAGAAATAGTGCGGTGCTACGGTCTTCTAAATACTCATGTTTCTGTATTCAGAGGGCTTTCTCAATCAGGTCGTTGGGACACCGATCCCATGTCGCCCGTGGCCAGCGTCGATAAGCTCCTGCAGACTCGAACTCGGAGTCTTGATTCGTGCTTGGGTAGCTCAGCTGGTAGAGCTGAAAGGCAACAGGTCTCGAGTTCGAGTCTCGGTCCGATGTACAGTTTTAACCTGCCAAGAGGTTTCATACCATCGCACAATCCGCTGCAGAGTGAAAAATATCATTCTGGAAGCTCTTATATGTCCGTTTCTCTCAGATGGTGTGTTGCTTGCATGCCTGTACTTAATATGCTGCTAGTGTTCGCTACTTCTGTTAGCACTCACCCCCATGGATTTAGACACTGACTTCTGTTGGGCAACCAGTTACTTCCTTTGCTTTACTAATGTTTAAAATCAGCCTTCAGTGAAGTAGTTATCTGATCGCTAGTAAATAGTGTTAATCAGACCCCTGTATTCCTTAAGTCTCCAGCTGCGAGCATTCTGTTGGATCCGATAATCCGCGCCTCTCGTAGGCGCTCTGTGACACTGGTTGCCGCTGATACAAGCCACCACCTGCCTTCACTGGGATTTTGTCTTCCAGCACTCGCTTGTCATCACTCAGATATTGCAGACTGTACTCAAACCTCCTGTTGTCCCTGTATTCTGTGTTACGACATGACAAAGGCTATTAAGTTTCACAAGCAATTCAAAGAAAAACATTGCTACGTCTCCATCAGAGCGTTTAAATCGCGATTACCAGCAATTTTGCGGCTAGCGAGACTTTAGGCCACTAAGTGAGGAACACACATTGAGGTGAGGCTGCACAGGCGGCCCCCTAATTAATTCATTTGGGGAATTGCGTGTACTCTAGCATAAAGTGACAGCACTCGTTACTATGTTAAACGTACAAAAATACAATGAAGGTAAGATTTACGTCGACAGTAAGTTCACGCGGCGATGAACATGAGAGGTGGTATGCCACTCTCTCACTTAAAAACTTGAAAAACTGAACACAGATCAATCGAGAAAACAGGAAGAAGTTGTGTGAAACTATGAAAAAAATAAGCAAAATATACAAACTGAGTAGTCCATGCGCAACATAAGGAGGGGCAGACCTCACGAGCGCCGTGGTCGAGTGATTAGCGTGAGCAGACGCGGAACGGAAGGTCTTTGGTTCTAATCTTCCCTCGGGTGAAAAGTTTAACTTTTTATTTTCAAACAATTATCAAAGTTCAAGCACTCACACGTAATCAACTTCGCTCTCCAAAATTCCAGGACATGTTCAGATTTGCTTGGATATATGCAGGATTTAACGGTCTACACACGGAAAAATTTGAAAACGTTAAAAGGGAAAACTGCGCGACTGTGAAACTGTTGCATTCATTTGTTGCAGTTTATGAGACAAATTCTTGTTTTCATCACTTTGTTGGGAGTGATTATCACATCCACAAGAAAACCTACATCGGGCAAGGTAGAAGAATCTTTCTACCCATTCGCCAAGTGTACATGCTAGGTGGGTCGACAACATATTCCTGTCATGTGACGCACATGCCGTCACCAGTGTCGTATAGAATATATCAGACGTGTTTTCCTGTGGAGGAATCGGTTGACCTATGACCTTGCGATCAAATGTTTTCGGTTCCCATTGGAGAGGCACGTCCTTTCGTCTACTAATCGCACGGTTTTGCGGTGCGGTCGCAAAACACAGACACTAAACTTATTACAGTGAACATAGACGCTAATGAACGGACGGGCAGATCAAAACTTTGCTTCACTCGAGGGAGGAGTTGAACCAAGGACCTCTCGCTCCGCAGCTACTCACGCTAACCACGGGACCACGGCCCTCTGGAGCTGAATATATCCATGATGTTGCATATCTTGCCCATGGACTACTCAGTTTGTATATTTTGCTTATTTTTTCACAGTTCCACACAACTTCTTCCTGGTTTCTCAATTGATCTGTGTTCAGTTTTTCAAGGCCTATCCACTGTGACAACTTATAGCTAAATCTGAGGGGGGTGCGATGGGGAGGTTCCCTTGTGAGTAACACTCGTATTTTAGGTCATGATCTCGGTTTTCCCCACTACTAAATTTCATACACATGGTTTATGACTATTTTACATGAGGAAATGGTAGAAAAAATGTTTGAATAAAGGCATGTGTAACCTGTAGAGAACTTGTATCCGAGAGGCAGTAGTTGAGACAACAGAGAACAGGGGGGAGATGAAATGGGGACCATAAATGTTGAGTGCAGCGCCCAGACTGTGTGAGTGATTCTGGGAAGAAACACTCAGTGGAACGTACCTGCAGAGGGACTTCTTCCTCTTAGGGTCAGCCAAATGGGGAACCAGTTAGCAAAACATTTTACCTGGGCCAGGCAGCAGTCCATCATGAAGGCAGCCAGTTAATGGGAATTTGGTGGGGGAAGCCGTTTATGAGAGACTGCTGTAAACTGAGCCTTTGTGCAAACGGTGGGAAGATCGTAAGACTCCATGCATTCTCATGTTAGAAGCTGGTATGATATGGACAGAGCACGTGCAGGTGTTTAATGGAGGCTAGTCTGAGACTCATCTGACGTCACAGGGTCGCGAGGTTCTTTCAGCGAGCATCGAAAACATACATTTCATGCGCACGACTCTCTGGGAAGCTTAACAACCGTTTTTCAGAAACTGGAAATGGTTGACCTCGAAAGAGTAGATCTTTCCATACATGATCCACTTTGGTCCCATCTAGGTAGATGTTTTTTGCCAAAACATGGACATGCTTACCATCGGAACGACGCCTCTTTGGTCTAAAATCTTCTTTTTCGACAACAGAAATTAGGAGTTTCTGTTTGGCTCCTCTCAGGATATGCAAAGTGGAGGCTTGCTCCCCCAGTGTGAGAACTCTGGTACTGGTCTCGAATGGCTACCAGGCAAACAGCTCAGTCAAGAGGAGAGATTCAGTGAGTAGAGGATGGTGTGACTAGTTTGTGCAATGTGCGGGCGGTTTTGTTTTTGCTAATACGTCTTCCGTACCGAGGCTTGGTGCAAAGTGGTTGTGGTTGTTTGATTCTTCACCTTCTGGTCCTCCCCCGATGGAGTACCTCAGGTCTTTCCCTAGTGAATGAGACTTGTGGTCTGTACCTTGTGGTGGGCTAAGAGACAGTGGTAGTTTCCAACTATACATATAGTGGAACTGCGCATCATCTCGGACATATCGTGTGTCACAAGGGTGAACTTAGTTATCCTGAGTCGGCCAAAGTTTGACAATTCCACCACGCATTGACGTGCCTGCAAGTCAAATTGGATTGAACAGAACAGAGAACGGGTGCGCCTCGCACTGGAATCTGCCGAGATTTCAAGGCTCTGTTAACGAAGTTTCCCGAGTTCTCATAATCAGAACGTCTGGCCGTGTAGTTTGGAAATTTTCGTGGATACGTCAGAACATTACAGCTGTTGCAGGGCACTGCTTCTCGCACACAGCGCACCGTTTTGTGCTGCTGCCTGAATGAAGGTGAAAGGGTAAAATACTGCTACATCGGCGCGGGGTTGTTAAATTATATTCACAGTTTCCCGTTCTCAGGTGAACCATTGTTTCTGGTTTACTTGGTCATAGTTGACTTCATTTGAACGTGGTTGAGCCTCACAGTGGATTCGCGTAAACAAGGTTAGATCGCTTTGTAAAACGGATCAATTCAGGGAAGAATTTGTATAGCTTCCACCCCAAAATATGCTTTGCCAGTCAAACACCATTCCTTTTCTGATTTGTGTTTATCGTTGTAGTTGTTGTTACAAAAGGATTAATAAAATTTGTCATTATTTCGGAAACTTAAATACGCCACTGTTCTCGTCCATACTCCCTCAACGATTCACAATCTTCATTTTGTTATGATGATACATAGATACACGAGGAATTTAATGTTCAATCTTATTAAATTAATTAATCTAGTTATTGATCTGAATTCTGAAAATGACCACAGGCATACGCAACGAAAGTCCCATTAGTAAATTCACTGATTCATATATAAAAATTAAGGGTGTAGCTCACTATTTGAAGGTTATTGAGAACATAATACTTTTATTTACGCAAATATAGTAACATTTAGCAACACTCATACATATACAGGGTGTTACAAAAAGGTACTGCCAAATTTTCAGGAAACATTCCTCACACACAAAGAAAGAAAGTATGTTATGTGGACATGTGTCCGGAAACGCTTACTTTTTTGTTAGAGCTCATTTTATTACTTCTCTTCAAATCACATGAATCATGGAATGAAAACACACAGCAACAGAACGTACCAGCGTGACTTCAAACACTTTGTTACAGGAAATGTTCAAAATGTCCTCCGTTGGCGAGGATACATGCATCCACCCTCCGTCTCATGGAATCCCTGATGCGCTGATGCAGCCCTGGAGAATAGCCAACTGCACGAAGAATTGCTTCGTCCATTGCAGGTGTCCTCGTCGTTCTAGGTCTTCCCCAGTCACGAGTCATAGGCTGGAATTTTCCGTGCTCCTTAAGACGCCGATCAATTGCTTCCAACATCTTCCTGTCGGGACACCTTCGTTCTGGAAATCTGTCTCGATACAAACGGACCGCGCCACGGCTATTGCCCCGTGCTAATCCATACATCAAATGGGCATCTGCCAACTCCGCATTTGTAAACATTGCACTGACTGCAAAACCACGTTCGTGATGAACACTAACCTGTTGATGCTACGTACTGATGCGCTTGATGCTAGTACTGTAGAGCAATGAGTCGCATGTCAACACAAGCACCGAAGTCAACATTACCTTCCTTCAATTGGGCCAACTGGCGGGAATCGAGGAAGTACAGTAGATACTGACGAAAGTAAAATGAGCTCTAACATGGAAATTAATCGTCTCCAGACACATGTCCACGTAACATCTTTTCTTTATTTGTGTGTGAGGAATGTTTCCTAGAAGTTTGGCCGTACCTTTTTGTAACACCCTGTATTTATGATTAAAGCAGGTTACGACTTGCAAACGGTTCATTTGCTCCTTAGATTTCTATCAGCCTTAAATGCAATTACGTAAAAGCACTTGCCTACCAATGTTTTTTCATGAAACTTGTTAGCCCTCGCCTACTATTCTGAAAATTTATTCTCTCTATCTCAGTGTTTATCCCGTCGTAAGAGATCCGCTTCTCTTATGATGTAGCAAATTTGTTTTAACGTTGTGGCCAGACGCCCTTTCTGTCACCACATTTGTCACATAAGCGATGGACATCGTGTACACCCTCCAACCGTGAATCGTGTAAATTTTATTTTATATGTTACAGTATGTTAAGGGTTTCTGTGTAGTGTTTTCTGAGATAACAATTTGTCTAAATATGCGCGGAAAACCGCATACAGTCACACTCACGCTGACTGTTGTACAAGACCAACAGTCGTTGATCTGCAGCTCAGATTCTACATGGTGTCGAAACTTCGTGGCACATTAAAACTGTGTGCCGGACCGAGACTCGAACTCTGGACCTTTGCCTTTCGCGGACAAGTGCTCTACCGTCTGAGCGATCCATATTCACAGCTTTAAATTCCGCCATTATCTCATCTCATTCCTATCTGGTCTCGTTCACGTTCCTGTCCCGATGGATACGTCTCCTTTAATTTTCATGAACATCTTCACAAAATATAAAATAACGTCACTTAAAATTATACTTCACAGCAAGGTAGCAGAATATGTACTGAAAACAGTCGTAACTGCATTAATCATTGTCTTGCTTCTGTCTTGGGAGCACTGTCAGACTGTACAATGTCTTAGAGGCCAATGAAAAAAGCAAATAATCCTAATAAACATAGTTCTGGGAACCAATGATTTCCGCGATAAGATATACACGCAACCGTAACTTCATTACCTGCAACAGGACTACTGCTATAATGCTTCTTGTCGTGAAAGGATAGCTATATAGTGTATGCACAATGGTGCACCAGAACACTTTCAAGTTGCTGTTCGGGAATACATAGCAAGGATGTTCAACAAGTTAGTGGGTCGTGGATCGTCACTACTACAGCCTCTATTGGCTATTGATATTTAATAGCTTTGCGGTACTCCAGCTCTCTTAATAGCGCCGATAAACTACCGGAACGCTTTGTGGTTGGCTGTCAACGCATTCGGAACGCATCTGGGACTTTAAGCGTTTGCGGGCATTAGTGGAGGAGACGTGCTGAGCCTGCCTTTACATGACGGTGGTAATGTGGAACACTTGTCGTAACGCGTTTGTCCTCAAGTGCATGTCTGCCTTTGGATCCTCGGGGACTGTTATAAGATGTTCATGTACTCACTCGTAATACAAAGTATTCGGGGAACCATAGGTTTTCGAAACTATTTTTTGCTCAAATGGCTCTCAGAACTATGGGACTTAGCATCTGAGGTCATCAGTCTCCTAGAGCTTAGAACTACCCAAGGAGAGCCGGAATGATGAAAATGACAAAATTAACGTTTTTTGGTTTTTTCATTATAAAATTATTTGGAGTTTTCTAAATAAAACAAATCAAGTTTCACCCTTCTAAGTGAATTGTAAGTGTGTTTTTTATCGCTGCAAAGTTGACACCGCGTAAACGGTTGCAGCGACTTGGTGTGTCACCTCTGACCGCGCCGCTCGCTGGTTGCAAGCGGGATATCTTTGCGGAATTAGAAAGTGTTTTGTTTTCCAATGTTGTATGGCTTTATCTCTGTGACAAGTGACTGTTGATATCGGAAAACATAAACGCTACAACGTGTGTGTTGACTTGTGGAGTTTGCTTTGCGTTCTTTAGCAGTTCAATTTTGCGTATTTGACGAATTTTGCTCGTAACTGTTTTACGTATTTGGTTTGTGGATATCAATATTCCCCGTTTCAGCAATCGAGTGTTTAAGAAAAGGCACAATGAGTGGAAGAAGAAATTTTTTGTTGTTTCGAAGGGAGATGCTGCTCAGACTGCTTCACCGACTACTCCAAAAGAATGTGATAGAACTTCTTCCATCGAGAAACTATTTTACAGTAAAGAAAAATTTGAAAACTATGAAATTGACAGTAACTATGTGAATGAAATAAATAACATTTCCGTGCTCTCTAATATTTTGAAACATAACGTATTAAGCCAAGTTAGCAAAGGAAGGGGACTGGAATTGCAGATACATTCACACATTGGTTTAGCATGTAAAATGTTATAGAAGTGTAATAAATGTGCTGCAGAAGTTTCGTTTTCTAATTCTAACAGTATTCTTCGTAGTGGTAATAGTGGAAAGAAGGTTTATGATATAAATGTTAGGCTGCATCAACAAATGAGCACCCACAACATGCACTGTGCCCCACAGGTGATGACGCATGGTGTAAGTAACAATCAGGAAAGGAATATGCCCATAAAAACAGTTTTCCAATTTCTGTAATTGATGTAATTAAGCCCCTATTCAGAGATTTATCACAGGCAAGTTCATTGGAAAAGTGTTTACATGGGAAAACACAAAATCCAAATGAAAGTGCAAATAATTTAATTTGGATTAGGATTCCCAAAAGAGTGTTTGTGCATATAAAAACATTGCATTTTGGAGTGTATGATGCAGTGGCGACATACAATGAAGAAAACATTAGCAAATGTGATGTGCTGAAACGTTTAGGTTTCCAATGAGGACACAACACCATTTCCCCAATGCGCCTAAAGGGATGAAGAAAGACTAAGAGGTGCTGAAAGAAGAGCTACAGCATGCAGCAAAAGGGAAGAAAAGACCAGTGAAAAGGAAACTAACACTGGAATAAGAAGAGGATGCTGATGATCCATCAGATGGGGCAGCAATGTATTAAAAAACTTTGGAAACCATTGCCCATAACTTTAAAATTTTCATATTCAAGGAACATTTTCTCAAAAACTGCAAACAGTATATCAATGAAATTTACACACACTATTTTTTTTTACTTCTTTTACTTCATATTTATAAGAAATTGTAAAAATATACCGTATAATTCAAGAGTTATAGAAGAAAAAGTGCAAAATTTTACAGAAAAAATTAGCATCTGTTTAAAAAAAATTGTAAAACCAAAACCAATAAATATTTCTTAACATGGCATTATAACTTTGTAGAGAAATATACAGTGAACATGTAGTCCAAATTTCAGAGCAATATGTTTAACGGTTTTAGAAAAAATGTTCCTTCTATTTGCTAAAATTAACATGGAGGAGATGGATCGTTCCGGCTCCCCTTACACCTAACTAACTTAAGGACATCTCACACATCCGTGCCTGAGGCAGGATTCGAACCTGTGACCATAGCAGTCACGCGGTTCCGGACGGCAGCGCCTAGAGCCGCTTGGCCACCGCGGCCGGCGAAACTACTTTTATCAGTATTATTTGGGCTCTCGTTGACCTCTACTCGCACGTTTAGTTTGAGCCTACATCAGATAGCTTCTATATAGTCACAACCACAATATACTCATACAATGCTCACAAATATTTTAATCTTAATCGTCGTACTGAATTTAATTCTTCATCGGAATTTTTGTAATAAAAATGTCTGGTTAGCAAAATATTGTGCACAGCGTGTTGCAAGTTATTTCATTTGCAGTTCATTAATTCTCCTTTAATTACCGCAGTTTTACTTCTACTGTCAGTACAGACTAAAAAACTAATTATTCTTACTATAATTGCGCATCCGTTAAACAATGCAAAGCTAACATCGTCAGCAAGTAAGTCCACTTTCTAAATGAACCAGCCAGCCTCTTATCTCTTTTCTCCAGAATGGTATGCGTTCCACCACGTTACGCTCGTTATGTTCGCGTGTTCCTGGTTGACCTATAATATCGAAAATGCTTTCCCCATGAGGGCGCTCATACTCATACGTAATAATATTTCCCCAAAATTCAAAAATTGCACATAATTATTTTGAAACCGCATACTGCCGAATGTACCGGTTAATCAAAATGTGAGTATAAATTTGAAAACTTAATAAACCACGTAATAATGTAGATAGAGAGGTAAAAATTGACACACATGCTTGGAATGACATGGGATTTTATTTGAACCACCCCATATTGCTAGACGCGTGAAAGATCTCTTGCGTGCGTTGTTTGGTGATGATCGTGTGCTCAGCCGCCACTTTCGTTATGCTTGGCCTCCCAGGTCCCCAGACCTCAGTCCGTGCGATTATTGGCTTTGGGGTTACCTGAAGTCACAAGTGTATCGTGATCGACCGACATCTCTAGGGATGCTGAAAGCAACCATCCGACGCCAATGCCTCACCATAACTCACAACATTATTCCTCGACTACAGCTATTGTTGAGGAATGATGGTGGACATATTGAGCATTTCCTATAAAGAACATCATCTTTGCTTTGTCTTACTTTGTTATGCTAATTATTGCTATTCTGATCCGATGAAGCGCCATCTGTCGGACATTTTTTGAACTTTTGTATTTTTTTTTTTTTTTTTTGGTTCTAGTAAAATCCCATGTCATTCCAAGTATGTGTGTCAATTTGTACCTCTCTATCTACATTATTCCGTGATTTATTCAGTTTTCAAATTTATAGTGACCTTTTGATCACCCGGTATGTTACACTCTTGCACTGCAGGTCCGCGTGTGACCTGCCGGGGCTTCACGGGCCACGGCGCCAGACTGACGCCTGGAACACCTGGAGAGAAGCTGCGCGTCGTGCTGGACCGCTTCATGGACTTCCGGCAGGAGCAGCTGGACACGCTGCAGCGGGACCCCGGGCTCTGGATGGGCGACGTCACTAGCGTCAACCTCACAATGGTCGAGGTACGGAAGCTCACGAAGACGGCGTAGAAATACTCTGTTCAATCTGCAATCTCTGAAATCTTGCTGTACCTCTCAGCCTTTTCCAAGTATACCTCCACCTCTTGCGATTCTTGACATAGCATTCGTTGTTACTGGCTGAAATTTATTGCAGAACCCAGTTACCCTTTCTCCTCTCTCATTCCTAGCAAGAAGACCATATTATCCGGTAACTTTTTCTTCTACTCCTTCTCCAACAACCGTATTTGAGTCCTCACAGACTATTAGATTTTTATCTCCTCTTACGTACGGAATTAGCCGTTTAATATCCTCACATACTTTTTCTGCCTCCTCATCTTCAGCTTGCGCCGTTCTCATGCTCATTTATACCTTAACTACTGTTGTCGGTGTTGGTTTGCTATCGTTCCTGATGAGAGCAACTATATCACTGAACCGTTCGAAATAACATACTCTTTCCCGAATGAGATTTTCACTCTGCAGCGGAGTGTGCGCTGATATGAAACTTCCTGGCAGATTAAAACTGTGTGCCCGACCGAGACTCGAACTCGGGACCTTTGCCGGCGAAAGGCAAAGGTCCTGAGTTCGAGTCTCGGTCGGGCACACAGTTTTAATCTGCCAGGAAGTTTCAACATACTCTTTACCCGCCCTTCCTATTCGTAACGATTCCTACTCCTATTATAGCATTTTCTGCGTATACTCATCTGCCCAGAAATCTTTGTCTTCTTTCCATTTCACTTCACTAACTACCATCATATCTAGATTGAGTCTTATCATTTCCGTTTTCAGATTTTCTAGCTTCCCTGCCACGTTAAAAATTCGGACAATCCACGAACCGACTTGTACAACGGTATCCTTTCGTTATTTTTTAAATCTTTTTCCATGGTAATCTCTCTCTTAGCAGTCCCCTCCCTCCAAGATCTGAATGGGGGACTATTCCGGAATCTTTTGCTAACAGATCATCATGAAATTTTTATCAACTACAGGCCACATGTGCTGTGGATACATATTATGTGTCTATAGTGAAGTGGTTTCCATTGTCTTCTGCATCATCACGCCATTGATCATTTTTATTAGTCCATCTTATGGGCAATTCCGCACCCCAAGGGCAAGAGACTGGCCTGAATCTCTCTCCTTTCCTCCGCCATCTTTACAAGGTCGTTGATAGAACGATGGTGGCTTCGTGACTTCTTATGGCGTAAGTCCTCGGCCGCCAAAACTGATGATTATTATTCAAAATTTAGAAGGTGGCTAGGTTCGATTCCGGGACCAAGGACTTTTACTAATCGAAGAGGCCATCCCTTACCATTGGTGTCTGCCCTTAACACTTATTAAATTGAGCTGATGATAACCAAAGGCACCCAATACCATTACGTCTAGTGCCGGTCTTGTGTGCCAAATGCAACCTGGCTACATTCGTTCTTCTCGGAGCCTTCACATACAGACACATGTATCGCGATGCTGTACCTATAACCGGGACCTGACCGAACAAACCTCGTATTTGCTCTCCTGATTTAACTGTTGTTGTTGAGCGCTCTTCTGTCGATGCGAATCCCTCTACTGCCGTGTCAATGCCAGCCAGAACAATGGCCGCCGTGCTAACAGTGCGTGTTGCTGGATACAGTCGTCGTACGACCATGTTATGCTCGTGTATTTGCAAATAAAAGATGGCAGATGAGGCAAACAAAATTCCTGCCCTCTCGATCGTCGCGGGGGTTCACTGAAATCGTGCATGGCCTTGAGTAGAGCTGCCTGAATCAATCGCGCACGTAGTCACATAACAGTCTTAGATACCTTAGCAGCTCGAGAAAAAGCACCGCGGAACGATAAACTGCTTTCATAATAGATCAGGATTCTGTCTTTAATTCCGATTTGTCCCTGTAGACATTTCTGCCTCCTCCATGGGCCATACGTGATGGTCTTAGAAACATACAATTCTGAAATACGATATCTGAAACATTCAGCATGATCTTTCCCTGTTACAGATTTCAGATGGTGTTACACCCACCTACTTCGGGAGTATGAGCTGAAAAGCTGATCGACTGCATGTTCCAGCACGTGGTAAATTTCATGCCACTTATACTGTTGTTGCATGCAGTGTTCATGGTATTCCAATTTTAATGTCGACACATTTTGTTCAGCGATGAATCGCGGTTTTGTGCTGCCCCTAATGACCATCGTTGGCGAGTATTACGGCA
The DNA here is from genome assembly GCF_023864345.2 of Schistocerca serialis cubense. NCBI lineage: Eukaryota > Metazoa > Arthropoda > Insecta > Orthoptera > Acrididae > Schistocerca > Schistocerca serialis. The sequence goes on from NC_064645.1 coordinate 180,067,532, forward strand.
ACCTGGAGAATTCTCCCATTCTTCTGATACTTTGGAAAGCCACAACGATGTTATTCCTGGTGTCACGATATGAAGAGCAAGCGGGTATGACTTCATACAACGGGTGGTAGTGAACGGGACAACTCTGACTCCACAACGCTACGTCTCGGACATCATGTGGCAGTACCTTGGCGCCATTTTTCAACAGGACAATGCTCGTCCACACTAGAAATGAGTCTCTGTTAACTGCCTGCGTGATGCTAAGGTACTCCCATGGCCTACAATTACCCAGATCTCTCATCAATAGAACATATATGGCACCAGCTAGAACATCAGATTTGTCCCGGTGCAAGTATCCAGGATCCGAAGGACCAGTTACAATAATTTTTCGCCAGATGCGTCAGAAGAGGATTCAATGGTTTTATTGCACCATTCACAATCTAATTACTGCACTCATCCAGGATAGATGGGTTGCTGTGTTATAGTGGTAAGTTTGCTCATATTGTCAAATTATTTGCTAATTTGTTTCGATTTTGAAATCACTGAAGAAATTTCACGTGACCTCCCAGCCCGTGAATTATCTCGACTCCTCCCTCCATTGTGGATACTTACCTTTTTTGGACAGTTAGAATGGTGGTAGGCGTTTGCGACCAGTCAGTATTCTTATAACCAGTTGAGTTGCACTGCGTATCAGGCAGTATATTTATATCTAGGATGTGAAGGAACTATGTATATGTTGAGTTATTACAGAAGATAAATACTTGTATTACGTGACGCAGATGTCACCCTGCTTGGGGTTCTTGAATGGTTCAACTCTGGACTTGTTTTGACGGCTTCGTTTGAGTCCCATAGTGTTCAGAGCCATTTGAACCATTTGAACGGCTTCGTGCGCTTTCAGTGATACTGGAATCAGATTTGCAATACAATTACATTTGATAGGAAGGGTACGTTTTCATTACTACTTAAGGTATCGAATTACTTTATTATTCGATAAGGATACAAGCTAGTAATGAATTAAAATTTGTACCCAGGCCAAGATTTGATCCTAGGGTTCCTGCAGACAAGACAAACGCGATGAACACTGCACCGCCGTGGCACTGCAGCTACCACTGCTGCACAGACCTTCCGAGTCCAGTGCTCTCCTTAACACTAATTTCAGTTCACACCTTCAGCTCATTTTTCTCCTGGGACAATTTTCGATTTACTCGTACACTAGCTTCTATTCTTATCGAAAATAAAGTTGAGACTCGTACGTCTCCAGAGAGGTCATTAGATTCAGGAAGATCATTCCTTAGATCAATACATTATTATTGTTTATATTGTGTTCATATGGAAGTTTCTACCGATGTTCACAGGTTTTTGATGCCTGATTACATTTTAACTAAGTTAGTTGATGTGCACCATATTTCTGGGGAGTGACGACGCAACAGTCGAGCAGCGAGGGGCCTCCATACGTAACTATTTCCAGGCAAATTATGTCACATTTCAAAGACTACATCGTCATCTTAGTGAAACAAGATACAAAGCGACTAAGAACCGGTAAACCTCACTGTGTGCGAACTGTTCGATTTGAGGAAGCTGTGTTACAGCTAACTAAACATAACCCCGCCAACCGCACCCTATCCATAGCCAAGAAACTAAATGCCTCCAATGTCAATGCGTGAGAGGGGGTTTCCAACCATTCAGGTATCAGAGGGTACAAAACTTTCAGCTGATGACATTCCGCAGGGCGTAAGCTTGTGGGGGGAGATAAGAGTTCGTCGCACGAGAGACACTGATATACATTTCAGATGAGCTGATTTCCACTTTGACTAATGCGCATTCATTATTCGTGAAACACGTGATTGTTTATAGTGAGTTAGGCAGCAATTAGCACGTAGATGCCAGTTGTGCAATAGTGTAAACAAATGACATTTTAAGCAACATCTGTAAAACAATATTCGTCACGCGGCATTTAGAACGTCACTACCATCAGAAGGTTCGTGGATCCTGTCGGAGAAACGGTGAAACTGTGCCATTATTCTTACATAAAAAAGTGCTTTTCTTATCCCCTCTAAACACTCTAAAATTTTGTACTCCAAATTTTTTTAGGCGACATATCGACAGTACCCATAGTTTTCCCTAATATGTAGGGTTTTAATAATTCTATTTTGTTTGATGCTTTCGTTGCGTATTTAATGCAGTCATTGGTTTAAGTTACTACGTCGAATTTACGTAACAAAACCAACATTGATTAAGTATTTCTAGCATCACATTAATATATGGCAGCATAGAAGATTAGATACATCATAAAATTCTTGAAACGCTCAATAAAAAGTAGTGATCAGAATTCAATATTTGATTTCTTTTTTGTCAAATGTGTGTGAAATCTCATGGGACTTAACTGCTAAGGTCATCAGTCCCTAAGCTTACACGCTACTTAACCAAAATTATCCTAAGGACAAACACATACACACATGCCCGAGGGAGGACTCGAACTTCCGCCGGGACCAGCCGCACAGTCCATGTCTGCAGCGCCCCAGACCGCTCGGCTAATCCCGCGCGGCATTTGATTTCTGATACGCCTGAGTGTATCTGTGGATCATTAACAGAGATCAAAAGTGGTGCCCTTATACAAAGAATGATAAGATATATCTTGAAATGAATGCGAAAGAAGTGGATTGTTAATGAATTGTTCTGTAACTGAACGCAAGAAATGTGTTCTGGCTGTGCCTTCTTGTAATATTTTGTAGTTCCTTACTGGATGAGAAGAGGGTGGTATGACAGGTGGGTGGCCGGTTTCCTCTCACTACAACACAAAGTGCCCACGTGGATAAATTACACTTTATTACAGGAACCAGTTGAGTATTTAACTTCAGTTATGTCCAGTTCTGTGGTTAACAGCAATCAAATAATATGTACTGATTCTTGAATGGTGTGGACGATCGGTTCTAGGCGCTTCAGTCTGGAACCGCGCGATCGCTACGGTCGCAGGTTTGAATCCTGCCTCGGGCATGGATATGTGTGTGATGTCCTTAGGTTACTTAGGTTTAAGTAGTTCGAAGTTCTTGGGGACTGATGACCTCAGATGTTAAGTCCCATAGTGCTCGGAGCCATTTGAACCATTTTTTGATTCTTGAATCTTGTCCGTGTCCAACCATATACAGCGACTAACGTACCCTCACAGCTCACTGAGCTGCGAGGCGACAACTATCACTGTGGGCGACTAGAGCACAGTGTGACGCATTGAGGTGCAATGCGAACTGAGTCCAGATACGACGTGCTGAGGTTATGAGATTGAGAAATTGAGACAGCTCGGTCGCCGGCGGCGGCCTAAGAGCACAGTGTCCAGGGGGCGTTATCGGCGCGTGCCCTGAGAGCGTGTCTTGGTCTTCTCTTGTCATAGGTCCGCTTAGTTCAGCGCCTGCTATAAAATCTTTGATATTGCCGACTGGTGTGCTGGCGAAGGCGTAAGCACGCTCATTCCTGCCCCTCCCCCCCCCCCCCCCCCCTCCTGGACGTAGAGATGAGCCAGGAGCCACAGATGTGGAGGACGGCGTACTCCCAGCTGTATCCCGCCATCTGGCTTGGGAGGGCAGAGGAACGTCCTCCCGAAAATACTGCTCAGGATACATGTCCAGTCCTGAGGGTGTTTCCTGGAGCGACGGCGACGGCGATGGCGACAGCGATGGCGGGTCCAGGCCCATCAGTTCGGAGAGCGGCGACGGAGGAGGCGAGGGCACGACGTCTGGGGGTGACTCGGCGGCACCAGCTGGCGGCTGCGAAGGGGGGTGAGGGGGGGGGGGGCGTGAGGCCGCCATACTGCGATTATATACATATATGCGCCAAAGGGTTTCCGAATCTCGCCTCGCTCCCAGTGCTGACGTCGGCTAAAAGCCCTGTAAAGAACAAGATCATGCTTTGCAAGCTATACTTGCGGAGCTTCGGCGGCACCGGATGTTGCGGTAGGTGGAGGAAGTGCAGCAGCGTCCGATGGCGGCAGCCACGGAGAAGTTCGGCCGGTGATGGTCCGTCGGGTGAGTGGGAGCGATAGAAGGCGAGAAAGAACTGCAGTGATTGTTCCCGTGCGTGGGATGTGCGAAGCTTGGCCATTAGTTGTCTAAAGCTGCGTACGAAGTGTTCTGCTCCCCCGTTGACCTGAGGGGTGAAACACCCACTTGTTAGATGACGAATGCCATTTCGTTCACAAACCGGTTCACAGTCATGTGACGTGAACTGAGGTCCTTTGTCCGTAACAGTGACTTCAGGCAATCCTTCAATGCAAAAAATTGAGAACAACACCTGATTGGTGCTACATGACGTGGTAGAGTTCATAGGCACCGCAATTGGTAAAAGAGTCTACCACAATAGGGCCATTAGTGTTCCAGAATGGTCCAGCAAAGTCAATGCTCATACGCTGCCATGGCGATTGAGTCTTAAGCCAAGCTACCAATGTCTGTGGCGGAGCTTATTGGTTGTCCGCGCATGCGCAACACTTTGACGCTGTTCAATGTGGGCGTGCATGCCCTGCCAAGTACAGCGCCGGAGCGCTATCTGTTTAGTGCGACCAGTTCCCAAATGACCTTCGTGGAGCAGTTGTAACACATACTTTTGGAACGGAAACGAGCACATGCGACTGTCCACTATCGGACTGTACTATGATCACAACTTGATGTACTGAAAGGTTATGCCGACGAACAAAGTATCGGCGTACTACTGAATTCTGAACACTGTTCTAGGCGCTACAGTCTGGAACCGTGTGACCGCTACGGTCGCAGGTTTGAATCCTGCCTAGGGCATGGCTGTGTGTGATGTCCTTAGGTTAGTTAGGTTTAAGTAGTTCTAAGTTCTAGGGTACTGATGACCTCAGATGTTAAGTCCCTTAGAGCTCAGAGCCATTTGAACCATTTTTTTTAACACTGTTCAATGATCGAGGCCAAGACGTGCGAATGTAATGCTACAAAATCTTGAGATCAGGGTCCGCTTCCGTGGCCTGTGGAATTTTTCTGTAATTCAGTGGAAAAGATTGCAGGAGTTCAGAGTCTGCCCATCGATCTGGCAAGAAGATGTGTCAGAGGAATCAAAATCAGAGTCAGGCCGATCGGAAGGCGAGAAAGGGCGTCAGCATTGCCTTGCTTTGTCGTAGCTCTCTACACAATTTCGTACTGATACTGGTGTAGACGTAAAGCCCATAGTTGCAATTTTTGAGCAGTACGTGTAGGAAACGTCTATGACGGATGAAACAAGGACTGCAGAGGTTCGTGATCCGTCAATAAACAGGACTTGCGGCGGAACAGATAGTGATGAAATTTGTCACACCATACACAATAGCGAGAGATTCTTTTTTAATTTGTGAATAATTGCACTCAGTTTGAGTTAACAACTTTGAGGTAAAAGCAATAGGTTTGTTTTGTGCACTGGAGAGAGCATTTTTGTGTTACTGAAATGCGTCGTGACATTCTTTGATCCACACGAAATGCATATCTTTCCGAAGCAGGCGATGCAATGGGGCAGCGATGTGTGAAGTTTTCGGAACCAAACGAATGTTGTATGTCAACTTTCCTAGCAGTGACTGCAGTTGAGATACCTGGGAGAAACACGCAGGTCACGGATTGCAAGCAAGTGAGATTGGAGGGGGTGCACACCATGACTGTTTATCACATGACCTACGTACTGTAGTTCTGTCTGAAAAAAGCCACACCTTTTCAGACAACACTTGAGTCTTGCATCTGACAACACTCGAAAAAGATACGCAAATTGGTAATATGTTCCTCTGGTGAACGACCTGAGTCGACAATATCGTCAAGGTTGTTCGAACAGAACGACACTTGAACAGCCAGTTGGTTCAAGCAACGTTGAAAAATGGCGGGCACGGAGTTACTGACGAAGGGCAAACGCAAATGCTTGAACAGGTCTACGTGTGTATTAACAACGAACACTTTCTGTGATTCTTCCTCTAGTGGTATTTGCAAATAAGTATCACGCAAATCTATCTTAGAAAAGTAACGGCCTGCGCCAAGCTTGTCCATAAGTTCCTCCGGGCGAGGAAATGGATAAGTGTCAATTATTGTCTGTGGATTGACTGTAGTTTTGTAGTCAACACAAATATGAATGTGACCAGAAGGCTTGGGCATCAGAACCAATAGACTTGCCCACTGACTAATTTTTATGGGAGCAATTACACCATTGTCTTGTAATTCTTTTAATTCACTTGCTACTTTGTCTCGCAAAGCAATGGGAACAGGTCGAGCGTGGAAAAACTTAGGCCGTGCGCTGTCTTGCAGGGTAATGTGCGCTACAAAATTTATGGCTTTTCCAAGTCCATCAGAAAAGAGTTCCGGAAATATTTTAAGAAAACTATATTCACTGTCTTTCGTACTAAAGGCAGTCAATGAAAGTACATTGTCTTGGATGCTAAGGCCATACAAGTCAAACAAATCTAAGCCAAAAATATTTTCACTGTCTCTTGACTGCAACACAGTAAATTTCACTGTCATAGTGTGAGATTTGTAAGTGGCAGGCAAACTACACTCTCCTATTACTGAGATTTCCTGTCCGTTGTAAGGAGTGAGGGGCGTGCTACATTTTGACAGGCGTGGCACGATTAAGTAAAGTTACAGAGGCACGTGTGCCCAATTGAAAGTCAACACGACGCAAGGAATTCCTTCCGCCGCCGAGCAGTGTGTCAGCAGTGCGCAAGTAGCAGCATTACTACATTTACTAGGCAATCTTGTATTTTAATAACCGTTTAAATTTTGTGTCGAATTGTTTGTGCTCTCTGTAGATTAGTTCAGACGTTCTTTGCACAACAGTTTTTGGCATGGATAGGGACTGCAACTGCTGTGTTCGGATGCAGGCTGAGTTGGCATCCCTTCGCTCCCAGCTTCAGGCAGTGTTGGCTTCGGTCTCACAGCTTGAGGCTGTTGCCAATGGGCATCACTGTGGGGGTCAGGATGGGGGTTTGTTGGGGACGGCCAGCTCGTCCCACGCATCCCCCGATGGGACTACGACTGTGGCTGCCCGGGATACTGCCCACATTGAGGCTGATACCTCACTTGTGGTAGAGTGGGAGGTCGTCTCGAGGTATGGCAGGGGGCGAAAGACATTCTGGAGGGCTGATCGGAAGGCATCTCCAGTTTGTCTGACGAACCGGTTTCAGGCTCTGTGTCAGGCTGATACTGATCTTCAGCCGGACATGGCTGCTTGTCCTGTTCCAGAGGTTGCCCCTCAGTCTGCAAGATCCGGGCGGTCGCAGAGGGTGGACTTACTGGTAGTTGGGAGCTCCAACGTCAGGCGCGTAATGGGACCCCTTGGGGATATAGCAGCAAGAGAGGGGAAGAAAACCAATGTGAACTCCGTGTGCATACCGGGGGGAGTCATTCCAGATGGGGAAAGGGTCATTCCGGATGCCATGAAGGGTACAGGGTGCACCCATCTGCAGGTGGTCGCTCATGTCGGCACCAATGATGTGTGTCGCTATGGATCGGAGGAAATCCTCTCTGGCTTCCGGCGGCTATCTGATTTGGTGAAGACTGCCAGTCTCGCTAGCGGGATGAAAGCAGAGCTCACCATATGCAGCATCGTCGACAGGACTGACTGCGGACCTTTGGTACAGAGCCGAGTGGAGGGTCTGATACAGAGGCTGAGACGGTTCTGCGACCGTGTGGGCTGCAGATTCCTCGACTTGCGCCATAGGGTGGTGGGGTTTCGGGTTCCGCTGGATAGGTCAGGAGTCCACTACACACAGCAAGCGGCTACAAGGGTAGCAGGGGTTGTGTGGCGTGGATTGGGTGGTTTTTTAGGTTAGATGGCCTCGGACAAGTACAAAAAGTGCAGCAGCCTAAAAGGGTGTGGGGCAAAGTCAGGACATGCGGAGGCCAAGCAGCAATCGGTATTGTAATTGTAAACTGTCGAAGCTGTATTGGTAAAGTACCGGAACTTCAAGCGCTGATAGAAAGCACCGAAGCTGAAATCGTTATCGGTACAGAAAGCTGGCTGAAGCCAGAGATAAACTCTGCCGAAATTTTTACAAAGGCACAGACGGTGTTTAGAAAGGATAGACTGCATGCAACTGGTGGTGGCGTGTTTGTCACTGTTAGTAGTAGTTTATCCTGTAGTGAAGTAGAAGTGGATAGTTCCTGTGAATTATTATGAGTGTAGGTTACACTCAACAACCGAACAACTGAGAGAAAATTTGGAATACATTTCACATAAATTTTCTCAGCATGTTATAGTCTTAGGTGGAGATTTTAATTTACCAGATACAGCCTGGGACACTCAAATGTTTAGGACGGGTGGTAGGGACAGAGCATCGAGTGACATTATACTGAGTGCACTATCCGAAAATTACCTCGAGCAATTAAACAGAGAACCGACTCTTGGAGATAACATCTTTGACCTACTGATAACAAACAGACCCGAACTTTTCGACTCTGTAAGTGCAGAACAGGGAATCAGCGTTCACAAGGCCGTTGCAGCATCCCTGAATATGGAAGTTAATAGGAATATAAAAAAAGGGAGGAAGGTTTATCTGTTTAGCAAGAGTAATAGAAGGCAGATTTCAGACTACCTAACAGATCAAAACGAAAATTTCTGTTCCGACAATGACAATGTTGAGTGTTTATGGAAAAAGTTCAAGGCAATCGTAAAATGCGTTTTAGACAGGTACGTGCCGAGTAAAACTGTGAGGGACGGGAAAAACCCACCGTGGTTCAACAACAAAGTTAGGAAACTACTGCAAAAACAAAGAGAGCTTCACTCCAAGTGTAAACGCAGCCAAAACCTCTCAGACAAACAAAGCTAAAGGATGTCAAAGTTAGCGTAAGGAGGGCTATGCGTGAAGCGTTCAGTGAATTCGAAAGTAAAATTCTATGTACCGACTGGACAGAAAATCCTAGGAAGTTCTGGTCTTACGTTAAATCAGTAAGTGGTTCGAAACAGCATATCCAGAAACTCCGGGATGATGATGGCATTGAAACAGAGGATGACACGCGTAAAGCTGAAATACTAAACACCTTTTTCCAAAGCTGTTTCACAGAGGAAGACCGCACTGCAGATTCCTTCTCTAAATCCTCGCACAAACGAAAAAATTGCTGACAGCGAAATAAGTATCCAAGGAATATAAAAGCAACTGGAATCACTTAACAGAGGAAAGTCCACTGGACCTGACGGGATACCAATTCGATTCTACACCGAGTACGGGAAAGAACTTGCCCCCCCCCCCCCCCCCCCTTCTAACAGCCGTGTACCGCAAGTCTCCAGAGGAACGGAAGGTTCTAAATGATTGGAAAAGAGCACAGGTAGTCCCAGTATTCAAGAAGGGTCGTCGAGCAGATGCGCAAAACTATAGGCCTATATTCCTGACATCGATCTACTGTAGAATTTTAGAACACGTTTTTTGCTCGCGTATCATGTCGTTTTGGGAAACCCAGAATCTACTCGGTAGGAATCAACATGGATTCCGGAAACAGCGATCGTGTGAGACCCAACTCGCTTTATTTGTTCATGAGACGCAGAAAGTATTAGATACAGGGTCCAAGGCAGATGCTATTTTCCTTGACTTCCGGAAGGCGTTCGATACAGTTCCGCACTGTCGCCTGATAAACAAAGTAAGAGCCTACGGAATATCAGACCAGCTGTGTGGCTGGATTGAAGAGTTTTTAGCAAACAGAACACAGCATGTTGTTATCAATGGGGAGACGTCTACAGACGTTAAAGTAACCTCTGACGTGCCACAGGGGAGTGTTATGGGATCATGGCTTTTCACAATATATATAAATGACCTAGTAGATAGTGTCGGAAGTTCCATTCGGCTTTTCGCGGATGATGCTGTAGTATACAGAGAAGTTGCAGCATTAGAAAATTGCAGCGAAGTGCAGGAAGATCTGCAGCGGATACGCGCTTGGTGCAGGGAGTGGCAACTGACCCTTAACATAGACAAATGTAAGGTATTGCGAATACATAGAAAGGAGGATCCTTTATTGTAAGATTATATGATAGCGGAACAAACACTGGTAGCAGTTACTTCTGTAAAATATCTGGGAGTATGCGTGCGGAACGATTTGAAGTGGAATGATCATATAAAATTAATTGTTGGTAAGGCGGGTGCCAGGTTGAGATTCATTGGGTGAGTCCTTAGAAAATGTAGTCCATCAACAAAGGAGGTGGCTTACAAAACTCTCGTTCGACCTATACTTGAGTATTGCTCATCAGTGTGGGATCCGTACCAGATCGGGTTGACGGAGGAGATAGAGAAGATCCAAAGAAGAGCGGCGCGTTTCGTCACAGGGTTATTTGGTAACTGTGATAGCGTTACGGAGATGTTTAGCAAACCCAAGTGGCAGACTCTGCAAAGAGGCGCTCTGCATCGCGGTGTAGATTGCTCGCCAGGTTTCGAGAGGGTGCGTTTCTGGATGAGGTATCGAATATATTGCTTCCCCCTACTTATACCTCCCGAGGAGATCACGAATGTAAAATTAGAGAGATTCGAGCGCGCACGGAGCCTTTCAGACAGTCGTTCTTCCCGCGAACCATACGCGACTGGAACAGAAAAGGGAGGTAATGACAGTGGCACGTAAAGGCCCTCCGCCACACACCGTTGGGTGGCTTGCGGAGTGTAAATGTAGATATAGATATAGATGTAGAAGGAATTTGTAGCGCTACAAATAGTTTGTAGGGATGGCGTCGCACTGCACGGGGCGAGATGCCGGCGATACCTTACTTGAATTACTGCTAGAACCTGTAGTCGGTTTTGAAAGCACCGCATTCACTGAAAGTGCATGAGACCTGTTTTTGCCAGAGCGTCCAGAATTGGCGTTCTTTTGTAGTTGCAAACAATCTGCATGGACATGGCCTTTCTTTCCACATGAATATCATATCGCGTTGCATAGCGGGCAATCTTGCCGCTTATGGCGAGCAAGATAGCGAAGGCAAGACTTCACTAGATTTACAGGCCTGACTACATACTTAGCAGGCTGTCTGCGCGTCTGTGTGTGCGCTCGTTGTGGGGGATGAGGCAATAGGCGACTCGACCCGACAAATCGGGAACTGATCAAATTCATCGGCGGCTAAGGCGGTGGAATCGATTTGTTCCAATATTTGCAACACTTGATGGAGCAGAGGATCTGAGTACTTGAGAATCAGTTCTCCAGTTCTGCTATCAGGGATACTGTATGTGACCGCATCACGGATCATCATGTCATTATGAAAGTCGTCACAACAGCACCTGAATTAGTGAGAATCTGTAAGTCGGTATACTAGTGACGGTGGGTGTGTTCGGTTTTTTCTTAAGGCGAATGAACTGAAATCTGGGTGCCGCGACTTGAATCTGCTGTTCGCAATGCTTCATCTTAGTAGAGTGCGTCGGGAGGAGACGTAGGGAAGAGTTTTTGAATTATACGAAACACAGGGTCCCACGACGGTCAGAAAATAGTGAGATTTCTCAGTAGTTTGAATTCACTGAACTTGGCTGTGGACCGGGAACTAGGTGAGATATTTCAGCCATTCTTGTTCTTTTTCCTGTTTGGTAGTCTGCCTGCTTAACTGGGTGCAAGCAGGCCCGGGTTCGATCCCCGGCCGGCTTAGAGATTTTCTCCGCTCGGGGACTGGGTGTTGTGTTGTCATCATCATTTGATCCTCATCACCGGCGCGCAAGTCTCCCAATGTGGCGTCGAATCAAATAAAACTTGCAGTTCGCGGCCGAACTTCTCCGAATGGGGCCTCCAGGCCAACGATGCCATACGCTCATTTCAACGTTTTCTTTTCTTGTTTGGTGCCACTTGTTGGGTCGGTTGGTTGGCCGGTTGGGCAGCCGACATAGCTTGTGCGGTCAGCAATTGCTCCACAGTCAGTGTGGCAATTTACTGGTTCTGAAACTGAAATCTGATTTAGTTTCAGAGCAGGAGCAGTCTGCGGCTGATGCACAGGGCAAATAGAAAAAGCAATGTGCAAAGCCTGCGAAAAGAGAAATATATTATTTCTGCAGCTCCCCTCTTGTAATACACGCAACAATAATAATAAGTTAGCAAATAGAATGTCTGTAACGACAGCTCCCCTGCAGCAACCTAGAACACATGAAAATCAAACAAAACTTGATCAAACTCGTCACCAATTGTTGTGGCTGTACCCTCTTGAAATGTTTTGTGATTCCTGGCTGGATTAGGAGAGGGTGGTATGATAGGTACGTGGGAGGTATCCTCTCACTACAACACATAATGTGCACGTGGTTGAAATATACTTTATTACAGGAACCAACTGAATACTTGACTTCAATAACGTCCAGTCTGAATTTCTATGGTTAACAGCAATCAAATAACACGTACTAATTTTTGAATCTTGTTCATGTCCATCACACAACTATATACAATGACTAATGTTCCCTCTCAGTTAAGGTGCGAAGCAACTACTGTCACTGTGGGAGACTATAGAGCAATGCGACGTATTGTGGTGCAATGCGAACTGAGTCCCAGTGCTACCTTCTGAGGTACTGGGATTGAGAGGCTCAGACAGGTTGGTCGGCGGCGGCGACCTATATGAACGCTGCCCAGGGGCCGTTGTCGGTGTGAAGCCTGGCGGAGTGTCTTGCTGTTCTCTTGTTACAGGCGCACCTAGTTCAGCGCCTCCTACACAATGTTTCCTAATGCCCACCGGTGTGCTTCCGAAGGCGTACGTCAGCACAAAATGATTCTATAAGCCCACAAAAGTACTCAAGCCTGCAAATAAGGAATTCGGTTTGACGGCTAGCATTCGGGACACCTCATAACTTTTTTTGGAAGCTCAGAAACTACTTTATTCTTCGGAAAGTGTAATATATTGTAATTTACAACAAGATGATGTGAAAAGTTCATATACGACTCTGTAATCACCTTCCACAACGTAAAGTCGCCACTACAATTAAGTCTGATCAATACTAGTACACTGAAATGATTTCACCCAAATGTTTATTCATTGTGGAATCTGTGGTGTCACCGCCAGACACCACACTTGCTAGGTGGTAGCCTTTAAATCGGCCGCGGTCCGTTAGTATACGTCGAACCAGCGTGTCGCCACTATCAGTGATTGCAGACCGAGAGCCGCCACACGGCAGGTCTAGTCTAGAGAGACTCCCTAGCACTCGCCCCAGTTGTACAGCCGACTTTGCTAGCGATGGTTCACTGTCTACATACGCTTTCATTTGCAGAGACGACAGCTTAGCATAGCCTTCAGCTACGTCATTTGCTACGACCTAGCAACGCGCCATATTCAGTTACTATTGAGATTGATATTGTGAATCATGTACTTTCAAGAGCGACGTTCATCATTAATGGATTAAAGTTAAGTATCAAACCAATTACGTCCGCTTTCTGAATTCTAATACCCTGTCATGTTCCAGAACTCACGTCAGTATAGTCCTTCCCTCCTCGCGCCAGCCTGCGTGAGCTAAAACGCGTGCATTTCGGCCTCCATTCGTAACACGATGTTGGCTCTTCTGCCAGCACAACAGAATCTCCACAATAGCACTGACCACATCCAGAAAAAGGCAGTGTCCTCTAAAAACACGTCTCTAGTAACTAGCACTTAACCAAATCCGGAACAGAACTTCTTCTTCTTTTCAGCAATCACACGCCCTGTAGACGACGAGCTGCATCAAAGATCTGCTTCTATCCCTCGCTGTCTCTCTCCAACCTGCGTGGATTCCTAAAGCTTCGACGTCCTTCTCTATGTCATCTTTCCACCGTGTGCGAGGACGGTCCAATGGTTGTGTTGTTTAGAGAGTGTCCTCGAACCCCTCAGGAATTCTGTTGCTTTCCATTCTAGCCACATGCCCCGCCCATTTGCAGTTTTCTACTTTTTAACTTCTTAAAGACAATGGGTTGCTTCATTTAGTGATAAATTTCAGTGTTCTTTCGAACTCTCCAGATGTCATTCTCCAATACAGGTCCCGAGATTTTTCTCATCGATTTTCATTCTAAAGCATTCAGCTTTTCTCTTTCTTTCTTGGTAAGCATCTAGCTTTCCGGACCGTACGGTACTACTCGGGAGATAGTTTACGAAAAGTCCCATTCTGGTGGCACTGTACCTTAAAAAAAAATGGCTCTGAGCACTATGGGACTTAACATCTGAAGTCATCAGTCCCCTAGAACTTAGAACTACTTAAACCTAACTAATCTAAGGACATCACACACATCCATGCCCAAGGCGGTATTCGAACCTGCGACCGTAGCGGTGACGCGGTTCCAGACTGAAGCGCCGAGAACCGCTCGGCCACCAACGGCCGGCACTGTGCCTTCAGCTCTTCTCCTGTTTCACTGAGCAAGACTACATGATCTGCGAATGTCAGCAGTTTTACTTCACTGTGCTCGTATCGGACAACTTTCTCCAATGCAAGGTCGAAGAAACCAAATGAAAGAGTATCTCCTTGTCGTATTCCTGTTTTGATTGAGAAGTTAGAGGATATGGATCCTCTGAACTCCACTACTGCCTGTGAGCCATCGATGCACAGTTGTATCATCCTAATCATTTTGCTGGGAATCCTAAATTCTTTTAGTGTGTTATAGTGGCTACTTCTGTAATTCTGTGGATAATGTCATAGACTCGCTGAAAATCATTAAACAGAGAGTAAATATTCCCTTCAGATTACCACTATTTCTCAAAGATCTGCCGTAGAGCAAACAGATTGTCATCTGTGGAACTGTTTGTTCGAAATCCAGCCCGGTATTCTTGGATAATGTTTTCTGTATAAAACTTAATGTTTTCGAGAATGGTCATTGACAGAACTTTGTATGTTATGTTTAGCAGGCTGATTCCTCTGTAATTTCCACATTCCATTTTAATTCCTCTCTTGTGTATGAGCAAAGTTATTGCAGTTTTCCAGTCTTCAGATAGAGTTTCAGTTTTACAGATCGTTGTGATAAGGTTACAGATTTCATGTAGTTTCTTTCCACCCTCTTTTAACATCTCTGCTGACAACTGGTCCTCGCATGTAGGCTTGTTGTTTTCCAGCTTTTGAATGGTGTACACTATTTCCTGTTCGGTAATGCTGTATTCGCCAGTATTACTGCTGTTACTCTCGATCGTTACGTAATTGAATGTTATGTGAGGGTCAGTGCAATATAAAATTTCTCAGAAATACTCTTTCCATCTTGCTAGAATATCTTACAGCTGTGCTACCAAGTTTTGATTTTTATCTTTTATGAATAGGTTTTCATTTGGAAACCTCTCTTACGACTAAGAACAGAACATGGACTCGAGTATATCGGCGAATTTTCAAATAAAAAGGAGCTCATTGTTTGCAACCCGCAAATAATACCCACTGGTTAGTGTGAAGGCGCCACAGTGGAACACGTGGTCTCAAGAGCGGCCAATAGTAGTGCCCCTGATCATGTATTTAAGCGCCTGCCTCTCTCTCTCTCAGCGAGTTCTCCCCCCATCTCCTCAGCCACTGGCCTCTTTGTTCTCCCCTCTCCCCCCCTTCACCCTTCCACCCCTCTTGGCAGGTCCCCGGGCTCGCACACGCTTCATGGACATTCGCGCGCTAGAGATCATCTCCGTCAGTGTCTCGTGTGTGTCGTCGTGTTTAGTGTTCAGTGTTCTCCGTCGCTCTCCATCGTTCACCTGTGCCATCGCCATCTTCAGTGTTTGTGCGTCGTGTCAAAAGTTTATAGTGTGGATTATCGTCGAGTGTGAACGGCTCCGTGTTTGTCTTTATGTGTCTACTGTTTTATTACCCACCATTATGTCACTTATGTGTATTCTTTCTGTTGTGGACTGACAAGACAGCCAGTCCACAGTGACGGGTAACCGAAAGGCACGCGCTTAAACTCACGCAGGCTGGCGTGAGGTCTGAAACAGGATACGTAATGCATGCTATAAAGAAAAAGTACGTAGCTGCTGGAATACTTAACTTTAATGCACAATTGGTGAACATTGGTCTTGTTACTGTACATGCTTCATTAGATACATAGCAAAGGATAAATGGCGCCTTGCTAGGTCGTAGCAATTGACTAAGCTGAAGGCTATGCTAACTATCGTCTCGGCTAATGAGAGCGTAATTCTCAGTGAACCTTTCCTAGCAACGTCGGCTGTACAACTGGGGCGAGCGCTAGTAAGTCTCTCTAGACCTGCCGTGTGGTGGCGCTCGGTCTGCGATCACTGACAGTGGCGACACGCGGGTCCGACGTATACTAATGGACCGCGGCCGATTTAAAGGCTACCACCTAGCAAGTGTGGTGTCTGACGGTGACACCACACTTTCTGTTGTTTATTTATCTACTCTATGGCTGAAGAGCGGCGTAACATGCTGCTGACAGCCTGCCTGTTCGTACGGGTTTGAAAATAACGATAAAGAAAAAATAAAAAAAAACAAAACATCTCTCAGCGAGCCCCCCCCCCCCCCCCTTTGCCCTTATGAGTCCTCCCCCTCCTTTGGTTCACCCAACCCTTTCGTTTTTCCTCTCCTCCCTCCTTCTTGTTTTTCCCCCTCATCTGTCCAGATCTCCCCCCCCCCCCCCCATTTGCCATTGGCTATGGCGTGTCATCTTTGTGCCGACATTTTAGTGCAGTTTTTACAGTGTGTGTTCAGTGTTATGTGTCTTTTCCGAAGTATTGCGAACGGCCATCATACTGTCGCTGGGTGTGATTTTTATATCTCTTTCCAACAGAAACCAGACTGTCACCATGTTTTTTAACTGTCTGTCTACTGTGTTACCTGTCTGCTTCCTGTGTATTTTATTAGCTTTGCCAACCCTTTTCTTCATGTTTTAACTTTCCACAATTTTCCGCCGTTTTACAATTTAAGTCACCGTTTTATCGCCTGCTTATATTGTTTCTTATCTTCTTCTTACGTTTTAAAAAGTCTGTAGGCTGCAGAGCAGAGTACTAAGCTGCTGCCAACCCGCCCCCTTCTGGGGGAATCGAAATTCAATAAAGGAAAAAAAAAACTTAACCAGTCAGTCTAATCTTGCGTACATCTCTGGACATATCGCCTCACCATAGATAGCGTATTTACTTTCTTGTTCTGTGTACGGGTGGACATGGTTGTCTAGTTAGGTTTTCTAGTGACCCTGTTGTTTCGGTCTTGTCGTTGTTCGTAAGGTCCTTCGTTGGTCGCGTCCGTCCTCTCCAGTTTGTGTTGTTCGCGGGCCGTTCCATGGGTCCCGCCGCGCTTTCCGTCACGTCAAAGCCGCGACCGTTCCGGTCGCAGTTACAACAGTGAATATCGTCGTCTACGAAAAAAATATACTGGGTATAAATTAAAGAGCTGAATAAAGAGGCAGCTTTCAATATATCTTCAGCATCGATATCAGTCAGACGTTTACCAAAAATTCGATACATCCATAGTTAAGAAAATTTAACCATCCTTACTGGTAGCGTCTTCATAAGACCTTTGATTATGTATTGTCTAGGGAGGCATGCAGGTGAACGTGATACCGCCAGAGATGAGTGCAGTCTTCGACATGAGGCTCAACCCGCGCATCGACTTCGACGAGCTGGAGCGCAGGATGCGGCAGTGGTGTTCCGAGGCTGGAGACCAGGTGGAGCTGGACTTCCTGCAGAAGGAGGCGAGGCAGCAGGTCACTGACCTGGGGCCAGACAACGCGTGGTGGGCAGCTTTCCAGAGGGCAGCCGACAAGCTGTAAGCAACAGCTGCTGGCGCGTACACGTTATAAAATGGTTCAAATGGCTCTGAGCACTATGGGACTCAACTGCTGTGGTCATAAGTCCCCTAGAACTTAGAACTACTTAAACCTAACTAACCTAAGGACAGCACACAACACCCAGCCATCACGAGGCAGAGAAAATCCCTGACCCCGCCGGGAATCGAACCCGGGAACCCGGGCGTGGGAAGCGAGAACGCTACCGCACGACCACGAGATGCGGGCATTACACGTTATATCTTAGACCTGATGAAACGACAAGAGTGCTGTACTCCCTACATTAGTCCTAATACTTCAAGACAGTAATTCAAGGTGTTTAAAAACTAGTGTATCCTTATGACAGGCGTTTATTTGCTGCTGCTGGTTAGCTCGCCATGATGCGTTACCGCTATTTCTCGACAAATATTACGTAGTTTTGACATGCAACACTGTAATGTCTCTTGCAGCGGTCTCTCCGCGATATTTTCAGAAATTTTATAAATTATATAATCTCATCAAGATGGCGATTAGCTCAACAATACATACATAAACATCTTCGTTCTTTCCTGGCTAATCGGCAATATCCGAATCCTTCTTTTCATAAGAGAAAAACATAGATCTTAACGATTCCTAAACTTTAATATACGATGATTATCAATGCAAAGTAGTTTCAAGCCCTATTATTCCTTGGAGCTGCATTTACTCCATGGAATAGCTTCTCTGCTATCTATGTTTTTCTCTTATGGAAAGAAGGATTCGGATATTGCCGATTAGCCAGGAAAGAACGAAGATGTTTATGTATGTATTGTTGAGCTAATCGCCATCTTGATGAGATTCTGTATGAGAAGGAATTCAATACATGAACTAAACTAAAGTAAGTGTGTTTGCGTATTATTTAACTGATTATTATTGACAGTGTCTGCTTACTACGCTGTGTTGCACGGGATCAGTGGGGAACGTCTAATTTACGCTGGACGAACCTGCCGTTTTGTATGCTCAAGATAACCAGTTTATTATTTCCAATAAATAGGCTAACACGGTATTACCAGCAGATCTCCGGTCTTTCCCATGTGATCACCGAAAGTTAATAATTATTACAAACGTTTTCAGGAGATCGACTGACAATTTTCGTCGCACCGAGACTTCGAAATTGCTTCACTGCCTTATGGAATTTAAGTTAAGCTCAATTTAATCAGGAATGTGATAAGCCTGCTTTGTGAATGAAAATTCCCTTAATATACGCATGTTTTTTACCATCCTGATCAGTGAAGCTAAATCAGGCCGGTGTGAGAAGGTTTTAAATTTTTGACTCCACAAAAAATATTAAAACATGCAGCATCTCATAATGGAGGTCACTTCAACAACTTGCTCAGTTATTCTCATAAGGTTATTTCTTGAACAGCTTGTACGTAATACAAATACTTTCTTACGTTGATATCCTATCTACTTATTATGAAACATAGACATCTCTCTGGTGAACTCGTTATGTTCTGCTTTTGCAGGAAGCTGAAGATACGAGCTGTATCCTGTCCTGGAACAACTGACGCGCGTTTCCTGCGAAATGTAAGTTGTGCAAAGACTTAAGTCTATTATCAAGTGAAAGCAAAGTGCATTAGGTTTTCACGTCCTCTCGACGACAAGATATATGGATGGTACGGATGGGTAAGGAAACCAGCGTCACCATTTTAAGGGAACCAAACCGGCATTTGTGTCTTTCGATGTAAGGAAGCGACAGGAAACCAATATCTGGACGATTTGACGGGTATATGAACTTGTCTCCATCCCGATGCGAATTTAGAACCTCACCCGCCTCGCTGGCTTGGACGGTAAAATATTAGATGTCACTATCCATTAAAAAGTCACGTTAAAGTAAAAGAGACTACTGTCTAATCTACGCGGGTGTTCAGACACATAAAAATACGAAACTTTTGTTTCGAAACACAAGTAGAGTCTACTAGTTAACTTAAATCTATCGTTTTATCGGCAACCAAGACCAGTTTAAACTGTGTAATGAGCTATTATGAAAACGAGCCCTATAAGGTCCTGTATTGTTCTTTTACATTACGCCGATAAAGTAGCGTCCTACCCACGACCTGATCAAAACGCACTTCCGCGTGACATGACGAATGACGCCTTTAAATATTGTAACGCTAGTTCGACCTTCGTGGTTCAGTTTTGAACTCATTCGTTACTGCCTCACACAACATCTAAGAAATATCTTGCAACAAAATGATGCTTTATACGCAGCATTGTCTTCGTGGTCACCCTTGACTCTTACAGCATCTACATTTTCCTCCAGATTTCTCCAAGCCCCGGCACTTAAAATACTGATTTTCACTACGTAAACAGAATCTCAGAAAAAGAGAGAAAAAAAAGCAAATCACGAAGGAATTTTCCGGAAGGGACGTTCGATAGTTCAAATGGCTCTGAGCACTATGAGACTTACCATCTGAGGTCATCAGTCCCCTAGAACTTAGATCTACTTAAACCTAACTAACCTAAGGACATCACACACAGCCATGCCCGAGGCAGGATTCGAACCTGCGACCGTAGCAGTCGCGCGGTTCCAGACTGAAGTGCTTAGAACCCCTAGGAAGGAACGTAAATCAGTAGTTATCATGTACTTCTACCTACAAACAAAAGTATATTTTCAGAAAAATTGGATGATTTATTGAAGACAACAAACTTCACAACCTGAGCAAGTCAATAACGCGTTGATCCCCTCCCCCCCCCCCCCTCTCCACCGCGTCGAATTCCTATTCTGTGCCAACCTCTTCATCTCAGAGCTGCAGTTGCAACATCATTAGCTATATGTATCCCAGTCTTTGTCTTCCTCTACAGTTTTTTCCTCCACAGCTCACTCTACTACCATGTAAGTTATTTCCTGTTGTCTCAACATGCCCCATCATCCTGTCCCTTCTTACTTTCCGGGTGATCTCCTCAATCGTTACCTTAACAGGCCATCTAATTTTCAACGTTCTTCTGTAACACCGTACCTCAGATGCTTCTATTCTCTTGTGTTCCGGTTTCCCAAGAGTCCATCATGTCACCCTGCCGTACAATTCTGTGCTCTAAAAGAACAATGTCACATGTCTCTTTCTCAAATAAAAACCTATGTGGACTTCCCTTGCCCAGGAATGCCTTTTTTGTCAATGCTAGTATGCTTTTTATGACTTCTATGCTTCGTCTGTCACGGGGTATTTTGCTGCCTAGGTCGCAGTTTCGGTAACTTCATCTACTTCGTGATCACCAATTATGATGCTAAGTTACTCGTAGTTCTCATTTCTGCCACTTCTCAATACTTTCGTCTTTCTTCGAGTAACTCTCAATCAATATTCGGTATTTATTACACAGTTCATTTCGTTCAGCATATCCTGTAACAATTCTTCGCTTTCACTTATCTGCGAATATTTTCATTGACATCCTATCACCCCGGATTTTAATTCTACTCTTGAATATTCCTTTTATTTCCGTTACTGCTTCTACGATGTACAGATTCAACGGTAAAGGTGAAAGACTACATCCCTGTCTCACACCCTTTTTAATCCGAGAACTTCGTTCGTGGTCTACCACTCTTATTGCTCCCACTCAGCTCTTCTACAGATTCTATATTACCCGTCTTTCCCTGTAGCTTACCCCCATTCTCTCAGAATTTCGAATATTTTGCACCCTTGCACTGTCGAACGCTTTTTCCAAGTCGACAGATCCTATGAACGTGTTTGATTTTTGTTTAGCCGCAACGTCAGAATTGCCTCTCTCTGGCGTCTTTACCTTTCCTCAAGAGAAACTGATCGTCATCTAACACATCCTCAATTTTCTTTTTCATTCTTCTGTGTATTCTTATTATCAGCAGCTTGGATGCATGAGCTGTTAAGCTGATTGTGTGGTAATTCTCCCACATGTCGATTCTTGAGAACTTCGTAATTGTGTGGATGACATTTTTCCGAAAATCTGATGGTATGTCGTCTGACACATTCTACACACAAACGTCAATAGTCGCTTTGTTTCCACTTCCCACAGCAAATTTAGAAATTATGATGGTATGTTCTCTATCCCTTCTGCCTCATTCGATCTCAAGACTTTCAAAGTTCTTTTAAATTTTGATTCTAATACTGGATCCCCTATTTCATCTATACTGACTTCTGTTTCTTCTTCTACCATGTCATCAGACAAGTTTTCCTCCTTATAGAGGCATTCAGTGTGCTGTTCTACCTATGTACTCTCTCCTCTGCATTGAACAGTGGAATTCCCACAACACTGTAACGTTGCCACCCTTGCTTTAAATTTCCCTGAATACCGTTTCGACTTCCCTACACGCTCAGTCAGTACTTCCGACTATGTGTTTCTTGAACAGAGTATTCGCTATTTTTATTGATATTTATCACAGAACTCCATTAGCATCTTACCTTTCTAATTCATAGTAACAGACCCACATTCTCCTGTGACCATTTCTTCTACTACTTCCTGCATCCAGGTCATTTGTATATCCGTTTACGTACTGAAGTACCCGTTCAGTGTCCTCATACACGTTACGTATCTCTTTATCTTCAGCTTGCGGCGTCGGCATGCATACCTGTACCATTGTTGTCGATGATGTTTTGCTATCGAATCTGTTAAGAACAATCCTATCACTGAACTGTTCACAGAAAATAACTCTCTGTCCTATCTTCATAACTAAATGTACTTCCGTTACACCATTTTTTGCAGCTGTTGATATTACCCCGTACTCTTCAGACCATAAATATTTATCTTGTTTCCATTTCACTTCACTGACGGCCACTACATCTAGATTGAGCCGTAACATTTCTCTTTTCAGACTTTCTAGCTTCCCTACCACGTTCAAGCTCCTGACATTCCAAGCCCTGACTCTTACAGTGTTATTCCTTCGTTGGTTATTCAGTCTTTTTCTCATGGTTACCTCCCCTTTCCCTGTATCCTCCTGTAGATCCGAATGGGGGGACTAATTTGGAATCTTTTACCAACGGAGATGTCGACACTTTTTCTATTACGGGCTACAAGTCCTCTGGATATTAATTACGTATCTTTAATGCATTGGTTCCATCGTCTTCTGAACAGTCATGCCATTGATCTTTGCTGATTATTAGGTCTTTAGGGACAGTTTCCCACCCCAAGAACAAGACAGTGCCCTGAACCTCTGTACAATCCACCGTCCTCTTGGCAAGGCCGTTAGATGAAAGAGGGTGACTTCCTACGCCGGTTTCTTCGGCCTCCAATGTTGATGATTTGTATTCAGAATTTTGTGTCATTATTTTATGTTTCGTCCCGGAAAGTATTTATGTGAATGAGAAGACAGTGTGTCAACCGCACCGGGTCTACTAGCAAAATATGAAATTTAAAAAGCATGAAATAAAACTTAAATAAAAAAAGACACAAAAAACCCCGATTAGGTAAAAATGTAGTATCTACTGCCCCTTTAAGTTTTACGTAAGCAGGAATAGTTTTATTCAAACGTTGTCTCGTCGGGAGACCGCTAAGTAAACAAAATAAAAACAGAATACATCTAAATATCGTGAAGTACGAAATTTAAGTACAAATCAACTACCTAGGCAGTGTAGATACATGACAAACCAACAATATAAATCTGTGAGTCTAAGTCTTAATTACTTTACTCCGAAAAATTGGAAACGTAGACACATATGTCAACGACGCCTGCCGTCAAACGACTGCCCGTTCGGGTCACTACACCTGGTCAAGCCCTGCAAGCTTCATACGGCGCACCACGCGGTTTCGCCGTGAGTTAGGACGCTATTATCAGGCTACTGTAGGCCGTAGGCCTCGAAACAGAGTAATGCGTGAAACTAAGTTCGCATGTAATTATGTAAGAAATAGGATAAAAAATAAATTGGCAACTCTGTTTTTCAATAATGCTAGTCTAATTAAAGAGAGATTGGTTTTCACATTTTATATAATAATTAATTTTAATATCACCAACTATTTTGAAGCGTGGATGCAGGCTGCGCAAGCCTCGAAGAGAGGGCACCAAACAGAAGAGGCCGCTTATACCCAGCAATAATGAAACTATGCTATTCTAGAAAGCTGCGGCTAACTTTTTTTTATTTACTTTGCGGTCCCCTGACACGACGACAATTGGATCAAAATATTACTACTTATATCAAACTTAATGAGGCAATGCTCATTTTTTTCCTTATTTCATTTTTAGAGCATATTTTTTAATTTGTAATTTACACTACTGGCCATTAAAAATGCTACACCAAGAAGAAATACAGATGATACACAGGTAGTCATTGGACAAATAAATTATACTAGAACTGACATGTGATAACATTTTCACGCAATTTGGGTGCATAGATCCTGAGAAATCGGTACCCAGAACAACCACCTCTGGCCATAATAACGGCCTTGATAAGCCTGAGCATTGAGTCAGACAGAGCTTGGATGGCGTGTACAGGTAGAGCTGCCCATGCAGCTTAAACACAATACCACAGTTCATCAAGTGTAGTGACTGGCGTATTGTGACGAGCGAGTTGCTCGTCCACCACTGACCAGACGTTTTCAGTTGGTGAGAGATCCGGAGAATGTGCTGACCAGGGCAGCAGTCGAACACTTTCTGTATCCAGAAAGGCCCGTAAAGGACCTGTAACATGCGGTCGTGCATTATTCGCAGGGATCGAATGAAGGGTAGAGCCGCGGGTCGTAACGCATCTGAAATGTAACGTCCACTGTTCAAAGTGCCGTCAATGCGAGTAAGAGGTGACCGAGACGTGTAACCAGTGGCACCCCATACCATCACGCCGGGTGATACGCCAATATGGCGATGACTAATACACGCTTCCAATGTGCGTTCACCGCGATGTCGCCAAACGATGGTGCGACCATCATGATACTGTAAACAGAACCTGGATTCATCCAAAAAAATGACGTTTCGCCATTCGCGCAACCAGGTTCGTCGTTGAGTACACCATCGCAGGCGCTGTGATTCAGCGTCAAAGGTAATCGCAGCTATGGTCTCCTAGCTGATAGTCAATGCTGCTGCAAACGTCGTCATGCTGTTCGTGCAGATGGTTGTTTTCTTGCAAACGTCCCCATCTGTTGACTCAGGGATCGAGACGTGGCTGCACGATCCGTTACAGCCATGCGGATAAGATGCCTGTCATCTCAACTGCTGGTGATACGAGGCCTTTGGGATCCAGCACGGCGTTCAGTATTACCCTCCTGAATCCATCGATTCCATATTCTGCGAATCGTCATCGGATCTCGACCAACGCGAGCAGCAATGTCGCGATACGATAAACCGCAATCGCGATAGGTTACAATCCGACCTTTATCAAAGTCGCAAACGTGATGGAACGCATTTCTCCTCCTTACACGAGGCATCACAATAACGTTTCACCAGGCAACGCCGGTCAGCTGCTGTTTGTTTAGTATGAGAAATCGATTTGTAACTTTCCTCATGTCAGCACGTTGTAGGTGTCGCCACCTGCGCTAATCTTATGTGAATGCTCTGAAAAGCTAATCGTTTGCATATCACAGCATCTTCTTCCGGTCGGTTAAATTTCGCGTCTATAGCACGTCATCTTCGTGGTGTAGCAGTTTTAATGGCCAGTAGTGTAAGTTTTATGACTATTAAAATGACGCACCGTGTCAGTCTCGTTATGTTATGTTTGAGTGAAATATCAGCAATAATAAACGGCAGTGTATCTTCGTACACGAGGTGGAGACTTTGAGCCTGTCGTTGTTTTCGCCACTTCCGTGCTGCAGGTGGGCGTGCCGGCGCTGGGTTTCTCGGCCATCAACCTGACGCCGCCGCTGCTGCATGGGCACAACGAGTTCATCAGGGTGAGCACCCTCCTGCAGGGCATCCGCATCTTCCAGGAGCTGCTGCTCGAGCTGGCTAACGTCCCGTAGCACTCTCGCTCCGTACAGACGGCTCACCTGCTGTGCATTGCGATGCAACGACAAATGTACCTCATTCACTATTAAATATAGTATCTACTGCAGAATTCATCACGTTTCTTGGAATGTATTCTTAGTTAAGAGTGTCAGTTATAAGCAAAACACTAAATTGCTTGAGATGGGATTAAGGGAAACAACATTAAGGTGAGGTTTACTATCTTTGGCCAGAAAAAAGCATGTTCTTTGAGAATTTTTTTCTCGGGATGTGTTGCATATATCAATGTCAAATTTGGTCAAAATATTTATTGATACTTCCTCTACAACTTCGAATTTTTTCGATCGGAAATGTCGAAGAGCAAAGGGAGAAGGGCCATCAGAAAGAAACAAAATTTCGATGTAGAACTCCATGCGCGGTATGTCACAGGTCAGCCGGCTCGTCTGAAATCAAAATTGAGTTGACTTTAGCGAAGTATATAAAATTCTTTAGAAGTTGTACCTCGCTTAAGTTATTTGGACCATAGGAAACAAAATTGCTGGCATTTGAAACAAAAATAGAGTTTTTTCATCGATTTTAGGTCTTTGTCGGTCAAGTAAAAGTATTTATAGTTGATGGATCGGAATAAAAGTGGTACAACTCCTACACAAATTATTTAACTTCGTCGTAAATAAAGAATAGTGCCAAATCGGTTGAGTAGATTCGAAATTACCATACCGCACGTTAAAAAAAAAGTCATTTCGAGAAAAACGCGTTTGAAGTTTTGACTACATATAAATGCAATATTATGCAACTTACGTTTAATATGCTATTCCGGGTCCATAAACTAGTCCCTCCTCTTCCTCATAGAGGGCGTTCTGCTCGATCTGGGCTATCCTGCGCTGCTCCAGTCACCAGAATGCAAATGCTTGGGGGGTAACTTCCAAACACACGCGTTCAAATTTTAAGTTGAATTTTCAACTTTTCTAGTCCTGTCTTCCTCAGTTGCGTGTAATATTACGGTATATTGATAATTTTTACTTATGGACCGTCAGACGGTCCATAAGTAAAAATTATCAATATACCGTTTAATTTGAATTATGTGTGTTTCCTCCCAAGCACCGGTACAATAAATCGTCCTCCGAAAGGGCCTCGTAGATTTTGAACTTCTTTGGAGAGCGGCTGGTAGTGTTGATATTCGTCCAGATTTCCGGTAGCCTCTGCAATGCGCCACTTGCACCAACTAGTTTCCCCAACCGGACAATTTCGGTGTTGTGGGTGGTCACCCGTTAGAACAGTTGTGGAAATACGTTGTCTACAGTGCCTTCTTCATCTGTTCCACCGAATTTGAATGCCGTCGGACTGCCAAGCCGTAGTACGTCGTAAGCTCCTTGATCATTTTATCAGTTTTAATCATGGGCAAGCACATAGAATAATTTTTCGCAGCTACGAAGTCGAAATTCCCGGAAAAAACTGGTGCGTGAAACAGGCCGATTTCAGGCAGGTGCAATTCTTTGTTCAACCGCGAATAACAAACATTTCCGTTCTGTATTCGGAAAAACCGTTTCAGGGGTGGATTCTAAACACTTTTGTGGATCCAAAACTTCAATTTAAAAAACTGATATTTTGAACCAAAAGATAGTAGACCTCCACTTCAATAATAGAAAGACTTGTTTGGCTCGATTCACACACAACTGTAACGTCATTGGCTAGAGAGTCTATAGGTCTCGATCTAATACCTCCGTCGGCTGACACTGCGCCCGAGTTTGTAAAATAGCGACATTTTCTGTTGGTGGACTCTCAGTGATTACTCTCATACTGGGTGAAGTAGAGGAAGAACAAATCGAAATCAGTCATAACGGACGTTGACCTATCAGGCACGGCAAAAACGGGCAACAAAATAGGATTTGCGGCCGAAATACCAGTTGTTGTTGGATGTTTTTTGGGGAAGGAGACCAGACAGCGCGGTCATCGGTCTCATCGGATTAGGGAAGGACGGTGAAGGAAGTCGTCCGTGCCCTTTGAAAGGAACCATCCCGGCATTTGCCTGGAGAGATTTAGGGAAACCATGGAAAACCTAAATCAGGATGGCCGGACGCGGGATTGAACCGTCGTCCTCCCGAATGCGAGTCCAGTGTCTAACCACTGCGCCACCTCGCTCGGTGAAATACCAGCGGAAGAAATTTTATTTGCGCGGTTGCATGCCCGAAATTTAATGGACTGAAAAATAGCGATTTGTAAGACATGTAGACTGAACAACAAATGAACTTCTGAATCGAATTGAGCAAAAAATTATGGCGCAATTTCACTGAAAGCAGGGACCGGTTTATAGGACACATCATGAGGCATCAAGGGATTGTCAGTTTGGTAACTGAAGAACGTGTGATGGGTAAAAATTGTGGAGGAATTCCAAGGCTTAAAAACTCTGAACTGGTTCAAATGGATGCAAATTGCGGCAGCTATGGAGAAATGAGGTTTGCGGAGGATAAACTAGCATGGCTACGTGTGGCATATCAATCTTCGTATTGAAGACTACAATAACAGCAACAACAACAAAGAGGTACAACGAACTGGCGGACGGTAGAGCTAAGATTTATAAATACTACAGAATGTCACAAATTGTTTCATCTTGCTATTGACAGAATCGGAAGTTAAACAAAAAAAGGAAGACACACACGCTGCATAAAAGCTGTCACACAAAGATAACGTTTCGCCATTTGTTTCAGGTAAGTGCATAATCTTCTTTCTCCATTGAAATACATTCGAAATAAATGGTTCTAGCTCCGTCATAAGTTTGCATTGAGACGTATATTTTTTATTCCTTGATGGTGACTAATTTTCGTGCTAAAAGTGTGACAAATACAGGCAACAGCCCATGTACAGTCATTAGAGACATACAGTTCTCTAATGTGTGGCGCATTTTGTTGTTGTTAAGTCGGCCTCATACTGCTTCGATTACTGCAGTGGTAGATTCTGTACATGAACTATCGTCTAATTTGTCAACTTATAGCACGAATGGTTTGAAAAGGGGAACAGGTGTCCGAAACTAGTCACCATCAAGAAATAAAAGAAAATATGCTTCTCAATGCAACTTATGACGGAGCTACAACTATTTGTTTCAATTTTCAGACAAGCTACCAACCTATGTTTCACTTGCACCATAATGCAAATTAGCAAAAAATTTTCGTTTCCTCTTTGGTACTATGACTCAAAAATTTATTCTTAGAAATAGGTGCAGTCAGGAGCTTCTGGGACAAGTAGATTACATAACCAGAGCCATTTTACTCCACAATTTTATTAATAAGTTATGTACTAGTCGATGCGATTACGTTGCTTGGCAAGCAGATGTCAGAAAGGAGGTGGCACACAACGAAGTTTACGTTTTCAAGGAACGAACGCAGTGACGGATGTATCTGTACACGAGATATATACGTTGAAAACATTAATTCTGATGCTGAGCCTAATTTTTGGTAATGAAACATCTAAATATGAAGAAACGTTAAGTTCGAACAATACTCCTTAAGACATGGACAGCATATAAAAAGGTTCGTAAGATGTTACTATCAACTATAAATAACGCGAAAAGTACAAGCACATAAACACCAATTCAGTGCCGTTTGTCTGCTTTTGCACACCAGTTTTACTCTAGATAGAACACTTGAAATCTCCGTTCATGTTACTTGGACTGAACAAATCATAAACTGCGGGATTCTTGAGCGCTGTCTCACTAACTCAAAATACGAAATGAAAAATCATAAAACTTGAACACTCTATGAGTTGCACGAATGAGATATTAAAATACGATCTGCAAAGAATCTGACAATCACGACACGATCACGGCTACAGCATTGTTGGCGCCAGTACAGTAAGTGCAAATACATGGAGTCACGTAGTGAGAATGTTTTAACACGCCTTTGACCACGTGGGAGCGTTCAACACCGTTGCTCACGAAGGGTCTGCCCGGACCCCTTTCAGTTTTCGGCTCCGGGGCCGCGTAATCGCACTGGATGATGATGATGGTGATGATGATATTTGGTTTGTGGGGCCTTCAACTGCGCGGTTATCAGCGGTCGTACAAATTCCCAACCTTTGCTCAATCCAATCTCACCACTTCCATGGCTCTGAGCACTATGGGACTTAAGATCTATGGTCATCAGTCCCCTCGAACTTAGAACTACTTAAACCTAACTAACCTAAAGACGATACACAACACCCAGTCATAACGAGGCAGAGAAAATCCATGACCCCGCCGGGAATCGAACCCGGGAACCCGAGCGCGGGAAGCGAGAACGCTACCGCACGACCACGAGCTGCGGACTCGCCACTTCCATGAATGATGGTGAAATGATGAGGACAACACAAACATCCAGCCATCCCTGATCCCGCCGGAAATCGAATCCGCGACCCCGTGCTCGAGAAGCGAGAACGCGACCTCGAGACCACTAGCTGCGGACGTAATATCACTGGACCGGCGTCAAAACAAATACAAGAAATTCAGCAGTGCCTACGAGTATACCCTTCAAATTTCAACCCTCAGGAATCAAAATCGTTGCTTGTAGGGCTGAAAGAAGCATTCAGTCATATCAGTAAACCAATAATGCAAGAAACTGGTCGGAAGTTGGTACACTGTTGAATTACAACACCGAAGCTGGTAACTATTTTATTGAAACCGCAGAAATATATAAGCCTGAGCGAACAATGAGTATGAGAACAGCCCCATTTCTCGTATAAGTAGAGGTACCTACAGAACTTCACGTATTTTCATCGCAAATACAGAAGCGAGGAATCAATTTCGGAAATTTCTAGAAAACTGCCATCAGAAACGAATTACAATCAACCAACTATACTGACTACGGGTATTAAACGTAGAAAACGTATAACCTCGAAGTAGTTTATTGACGTCAGAAATAAATACAAACTCAAAAACACTTTGAATAAAGTGGGCATGTTTTTAGAAATTTAGGAATTGTCCTCGATGGTGAGTGTTCATCGGAGGTGAGGGTATCATCTGGAGTGCCCAGTGTGGTAGGTCCGCTGTTGTTTTCTGTCTACATAAATGATCTTTTGGATAGGGTGGATAGCAATGTGCGGCTGTTTGCTGATGGTGCTGCGGTGTGCGGGAAGGTAACTCTACATATAGATAAATGTAAATTAATGCAGATGAATAGGAAAAGTAATCCTGTAATGTTTGAATACCCCATTACTAGTGTAGCGCTTGACACAGTCACGTCGATTAAATATTTGGGCGTAACATTGCAGAGCGATATGAAGTGGGCCAAGCATGTAATGGCAGTTGCGGGGAAGGCAGATAACCGTCTTCGGTTCATTACTAGAATTTTGGGAAGATGTGGTTCCTCTGTAAAGGAGACCGCTTATAAAACACTAATACGACCTATTCTTGAGTACTGCTCGAGCGTTTGGGATCCCTATCAGATCGGATTGAGGAAGGACATTGAAGCAATTCAGAGGCGGGTTGCTAGATTTGTTGCTGGTAGGTTTGATCATCACGCGAGTGTTACGGAAATGCTTCAGGAACTCGGGTGGGAGTCTCTAGAGGAAAGGAGGCGTTCTTTACGTGAATCGCTACTGAGGAAATTTAGAGAACCAGCATTTGAGGCTGACTGCAGTACAATTTTACTGCCGCCAACTTACATTTCGCGGAAGGACCACAAAGATAACATAAGAGAGATTAAGGCTCGTACAGAAGCATATAGGTAGTCATTTTTCCCTCGTTCTGTTTGGGAGTGGAACTGGGAGAGAAGATGTTAGTTGTGGTACGAGGTACCCTCCGCCACGCACCGTATGGTGGATTGCACAGTACGTATGTAGATGTAGATGTAGACGAAGCAAAACCAACTTATACTGCTGACAATACCAAAATCAGACTTAGAAAAGTAATTAAACTTAAGCACTCCAAAAAATAGAAACAAACTAATATTGCAAACCTCCATCAGAGAATCAGTCTTCTCCGGCTTCACTTTGTGAATCCGCAGCATCACACATCAGATATGGTCGACTTAGTTTTTCACGTTCCTTGCAAACTGCACAGTTACATTTGGTGAATGTATTGTTGGATTTGTCATCCTTTTTTCTATCGCATCTCATTTTGTTTAGGAGTGGCGTATACAGAGAAAGAGCGACTGGTGTCTTCCTTAGGTCCAAGAACTGTCCTTAAGAGACTTCAGGTTTTCCTTAACTTCACTTCAGTCTGCATTCGCTTCATATGAGTTCAGCCACGCTCTGAAAGATTTTTCAAACAATCTGTCGAGACGATTTACCTGTAGCTGAGGTGAATAAAACCCCGCTGTTTATTCCTATCATATCGAGTATTTCAGAAACATATGGCTCTGGCCAACATCAAAAGTACCTCTTTACCGTGGAAGAGTGACAAATTCTCTCAAAACAATCAACTCCTCCTTTAGTCAAATAATAGAATAGAACAACTTTAGCGGTCCGTGTATCAGGATTTGCGGTTCCAGAACCGTGCATCGTGGATAAAAGTAATACGTGGTTGTTCTTCTTTTCAGAATAAGGGGTGAGCATTTGTCGAGATGGTAAACAAATCTTGATTTCACAGGATCTAATCTTTAACAGTGAGCCATCCATGAGGTATTTCTCTTCTGTTTTTCCGCTTGGTGCCAACAAAAGTGAGTTTAAGTTCACTAAGCTTCTCAGCCAATTCGCACGATGCTAACCAGTTGTCGGCTGTTGCATTGCGACTCATATTTTGGTATTTTGTATGTCTTCACATAGGCGAATGACGTAGCATGTTGGCAAAAGAAGGGAGCCTTCCTCTGAATTATACTTTTACCTACGTATGGTATCCCACCGCAAAAATAAAATGTGCGTGCGTCGCAAAGTGACAGTGTCTTCTCTCTATATTTATCGGGTTTTTTATGGATATACATTTTGAAAGGACACCTCCCTCTGAAACTAAGAAGAGTTTCAACGATAGTCAGTACTCGGAAGGGGCAGAATATTTCCAACAGTTTGCATTGAAAATCTTTCACGGTACACGAATGGGTGCTAATTTATAATTTCTCCTTCTCTCGTCGCATGTTTTTGCGTTAGAATCGAATCTTAAATGGATTTGAATAGGTTGTCGGACGTCACACACCTGCAAAACGAAAGATCAAATTTTCTAGAATAAATACCATCAAGATTCACATCATAGTCCTTGGTAGCCTCACAAAGAAAGATTAATCCAATAAGAGCTTTCATTTCTATGTAATCAGTGGCTCCACTGTACAACTTAGATGCCAAAGCCTGTCTCTTACTGATTTCTTCATTAGTGCGATGCACAGTTTTCTGAGTAATATCTTCTCCCACGAATAATTCAACGAAGGAGGAAGGTGTTTTGCCTGTTTGGGCAGCTCCTTTTCCACCAGGAAGGTGAGTAATAATATTTCCTCGGGCAGTTCCGGTTGTACAACTTCCAATGACACCGTCGTCCAAATTGTGTGTCCATTCTTCCCTAAGCGAATTATCTCTCTTCACAGTCGTCTAAACATGGCTGTTGCAATGCAAGAACTCGTCGGATACTGCATCGTCGATTGCAAAATTTCGCCCTCCATTTCACTGTCTGTTCCTTCAGTATCCTAGTCTTCAAGTGGCTCATCTCTCTCTTGTCCCTCCCACTCTGGTATAATTTGCTCCTTACAGATGAAACAAGGACCTTCCCAACGACCTGACATCTTCTCAACATAGGAAAACCTGAAAGAGCAAAACGTTCCATTGAGGCTGGAAAAAATAATACCTTCCCAAAATACCAGTATGGACAAGAAATAACTGTTTCTCATTCCCAGTTTTATCCAGGACGCAGACAGTGAAAATAACATTTGCGTATCTCAAAAGAGTGAAAATCCAAGAGAAAAAACGGTTTCCGTATGTGTCAAATTTTTTACACGGGGTCACACGTGCGGATCGCTCGGAGCCCAACCACTTTTTTCAACAAAAACAATCGAAATATTAAGGGTTGCTGACCTGAGGATCGATGCTGCCTTGTCAGCCAATCAAGCACTACTCAGGAGGAAGCTATTCACAGAAGGGGCACTGGCAAGATGGCGATCGGTCAGAGAGAAAAGTGCTCCTGGAATCCGCCAGAACTCCACGTGGGCAGCGAAAGGTTGGTTTAAGAAGCTGCACTGTCATGTCACGAGTGTGTCTGAAACAACTCATACAAATTGTGATTACTGCTAAAGATATCTCTGAAGCCTTTATTTATGACCCACAGATATACCCTATTAGCTTTCAGTAGAACAAGGAGATTCGTTTATCCTGGCAGTATTTCAAAACTTACGCCGACAAATAAGTGACCTACTAGTTTAGCAACCAAAAATGTAGCACAGCGTAATTTGAAATTTACAGGCCTATTTGTTGTGGATTGGCCAGAGCGCCAACCCACAATGAGAGGAAGCCGAAAGGCACGCGTTAAAGCTCACGCAGGATGGCGTGTGGTCTGGAACAGGACAATGTCTTGAGACTAGCAAATAAAGTACGTAGCTTCTGGAATACTTAACTTTAATCCATAATTGGTGAACATCGGTCTGACGGTACATGCATCACAAGATAAAAAGCAAATGATTATGGCGCCTTGCTAGGTCGTAGCAAACGACGTAGCTGAAGGCTATGCTAACTATCGTCTCGGCAAATGAGAGCGTAATTTGTCAGTGAACCATCGCTAGCAAAGTCGGCTGTACAACTGGGGCGAGTGCTAGGAAGTCACTCTAGACCTGCCGTGTGGCGGCGCTCGGTCTGCAATCACTGACAGTGGCGACACGCGGGTCCGACGTATACTACCAGACCGCGGCCGATTTAAAGGCTACCACCTAGCAAGTGTGGTGTCTGGCAGTGACACCACACTATTAATTTTTAAAACCTTTTTTTCCCAATTCTGCCATGTAATTCTACATTCATCTAGTCAAAGCTAGTGTAAAGAGCGAACCATTCCTTTTGTTCGAAATTGAAGCCAATAGATATTCTGCAGAAGGTGGAAACGCTTCTGTTGAGCGAGATCTACTGTTTGTTTCCGATCCTTCACAATCGACAGTACACAGCCATAGCACTGTAAGAGCCCAGAGTTAAAAATTTAACTGAGTTGATTACATTCTGTAACGGGTAGCTATATCTCTAAGATTCATCAGTTCCTTTAGACTTTGAACTAAACAGTAGTGTTATAACATCAGTTAAAATCAAATGAAGGGGACAAGGGCGACAAAGGAAACTGATAATTACACTACAAAACAGGGAAATTTTCATCAGTTTAAGTGAAATCTGCACCCATCAATGACTGAATATTAATTGAGAGGCAATCTCTTGATTAATAAATTGGATCAAAATCTAACACACTTGAAATCAGCAATAAAAAGTGTTGTTCATGTAGAACGATTACGTAACTCAATATTCAATATCTGGAAAATGTATAGACAAGTAAATGCTGATCAATACCGTTCCCAAGGATATTTTATTTTTCAATACGTCTAATCTTATGGTAACACAAGCAAAATATCTCCATTAGGAAGGATGCAGATATCATACAAGCTGGCTTAAGAACAGTTCTGTAGCTCGAACGAAACTTTGGTCTTGGTTGCAAGGCACTGTGTACATGTTTTAAATGGCACTAGGCAAACTTCTCTTGTTTGCACAGAGACGACAGGTAATTTGGTAAGTATTTTTGGTGTTTCGGAGTCACTGAGACGGCTTTCAGGTAAAGAATTGCTACATTTATTATAAAATCGCCTTTCCGGGCACCGGCCGCCTGAAAGGCGTCGTTGGGTATGCCATTGCACAGTTCGCGCAAGGCAAATGTGTAACTTATTAAAGTGCTCGTGTGCAGTCTCTAATGGTGACTCAGCTTGCAAGACACACACGAGACGCAACCAGACGTACACATATCTGCATACTCTCAGCTTCGTCTATCGATTCATCATCTTCAGCAAGATACACCGTCACTAACGATGTTCCTTAGTAATACGAAACGAGTCACGATATGTAGAAGGGAAGATAAGCAGCTCGCAGAAATTACTTACGTGCACTATTTTAATAAAATGCCGTCACTGATCTGCTACATATAAATTTTGTTTGCAGGGATTAAACTTTACATTACTAAAAAACCGGTACTTTGCAGGAAGATGCTATTACTTGAGATATCTGCTAGCTATCTCCTATTGCTACCATAATTTTTGAAAGAGCGCGTTGGTATTTATCGGCAATATGAATAATGCTACTTTCTTTGTTAACGTGGATTACTATTTCTTGAAACTAGGTAACCACTAGAGCCCAGATTTCCATACTCTATCACATGTTTCAACGTCCATGCATCCATGTAGTACCCTATCACTGAAAATGCATAATGAGGCACCAAAACAATAAAAACATGTGATATCAAAATTCACTTATATCGTTATTCCTATTTCCTTCCAAACCAGTACACAATAGCCAATTTCTCCAAATTTTCATCAGTTAGGCTCATGCATTTATCTGAAAGAACAATTTTGTACACAGAAAATGACCTTCCCTCGACAAGAGAAGTGACAGGGGCACACTTAAATGAAGAAATTTCGGGGAAATTTAGAAACTGAAAATTTTTGAATTTTCAGCATCATATACACTCCTGGAAATTGAAATAAGAACACCGTGAATTCATTGTCCCAGGAAGGGGAAACTTTATTGACACTTTCCTGGGGTCAGATACATCACATGATCACACTGACAGAACCACAGGCACATAGACACAGGCAACAGAGCATGCACAATGTCGGCACTAGTACAGTGTATATCCACCGATCGCAGCAATGCAGGCTGCTATTCTCCCATGGAGACGATCGTAGAGATGCTGGATGTAGTCCTGTGGAACGGCTTGCCATGCCATTTCCACCTGGCGCCTCAGTTGGACCAGCGTTCGTGCTTGACGTGCAGACCGCGTGAGACGACGCTTCATCCAGTCCCAAACATGCTCAATGGGGGACAGATCCGGAGATCTTGCTGGCCAGGGTAGTTGACTTACACCTTCTAGAGCACGTTGGGTGGCACGGGATACATGCGGACGTGCATTGTCCTGTTGGAACAGCAGGTTCCCTTGCCGGTCTAGGAATGGTAGAACGATGGGTTCGATGACGGTGTGGATGTACCGTGCACTATTCAGTGTCCCCTCGACGATCACCAGTGGTGTACGGCCAGTGTAGGAGATCGCTCCCCACACCATGATGCCGGGTGTTGGCCCTGTGTGCCTCGGTCGTATGCAGTCCTGATTGTGGCGCTCACCTGCACGGCGCCAAACACGCATACGACCATCATTGGCACCAAGGCAGAAGCGACTCTCATCGCAGAAGACGACACGTCTCCATTCGTCCCTCCATTCACGCCTGTCGCGACACCACTGGAGGCGGGCTGCACGATGTTGGGGCGTGAGCGGAAGACGGCCTAACGGTGTGCGGGACCGTAGCCCAGCTTCATGGAGACGGTTGCGAATGGTCCTCGCCGATACCCCAGGAGCAACAGTGTCCCTAATTTGCTGGGAAGTGGCGGTGCGGTCCCATACGGCACTGCGTAGGATCTTACGGTCTTGGCGTGCATCCGTGCGTCGCTGCGGTCCGGTCCCAGGTCGACGGGCACGTGCACCTTCCGCCGACCACTGGCGACAACATCGATGTACTGTGGAGACCTCACGCCCCACGTGTTGAGCAATTCGGGGGTACGTCCACCCGGCCTCCCGCATGCCCACTATACGCCCTCGCTCAAAGTCCGTCAACTGCACATACGGTTCACGTCCACGCTGTCGCGGCATGCTACCAGTGTTAAAGACTGCGATGGAGCTCCGTATGCCACGGCAAACTGGCTGATACTGACGGCGGCGGTGCACAAATGCTGCGCAGCTAGCGCCATTCGACGGCCAACACCGCGGTTCCTGGTGTGTCCTCTGTGCCGTGCGTGTGATCATTGCTTGTACAGCCCTCTCGCAGTGTCCGGAGCAAGTATGGTGGGTCTGACACACCGGTGTCAATGTGTTCTTTTTTCCATTTCCAGGAGTGTATCTTTTTGACAATTTCATAAACTCATAATCAGGATTTCACCCCCAAAAAAATTCATTTTGGATTCGCTTGGTTGGTATTTTACAAATAAATGACTGCACGCTTTGTGCTTAGGTCTTCGTGTAGTTTCATGTTTGCAGTGCGGCATGCATAAGAAACATGCTAATCTAGTTGAAACTTTTTTGAGCCTATGATCCGCAAACGAAACAATTTCTTTTATAGCATATATGAACAGTACCTTCTCACGCATACTGAGCCCTCGTCAGGCAAATTCAGAGGCCGCTTGACTAAGAAGTATTGGCTCCGATCATGAAAAGTGACAACGGCCCTCCATATCGGCAACCAGTGACGCCAAGGGGACACGACAGCACGGCGGTCTGTCAGTATCGTTTGGGAGGAGATTAGTTATACAGTCCGTAAATTTCACATTGAGCTCACCTAAAAGGCGATTGCGGCGGAAGGATAAGGAGCGGCGGAAAGTAGCGGTGCAGAGGAAACTACGTCCTGCAGTGCTGGCAACAGACATTTCGCGCCACATAATTTGTACCACTCCCTGTAGATAGCAAATTTTGGTAGTGGTGAGATAAGGTAAGAGGTATTGACCTCTGCTAACGTCCTCCAAGCCGAACGAGGCCGCTTGAGTTTTGAAGTTTACAGTCTGCGACAAAAATTAGTAATACAGTACTACTCATGTTTCGTACATTTGGCGTAATTCATACGAAAAAACGCAAGTAAAAGAGGTGCAGTCATGTGAGTTATCGTAATATATGCACTGAAGCCACGAACCTGATATAACGTGATACAAATAACTAAATTCAAGCTATTGTATAAAAAAAAATCTTTTTGAAAAACGCATCTACTCCTCAAATCGCCAAGTCTTGCGTGCGACATGCACTTCCCTTAAAATCCGGCCTCTGGTAATCATATTATGAAAACGGGGTGACAACAGGTATGTATGCTAATAATTTTCGTTAGAGCAAGATGAGATTCCATTTTCTTGTTTCAAGTCTGCCTCAGCACACTAAACTCCCCTCTCATTCTTGGACAAGTGGTAAGGAGTCCATGGGAATGGTTTTCTCTTCTGTACTTTTGTTAAATGCTGTTCGTCTGCAGCTAATATTTATTATCAGGTGGAACAACATGTAGAATATAGTTAGCAATGAACAATACAATTCCAAGATTTTCGAAGAGTCCAACAAAATGTACTGTTATGGACATTACACAATATTCCCGTTCTCGTCTTTGCTGCAAAAGAAACATTTTTACTTTACCTGCAGATAAACAAGAGGTAATTCTGTGATACATAAGGGAAAAGCGTGCACAGTACACCATCACACTGGTCATCAGGGGATTCTAATGAGATACGAAAATGCAAGATACAACGAGCTTTTTGATTGGTTTCATTTTAGTTTCAGACTGTCATAGTCAGGTTTTCTGCTGGTGAGCTGATTCCAGCGACTTTCAGTTTCATCATCTTCTGTATTCATGGGCAAAGGATAAAACTGAATATCATCGAAAAGTTACATCTTTCTGTGGACCTTACTAGGAAATTAGATAACTTTATAGGAGCTCACAACAAAGTCCTAAGCTGTACACTGAGGTGACATAAATCATGGTACAGCGATACGCATATAACAGATGGCGGTAGTATCGCGTACACAACGTACAAAAGGAGACGGCTTTGGCAGAACTGTCAATCTCACACAGGTGATTCATGTGAAAAGGTTTCCGACGTGATGATGGCCGCACGCCGGGAATTAACAGACTGAACGCGAAATGGTAGTTGCAATTAGACGCATGGGAGATTCCATTTGGAAATTCTTTACGGAATTCATAATTCAGAGATACACAGCGTGGAGAGTGTGCCGAGGACACTAAATTTCCGGCATTACCTCTCATTACGGACAACGCAGCGGCCGACGGTCTTCACTTAACGATCGAGAGCAGCGGCGTTTGCGTAGAGTTGTCAGTGCTAAGAAACAAGCGAGACTGCGCGAAGCAATAGGAGAAATTAATTGGGACATACGACGATCATATCCGCTAGGAGAGTGTGGCGAAATTTTCCGTAAATGGCCTATGGCTGCCGACGACCGACGCGAATGCCTTTGCAAACAGCACGACATCGCCTGCAGCGCCTCTGCTGGGCTCGTGACCATATCGGTTGGATCCTATACGACTGTAAAACCGTGTCCTGGTCGGATGAATCCCGATTTCAGTTGGTAAGAGCTGTTGGTAGGGTTCGAGCGCGGCGCAGACCGCACGAAGCTATGGGCCCACGTTGCCACTAAGGCACTTTGCAGGCTGGTGATGGCTCAGTAATGGTGTGGGCTGTGCTTACATGAAATGGACAGGGTCATCTGGTCCAACTCAACCAAATATTGACTGGAAATTGTTACGTTCGGCTACATGGAGACCATTTGCAGCCATTCATAGACTTCACGTTGCCAATCAGGGACGGAATGTTTTGGGACTACAACGCCCCTTGTCACTGGGGCACAGTTGTTCCCAATTATTTATAAGTATACTCTGGACAATTCGAGCTAAGGATTTGACCACCTAGATCTCCCAACATTAAGCCCATCGATCGTTTAGGGGACATAATCGAGATGTCAGTTCGTTCACAAAAACCTGCACTGTCAACACTCCCGCAGTTATGGAGGGCCATAGAGGCAACGTGGCTCAATATTTCTGCGGTGGACTTGTTGAGTATATGCCACGCCGAGTTGCGGTACAACGCCGGGCAAAATCATGCGCTATACGATATTAGGAGGCATTCCATGACTTTTATTACGTCAGTGTATCCTGTATCCTGCTGGATCTCTAGACATCTTACATATATTATTTCATTTACCTGTTATATGTATCTCTGGTAGTGGCAGATCGCTACTACATTTCACAAATGGCAAAATACGTGTCTACATCACACTGGAAAATACAGTGGTCCAGTAGCAGGCTTGCACAACTGTAAATATTATTGTGACATTAATGACTTTAATGTTATGGAACAGATCTTTAAAGTCGTTGTAAATGTCATTTAAGTACTTTAAGAGCAGAGATAGAGTCATTATCGAGCTGCCCTGAAGAGGGCAGCAGCCAAGCGGTCGAAACTTCGGAAGTTTTGCTGTGTTAGTAGTTTACAATGACGTGGCCAAATACACAACATTATTTTACCCGAAATCCTTTTCAAGCTATAAAAGTACGACAACCCATACAACAGGAATGCTATTATTACCATTACTAATTAAAAATT
The DNA here is from genome assembly GCF_023864345.2 of Schistocerca serialis cubense. Classification (NCBI taxonomy): domain Eukaryota; kingdom Metazoa; phylum Arthropoda; class Insecta; order Orthoptera; family Acrididae; genus Schistocerca; species Schistocerca serialis. Next base: position 180,108,230 of record NC_064645.1, read on the forward strand.
TCCGGTCTTTCTTCATAATGCACAACGAGAAATATAAAAATCTTCTGTCGCGTGTTGCTGTAGATTACCCTCTACTGTATTATTGCTCAGTGCCACCGCGCATGGAAAGTTGTAAATTTTAACGCAGCCTTGTATGGTTCATCTCAGCGCCGACTCAACTATTCTCCTCAAGATCTTCATAAACAGCTACATGCACACTCTGCTAATCACAGTGAAGTGCATGGGGAAGGGTACTTCGCATGGAATGAGTTATTAAGACTGCTCACTATTCCACTCACTTATGGAGCGGAGGAAGAATGCTTTAACGCATCTTTGCCAGCCGTAGTTAAACATTGTCTTCGCGATCACTATGCGAGCGACTCGCTGTTGGTTGCAGTATATTTTCAGAGTCCTCATTTAAAGCTCCGTCTTAAAACTGTGAAAGTCGGCTTTCACGGGATAGTTTTGTCTCTGCTGAAGTGTTAGCCAGTTTCGATTTTTCAGCACCTCCGTGACGCACTTCGACGGGTCAAAAGGGCCTGTAAACATTTGTGATGCCCCAAGTTGTGTATGTTGAATATCTCTTGTTAGTCCTATCTGCTACGGATCACACAAACTTGAACAATGTTATAAATGACTTGTACGAGTGTTCTGTAAGCAATCTCTTTTGTAGAGGGTTGCATTTTCCTAGTACCCCACCAATCTACCGAACTGTGCTGTTTGTTTTACCTACGACTAGTCTTATGTGATCACCCCTTTCCATGCCACTGCAAACTGCTACAGTCAACAATTTGTATGGGTTGACCGATTGCAGTTATGCCTCAATGAAATTCAAGTCATTAAGCATGATGCTTAATTTAGATCTCTGAATACTTAAAAGAGTTGCCAATTTTTGTTCCTTTTTGACATTTATCAAGATCCTACTGAATATTTGTTCAGCTTTTTGCAGACTGTACTTCATTGTGGATAACGGTGTCACCTGCCAAATCTCTGACGTTACCATTAGCGTTACTAAGCTGGTCATTAATATACAACACGAACAGCAACGGTCTCAACACACGTCCCTGAGGTACATCCGAAGCTACTTTACCTGTATCGATGACTCTCCGTCCAATATAACGTGCTGTGCCCTTCCTGCCAACAAATCCTCAATCCAGTCACAAATTTTGCTGTAGATCGTACTTTAGATACAAAACATAATTGTAGTACTATGTCAAATATTTCTGGTGGGTCAAGGAGTATTGAAACTTCCTGGCTGCCTTTATAGTGCCTTTTAAGATGGAATGCAAAATAAGTGCAAGATGAGTTTCACATGATCAATGTTTGGAATACGTCCTAGTTGGTATGGAGTACACCATTTGGTTCGAGATACCTCATTACGTTTGAGCTGTGGTTCTACAGTCGATGGATGTTCAAGATATTGGACAGTAGGTTTGAAGATCACTTCTGCCATGTATTTTGTCGACGGATGTGATCTGTACTTTGTTCAAGTTAGTGAGCACAGTTTTCCGTTTAAGTGATCTTCGAAATATTGCAGTTAGAAGAACCACAAATTTCGTAAAGAATACGATAGGATTCCACAGATCCCTGAAGCTGTGTTCAGTTTCAGTTTTTCAGCTGTATCTCTGTCACTGACAGTAATGACAATGTCACTTGTCTTTCCAGTGGTACGAGAATTTTACTAAAATACTTCTAGATTTTCTTTCGCAAAGGAACATTTGTAAACAGAGTCCAGAATTTATTGTTTTTCTTTGCTACCCTCAAGTTCAGTTCCTTTGCCATCCACGGCACTGTCTTCTGCGCCACTAACAGCGCTTACATATGACCAAAATTCTTTTTAGATTTTGTGAGACATCTTCCGTTAATATACTGCTGCATTAGTCACTGAAGATCCATGCAGTGCCCTCTTACAGCCAAACACATTTCATTCAGTATTTCTCTGTCTACAGCCCTGTGTTTTGTTTTATGCCTATTACTCAGTAGTCTGTTTCTTTACATCACGAATTGTTCTACTAGATACATATCTATCCAGTGAACTGTCAACTGTTATTTTAAGCTTCAACCAAAGTTCACCCACATGCTACTGTGCAAAGCTAAATGTTTCTAGTTCCGCAGTGAGATATGACTCTATGGTCCCGTTGTCTACTTTGCTCAACATACAGATCTTTCAATTTCATTTAGTTGTCTCATGGTAACTAATATCAGTTTCACCGTGAACATCCACCAACAGGCCAGATCTGTTGCGCCGTTAGATCTAACGTGTATCGACTAAGAGTGATTCCGTAACAGTACTTTCGATACTTTTCAGAGATAATCGTGGGATATTATATTACGTGCGTACATAACAAGTGAAAGCGTTGTATGGTGAAAGAAATATAATATCGATGACTCTCCGTCCAATATTACGTGCTGTGCCTTTCCTGCCAACAAATCCTCAATCCAGTCACAAATTTTGCTGTAGATCATACTCTAGATACTGTGTGTGATGCTGCAGAAAAGTATATGTAGTGCCTGAGAAGAATGTGGTAGGTCTGTTTGTTTACACTGGACTTCTGTAATCAGACGTAAATAGCTATCGACCCGCAACGTATCGCGCTCACTAAATGTGACAGGCGAACGACTGACGGCTGGGTAGGCGGCTCTGTTGAGTTATTCAAAGGGCAATGGACTCACTCTTCATCTGTACTCGATTAGTTCCACACCGACGCCAAAACTGTTCTTGCACAGAGAAGTAGTTTCCTTCGGAATTTCTTTGCGTACAGGTTGGAACACAATGTTGTTCGAAGAGTCGATAATAGACTATTAATGATTTCACAGAAAACATATAAACGTCAAGATGCAGGCTAACGCTTTCAGTGAACTGCATTGGTGTTAGAATTATTTTATGTCCAATGTCACGTCACATTTCACAACTAAATTTCAGTAATAGTTCACCTTTCCGCCGCTTTGCAATTGTCAATTTTTTCACTGCCGGAACCATGTTCCCTAGAAAGGATGTTGATCCCAACAGAGTGAAGCAACTAGTTTTATCATCTCACATTTATTTTAACTCTTTCAAAATGTCAGTGAAGCCTTTTTACGTTGTTAAACAGTCACAAGCTTTATGTAACGTGATCACTTATGTATTTTTGTTGCATTAGTGTCCGTCATGGAGAAGACATCAAAATTCCTTTTTTCTCTTTTCAATTCAGAATAACTGCTGATCAGAAAAATTGGTCAAGTATCCAATAAAAAAGTACTATAAAGTACTGTAAAAAATAGAAACAGGAAGTTTTCAACGGGTTTTAAGGATGCAAATTTATAACTCAAAGTAACATACATTTGGTCAACAAAGCACAGCTCGTCAGAGACATGAACTGACGTAGAGTCCGCATCTACGTCAATACACAACGGTACGTCAATACGAGTAGTATGGGTACGACCATCCTGAAACACTTTCTCTACATTTGATATGACGTATGACGTCATCATCATTATCAGTGACCTCATACATAATGTCATTAAGACGTTGAACTGAAGACATCGCCAGAGACGTCATCATCCTTATCAGTGGAAAGCCGCATCCCTACTTATCCACTTCCAGTCAGTGTGTAGTATTAACTACGAAAGAGCCAATGAGAAATTCAAGATGGCGCAAATAGTCCAGACGTGTTAGTGGGAAATTAAATATCACGTCCTAATACCCCAATTAAGAGCGAATCACAGTGGAGTACTCCTTATCTCCACTCAATCAGCCCCCAACATTAAAAATACAAGATGGCAGTATTGCCTAATTGTTATAATGGGAAATTAAAAGCGCCTCCCTGTACCTCCTACCAATCATAATTCGTTAAAAAACTGAAACAACCAATGAAAATACAAGACGGCGGGAACAGTTCATTTGGGTTAATCAGGAAATTAAAAGCCAATGTTAGTGAAGTGTTCAAAATTTACCAAAAAATGGAAACAGACAAATTGTGTATAACCCCCCCCCCCCCCCCCCCTACCACCACCACCACCAACTTTTTCCATCCAGTCTGAGTGTAGAATTGAAATAATGAGTAAATGTGGTGCCACATGTGTGGTAAAAATTATGTAACCTCCACTTGAAAGCCTGACATATTAATTATTTCTGGAATACAAGTGCCTTCAAGTGACATTACTTACGCACAGACCAACTACGTTCTTTATACACCTTCCATCTTTTCTTTGCAACCAATAGGATGTAATATTACAAGGATGCATAAAAGTGACACTAAGTAAATGTTACTTACATAAAATTCCGTGAAAGCTCACTCTATAATATACCATCTCTCTCTCCCACCTCGTCCAATCACAGCCTAGAATATCAGCCTCCATCAAAATGAGAAAGACAAACGCATTGTTATGCCACCATCTCGGCTGCGCTCCAAAGTATCTGAACGACATGAATTATTGACCACAAATTATGTCACAGACCTCTCTTCTCTCCTATCCTGGAACCAGAAACAGGTGTTGCTATTACAATGTAACACAATCTGCACTGCACTGATATGTAGGGGAAATATTTATTAAAAATACGTCAAATTATCTGAATTGCCTATAATGCCGAAAAATTTATTAAAAATATGTCAAATTAACTGAACTGCCTAAAATATAGAAAATGTTGTCAACTTTCTTTGCATTAATGACCTCCAAAAAATCGTTTATTGGCTGCCTCGCCATTCACATCACAATATTTCATTCGAATCTATATTCCATTCACTATGGAGCATTGGAATGGCTATATAACATTTCCTCTGTAAATAATAAAAACCCATATTTGCTTATAAAACACAAATAATCAATTAAGGAACGCGTAGTTGCAAAAATTAATTTTACGTTAAATGCCATAGAGTAAACCCTGAAAACGAGAAATACAAACAACTGCTGTTTCATATTCTGTCTGCTTACAGTCACGAAAAGATGGCTCCTTTGTTAAAGGGTGCCGTAAGTTTGATCTCTGTTCCATAAGTTACTCTTACTGTCAGCTGTCGGAGCTGATAGAAACGTTCAAAGATCGATCTGTGGACCACATTTTGTTTAATGCACAACAGAAACTTAGGGTAATTGTTTTCCATATTTTTGATGTCACAGTATTCGAAAAGTCTGCAAAACACCGTCAGTGACGCAAAGAGGCCTGTCTTTACATCGATTACCACAGTGTTATGTTTCATGAAGTTATTTTTCGTTTATAAAATATGATTGTGACCTGTAAATTATGTGTCAGCGGAGAGGAGAGAGTGAAGATAATGTATCATCAGGAAAATATAATTGATCAAATTTATTGTAAATGACTGGAGACCTAGTTGAAGTTAAGTACAGTAAAAGCTTGCAAGGCATAATTTAACTGTTTTATCTCAGCTATGATGAGTGTCAAAATGTCTAACATGCATCAGAACACGTAATGTTTACGTTGCAATACTAAGTACGCAAAGTGCATTGAGTGTGATAATGAATACTCTGCAATCACCTAACACTTCACTTTAGTCACCATTTCAATGTAAGTGGGGAGGGGGAGGCCGATGATCAAGCTTGACAAGAACAAGTACAACCAATGGGAAGTGTTACAAACGGCTGCTGCAGTCAGAACAGTGGCTAAAGAGCCTGTAATCAACTACACTATCATCTTCATCTAATAAAAGCAAAACTCCCGCCCTCCTCCTCCCCCCCCCCCCCCCATACACACACACAGACACACACAGAAAAGGAAAATTTTTAGGGAAACAGGGAGTAAAGTGTTCGATTTTAGGAATGAATTACTTGTTTGATTACAATATATAATTTAAACTGCGAAAAGACATGGAATGTTTACAAATACAAACGACTGACGGCAGTAACAACGGGAGATGTGAAAGCTCCAAAGACAATGTCAGAGTCGATACGTCGTAAATAAATAAAATTATTTATCATTTACGGCGAGATTTCTCACACTTACTAGCACAGCGAAGTTTCTTATTAAATGTTGCCTCAACTAAATTGTTTTTATTACTCATTAATATTCTCACAGCTTGCTTATTGACACTACTGAAAAGAACTTTTGGGTTAAACAGCACGAACGTTCAATATTGTTACCCACTTGTGTGGAATGACATGGGTGCTTCAGCAGATACCTCGCGTACATCATCCATTGCACTGGTCTTAGCAGTCGAGTATTGTTCCCGTCTGGCTAAACACCTGCCACACCAACTTCTTCAACGCCCAGTTAAACCACACTATACGGTTAATAATTGGGACAATAGGAACAACAGCCATTTGTTGGCTTCCTGTTCTGAGAAACATCTATCCACCCGCAATCCGTAAAAGCGAGGGTTTGCTTAGAGAATTCCGCAAGCTACAGGGGAACCTGGAATCACCCATACAGGAAAACATACTATGACGAAATAGACTCAGTTCAAGAAACCCACCGTTAAGACAAGCAGAACAGCTAGTTGCCAGTGATATCGAGGTGAGAGACCCGTGGGACCAAAACTGTGACCTTAGTGAAAATCCTGAAGAACGTGAGCGATATCGAAAGTATAACTGTGACACTACTGGCAAGAGCTCGAAGGGAAACTATTGGTCAAAGCGAACAGAGCTCGCACTGGGCATGGTCGTTGCGCAGACTCAAGTTAAAAATGGGGTGCTACAGAGTCTCCGGTTTGTAACTGTAGGGCTCCGAACCAGACAGCCAAGCACATTAAAAATGACTTACACTTGCGTTCCTATAAGTTCAGTTGGAGCGACCTCACGGAAGCTGGCAGTCCAGCTCTTATGTGGATTAGGAACTTAGATATTGACATTTAATAAAGTTTTATACGTGGATTCTTGTTATGTGCAGAGACTAACGTTATATTCAATGAATTTTTACACTACATGTGAACCATACGAATAAATAAAAAAGTCAATAAAACACTTGCAATTTCTATGGAAGTGTAATGCATTAGGTGTTAGCTGTTAGGCATTAGGTGATACTGGGTCTTACACAGTATTATAATGTCAAGTGGACGACAGTTGTTGGAGGGGAGAAAACTGTATTACGCTGAAGAGCCAAAGAAACTGGTATAATAGCCTAGTATAACGTAGGGCAACCGTTCCGCAGCTTATCAATAATTCGTAGTCCATCTCTGAGGCAAAGATTCTGGTGCGCAGAGCGGTTCAGCGGGGCAAAGAGGATTTTGACAGTACGGGGCGGCGTGAGGTGGAATGACCTCAGTGCCGCTTGTCGACTCAAGCAGTGCGGCGTTAGCCCGTGGCATTCTGGCTCCCAAGGATACTAGGTCCCTTAGAAGACATGGCGGTCACGCAGACGTGACACTGCTTGAGACATCTGGTTGGAACAAAGCCGAGCAGTCCGAAAGGTGTGGTCCATCTGCAGTAAATCTGCTTTTGGAGGTGTGACCAAGTGGAATTTAGTCCGGCAACTTCCCTGCCGCCGCCACACGTCTCAGCTGCCTTCACCGCTTACTAGGAATCCGGTGCGCACGTACTTAGCGTTGAATCATTCGAGTGACGGTTCCTTTTCTGTGCAGCGTTTAAGCGTTGGTTGATGCAGCTTAATTTGACGGCTAGTCCATGGCTCCCAAATAAAGGTTCACGCGAGAATCACAATAGTCGCTAGTTGTACTGACAGTTGCCGACATTTGTCTACGTTCTACAGAGTGGTTTTGCTCATTTCCCTGTAGTGTTCCCGCACTAGTGGCACTCCTTAGCTTCAAAGTGGTTCAAATGGTTCTGAGCGCTATAGGACTTAACATCTGAGATCATCAGTCACCTAGACTTAGAACTACTTAAACCTAACTAACCTAAGGACACCACACACGTCCATGCCCGAGGCAGGATTCGAACCTGCGACCGTAGTAGCACCGCCGTTCCGGACTGAAGCGCTTAGAACCGCTCGACCACAACGGCCGGCCACTTCTAAGCAATCTGGGGTATTCTGTCTCTGATAGATTTTGATGACCGTGCCTGACTGTCGTTAACTCGTTGGCCCCGATTGTAGACACTGCATTTCTGTTTAAGACGTTAGTGCTGTTGGTATTGATTATATTACTCTATTTGTATACTTTATATTGTGAAACCAAGCGGAACTAATTACTTTCCGCAGCTTGCTTTCTATTGGTGAGAAGATTAAAGTGCAAATTAACCCGGGTGTACTTGTTCAGTTTTAATGGCAATATGGGGGAGCCAACTTAAATTCTCAGGCACTTCGTCCTATTTCTTGAGCGGTGTTTCTCCCATGTTAAATTTAGTCACTTGTCCAATCTAATCTCTTTCTCGGACTCCTCGTGAGTTCTTTACTATTCCGGGAGAAGAAAAGGCAGATAACATTTTAACGCAAATTATTCACTGCGTTCTTAGCTCGCTCACCTGAAGATTTTGTTTCATCGATCTGTCCTAAGCTGAATCCACACCCGAAAGTGCAGTTGGTTGCTTAAATTGGTATTTAAATGTTATGTGTATTTCTAGGAGAATATTTCATGTTCTAGCACCCGGGCTTAGTCTAGAAGTCAGTGTGACGGGTCGGTTGACCAGTCGGGCCGGAGGTGATAGTGGACTTCCGCCTGATGGTCTAAGGTGGATTGTACTAATTACTATGTTTTGCTGTATCTATGATACCGCTGTTATTCTGTAACTGTTCTTGCTTGTAAAATTTTATTTTGTCTTTGGTAGAGCTTCCGGTGCACTTTATCTTTCTCATTTGGGACTCTGATTAGTAAAATTATGTCTTGTTGCTTTAAGGTCAATAAATGGCTTAATAATTTTGATTCCATCACACTGAATTTGGGCCTTGGTTCTCCATTAGAACTTCAGAATATCTGCTATTTCAAAATTCTGGCGAATTCTTTTCCTTTATTAATCGGAAAATTGTTCTCACTACTAAAGTCTATGGAACCGTTTTACATATTCCCTGAATAAATTATTTCAGTCTCATTTATGGTTTTAATTAAGTTAAATTATGAATTTCTATAATTTAACCAATGGTACTTCATCTTCATTTGGGTCCAGTCTTTCCAACACTTGAGCAATCAATAAATCCCAGCAGACCTACCATAAACATTTTTCCGCCTCTGAAATTGTCTGTACAGCTGGTTAAGGTAAATGTAGCTTGCATTCTTATCCTAATATGCAAGACTTCTACAGATATTACAGAGAAAATAAAGTTTTATTATTATTTTGGAAACCGAGGCGTGAAGTATACCTAGCGCCCGGTGCCCGACGGCGAACGCCTAACACATAATGCGTATTCATCACTGATCATCATGGATCATTGACCACTATCACTGATCCCCGATGACATGTGTGACACTACTGTCATTCTTCAGTAATCAGAACACACAAATTAGGATGATGTAGAAGTACACCTACCAATCACGACCGAGTAAAATTTATAAACTATGCTCTGTACGACTATAGGTTTAATTGCATGAACAGCTATCGACTAGAAAGAGTTAATACAGACGAAATCTGTATTATATAAATGCGCTATGTTTTAGCTGCGTGTGTATGTACATTCAAAGAGTGCTGTTTTTAATTCAACATAGAAGGACGCAGTGCCACAAACACACAGCATTACAATGCCTATACCTAGCGTCTATCACTAACGCCTCCAGGCAACAACATTATACACTGAAGCGACAAATAAACTGGTATAGGCATACATATTCATATACAGAGATATTTAAAAAGTCAGAACACGGCGCACAGTGGGCCAGAATCTTGAAAACGTGGCCAAAAAGGGAAAAAAAAGTTTAAAGATGGGGATTTTGGACTATCAGGTTGGCAGCAGCAATGCTGGGACAGCTGAATGCCTGTCAACACCGACATTGGACTGTTGATGACTGGAAACATGTTGCCTGGTTTCAAGTTGTATCTAGCAGATGTACGTGTACGCGCGTGGAGACAACCTCATGAATCCATGGACCCTGCGTGCCAACAGAGGACTGTTCAAGCTGGTGGAGGCTGTGTAATGGTAAGGGGCGTGTGCAGTTGGAGTGATATGGGACTCCGGATACATTTGGATAGGACTTTGACAGGTGACACGCACGTAAGCATCCTGTCTGACAACCTGTATCCATTCATGCCCATTGTGCATTCCGATGGACTTGCGCAATTTCACCTGGACAATGCGATACCCCAGACGTCCAGATTTGCTACAGAGTGGCTCCAGGAACATTCTTCTGCTGGCCACCAAACTCATCAGAAATGACCCTTATTGTGCATATCTGGGATGTCTTGCAACGTGTTATCCAGAATAAATCTCCAACCCCTCGTACTCTTACGGATTTATGGACAGCTCCGCAGGGTTCATGGTGTCAATTCTCTCCAGCACTAATACAGACATTAGTCGAGTCCCTGCCAGGCCGTGTTGCGGCAGTTCTGCGCGCTCGCGGTTGCCCTGCATTGCATTAACCAGATATACCAATTTCTTTGGCTCTTCACCGTAATACGGTTTTCTCCCCTCCAACAACTGTCGTACACGTGATATTATAATACTGTGTAAGACCGAGTACCACCTAATGCCTAACAGGTAACGCCTAATGCATTATACTTCTAGACAACTAGGTTGTAATAGAGGCGTGCCGGCTTGCATTGATCAACCGATCGCTAGACTGCGGTAGCGGGGCACGATCCTTAGTGGTTATCCGCGGGAGGAGCATTGACCGTCACGAAGGTTGACAGGATTTGGGGGCCGAACTGGAAGGCGCACTTAAGGGACGCAAGGCCGGTTTTCCTCTGCCTCCGTTGTCTAGAGCTGATAGTAAATGGCTTCTGCAGAGCACAGACATCACTTTGTTTTTGGATGGTTAGGCTGGCGATGGGTCTATGGGAATCTACTTGTGCCCAGCGTGTGGAGATTTTGAGTGCCATTTCGCTACCGATTCATCAAATATTTTTGGTGAGACCCGTTATGTGACTTCTGCGCCTTTTTGGTTTCCTCTTCCCAGTAGGTCTATTTGTTGTTTTTTGGGGTTCACTCTGAAAGAACTGAAGTTTACCTTAATGGAACCAATTGTTTCATTACAGACTTTAAGTACAAGTGTTTGAAATGCGTGAAAGTAGCGTGGTCTCCGTACAGGGTTAGTGGAGTTATGTTAATCAGAACTGCCTGTGTAAACTGGTCATCCTTCGAGTAGCTTACCGCGAACCATGTCGATGGGTCAAATACGTTGTTCTTCCGTTTAAATTACAGTCAAAGTGCGTTTCACTGTAATCTTTTTAGTTAAGTATTTGAAAATTGTTTTGGTTGGGATGTCAGTTGACCCTTCCTGAGATTTTATGTGGTAAATTTTGCTAAAATAAGAATATATTTTTCCGCTGTAGTTGTTACTGGCAGCCTGCTAAATTAAGTCTGACACCTGAGATATTTAAAATAGTATAGTTTATGTTACTAAAAGCCCGATTGTTAGTTACATCTAGTGTTTTACTGCAAAACATGTTAGGAGTAAGAGAGTTTGAATTTTCTTCCATTTCAAAATAGTGTGTAATAAGTGTTCCTGCTGAATAATTAGTACAAATAACTGTATGCACCTAAGCCCTGCTGCTTTTCTCAGTCCTGCAATCAGAGTGCTATCCAGTTGTTGAGCGGTTTGTTGCTTATCACCATATTCGTTGACTGGGTAGATGTTTGTTTATTTATTTATGATTGACTCTTAGATGGTAATATAATGAAGTATGTGTCGCCCTTTGTAAAGCAGTGAACTGTTACCGGTTTTCTAAGATTACTTATTATTCTGGTTTAGTTCACGTTGTACGGGACCTGCGCCATCCTCAAGCACACCAGTAGTTGGCGAGTTCAAACCCCCCACCCTGTCCACCAGGTTTTCCCTCCTGTCGCGGGGCCGCGTTGTACCTGTATAACTTCTCCTGGTTCTGAACTTACGTCACCAACAGATGAGATGCATTGCTTATGTTGTCACTATTATTAACAAAGTTGCTGTAATCATTTAAGACATTATATTTAACTTCCGACTGAAAAATTTTGCAAAGACTATGGTTTTCATTATTACTACGCATTTTGCCTTCTTCAGATACTTGTTAATGTTTCACAGAATGCTTAGTTTCTTAATTTTTTTAAAAGTCCTTTTGCTGATGTCAGTTGCTAATCTCATTTCGTCGTTAATATTCGACAAGTTGCTTAATATCTTACTTGTTTTTAAACTCTATTTTACTTACGTCATAAGTTGTTGATTTTTATTTGAATAAAAGATTATACATGTTTCCAATGCTGAACGCTGCTTTCTGGCCTAGTGGCTAAGCCCTACCGTTCAACAGTGTTTAAGCTGTTTTAGGGTAACTATGTCCAGTTCATTAATATACAGTTTCCCCCTCCAATAACTCACATCCATCTAGTCTTGGAATACTGTCTGAGATAAAGTAACAACCAACATCTAACACATTATGCCTTCAGGCAACAATATTATATTAACGAGAGAGTACAGTTTTCCTCCTTCCGTAACCGACAGCCGTCTGGTGCTAGAATACTACTTAAGATCCAGTACCACCTGCCACATAACACCCAATATCTAACTCTTAAAACATAATGGCTCCAGAAACAACATTATAATATATTACAGTGGAGTACAGTTTTCTCCTTCCACCAGCTGACATTCACCACCTGACATTCACCAGCTTTGGAAACTGCTACACAGTGTTATGAATTATACATGTCCTCTGGAAGTCAGATCTGGATGCTGGTGAGATGAGAGGTTGAATAATAGTCTCTAACCGTTATTTCCATCAACCTGTCGTCTTCTAAAAGTGTGTCCCCAGCGCAGAAGACAACTCGTCGGTCGTGGGATCTTCTTTGGCGGAGACTGCTGTGCCGTCATCTGGAACCTGTGACTGTGTTTTGTTATGGGATGCCACTTGCCCAAGGCAAGATCTGTAGTACTGACAATGACGATAGGCGACACTTCTCATTACTGTATCCCGTATTGTTGTATTATAAGTAATCACCCTTTTTACGCTGTCTTTTACAACACTCGACATAGCTTTCTTAATTTTACGGTAGATTTTCTGACAACCTCCGGTACAGAGTACGACATGTCCGCCCCGAAACAGAGAAACATGTCCGGCTCTGAAGAGCGCCCGAAACAGTCTTACACGTCGGCCCTCCGAACGACCGAAACAGAGTTACGTGATCGGACCTTCAGAAAGACCGAAACATTCTGACCAGCGTAGCCGAAGTACTTCGTCTCACAGGAGCGTCAAAGCAACCCGAAGGTATCCGAAGACTTCGGTTCCAATATCGTTACCCTTACGTTACTCATAACCAGTGAAATTCAATAAACAAAAAGGATAAATTCGTAGGGTAATCATGAGAGATTGTCATACTAAACACTGAGTTAAATGCAATGAACGGTATATAAACAATTAATAAGAGAATTTAGGCGTTATGACGCCTAGCACCCAAATGTGCCGACCAATTACAAGCAAGTTCAGTACAATTGGCGGACTCTCCCACGGGAATGGTACATACTGTACCACATGTTGCTTGTACCTCACTCCACTTTTGTACCATATGCTCCTTCGCGTGTATCATGATGAATCAAGGCGAGCTTCTAGCAAAATAAAACACTGGCAGCCACAGCCAGGAATATCACATATGCCGCTCCTTCTTTGATTTACAAAATTGGCCTTTCCTTGAAGACAACTAACAATTTTGGAAATGAGAAAATTTTGCCCAAATTAAAAAAAAAGTTCCCAGTCTCTCAGTAGCTCCCCCACTCTCTCAATCATAGAAATTCTTTTAAAATAACTAAGAAATCATTGTTCCTAAAATATCATCCCAGTTAACTAAAATCAATGACTTCCTAATGCTAAACACATACTTTCTCTGCTTAATTCTATCAACAAAAAAAAACCTTAACTAAGCACACATTACATCAAGAAATACTTTTTACTACAAAACATAATTTATAATTTTTAGCACACAGCTGTCTTTTAAATTTTCTGTAGTCTCATTATTCAACAATAAATATCGGCACCTAAGCCATTAAATATCCTCATTGACACTCATACTTAATGATATTTATATATGATAGGAATTAAACAATATCTTTCTCGGCTCAATGCCGCCCATCTGTACACAACACACGTTTTTTTATCTAATATCAGCGCAGAGACGTCCACTTTCACCTAATAACACATTTTTTTGCTTATGTCAGCACTAGCCATAAAAGTTGTTTACTATCACAAAGCTCAGAAATACCCGAAATTATCTCAGCACATAAGTGTCCTTGCCAAAGGCCTTGCCTCAGTGGTAACACCGGTTCTCGTCAGATCACCGAAGTTAAGCGCTGTCGGGCTGGACTAGCACTTGGATGGGTGACCAACCGGTCCGCCGAGCGCTGTTGGCAAACGGGGAATACTCAGCCCTTGTGAGGCAAACTGAGGAGCTACTTGAATGAGAAGTAGCGGCTCCGGTCTCTTAAACTGACATACGGCCGGAAGGACAGTGTGCTGACCACATACCCTTCCATATTCGCATCCAGTGACGCCTCTGGGTTGAGGATGACACGTCGGCCTGTCGGTTCCGTTGGGCCATCCAAGGCCTGTTCGGACATAGTTGGTATTAATTTGTGAGTGTCCTTACTTAAAGTTCATACACTACTGGCCATTAAATTTGCTACACCAAGAAGAAATGCTGATGATAAACGGGTATTAATAGGACAAATATATTATACTAGAACTGACGTGTGATTACATTTTCACGCAATTTGGGTGCATAGATCCTGAAAAATCAGTACCCACAACAAACACCTCTCACCATAATAACGGCCTGGATACGCCTGGGTATTGAGTCAAACAGAGCTTGGATGGCGTATACAGGTACAGCTGCCCATGCAGGTTCAACACGATACCACAGTTAATCAACAGTAGTGACTGGCATATTGTGACGAGCCAGTTGCTCGGCCACCATTGACCAGACGTTCTCAGTTGGTGACAGATCTGGAGAATGTGCCGGCCAGGGCAGCAGTCGAACATTTTCTGTATCCAGAAAGGCCCGTACAGGACCTGCAACATTCGGTCATGCATTATCCTGCTGAAATGTAGGATTTCGCAGGGATCGAATGAAGGGTAGAGCCACGGGTCGTAACATATCCGAAATGTAACGTCCACTGTTCAAAGTGCCGTCAATGCGAACAAGAGGTGACCGAGACGTGTGGCACCCCATACCATCACGCCGGGTGATACGTCAGTATGGTGATGACGAATACACGCTTCCAATGTGCGTTCACCGCGATGTCGCCAAACACGGATGCGACCATCATGATGCTGTAAACAGAACCTGGATTCATCCGAAAAAATGACATTTTGCCATTCGGGCACCCAGGTTCGCCGTTGAATACACCATCACAGGCGCTCCTGTCAGTGATGCAGCGTCAAGGGTAACCTCAGCTATGGGTCCGAGCTGATAGTCCATGCTACTGCAAACGTCGTCGGACTGTTCGTGCAGATGGTTGTTGTCTTGCAAACGTCCCCATCTGTTGACTCAGGGATCGAGATGTGGCTGCACGATCTCTTACAGCCATGCGGATAAGATGCCTGTCGTCTCGACTGCTAGTGATACGAGGCCGTTGGGATCCAGCACGGCGTTCCGTGTTACCCTCCTGAACCCACCGATTCAATATTCTGCTAACAGTCATTGGATCTCGACCAACGCGAGCAGCAATGTCGCGATACGATAAACCGCAACTGCGATAGGCTACAATCCGACCTTTATCAAAATCGGAAACGTGATGGTACGCATTTCTCCTCCTTACACGAGGCATCACAACATCGTTTCACCAGGCAATGCTGGTCAGCTGCTGTTTGTGTATGAGAAATCGGTTGGAAACCTTCCTCATGTCAGCACGTTGTAGGTGTCGCCACCGGCGCCAACCTTGTGTGAATGCTCTGTAAAGCGAATCATTTGCATATCACAGCATCTTCTTCCTGTTGGTTAAATGTCGCGTCTGTAGCACGTCATCTTCGCGGTGTAGCAATTTTAATGGCCAGCAGTGTAGGTTTACTATATTCACAATGTTGCATTGAATACAATACATAGACCGATGACTGTTGCAGTCTGATCCCTTCAATCCCACAAACCAACCAATACAATACAATAATATTTACCAAGTATCTGTCACTGCTGTGATGAGTACAGAACATTCATTTGAATTTTCTTCTGGCATGGTTAATGTTCCTAACCTAGGCTCATCGGTCAGTGCACTCTCGCACCACATGTTAATACTTTGCATTTACCCATGTGGCGTGACTCAGCTCAATCAGCGCTCACTTTCGTTCAAGTTAATGACGGCGCTAGACGTATTGGGAACGGAAATGATATGAGAATAGCTCTCATTTTCTACGTCAGGTTTTATTTTCATTTCATTCGATAACTTAACTAGGAATTCAAACAAGATTCACAGGTCTTTTGAGAGAACTAAAGATACCCTAGATCATGATGACAGAGAGAAATAACGAAACAGATTCTATTGCTTTAATTCGCTCGTAGTTTATTATGGACTTTGCGCGCTCAAACATGTAAACACTATGAATATAACAAACATTTTTCATGTTCTTTATGTGTTTCTATCTCAATACTTATTATTGTCTGTGTCCTACGTGAGATTCTTGTCTTGTGTTCGTTAACTATGAGGGTAAAATTTTGTGTCATGATACAATTAATTATAATGCTTCAGCAGAAATACCTCGCCTACTAATCCCTATGTGGCTCTCACGTTACTTCCTGTTCATTTATATACGAATGGCCGGCCGAAGTGGCCGTGCGGTTAAAGGCGCTGCAGACTGGAACCGCAAGACCGCTACGGTCGCAGGTTCGAATCCTGCCTCGGGCATGGATGTTTGTGATGTCCTTAGGTTAGTTAGGTTTAACTAGTTCTAAGTTCTAGGGGACTAATGACCTCAGTAGTTGAGTCCCATAGTGCTTAGAGCCATTTGAACCATATATACGAATGGTTGACTTCACTGATCGATCCAAAACTCTCATCATCATTTTGACTCTGGCTGGACTCATCCTAGTCTAAATATATAAATGTATTGCATTGGATATACCATCACTGCCTGTGATCACTCGCAGACCATCTAGCAATTGTTGCTAATAAAGTTTAATCCAATTATTTCAGGACCATTGCGTATTGTTCGTTCTAATTGTGTCCACTTACTTGGTTTGTCGTCGTCCTCTACCTCTGCGTCAGTTGCAACAGTTGCAAACTATCTAAGTGAAGAAATATACAAGATTGCTTTCTCTGTATATATGCGTACATAATTTCTTTGTGTTTCATAACATACATAAAAAGTTTCTGTACATAGTTTACAAGGTATTCTCCTGCCTGTATGGATGATGATTTTAGGTCTTATAGCCTAGGTTCTGTACTTGTTTTGTGTACTTTATGCTGCGTGTTATCTTTTGATATACATATGTGTAATCTATGTTCGGTTGCTCAACTATTCAATTAGTATGTCTTTTGTTACAATTGATCCCTTTTTTGTCTCTTTTTTCTTTATGTTTCTACTTTTTATCTTCAATAGAGAAGAAGGATAGATGACAGATTTTACTTCAGAATGATGAAGAGGGAAGAACTGACAGTGTGAAAAGAAAGGAAGTAAACCATTAGCTAACTCGGGCACCTGGTAGGCGTTAGTTACCTAGCAACGCAAGTAGGGCTATTGCCCCCTGAGGTTTTCGCTGCGGCGGCCTGTAAGCCACCAGTTTTTACGCCAGCATGCCGGCACTTGTCTGTTGCCTGAGAGCACGTCCAGCTGTTCTAATACATACAGGAGGTTGTTAACCTCACTCTTGTTGACATGAATTAATTTGTCCTCAACAGACACTGGAAACTTAAGACTATTATTCCCAAATATAAATGATAGAGCGCAGCAATCAGTCGTCGTCGTCCCCCCCCCCCTTTTTTTGGCAGATTTTATTTTTGTTAAGCAAATCCAGATTTCGCTAATAAATGCACTACTTTTTAAACTTTGGGCGTGATTCACAGTTCTAGGGAACTAACTTGCATCGAATGTATAGAGTTTAAAATGCAGTGCAATGCAAGTGCAATGATAATGGCTAGGCACTAGCCGAAATCTGGAATTGCGTAATAAAACCTGCAACAAAAAGAACGACTGACTGCTGCGCTCTTCCAATCGCTGAGTGCACCCACTTTCCTAATTGAAGGTAACCTGATGACTATTATTTCAACTTAATCAGTTTCATGTAAAGGATCAGCTAAATAGTAGTTATTTTTCCAGTAGTGCTGAAAGAACTCCTTATAACTATTGCAGCCACTGTTTTCAAAACTCCTAGCTTCAAATATTTCAGTTTTTGTACTGTTTTGTGTACTTTTGGACAAGTATTGATTTAAGAATGTTCTGATAAATTCTTGGTATGTTTTACATGTGTAACTAGTTCCTGTCCCCCGTGATAATGCGTCCTCTTCAAAACGACTGGCTACAAATTTTATTTTCTGCTGCGCTCTCATGCTGTCAGGTATTATGCCCTCAAACTGAATAATGAAAGCAACAGGATGTTCACTACCTTTGCTAGAAAAGTTTTGAAATTTCTAAGTATTGGCAATACTGACTACGTCATTAATATGAACAACACCCTTACGTTTTTCCCGTTCAAACTACCTTCTGAACTTCTGTTTTAACACAACGTTCATGTTATCTATATTTTTACTCGCTCGTTTTCTAACTTCTGTTCTATTTCTCTCAAACCACCCTGAATCGTACTTCTGTTACCATTACAAACAGGTTCTATTTATGATACTTTACGGCTAAGGGCTGCATTTTCGTCTTTTAAGTCTATGCCTTGTTTGTTTAGCCTTTCATGGGTGTCTTTGCAACTTTGTTTATTTTAAACTGATCATTACTTAATTTAAAGACTTCATTACTAACTGATAATACGAAAGTATCTTGAGCTTGCATGAGATCATTTATTTTCACTGCTCCATTATCAATCTTAACGATTAACCTCTTGCTTACACTGATCTAATTTAAGACCGCATTCTTTACTCTCATGTTCAATTCTTTTCTCACAAGCCCCTGTTCTAGTTTCACGAAAATCAACCCTGGTCTCTAAATCTTTAATATTACAATGAATTTTTTTCTATCTCCTCATTTGTTGCTTCTATTTCATCAGCAAGTAATTTTTGTCCCTGTTCTATCTTTTCTTCTAGTCCTATTTTTAATTCTTTGTGGCCAGATACTAAGTCAATTGGGCCGGGTGCAGACAACGTAATCCCATTGGCCCACACTTTTATTATTATCTTGTGTAGGCCATGCATTATCTGATGCTGTTCCATTGTTTAAACCACTTGTTCTACTTGTTGGTTTGTTAGCAATGAAGGTGTCGGAGTCATCGCCTCTGACATCACCATTCACCTCATTTAACTCTCTGATTTCACAATTGTTATTATCTGAAATTATGTTTTCTTGGAAAAATGCAGTTCTTGCATCAGATGATTCTGGTAAATAGCTATTATCCATTTGATTTTGTACACTTTCCTCTTTACTTATATTACTAATTTTGTAAGTAGGCTGTTTATGTTTTCTCTATGTTAGTAGGCTGTTTATATTTTCTCTATGTAAGTAGGCTGTTTATGTTTTCTCTATGTAAGTAGGCTGTTTAGGTTTTTTTATGGTAACGCCACCTCTGTATGAAAATCACTGGCTGTGCTGTGTGCAGTCTGTGGCTGCTTTGCATTGTTGTAATACTCGCCATTGTAGTGTTAGGCAGCTGGCTGTGAACAGCGCGTAGCGTTGCGCAGTTGGAGGTGAGCCGCCAGCAGTGGTGGATGTGGGGAGAGAGATGGCGGAGTTTTGAAATTTGTCATGAACTGCTGTATTTATATATGATGATATCAAGGCAAATACATTGTTTGTTCTCTATTAATATCTTTCATTTGCTAACTATCCCTATCAGTAGTTAGTGCCTTCCGTAGTTTGAATCTTTTATTTAGCTGGCAGTAGTGGCACCTGCTGTATTGCAGTAGCTTGAGCAGTGAAATTTTTGTGAGGTAAGTGATTTGTGAAAGGTATAGTTTAATGTTAGTCAGGGCCATTCTTTTGTAGGGAATTTTGAAAGTCAGATTGCGTTGCGCTAAAAACTATTGTGTATCAGGTTAAGCACAGTCATGTATAATTTGTTCAAAGGGGACGGTTCATATGTCGATCCTTAGCCGAGGATACCTCACTGGAATCTTCTGATTTTTTGTTGTAGTTTGTGTAATTAGTGTAGATTTTGTTTATTGCTAGCGCGTAATTGTAGAGAAAATCTCCTTTGTAGTTGCAGCCTTCCATTGTTGTACAGTAAAACAGTTGTGGCATGCATGTAGATTTGCACCAAGTATTTCGCAGCTGCAATTAACTAGATATTATTTTCAGTGTTATGTTAATGTGTTCTCTTATTTTTGCTCTTCAAATTGTGCTTTTCTGTGTTGTTGTGTGAAATATTGTGACAATAATGGCGTGTGAAAAACGTAATACTAGGCTCCAAAGTAAACTGAGAAATGACAGTGAAAATGAAAGCAGTGTGTTAGCGCCACCGAGTAATGAATTAACTGATGTTCAAAGTAGTAATTTGGTAATTGTGCATAGGGAAATGGAGCGGGCTGCAAACAATGGTGTAGACAGCGAAACAGGTAGTGAACAGGGAAGCATTATCGATCGATCGGTCGGCAACAGCTCGCCTCAGGAATCCGAAATGACAGGACACAATTTCGCAAATACTGTAGATTCAGGTTTTGGGTTATCACCGTTTTCTCAAATAAGTCAAGATGCATTTTCTGCTTGTCAAAATGTGAATGTTGCCGGTGCAAATGCACTGCCGAAAATCGTAGAGAAACAGATTCCAGACACTAATACATTATTATTGCAATTAATGCAACAAATGGAACAAAATCAGAGACAAATGGGACAAAATCTTAAAAAGTTAGACACAGTGGAACAAAATCTCAAAAAGTTAGAGACAATGGAACAAAATCTTCAAAAGTTAGACACTACACTTGAACAAACACGTGAAGATTTAACCACTGAGTTACATAACATCGAATCGAAATGTCAAAAGGTCTGTAATGACGTAAAAACACAAATTTGTGAGCATTTCCAACCTATTTTTTCGCGTCATGAAAATGTATTACAGAATCACGAAGCAGCCATAAAAGAACTGCAAACTATTGTTCATGAAAATCATGAGACCTTGCAAGCTAAAACTGACTCAGTTGCATCTACCGATTCGGTTACGCAACTTGCAAGAACTCAGAAAAACTTAAAGGACACAGTAGATACCCTGAAAATTGGTTCAGAAAGACACATGGAGGAAATAAGTACACTATCGGAGAAAGTAGCCGAACTTTCGGATCAGGTCACTAACTTATCTACAAAGGTAGATGATGATCTGAATGACACAAGTCCCGTAGCCTTCACTGACACAGAAGAGCATGAACAAATAAGAAAATTCAAACAAAATCAAAATCAAATGAATACACAGCACAAAAGAGAAATCCGGGAAGTACAAGATCAGTTGACGCAGGTAATACAAGAATTACGTATTTCAGAGGACACTCGCGCTCCAATACGGGAAGAGGGACATAGAAATACGGAACAACCACAAAATAATAACACAGGACACTTCGGAAATTATGAAAGAAATTGGCAAGGGGCATTGGATTTTGAGATGGAACCGCCGAAACGAAGTAACAATGACCGACATGCGACTCGCCGACATGACGATTTTGACTATAAGCTGTTCATTACTACACGTAAATTCAAAACATTTAAGAATTCTGGCAACGACATTCATCCACAAGCATGGCTCCATCAATTCTCTCATTGTTTTCCTCCCAACTGGTCGTTAGAACACAGATTAGAATTTATGTGTGGCTACTTGGAGAATGAACCAGCTGTAAGAATGCGATCGGTAATTCACGATTGCCACAGTGAAGGAGAGTTTTACCATGCCTTCCTCTCAGCATATTGGTCTCAAGCCACACAAGACCGAGTATAACATAGCATCATAATGATGAAACGTTTCGAACAATCTGAGTTTTCCAGTCTTGTGAAATATTTTGAAGACATGTTGCATAAGAATCAGTATCTTTCAAACCCATACAGCCCCTCAGAACTCATCCGCATTTGCTTAATCAAACTGCCTGAACATTTGCGACATATTATTTTGGCAGGACGTTGCAAAGACGACATTGAAGCATTTCAGGGACTCTTACAAGAATTAGAAATTGACACTGTCAATCGCGGAACACGAAACCAGGAACACAACAATTGCAGGTCACATCCGTCGCAATTCCGTGATGAAAGAAGTAATAACTTGACACGACAAGGCTATTCTCACAACACAAATCGTGACCAAAACAGACACCACCCATATGACAACCGTTGGCAGAGTAGTAATAACTACAGAGAAAGATCGCACTTCCGTAACTATGAATATGACAGAGATAACCATAGGAACAGACAATATGGAAACCAAAACAGTTATTATCACGGGAGACAGAATAACTTCAGACGCAACCGTTCAGCGCGCAGTTACGATTCAGGGAGAAATTCTCCACCACGTGACCGACAAGGAAGAAACTACGGAATCTACCGACATGACGACAGACGATATATTTGTAACGACAGACCTGAATTGCATCAGAACTGGCGGGATTCAAACAGAGCAGGGCACTTTCGACAACGTGAATTTGTAGAGGTTAGGTCTCCTAATCCCAATAACAACGCGCGCCAACAAAGAGACAGACAATGACTCGCGCCGCAGGCACCCACGTGCGCCGGCTGGCTCAGAGAAAAATAACATAGACGCTAATCTTGAGAAAAATTCCAGTATTCTTTACCGACGTATACCGCCTGACAATTGCATTCAAGTTCAAACTCTGAGTACTATGAAGAGTAAAGGTTTACACCACATTTCACATGTAAAACCATTTATTGAAAGATAATCTGCTTTTTAACTTAGTCTTTGTTATAAAATTTTTCGCTTCACATTATTAATATGCTTTGACAGACTTAGAATCTGTTAACATGCAACAATGTTTGAAGTTAAATATCCAGTCAAGAACCAAGAGAACTTATTGAAACAGAAATGACGAATGCATTGTTATAGTGAACAGATGTCACAGTGTTATTGTGTGTGTACATCCTTGCTTGTTAGTTGCACGATTATGGAACGACTATAAGGCTTACATACTTAGAACATTTACCAGTACTGCTAATGAGATTTTAATGCAACATTTTGGTTTACTTGAAAATATATTCTGGATTTTAAGTACTTTCAGTGAGATACTAGATGGCACAGTGGTTAGTTTATGTGACAGCTACACGATGTTATCACGACGCTACTAATGAGTGACAATTTACAATGTTGCTTTTGCAGTGTTTCTGTTTTATATCTGCACAATTTTCTGTTTTATTCTGGAAAGTAAAACAGGTTTTAGTAGTAACTTTTGTGGTATAGCTACAATGAGACTGCCTTTTCCGTAGCACAACAATACGTTACAGCACAGTACTTTCCTCATCATGGCAATAAGCGTAATAACTAAGACATTTATACGCAAAGCATTTCACTTTTGTATATTATGAGGTAAGTACATTGACTTCTGCAGAACTTAGCTTTCGGAGGACGATAACTACGACACTTCCACACAGATTATGTTGCAACAAGACGCACATTTAGCGCTACAGTACACGTATTTGAGTGATTAATTTTGTACTTAAAACATTTATTTTTAGAGATTTTTGAATTACAAAGAAAGTTTTCCATGATACATTTCATTCCATTGCTGTAATCTGTAACACCTGAGGGTATAATTACATTATCCTCAGGGGGGTACACGCTTACTTTGTGTACCATGTGTGTGGCAACCACAAGGAACCCTAGCTAATATGGTATTTGCTTATACAACTTTACACATCGGTACCATATTTCTCTGAAACATAAATTACACAGCTATCTGATCATTTAACTGAGAGACAAACTTTTTTTTACTACATCAGTGACACATGTTTACGCAATTACACAGTTGGGTAACTTCACACTTATGAAACTGTATTTTGTCTGTACTTTGTAAACTGTTCATATTTTTTCGGACCCATTGTGATGCTATGAGAGCTTTGAATGATGTATTTGGTATGAGATCATGATTTTTAAAGTACGTTTGAGGTAGATGACACTATTGAAATGAGCAGAGAATTTTTTTAATTATTGGAGGAAGCTACGACGATTTTGAGAGTTGACTGAGGTGTTATGATGTTATTATTACGACGACAATGTGTATTATGCTGTTGAGATATGTTTATGATCAATAAGATGATGCTACCGTATATGAGGAATAAGAAGTATGTTGGAAACCAAGAATCGTACTTTAAGAGTTATGAAATGTGTGTAAATGTGTGACTGTATCACAATGCTGACGAATATTTTATTTGGACACTTATATTTATAGGATTTTCTTTCTACAGATTTGCAACGCTAATTCTTGACCTGTGAAATATTTTTATGTGAGACTGTCACTGTAGCGGAAACTGCTGTCGTAAATATTTCCGTAAGAAAGTTAAGTGACCACCTGCACGTAATGCGTCGCGGGCACCCACCTGGGCGACAGCCGCCCGAAAAAAAGCCATTAGCCTTTCAGTGGCACAGGTAGAAAAAAAGAAAGGGGAGGCCATTGTCCTCGCTATTGACATTTCCTTGTTGAAAGCATACTGTGGAGCTCGTAATTTATGATATTTACTGAAATGCCTAATGAAATGACGAGAAATATTCTTACATCTGCAAACCTGATAATGACAAGTGTCTTTCTACGAGAGTTGAGAGCTACTGACTTACGAAATGCCACATAGCTATTGAATGATGTTTTTATGCTTTGGTTTGCGTAATTGCTTATTTCATTTGATACCTGTTTTTCAGCTGTGTTACAGCATTAGTTTTATAAAATAAAATTAAATGCATTTGCTAATGTGAACACTTTCTGTCAACAGATCTATTGAATAATAATTTTGTGATCCACATTCTTTAAAAAAAAAGGAGCACTTGGAAAGGAAACAACAATAAGAAGGCACTAGTAACAGTAACTGGACACATAATTTTCTTTTCAAATACATGGTAATATTTCTTTTACAATAAGTTGTTGTGGTGCACCACTTTAATTTACATAGACATTAAGATGTGAATATACACTTCCCTTATCTGAATTGTTGTTTTTACTGTAATATCTTTTCTGCTTGAGCTTTGTCATGTATAGATATAAGTTTTATATTTTTATATTTTTTATATTTGCTGCTGCTGTTTGCCAGGCATAGTGCTACTGAATTTTAAATTGTGTTACTCTGTTAAGCTAGTTTTACTACTAACTTATTTTGCTTGTTACTGTACATTGGCTCATATTAGTTGTAATGTTGCATTGCTTGGTAATTTATATTTACTGTAGCTTGCTTTACAACTTTCCATTTTTTTTGCATTGCTGTTTGTGTTAATTTGTTATGTGCTGCTGCATTGCCTCGTCCCTTAGTTTAGCATCTGAGCTCAGTAGATTTAAGTTAGCTTAAGAGGAGACTATATAAGAAACTAACTATTATAAATTTATAAGAAATGCATTGAGAAGCTATCAGAAAATGGTCTGGCAAAATAAAAAGGATACTGTACAGTGGAGAAAAACTATTATTGACAGAGGATGTGAACAGAATACAGAAAGCAGAGAGAAAAACTAATTTTGACAGAGGATGTGAACAAAATACAGAAGGCAGGCTTAGATAGGACTTTTGGGAATAATGATGAATGAAGGGAGATCTCCAAGAAGCAAAGAAAGTTTTGTTTGCAAAATACTGCAATGAAACAAACCCTGTCCTTTCCTTTTGTGTTATCCCACTATGTGTTTGGGTACCCTTGTGTATATATGTTCTTCCTGTCTTTATATGTTTACCTCATCAGACTTATGTTGTAGAATTTTTCTCATACTCAGCTACATGAACTATGATGAGGAGTACTGTTATCCTCTAATATAATTGGCATTAATAATATGTTATTTACTTTGTAAAGATGTTAGACATTATTAATTCTGTTTTGTGTTAATGCTCATGTGTGAAGTTGATGTTCCGAAAGTTATTCCGATCTTTTATGTATGTACTCATGTCATAATTCCTGTAACATTGATGTATATGTTTATTTCTATTCTTTTGTAAAGCCCCTATTATCTACAAATGTTATCTGTATTATTATGTTTCAATGATGTTTTCTGTATCTTTGTAATTGTATTCTCATGTTATAAAATTGTACTTGACACCAGTTCATCAAATTAAGTAACTTGTGAGTTACATTTCACTGCACACGTTTCTGTTGGTCATAGTATATGGACAATATGTGAGAAGTTGGGACTGTTAGTGTTTGCACGTGTGTTACTAACTCAGCAAGGGACTGGATAACAGCATTGCTGGTTCTAAGGACAATTTCAAAAACTTTGTGAGTGCACAAGTGGTGGTTTATGGACTTGCTATATTATCCGCAAGACTCTTCAATGGTGATTGTGCACCTGCACAGTCACAACAGATGGCTGTTGGCTATCTCTACAAGGACTACAGTGGGTCTACATCAACCATCAATACCATCATCTCTACAAGGACTGCAGTGGGTCTGCATCTCTGGTGGCCCACCAATACCGTAATCTCTACCAGGACTACAGTGGGTCTGCTCTGTGATGACCTACCAATACTCTTCAAAACGTCGAATGACTCTGCTGTGGGTTTGCTATGTTGTGGCCCATTACCTGTCAGCATGTCAAGAGTCAGCACTGTCTTTCTGATGGAAGGACACTACTTCTTCAAGACTGCATGGAAATCCACTACTTCTGTGTGCATTCTCTTTTACTGTTCAGACTTTGAAAAAAAGAAAAACACTGTAATTTTACTGTGATGAATCAGGACTGTCTTTATGGACTGTGAGAAAATTTTAGCTTTTGACCAACATTGTATCAATAAGTGTGTGCCTTTGATTTCTTTGGTATTGTAATTGTGAAAAAAATTTTAACAAATATGTATTGGCCACTGATCAAAAAAAATTTGTAAAATTTTTTGTGGGGAGCATGGGGGCTATGTAAGTAGGCTGTTTATGTTTTCTCTATGTAAGTAGGCTGTTTATGTTTTCTCTATGTAAGTAGGCTGTTTATGTTTTCTCTATGTAAGTAGGCTGTTTAGGTTTTTTTATGGTAACGCCACCTCTGTATGAAAATCACTGGCTGTGCTGTGTGCAGTCTGTGGTTGCTTCGCATTGTTGTAATACTAGCCATTGTAGTGTTAGGCAGCTGGCTGTGAACAGCGCGTAGCGTTGCGCAGTTGGAGGTCGCTAACTGTACAGTGATTGCTGAGCCGCCAGCAGTGGTGGATGTGGGGAGAGAGATGGCGGAGTTTGAAATTTGTCATGAACTGCTATATTTATATATGATGATATCAAGGTAAATACATTGTTTGTTCTCTATTAATATCTTTCATTTGCTAACTATCCCTATCAGTAGTTAGCGCCTTCCGTAGTTTGAATCTTTTATTTAGCTGGCAGTAGTAGCACTCGAGGTAAATACATTGTTTGTTCTCTATTAATATCTTTCATTTGCTAACTATCCCTATCAGTAGTTAGTGCCTTCCGTAGTTTGAATCTTTTATTTAGCTAGCAGTAGTGGCACTCGCTGTATTGCAGTAGCTTGAGCAGTGAAGATTTTTGTGAGGTAAGTGATTTGTGAAAGGTATAGTGTAATGTTAGTCAGGGCCATTCTTTTGTAGGGAATTTTGAAAGTCAGATTGCGTTGCGCCAAAAACTATTGTGTATCAGGTTAAGCACAGTCATGTATAATTTGTTCAAAGGGGACGTTTCAATTTCATCTGGCATGCCCTGTAATTGGCTTGATTCTTCAATTTAATTACCTTGAGACTGCTCTTCCTCTCTGCTTCTACGATTCTACCGCGTTTTGCTTTCCCACGACATTCTGTTATTAAAAAAATTATTACTAAACAACTTAACAATATTCTTAAGAATCCCTATGGTTGCCAATACTAGCTTCCTGTCGCTAACTGTACAGTGATTAGCGTGCACGCTATCTTCTTCTCCTGCGCGATGCAGCTCCTCATTGCATTGTTTTTGCCGTGTTGGGTGTCTTTGGCTGCCGTAGTGAACCACAAACGCCTATCCCTGCCATTCTCCGCTCTCTGACGCTGGACTGCAGTTGGTGGATGCGACAGGTGTTGCTTCAAAGTCATCCGCCTCGCCTGCTGTACGCTGCTCTGCTAACTGCTCCCTGAAGCGTTGTTTCTCGTAGCGGTGAAATAAAACGTAATTAACCAGGCCACGCACAGACAATGTAATCCCTTTGGACCACGCACTTTGATTTGCGTTTTCGCGTTTTCACTTTCAGCTACGCGATACGGATTAACGAAATTTATAGATTTTCTTTCCTAACAGTTCAAAGAAACTTACAGAGGTTCAAACAGGATATAATTTCACAGTTCACACAGTGTCGGTTTTTGTCTTTTTCATTGTTCACACACTATTGATTAGGGGGTATTATGATGAACATTACAGTCCACTGTTCTCACTATCATTTTCAGTTCACAATTTTAGTTAACGGGTAGTAGCCTCTTCTTTAAATACACGTTCCCCGCAAGGTATGCCTTGTATAAATTATGGTGTCCTCTGGAAGAGGAGAGATCTGGAGGGATTGAATAAGGCACCCTAACTGCTCTATACACTAACCTGTATTCTTCTAAGGTTCCCAGAACAGAAGACAGCTCGTCGGTTGTGGGATGTTCTTTGGCGGAAATGGCTATGCCGTCATCTGGAACCTGTGGTTGTGCTTTTTCATGGGACGCCACTTGCCCAGGTTAAGTCTCCGTATCTGCAGAGGGCAAGATCTGTAGTACTGACAATGATGGTAGGCGACCTCATTACTGTATCCTATTTTATTATAAGTAATCACGCTTTTTACACTGTCTTTTACAAAACTCGACATAGCTTTCTTAATTGTATGGTAACTTTCCTCATAACCTCCGATATAGTGTACGACATGCCCGCCCCGAAGCAGAGATACATGTCTGGCTCTGAAGAACGCCAGAAACAGTCTTACACGTCCGACCCTTCAAACGACAGAAAAAGAGTTGTGTGGCCGGTCCTCCAAAATGCCAAAAACAGTCTGACTAGCGCAGCCTAAGTACTCCATCTCCAAGGTGTGCCAAAGCGATCCGAAGGTGTCCGAAGCACTTCGGTTCCAATATCATTGCTCTTATGTTTCTCATAACTAGTGAAATTTGATAAACAAAAAGGATAAACTCGTAGGTTAACCATGAGAGACTGTCATACTAGCAACCGAATGTGCCAACCAGTCAGAACCAAGTACAGTACAATTGGCGGAGTATCCCACGGGAACGTTATATACTGTACCATCTGACGCTTGTACTACAATCTACTTTTGTAACATATGCTACTTCGCGTGTATCAAGTTGCATCAAACCAAGCTTCTAGCACATTAAAATACTGGCGGCCATAGCCAGGAATATCACAGTGTTGCCACTGCTCATCTCCATTCAACTGAAGTAAGTGAATGGTGCTTGTGATACTTCCATTCTAAACAGAAGTTGGCAGTGGTACGATCAGCTGCTAGGCATAAGCCAACAAGTGTTATGGACCGTGTGTCATGCATTATGCTTTAGCTGTTAGGTGTCAGGCCATATGCATTACGCATTACCACATTAGCAGTTAGCCATTGGTCACTAGGCATTAGACATTAAGTGTTATTTGTCAGCTGTTAGGCACTTGGCATTAGGTCTTTGCTGTTATACATTAGGTGTAACCCATTGGCCATTAGCCATAAAGAATTAGAATTAGCCATTAGCTTTTAAGTACTAGACTTTGGCAGTTACCCATTAAGAGATAACAGTTAGGCATTAGGTGTTATGCGTTGTACATTTGCTGTCAGGAAGTAGCGATTAACCATTGGTCATTGTATGTTAGGCATTATCCATTATCCAATAGCGATAAGGTGTTAGGCAAATTTGTTGCCAGAAAAGTGTGTTATGTCTCAAATATAATACAACATTATTTATTAATTTTAATTTTAATAATCAACAGCCTCAGCTGTACCGTTTACCTAGAATTTACCTAGGTTTCAGTCTAGATAACCCAACCTTCTTCAGAATAACAGTAACTACCGTTTGTAAATTCTAGGTAAACGGTGCTACTGAGGCTGTTGATTATTAAAATTAAAATTAATATATATACAGTTGCTGACAGGGCTGCTAAAATGAAGATATTTAACTTTATTTATGGTTGAATTTTCACAGAGGTCTCGTATATACGATAAGCATGCAAGCTGTATGTACTTTAAAAAAGTATGCAGACACTTCCGTCGTAAACGAGTGCTACGTAAACTAAAAATTCTTATCAGCAGTACCAATATGCAAGCTGCAAATCACAATTCAGATGCGGAAATATTTAATTTGAAGCTTCATTGTGTTTGTGAAGTACGAGATATTTCACGATAAATGATAAATAATTATATTTATTTACTAGATTTCGAGACTCTCGCATGTATTTTGAGATGTCTGATGCTTCACTGTTGCAATCATAGGTCGCCTCTCACGAGTGCACGTTTGTAAACAGTCCATGTCGTTCTGCACTTTAAGTCACATATCATAACAAAACACTTTATCCCTCTTAAAATCGATTATTTCATCCCTTCTTTCCATAAAGTATTCGTGCTGTGCGCGCGTATGTGTGTGTGTGTGTGTGTGTGTGTGTGTGTGTGTGTGTGTGTGTGTGTGTGTGTGTGTGTGTGTGTGCGTGTGTGTCTGTGTGTAGTGTCAGTTTTATTAGATGTTGGTAAAGGTGATCACAGATCTTTTAGCAGCCATAGTTCGAATGCTGGAGGAACTTGTTTGTATTACTTTTGATGATGGTAATTTTTTCTCGACATCCATTATTCATATTTTGACTAAAGTTCAGTCTTGATCACATCATGTATGTTTTAATGATATAGGTAACCGGTTTCGGTTCTTTCTACAAAACCATCATCAGACCTGTGGATAAATTTTAAGAAATACTAGATACCAATCATTAAATAAAATGAAAGTGTCTAATGATATCAAAATTTTAACAAGATTAATTATACCCATGGCTCCCTTAGGATGGTAGGCGGAGCTCTCCTCGCTGCTACGCAGTCAACTGATGGTTATGAGTGCTGAGCACGAGCTTAAATATGCAGAGGCTCCGCCTACTTCCTGTCTCACTACTTCACAACTACCAATCAGCGATCATAATATGACGCCATTGTCAAGGTATAAAAGTAGGAAATACACTAATAACATAAAATTGATTCATTTAAATGTCTGATTAACAGATAGTATGTCTACAGTTTATTTATATTTTGGATAAAAACAGTGAACTACGATGTGTAGTAGTTGTGCCCTCTATGGGCACCTCAATACTATTACAGTGCCAGTTACATCAAAGATGTGAAAGTCCTTGGCGTTGTGGTATATATCGATTATACCGAGTCGCCTACATCACAACTGCATCTTTGTTGGATGCTGCAGAATCGTCTTATTTTAACTGTAGTTTTTATAGCAATATTCTTTATAGCAGTAGGGTAGCAGCCAAGAGTACGTTCCACATTATGTATATCTGAATAACTGATGAGACTGCTGATTACATTTTTTTAAAATCATTGATCTAATAGTTTTTATAATAATCAATGTCAATTTAATTATTTTTTTAATATGTTGTACAGCATATTTTACATGCATTGCTTTTGCCATGGGTATAACTAGTCTTATATTTTTAAAAAACGAAAGAGTAGATGCTTTTATTATAAAATTTCGTCAAAAAGGTCGTAATAAAATTTTTCGCGAAAATCTAATTGTTCATTGAGCAGCATTGATGATTTGGTTTTCAAATGAGCATATATCTCGATTTCTTCTAGGATATTCATAAGTAAGCCTTTATTTGCATAATGAAGAACTTGTAAATTCTGTTGTACTGTCCCCTCAGCACGATTATTGAACACTATATGATGGCCAAATACAGACTTTGTTCGTGAGGTACCCGACGTATGTTCTTTGTACCTTACTGCAAAATTTCGACCTGTTTGGCCTATATATATTTTCTCACAGTCTCTACATTGGATCTTGTACACTCCTGATCTGGTAGGTTTTCCATTATCTTTACTTATGGTATGTCTTAATTTTTATTGTAAAGTATTGTCAGTTGTAAATGCTATTGTTGTTCCAGAATTTCTGAATAAATTAGTAATTCTATCTGATATGTTTCCCATATATGTCATCTTCATATATTTTGGATTACCTATTAGTGGAGTGCTTCGTGATTGTTGTACTTTGTTAAAAATGATATCTACCTGTCGTGTGTTGAAAGAGTTGGTTTTTGCAATTTGTTTTAAGATGGTCATTTCCTTTTTGATCTCATTAGCTTCTAGCGGTAATTTTAGTATTCGGTGTATCATAGACTTACAAAATGCTTTTTTATACTTGTCAGGATGACATGATGTGGCATTAATAATAACATCAGTGGTTGTAGGTTTCCTGTATGTGGTGAATAAATGTTTCCCATTGTTATTAGTTATAGTGAGATCTAGGTAGTTAATAGATTTTCGATTTTCATGCTCAACTGTAAATTATAAAGCAATAATGTATCGTCTACATATCGCTTGTAATATATGATTTTATTTGCGATATCAGGGTTATTTTTCAGGAATTGCGTCTCAATGTGGTTCACGAAAATGTCTGCAACTGTCCCAGCCAAAGAATTTCCCATTGCTAAGCCATCTTTCTGACAATAGATTTTAGTATTAAAAGAGAAATAATTATAATCTAAAGTGCATTCAAGCAGTTCTATAAATTCGATTATTTCGTCTGTAGTCATATTTTTGTATTGTATTAAGTTATCCCTAATTATATTAATCGTCTCATTAATGGGTATATTTGAATATAAATTTTTAATATCTAATAAGGCGAAACTTGCACTAGTTGGAATGTTTATTTTGTGGATTTGTTGTGCTAGTTCATAACTGTTTTTGATACTGAAATTGCTGTCATATGTATAGAATGCTTTCAAAATTTTATTAAGTTTCATATTTAGTTTATATGAAGGACTACTTTTATAGTTGACAATAGGTCGTATAGATTTCTCTTTTTTATGCAGTTTAATCTGTGATCTTAATTTAGGTATTTGGGGGTTCATATTTTTCATCATATTCTTTTCTTCAGAGGTCAAGAGATGATTATTTTCATCGACTAATTTCTTGATCTTTAACTGGAACTTTGGAGTGGGGTCTTTAGTTACTTCAACGATCCCATTTTCATTAAAAAATGAGAGTGTCTTAAATATATAATCGTCTTCTTTAATAATAACAAGGCTATTTCCTTTATGGGCCTTTACCACAATTGCTTTCTCTGCTAGTAGTTTATTATTGATATTTTTAAGTCTTTTATCTTCAATTTTTCTATGCAGTTTATTTTTCTCTTTTAAAATTAAATCCTTCGTTTTTCGGGCTATCTTACATGCTTTGGGTTTATTTATTTTCGATATTTTGCTTGTTGCTATAACATCAGCAATTATGTGTTTAACATTTGTATTATTTAGTGGGGGAGTTAAGTTATATTTTAAGCCTTTGTCAAGTAGCGACATTTCGGACTTTGTGAACTGAATATCTGTAAGATTCATTGTCTTTGGGTAAAATTGATGTATATTGTTGACCTTTTCTAAAAGCTTATTTTGTTGTTTAGCTACGAGTATTTCAATTTTTCTCTGATGTCTTTGGGTAATCGCTTTACGTAAAAAGTCTATTTTCTCAACAATGCTGCTTAGTAAAATAGAAAAAATCAAAGGTGAGAGTTCATTACTTAGCAATAAATGCAGACTATACATTTCGACATTTAAAAGATCTTTTATCTTAAAAGCTTCTCTAATTCCAGATTTAATCCATAAAATACTACTCTTTTGTTGTACATATGTTACATTACTAGATTTGGATTGGATATTAATTCTAGCATATTTTGGTATGATTTGTTCCATGAGGCAAGTTTTATTAAATTTAATTTTCATACCAAGTTTCATAATTTTGGTTCTAATATTTCTAAACCTTTTGCAGTAAGGTACAAAGAACATACGTCGGGTACCTCACAAACAAAGTCTGTATTTGACCGTCATATAGTGTTCAATAATCGTGCTGAGGGGACAGTACAACAGAATTTACAAGTTCTTCATTATGCAAATAAAGGCTTACTTATGAATATCCTAGAAGAAATCGAGATATATGCTCATTTGAAAACCAAATCATCAATGCTGCTCAATGAACAATTAGATTTTCGCGAAAAATTTTATTATGACCTTTTTGACGAAATTTTATAATAAAAGCATCTACTCTTTCGTTTTTTAAAAATATAAGACTAGTTATACCCATGGCAAAAGCAATGCATGTAAAATATGCTGTACAACATATTAAAAAAATAATTAAATTGACATTGATTATCATAAAAACTATTAGATCAATGATTTTAAAAAAATGTAATCAGCAGTCTCATCAGTTATTCAGATATACATAATGTGGAACGTACTCTTGGCTGCTACCCTACTGCTATAAAGAATATTGCTATAAAAACTACAGTTAAAATAAGACGATTCTGCAGCATCCAACAAAGATGCAATTGTGATGTAGGCGACTCGGTGTAATCGATATATACCACAACGCCAAGGACTTTCACATCTTTGATGTAACTGGCACTGTAATAGTATTGAGGTTGCCCATAGAGGGCACAACTACTACACATCGTAGTTCACTGTTTTTATCCAAAATATAAATAAACTGTAGACATACTATCTGTTAATCAGACATTTAAATGAATCAATTTTATGTTATTAGTGTATTTCCTACTTTTATACTTTGACGATGGCGTCATATTATGAACGCTGATTGGTAGTTGTGAAGTAGTGAGACAGGAAGTAGGCGGAGCCTCTGCATATTTAAGCTCGTGCTCAGCACTCATAACCATCAGTTGACTGCGTAGCAGCGAGGAGAGCTCCGCCTACCATCCTAAGGGAGCCATGGGTATAATTAATCTTGTTAAAATTTTGATATCATTAGACACTTTCATTTTATTTAAAGATTGGTATCTAGTATTCCTTAAAATTTATCCACAGGTCTGATGATGGTTTTGTAGAAAGAACTGAAACCGGTTACCTATATCATTAAAACATACATGATGTGATCAAGACTGAACTTAAGTCAAAATATAACAATTAATTGATCACTGCTTTCCATAAATGTTTACCAAAATTATCCATCATTCAACTGGCAATGAAAGAAAACTTCATGTGATAACAGTACATCAATCATCAGACTGAATGCACTTCGCTCATACATCTACTGCTGCAACATAAATATTACATTTTCTGACGCTATTTCGAATTTTATGTTATTGTTGACAACAGTCGTAGCTGAGGTAAAATAATTCATTTGACCCTAAGGTCGTTTATTTGTACTTGACCTTAACTAGGTCCCCAAACATTTGATATAACTCTTCTCGATTATATTTTTCTACTGATACAGTATCTTTATTCTCTCCTCACCTCTGACACATGTTTCAGAAGTTAAAATCATGTTTTGTAGACGAAAAATAACTTGACAAAACATAACTATGTGATTATAGATGTAAACATAGGCCTCTTTGCGTTGGAGACGTATTTTTCAGACATTTTAGAATACTGACATCGCAGATGTGGAAAGTAATTAAGGCTGTGTCGTGTCCCCAATAATGTGTGGGCCATATATCGAACTTCGGATGTTTTTACCAGTACAGAACCTGACAGTGAGAACAATTCGAGGTACAGAGTTCGAATTTATGACGCTTTTTAACAGTGGAGCCACCTGTTGGCGATAGTAAGCAACTAATATGTGGAACAACACTAGTTTATATTTCACGTTTTCACAGTTTACAGGATGGTATCTCAGGTGAAACTCGTGGTCGACAATTATACATTCACAATTTGTCATTTATATTTTAGAAGGAAATTATAGTTTTTTATTATTTGTAGAGAATGTATTAAATAGGCCTAAGTCGTTTCAGTATTCCACGGCAAATGAAAAACAGCTTCAAAAGAAATACAGTGATTTGGCTGTCGATCCACTCCATAAACGATTTTTTTGAAGACATTAATGCATACATATTTGATAACTGTTTAGAACCGCATTATGGAATACACAGCTATTTTATTGGAGACGATCGATTTCGGTCTTCGATCAGACCATAATCGGTTCCAAAAACCATGTTAGCGTGCATTTGGGTAACTGAAGTAACAATTAGCAGATTATAATACGCCATCGTTGATATTAGTTGCATATACGTCACATAACGCCCAATTAACTTCATAGGCGCTTAAAGCTTCTGAGGTTAAAAATGACGTAATGTTGCGTATATACCATTACAGTCAATGACGGAAAATTATGTCTCTGTAAGCATCTGTGAAGTTAAATGGATCTGATGTTACTTATATACAGGTAATATTAGTGATGAAACATTGTACATCTGATAACTGTTATTTTTAATTACGCAAATTCATAACTAAGATGGATTTAGGACCAGATGATGACCTGATCCTAGACCGTGATCTCTCGTTTCTAGTAAAATATACCGTTACAGCTAAAGTATTTTTCTCAAAATAGTCGAGGGGGTGATGCACTCTCCAGTAGTCTCACATTTAAGAGAAACGTTTTATTTAGCACATCACAGTTTGCATTCCCAAGGCATTGCTCAACTGAGAATGCTATTTATATATTCACTCAACAGAAATTGCAAGTCTTAGTAAGATGTTTTATTGTGTATATAACGCTACTCTCCTGGAAAAATCAGTCATCAAATATTGACCGTTTTAATAAGATGTTTGACTACTTAGATTACGCTAGTCTCGTAGACAAACTTACGTTTTATGGAACTGACAGCATTACACATAACTTGTT
The DNA here is from genome assembly GCF_023864345.2 of Schistocerca serialis cubense. NCBI lineage: Eukaryota > Metazoa > Arthropoda > Insecta > Orthoptera > Acrididae > Schistocerca > Schistocerca serialis. The sequence continues at coordinate 180,145,210 of NC_064645.1, forward strand.
TGAACCACACTTAACAGAACCCAGAGTGTTATACTGAATAATTCAAACAGTTTTGGAAGGAGAGAAAATTTTTGTGACTGGAGAGAAATCACGAAGTGATTCCCACAATTTTCAGTTTTTTGTCTAGTCCTCCATAAAATGTTAATGACCTCTCATGTATCATTGATCAAGTATAGCTGCTACTTTTTTTGCAGATGATAATAATGTTATAAAAGTCCCAATAGAAAACAACAGAACAGATTGTTACTGAAGATTTTCAAGGGATTATTAGCTGTTTATCTGCAAATGGATTCTCCCGAAATATTGCGAAAATAAGCTGTATTTACTTCTGTACAACAATATTCGTACGAAAAATTGCTGCAGCAGATGAACAGGATATTTATTAAAGGACATCTTTTGTACATCATGAGCTGCAGAAGATATCCTTTAATAAATATCTTACAATGGTGGAGCAACAATCATTCAAGATTTTTACATGAGAGTCCGTAAACAGGGACTAATGCACCAAATTTTCTGGATATACATACTGATAAAAACTTCAACTGGAAGAAGCATGTTGCTGAATTCCTCTGGCCATTAAGTTCACTCCATTCTGCTCTTCGTATGATTGCTAGTCTTGGAAATAAACGAATCAGCTCCTAACACATTTTGCTTATTTCCCTTCAACGATAGTGATGATTATGATAATGAAGTCCCATACTGCTTGACAGAGCATATGGGACAATGCGGGTGACCCGCACCGCGGTACTAGGAAATGTCCTGGCGGAGGTGGTTTGCCATTGCCTTCCTCCATGAATGATGATGATGAAGACGACACAACAACACCAAGTCTTCTCGAGGCAGGTGAAAGTCCATGACCCCGCCGGGAATCGAACCCGAGACCACGTACTCGGGTAGCGAGAGCGCTACCGCGAGACCACGAGCTGCGGACTCCCGTCAATAACGTCTTATTGTACATCAACATTTAGAAAAAACACATTGATTGATTAATAGCGAGCACTGAGTGGTACGTAGCGTTCACGCTCAGTGTCTTGTAGGAACCTCTTCTAAGAGTTAGGTATCCTAACTGCACGATCACAATACATAAATTCACCAGTGAAATTGGTCGTAAATAATGAATTTGAGGAAAACAGTGATGTCCATACCTACAACACTAGAAGAAAAACGTACTTACAGTGGCCATTATTAAAGCCTGCTTCGGCTCAGAACGGAATTCAAGAAGCAAAAACAAAAAGTTGTCATCATTTGCGAAATCCCACAAAACATCTGATAGATAATTAAGAAAGTTATGTATATAATCTAAAATAATTTCTCCGGCACAGCTCCTTCTATTCCATGGACGAATCTTAATTTAAAAATCTGGTAGACGCTAATAAATCTAGTTGTTAAGTTTAGTTGAATGAGTAGGACTAAAAGAATATAAAAGCTAATCAGATATACCTATCCCGTAAATTGACTCGTCGTGCATAATATGATCGATGGAACATGTAATTAACCAAGTAAATAAATAACTAACAGACTTGCATGTGTGTCGAATTGCTGCTACTGCTTGAGACAAATCTACAGATGGTGTGCTGTATATCTTTATTACTGGGTGGATGGTCTCCCCACGTTGGCCGTAATGTTTCCTATTGACTGGGAAACCCTCCTGTTAACATCCTTCGTCTGCACATTCTTCTCTGCTGCTGCTGCTGCTGCCGCTCTAGCCACAATAGTACACTCACTAACCATTCATGCTCAGAGAGCCCCAGCAATAACATCACCTCCGGCGGTAGCAGCAGCAGTAACAAATAAACCACATTATCTGCATCGTCGTCATCACCTTAACAAAAACTAGTTTCATCCTGACACGTTGATCCATAAATTGGCCCCACTGCAATGAAAACTACTTTATCTCCATGTCGAAGTTGTTGAAAATTTAAATTCACTTTTATATTTGTTGTTTATTATTTCATACGAAACTTATACAGTCACAGTTAGAAAGGGTCCGTCAGAAGTAATTCATTTGTCATCTTAATAAATTCACTTATTCTCTCAGCAAACAGACTTTTCCTCTCTTCAATACTTGTCTTTTGCCGGTTCGTCACAATATTCAGCTTCACTGATTTTCACAATGTCTGTTTCTTACAGTGTCTGTGTTTTACATTACAATGTTACACGGTTTCGACAATTACAGCTGCTGTAAATATTACGAATTAGATTCGCAAATTACAAATATTTTTTGACACCAGCTGTATCATTTATTAGTGACACATAAAAATTTGTACCAGACCAGCACTTAAACTCAGATGTCTCGCTTACCGCCTACCGCACCGACCCGAACCTCCATAAGTCACGTTTGTCATTTGTCCTCTCGTGCTTGCAAGATCCTCTCTCCCGGTCGTCTTACTTGCTCTCCATTTCAAAGAGAAATACAAAGTCCAATAATTTCTATCTTAATTGTTACTCTTTACGAATGTTAGATTTCAATGTGAATATCCGGAATATTGTAACACATTCATGGAACGATACGAAGGATGCCTGGTTAAATATAGTAGATGACCTTAAACCCGTAACTTTGTCAGAATAAAGACCTCTTAAATGAAATGAAATAACATATTTTGACTATCTTCGCTAGCTTAACGGTGAAGTGTACAGTCGAACTCGAGCCGAACGGATAAGAGCGTGTATTTCCTTGACACGAGGAGAAGGTAGAGCCACGTGGAGAATCGGAACATGTAAATTTGGCCAACTGTGGAGCGTCAGAGCGCAAGGCAGCACGGCTGCCGGCCGTGGAATTCTGTTATGCAGATGCGTCGGTCGCATCAAAGGCGCCGAGTGGTGGCTTAAGGTGCCGAACTCGGAAGAGTCGGAGAAGCTTTTCGTCTGCCCGCGCAGGCGCACGTGGCGTGCACCGAAAGAGCGGCGTAGTCTGCCAAAGGAGACGCCTGCAGCAGTCAGGCCGCCGCTTGCATAAAGAGAATCTATTCCTACCTGCTGCTCGCAACTGGAGCCGAGGACTGCATCGTTACCGTGGAGTGGCCTCCAGCCGCGAGGAAACGCCGGCTCTCCAGAGCGCCCTGCCTGCAGGCTACACCTGCGGGGTGCTCACAGTGGGACTGTCGAAAAGCACGCGGCAGCTTCGGCTACGTTGGAGCCGACCTCTCCTCTGCTGAAGACGTCTACCATACCTCACTGCAAGTAATCAGCAGACTCCTTGCCAACAAGATGCTCGAAAAAGGGACTGGCCACATATACGTATAAACTATGTGTGAAGAACACTCTGAACTTCAAATTCAAGTTACAGTTGTTCTGGCCTTCAGACAGAAGACTTGCTCTAGAAAGCTAGAGATGCTATTCGTCGTGTGGCAGTTCCAGCATGTCAGCACAGCTACTGAAAATTATATCCCTTTTAACCTTCATGTTATAGTCATGATTTCGCCTCCCTTTACTGTGTTAACCCCCCCGCCCTACCTACATATGTCCATTTTGAATTAATTATCACTGCTTCTATCACAGAGTGTCCTACCAACCTTCCCAGCTTTATCATAAAGTTGTGCTATAACTTACTTTTTGGACAATTTTATTACATAGCTCTTCATTGTTTAACCATTTTAAATATTTAATCTTCAGCAATGTTCTGTACCTTCACATGCTTGTTGTCTGTTACGATTTTCATCAACATTTCATTGTCATATAAAGGCTGCATTTGATAGAAATACTGACAGAAAATATTTCATGACACATTTGTATTCATTACTTTTGAATATATTATGGGAGTAGCAGTGATCAATGAGTTACAAATATTTAGTATTAAAAGCAGTCTTGACCACGATTTATTTATTAAGGTGACCGGTTTCGACCACTATTGTGGTCATCTTCAGACCATTGAATAGGAACCTCTTTCTGCTGGAGAATCACTACCCACTAGTAGTGATCCTCCAGCAGAAAGAGGTTCCTACTCAATGGTCTGAAGATGAAAACAGTAGTGGTCGAAACCGGTCACCTTAATAAGTAAATCGTGATCAAGACTGCTTTTAATAGTAAACATTTGTATTCGACTAGCGATTCGGCATTACACAGGTAGCTCTAAATCTCTGAGGTCGAACGATTTGCCTCGCATAGCGATGATAATTGTTTCTTTCTGTCTTGGATAACCATTTCAGAGCGTACGATAAATGAATACTGTTTCTGATTTTTATTTTCATCTGTAGTTTACTTTCGCCCATACTTCTTTCATTCTTTGAGATAAATCTTTCTCTTCTTGTCTTCACTTTCTTCCACTTCTTGATTCTTTTCTGTCTTTTGTATTGCTTCTTTAAAACGTGTTTCCATTCTTATTGGATTTAAGGCGACTCCTGAATTTTCTGTATCTGATTCCTACTTCTCTCATCCATGTGATACTGAATCTGTAATTCAATAGTAAATCAAAGATTTGTCATTTTATTTTGTCATTTTTGATCCCACATATGTTTTAATAGAGTTTTGACCTTCATTTTCTCATTGCATCTGTTACCTTTTCAACTTTCAGATATTGTTCCTAATTAGATCTTAATTTGTATTATGATTCAGTGCCACTGTTGTTTTAGGGATCTTCTTTCATTTTTTTTCTTAATTTTAAAGCTCTCTGTTAGCAGTCAGTTTATGTATTCCTGCTCTATAGAGTATTACTGATCTTGCCACTGTTTTTCCTCCTGGATAGACATCAACCAAATTTGGCACAGAAACAGCAGGCCACATGTGTATCAGCACTGTTTGGTTTATAACCTTTTATCTCTATAGTCGCGGAGGTAGGTGTAAAAGTGTGCTTTCCTGCCCTTGGTGTATAGGCTGCCCTGCACTACAATAATGTTGTGTGGACATAGTATCAGCCTGCCACATCAACCTACTTAGCAGGAGCAAGAAACAGTTTTCTGGGCCTTGACATCTAGGCTGTAGTGCACAACAGGTGTGTTGTGTTGTAGTAGTATTAACACTTTATCGACCTGCTTTGCATGGTGGCGTTTAGGTCAGGGAAAAACAAATGACTTTAAAGCCCTTGATGTACTCCAAACGTAGAAAGGAGACTTACTGTTTAATGTGAAATCTGAGTTACATTTTTTAACTGGCGAATTTCCACGTCATTGAGAGATGAATGCTAGGTTAAAGGGTTGACTGAAAATCGGTGCTGCGCCAGTGACTCGATCTCGGGACCATTAAGGAGTGTTACTGCTCTACTGCCAAGCTATACGTTGATTCTTGCTAAGATGCTGTTTTCTGGAGTTGTGGCGGCTGTTCGTTTGCTGTTATTCCCGCCAGATATCGCCACTTCTGTAGCAAGCCAACTCATAGCTCGCATTGTTGCCACGGGATGTCACCTCCGACGCCAGTTATATATGAAACAGATAACAATGCATGTATTACACGTCCATGGTTACTACAGACATTAAATTATCCTTACTTACTTGTGAACCATTCTGTCAATTAGCGAAGACTTTATCAAAATTCCAACATTAATTCCTAAGGATAGTCATAATACACAGGCAGAGAAAACACAGCGGGGGACTTAAATAGCACCTACAGGTGTTTGCATATTTCTATTAAAAATGAATTTTATTTTAGTTGCAATCATAATTGACAAACTGCCTATTTGCTTCTGTCTCGGGTTCTTCGGCCGACGTTTGTCTGATGATATTACTGACATTTCGCCAGCACGAGTGGCTGGCATTATCAAAGCTTCACCCTCCATTGCTGATGGTGAACATGAACCGATCTCGCGGCCACAGACTATATGTACCTAGCGTGTCAACGTCCGAGGGCTTCTCCGAGGTTATTTCCGGTGCGGTTCTCCACTTGCTACCTGCGACTGTCGTTCTCTGCAGTACGGGAAGCCAGGATCCGTTTACTTTAACGCTTTCCTCTTTCTTGTTGAAGCTATCCTCATGTTTGTGTATTTCTACAGCTTCCCTAAACAAGCGGGTGTGATAGTGCTTCTCTACAGCCAGAACTTCCGTGTCGGCGAATTTTATTACATGGTCGGTCTCACTCAGCACGTGCTCTGCCACGACCGATTTCTCCACCAGCCTCAACTAGCAATGTCACCTATGTCCTTTGATCCTGGTGTTGATTGATTGTCCAGTCATTCCGACATAAACTTTTCCGCATGTGCATGGTAAGTGGTATATTCCCGACTTTCAAGTGGGTCCCTTTTACCCTTTGTCGATCTAAGACATTCTTTGATCTTCCTTGTCCGTTTGAAAATTGTCTTTATGCCGTCTTTGTGCAATATGCGGCAGATTCTGTCCGTCACTCTGGGAAAGTGTAGCAGAAAGGCCATACCTGACATTTCTTGTCCTGATTTCTTACTTCGTCGAGTGTTTGGTTCTGTTACATTCTAATAAAATTTGTGGAGTCCCCTTTGCTCCTCAGAGCACTTTCCAAATCTTGTTTTTCGCTTTTGAGGTGCTGCGGCTCACATATTCGTCCTGCACTCGTTACGAGGGTATGAATCATATCTCTTTTCTTGCTCGGGTGGTGGTTTGATAGTTTCTGCAGGTATCGGTCCGTGTGTGTCGGTTTTCGGTACACGCTATGCCCCAGGTTTTCGCCGTCCCTTGTGACCAGCACATCTAGATATGGTAGTTTATAGTCGTTTTCTACTTCCAAGGAAAATTTTATGTTGGTGTGGAGGCTGTTCAAGTGTCATAGGAAGTCACCGAGTTCTTCATCATGGCTCCACTCAGCGGAAGTGTCATCGACATACCTCTACCACACCTTAGGTTTGCAAGTGGCCGAGTCCAGTGCCTGTGCTTCGAATTGTTCCATGAAAAAGTTGGCCACCACTGGACTGAGAGGACTACCCATGGCGACGCCTTCCTGCTGTTCGTAGAAATAGCCATTCCACGTGAAATAGCTCGTGGTGAGACATGCATGGAAGAGCTTTGTGATGTCTTGCAGGAAAATGGAACCGATGTGCTCCAGAGCGTCACTGAGTGGCACTTTCGTAAACAAAGAAACAATATCAAAGCTGACCAGGATGTCGTTTGGTGCAATTCCATTCCTTTCAGCTGATCTAAGTAAGGCCTTTACCATCACTGACAGATTTAAAAGTTTTTATTTCTTTTCCCTCGCATTAAGTAATTTTCAAATTTGTTCTTTTTTTCCTTTACTGCCGGCTCTACGTACAAATAGAATATCATGGTAGATAGCATACATATGAAATTGCACACATAAACTATTTAGGTTTATAAGTCACAAAATTCACCAGTTGGTAGGACAGATACTTACAGTTGTGTGAGTTACTGCAAAAACACACGTTATTTTGATTATTTACTTAGTTTTGGGAGGGGGTGGCGGGAGAGGCCGGCGAGGGCAGGGAAATATCTCAGATCGAACTGATAAAATCGAATATGAATGATTCTGAAATACTAAGAAATGTCTATTCTGCTTTCCACGTAGGCGGTTTATCTGTAAAACTCTGTATTTGTGGACAATAGATCTATAAAATTTGACGAGTTTACGGACTATAGAAGCACTTAAAAGACATGATACCTCATTTTCTTTGTGCCCACGCTGCAGTAATCCAATATCAAAATACACAGTGAAACGTCCTGCTTAACCCGAAGGACAGGAAAAGTAGTTTAAATTGGGAAAAGGGGCCAAAATAAGGGGCTGTCAGTCACACTCGAACATACAACTTTACTATTTGATCAAATATTACAAGAGCCCTTTTTTGCGTTATACACTCAGCTTTAATCTTTGCGACTTAATTACTGGCTGAAAGCCAATTTAATTTAAAAACGGCTGAAGGCCAATAACTTAAATCGCAAGCATAATCAAAAATTTAAAAGGCAAGCCTTATCTTACAACAGTTCTTTATTTAGGCTGAAGGCCCAAAGAATCTGAGATTTTCAGAGCAAACAATTTCAATTCAAAATCGGCTGAAAGAACAACACTTAAAAATCAACAACATTAAAACCCTTAGGTGAAACAGTTCTTTACATTAGGCCTGAAGGCCTAAGGAATCTTACGCCTTAAGGGCAAAAGAACTTTGATTAAAGAAAAAATCGGCTAGAAGCCATACAAGTACAAACAACAAGAACAAATAAAAAAAAGGCAGTACACCCAGGGGTGCTCAGATGTTCGAGGGTCGGCGTGGAATTCAAACACTAACGCTCGCTTAGGTGAGACAGGGGGTCGGCCCAACAATTCTCAGTCCGACGACAACCCAACCGACAGACAGTCAACGGACCAAGCGACAGGATAACTCAACTTTCGTGTCCGGGATCGGTGAGCCACGGACCTCGTAGCAATGGGAACAGTCCCTCACACTCCGACCGCGCGTGGACGCCGCCCCGGTCCAACTACACGCCGCGGAGATTTCCTCGCTGCTCCACGCCACCCGACCGACTTCCCAGGCCCGGAAACGGTGAAGCACCAAATATACGTCGGCCGATGAGACGACCCACAGAACGACCGACCAACGGCCGTGCCGCTCCTATCTCCCTCCGTCGGACAGTGCATGTGTGTCGCCAGCGGTCGGCGAGCACTGGCTGTCGGCGCCTCCCCGGCGCTCCCTCCCCGACTTCACTGCTGCTGCGTCCCGACTGCACTGCTGGGCCGTCCCGAACTAACTAGTCACACACACGACGGCCCGGAAATACTATCGGTAGCTCCAGAGATGGTACGACAGCGCATTTATCGATACGCGCTGCTGCTGCCGCTCACGGTCAAGTAAGTCAGGAAGTTAGTGACGCCAGTAAATGGAATAAGAAAACGAGGCGGCAATACTGTAATAGTTGATGACAAACAATAAATCAGATAAACGCGAGCCGTGCACGTCTCACACAGTGATCACATTATCAAATGATTCAACAGTAATAACAACGTAGCAGATTTCTGCCACACATAAATGGTTGTACCTTGGTGTAGAACAGGGCTTCACAACATACGTTCTCGCGGAGCAAGCTGTGAGCAGCAAGGCGCGAGCACGGAGCAGCGCGAGCACGCTACCCCCACTACCGGACCAGAGTGGAGAGTGGGGAAAGTCACGTGGGGCACACAACAGCTGCCGCCAGTCAATGTAAATCCGCGGTCACCTGCAGGGTTACTGCGACAAATGAAACAAATAAAGGAGAATGTACACATGCCACATAATTTTATTAGCTTAGTGTATGCCTCTACATTCGCATTAATTTGTGAACTGTTACGCAATAAAAGGTGTCACTGAAGTGTGGGATTCTCGGTTATCTTGTACTTTTTGCCCTTTACAATTGCGTCTATGTTCGAAGTAATTGTTCTTGTGCATCGTAGGCGCAGCGTGCAGTTTAAATTTCGATCTTGTTACATTTCATTGCAGAGAACAGTTGTTCCCAAACATACGTGGAACCGAACATTGATATTATTGTAGCCGCCAGTTCGTGCAAACGAGGAAATCTATCCTGAGGGAAGTGTCTGTAGAATTCCAAAATGTTTTTCTTGTTCTGAAAATTGTCTCTGTATTCTCTGTCACACTGCAGGTCAATAATTTATTGCTGCAGCTCAGGACGAATCTCTTAAACATTCGCTGAATATGAAGAGAACAGATCAAAATCACTGTCTAGTGCTGTCAGATCTTGAAAGCGCTGATCAACTAAACTATGTGAATAACGTTCACAGTCTTTGTGAACATCTTGCATGGATGATAATTTAGGAAAATGAGCTAGGTTTCCTGTTTCCAGCTGACTCACCCAAAGTGTCAATTTCATTTTAAAAGCTCGTATTCGATCTATGAAATGAGTAATTAGCAGATCTTTACCTTGTAGTAAAATGTTCAAAGCATTCAGATGGCTAGTGAAATCTGCTAAGAACTTGAGATCACATTCAAACGTGCGCGCGCATTTCTTCTCCCTCCCTACTCCGCGACCTTGCACCTGCTCGCGAGCACGTGCCTGAGCAGACGCGAGTACTCGCGCTCAAAACCGGCCAGTTGTTAAGCCCTGGCGTAGAAAGTCGGTTGTAGAAACAGAGTGAAGGTGGATGTTGAAATATACACTGACGGGAAAAATCTCACACAAAAAAAATTATTAGTGTAGAGTACTGAAATTTCAGTGGTCAGTGTAAGCACGTGATAAGCCATTGCAAATGTGAAATGCTGGTACGTTAATTACCGACGCCATACGGTTGAATGTTGTGTTGTACAGGCGCCGGATATCAGCTTGTGGTATGCAGTTCCAGACCCGTCGGACTTGTCAGTCAATACAGGGACAGTTAGTTCTAGTTGTGGATGATGCTGAAGTTCTTGTCCGATGAAGTCCTATACGTGCTCTATTGGAGACATATCTGGTGGTCCAGCAGGCCAAGGCGACATGTCGACATCCTGTAGAGCATGTCGGGCTGCAACAGTGATATGTGGGCGAGCGTTATCCTGTTGGAAAACACCCTGCGGAACGCTTTGCACGTCGAATCAGTGACGTACAAACTTGCGATCAGGGTGCGTGGGATAAGCACGAGATTGCTCCTGCTTTCATACGAAATGGCACTCCAGACCGTAACCAGATGTAGGTCCAGTGTGTCTAGCATGCAGAATGGTTGTATACAGACCCTCAACCGCCCTCTTACTAACCAACACAGGGCCATCGCCGGTACCGATACAGAACCAGTATCATCAAGAAATAAGTTAAACCTCCACCCTGCTCTCCAATGAGCTGTTGCTTGACACCACTGTTGTCGCAAAATGGCGGTGGTTGGGGGTCAGTGGAACGCACGCTACGCAGCGTTTGGCTCGGAGCTGTCTTCGAACCGATTTGTCACAGTTCCTTGTGTCACTGTTGTGCCAACAGCTGCTCTGATTGTTGCTGCAGATGCTGCACGATGCGCCACAGCTACACGCCGAAAACGGTGGTCTTCCCTCTCGGTAGTGTAACGTGGCCGTCAGGAGCCTGGTCTTCTTGAGACATCACACTCCCGCGATCACCACTGGTTACATTCGTGCTAAGTCTTTCTGCGGTACCGCAGAAGTAACATCGAGCTTCTCGTACATCATTTACAAGACCACGTTCAAACTCAGTGAGGTGTCGATAATCGACCAACATGGACTCACCAAATCAAATCCCAAAGATTGTGAAATACCTGTTGCAGCGATTAGTTTATTAACTTTCTCTTAGACGTGTCTGTATATGTGAAATGCCACACTACTTCCCTCAAGGTGAACGGCTAATAAGCTTGCGCAAGGATCTGGAAACTTCGTCTAAAGGAATAAATTTGACCCTGTGACAATAATTTAAGGTGCGGCATTTAGCAAAAATTAGTCCTGCTCCTAACTATTTGTAATAACGCTTCTGATTACGTGCATTTCATTTGGTACGTCTTAATAATGCATCTGACTTGAACGAATTTAAATTTAGTACTACTTCATAAAGCATCTGACTTACATGACTTGAAATTGGTACTTTCTTCGAACTCCATTCATATACTACAAAGTACGGGGATGAATTGTGCTACTATTTGAAACAAGATGTTACCTTCAATGAATACCATTTACTCTCACCGCATAAAAATGGGCATTGTACATGACTTCAACAACTGCTTAAAAGCGACCCATAAGATCCAACAGAAAAACTAGAATGAATTTTGTTTCGATATTGTCCTTCCCGAATAACAGTGATTGTGCAGTGTAGATGTTAATGAAACTGAGCATGCCTTAAGAGAGAGAGAGAAAAAAAAAACATTGAACCTAAAGAAATTACCCCGAGTCTTGCCCCCTGACTTCCCTACTCTACCTGAGCTGAGCTGTACTTTACCACAGCGAGTGACGTGTACTGCGGCGTTGTGATAGCGACGACGGACGCTAGTCAGCGTGTACTTACACTCATATGGCTGTGGTTGAATCACAAATGAATCTGCCTTTTGCTGAAACAATTTTCCAAAAAATTTCTGTCCCAGTTTTAGTTAAAGAGGACGACGGTATACGTCCAGAGCAAATGCACAACCCATCTTCAAACTTATGCAAAGTTCAACACAAAGTGAAGGAAAACTTCTAGCGGAAGAGTAAAATATATTATCCTGAGGGAAGCTCCTGAATGAACACTTTGAGACAAAGCTCTCCTAACGTGGATCAGTAAACGAAAATTTTTCTGACCTATCCGCTTCTCGTGCTCGTAACCAGCAGACTGTTAAATCTTGCAGTTACGGGCAGAGCTTAGTCTGCCACATCTGAAGGTTAAACAGAAAACTGCTTCACTCTACGGCCCGTCTGCTCGTAGCAGTTACCAAGCAGGAGTACCTTTTGTCCACTGCCAGGCCAGTTGGACATAGCAATGACTCTTAATCTCGTAAAGTAGTCCCCTGATTCAGAAAATAGCAGATAAATTCTGAAGAGTGAAAAGGAAAGAATGCCGCCAGCCCAGACTCTCTTGATGGAAATATTCGCCCACCTTATCATTTTTCCATGTCTCTCCGGATAACAGGGCAGAACACAGCGCAAGTAGTCTGTATTACCAAAGGAAAAAAATGTCCAGTCGCTCTTGTTGTTACATTTTATGTTTGCCGTATTACCAAATGAGAAAAAAATTGTCCAGTCGCTCGTGTTGTTACATTTTATACTTGCCAGGCAAGCGTTTCCTACCTCCCCTTTGACATCGTAGCGTATAAGCCAATGGCCATTTCTCTTTCTACACGGTACTAATGTCACAGCGTTCTCATACTATGTTCGAAATTCCTCTGGAAAGAGCAGAATTAAATAGCAATGGTTCGGGGAGGGATACCACCATCCATCCGCCGAAACTTGAGATTTTGGCTTGCAAGAGAACTTCCTCCAGGGCATGGGTGCGGAATGCTCTTTCCTCCCTGCAGTGCGTTGAAACGGAGACGAGAAAGGTTGTTCAGAGTTGTCGAACACGAAGCCTAGTGTAACCTTCAGAGGTACAATAGGCTTCTCTGCATGTCCATCTTCTTAGAGATGGTTGTGGGAGTCGACTGCTCAGTACAGAATGTCAAATCAAACACCTTTCAGCCGTCTAATGTCCGCACTGTTATTTTATTGGGCGACAAGTTTCGGCGCTTTATAACGCCATCGTCAGGCCCCTGACCAACGAGATTGGAATTTCCCTATATGTCGGTCAGGAGGCCTGAAGATTGCGTAGTAAATCGCCGAAACTTGTCGCCCAATAAAATACCAGTTTGGAAATTAGACGGCTGAAAGGTGTCTGATCTGACACTCATAACTACGAGTATGTTCTGTGTGTGCCCGCTTAGTGGCTGTGGCCTCTTGCGGACCCTATAGCGGCTGTCTCAGTGGGTGGTGCCGCTCTCACGCCGCATTCGCCTCACCGGCGTTGAAGGTACATGTCTGGAAGCCGAGGGCTTACCGTTGGTGGCCGACCCGTGTGAAACCTTCTTTGTCACTCAGCCCTGGCGCAGTCTTCTCTCCTAAGAGCGAATTCATTGCAACTAAAAGCTGAATTGTCATAAGAAATAGAAAGAAGCGTATTGAATTAAGGGGGGAACTAATGAAATTTCACCCCGGGCACAAGATAATTGCAAAAAAAAAAAAAAAAAAAAAAAAGAATGGTTCAAATTGCTCTCAGTACTAAGGTACTTAGCATCTGAGGTCATCAGTCCCCTATAACTTAGAACTACTTAAACCTACCTAACCTAAGGACATCACACACATCCATGACCGAGGCAGGATTCGAGCCTGCGAGCGTAGCGGTCGCGCGGTTCCAGACTGAAGCGCCTAGAACCGCTCGGCCACACCGGCCGGCAAGATAATCGCAGGGGCTTGAAAGTTTGATTCATAATGTATGTTGGCGCGCTGAATGTAGTTGGTCAATACAGCATGCTAACCAAAACTTATTTCACTACTTTTGAATTTTATATTGTTGAAAATATCAATATTTTTTCAGACCCATACGTGTTGCTGTCTGTTATCACGGAGTGTATATACAAAAATGTTTTGAACCAAAATTTTTAAAATTGAGGGATGAGTTGCATTTTTTTCTTTTCGACCGTTTTGTTTCTTTTTAAGAAACTGAAATAACACTATATACATACGAAAAGTGTAAATAAATTATTAAAATTCTATATTTATAATACGTGAGAAGAAATGAGCGTGAAATGGAATTACCACGACATTATACCGGGGTCGTCCTCAAAGTAAGTTCCGTTTGGTTATATAATACAAACGTGTACAGATAGAGAAAAAATATTTGTTGTACAAAAATCTACAACTGTTAAACTACTTTTCTACATAGCTTCCGAAATTTTGTAGGCACTTGTCATAGCGTGGCACAAGTTTTTGTATGCCTTCTTCAAAAAAGGTTGCCACCTGTGCCTTCAACCATGTGGTAACACGTTCCTTCAGCTCGTCATGATCGTTGAAGTGTTGACCACCAAGAACAAATTTTAGGTGTTTGAAGAGTTGAAAATTGCTAGGAGCGAGGTCCGGACTGTACGGAGGATGATCAAACGCGTCCATCTGAAATTCCCATAAGAGTTGTTTGGTGACATTCGCCGTGTGACAGTAATCCTCGGCGCTTGTTTTGTATTGCACGGCGCAATTTCTTAATGGTCTCCTAGAAACCATGTGCATTGATTGTTTGGTCTCGTGGTAAGAAATCAATCAGCAAAATGCCTTTTCTGTCTCCAAAAAAGGTGCACATGACTGTTCGAGGTGTCAAGATTTGCTTAGGCTTAACCTTCGTTGAGGATGAAGTGAGCCTCCATTCCACTGATTGCTGTTTTGTTTCAGAGGTGTCGTACGATACCCTTCATCCCCCGTGACTATTCGAGAAAGAAAACCATCGCCTTCTGCATTGTAGCGTGTCAAAAACTGAAGTACACTGCCCATCCGTTGTTTTTTGTGTTGTTCAGTAAGAATTTTGGGTACTCAACATGAACAAAGTACAACGTTTGACAGAAAATATATAAAAGACGACTCGGTATGTTTGCAAATTGTATTCGTTATCTTCAATTTACACTTTACATAACACATTCCCGTCTTCACTGCATCCGTATGGGTGGATCGTCCGCCACAGGTATAGCTGAGCGCCGGCCGCTATGGCCGAGAGTTTCTAGGCGCTTCAGTCCGCATTGCTGCTACGGCCGCAGGTTCGAATCCTGCCTCGGGCGTGGATATGTCTGATGTCCTTAGGTTAGTTAGGTTTAAATAGTTCTAAGTTCTAGGGGACTAATGACCTCAGAAGTTGAGTCCCATAGTGCTTAGACCCATTTGAACCATTTTTATGGCTGGCAAGCGGAATAAATGTGGGTCTTTTCTGGCCGCTAGGCATCGTGCTGTCGTCAGTCGTCGGGTTTCAGCATCGCGATAAAGTCGGTAGTCTGCTTGGGCTTACCGGTAAAGTGTATGTATGTATCACGGCATGAATAAAGTCGTATAAAGTAACTAAACTGTTTTCGAATGTTGATCACCAGCTCGCTCTAAGAATCTCACACACCGTCGCCACCAATCAGGGACCGAATATCTTCACAAATATCTACTTTCCAGTTCACAGCTGAGTTCGCGCGAACGTATATCCACATGTTTGGAAACTGAAAAAAAAAATGTAAATTATAGTTACACTTATTTATTCACGTTGATTTCGGACGTACATATAGGTTAGTCAGATATAATTACACGATTGCGGATGTACTTACAGATTATGCACATACACAGACATATTCACACAAAATTAATATTTCAATTAAATTTCTCCACTATATATATCTATCTAGTGATGTAAAATTAACTATACTTCAATGAAATTTATCCATAGTGGATGCTGTCGAACTCCGTGACTGTTCCTTTATGGGGTGCACAAAAATATCCGCTACCAGTCACAATAAAAGGTTATTTATTTGTCACACGACCGGTTTCGGGCTTGCGCCCATCTTCAGGTGTTTATACAATCATGTACATGGTTGTACTTTTGGAGATCACTGTATAAATACAAAAAAATTATTTGCTGGTGACTACACAGATACAAGTGGGACAATTGTAAGTGGTAAGGCAGCATTCGACGGAAATATATCTGTACTTACATAAAGATGAAGCACTATTATTATAGTTAAGCTGTGGTGATAGTTTTGCCACTTAGTTACACTCTTATGGTCATTTTCACATCCATATTTCAGTTTTACCAAGTATAGCTTCATATTACACTATTATGAAGTGCACTCGTGAAATACACTATGTTTACATACAAACATGTGGGCTGTGGTCAAAGAACTATACTTCAGTTTTATTGAAAAGAAAATGGTCGCAATAAATAAATGCTACACCGATGTCAGGTTTAAACGTTTTTGTCTCAAAACTATTTTCGTGAATACATTTCGTGATAACCAACAACTCCACGTAAGGGTTTAAAAAAATATTGATTTTTACCCAGAACTCAAAAAAACAAAAGTGCGAAAAAATTTGTTTAGCAAATCAGATTTACTGACTGAATTCAGTATGCCAAGATACGATATGAAACAAATTTTGAGGTCCCTGCAATTTTTTTTACGATCGGGTTGAAATTTCGCCGGTACCTTCCCGTAACGGATAAAGAGAGTAAGAAGAAGAAAATGTATGCACATTCATACCAGAAATCTAACAAATCTGCATAACTTATTGGTTTAATGCTACGTAAAGCACTCGAAAAGGTACTGTTAAATGAATAAAAATATGAAAAGCAGTGTACAAATCCGCGACGATTTTCAAAGTAACTAATGCTCACGACCGCTACAGCATTTATTTAAAACGAACCTGATTTGCATCCTCTTTGTGGCGCTACTTGCGCTACTCTTATGCGACTGGCGTGAAATTTGAATAAACGTCATCTTTCAGATGTAGAAACAGGGCCACCAACCACTACTCCTTCTTGATGTTGCAATTTTTTTCGTCATTGTATTATGTGCCGTGATCCGCAGATCGTCATTTTTCAAGCGAACAAAATCAACGTGACGTCTGACACAACTTTAGCACTGTCAGAAGAAAAATGCAGCCATGTTTAAAACTGAAAAATATAATAGCCAGCTCTACAGTATTCTTTCTCGATCAGCTTATCCTTCTCTAGTCCTCAGATTCGTTGAAAATCAAACTTCTATCGATCATAGATGGAGAATTTTACAGATAAATAATAAAGTGGTTGAACATACACATCTCCATACTTGAAAATCGTTCCTATTCGAGCTAGGCTGCTTTGCTTTTTGGTAATTAACTGTCACCATTGAACATATTTATGTTCAGAGTTCACAAGAAAAATGCCTTTTGAATGGTGCACATTAATTCCCGTATTTTGTTTTTTCACCCAGGCTGGTTTTGCTATAGTTACAAAGCATCGTCAGTGGATGTCCCGAAATATTACATGATTTTACGTTTGCCCAAATAGGTTATAACAGTTCCTGGAAAGGTACTTACATGTTAGCTTTTAATTCCTTATTGGTAAGTCAAACAGCATTATCGTAGGTGGAAAAACGGCAATAGGCTGGTAGACTTTCCTTGTGATCAATCTGTTTTCGAAAAATAGCAGTTTCACTGCGATTTTTGTGTCATTCGTTTTGCAAGCGTTGCCAGCGTCGTCAGGTTTGCTTTTGATTGTTTTTTGTTTGACTGTATTTCTGTTGACGTAAGTTTCTGTATGTATGTGTGTGTGTGTGTGTGTGTGTGTGTGTGTGTGTGTGCGTGCGTGTGTGTGCGTAGACTCTATTTTTTATTTTAATTTTATTTATTTGTATTATATTTGTATTTTGTTTTTTTTTAGTTTGTTATCAATTTTTTACGCAATTTTCCATTTTATTTATTGATTTACAGTCAGTTCCACAAGAAAGTGTACGCCGTCATCTATGTGAAATGTAAGACACTATTATATGTTTGCATGAAACAACACGTTATTACTAATTGCACCATTATCTAGTAGTTAATCCAGTCGCCGCCACCATCGATTACAGCTTAGGACCTTAGCCCATTCTCCGGTAAGTCACCCCCGTTTCCAACCTCTAAATATCATTTGACCGACTTCGCAACGAGTGTCTCTGACTCTCAGAATTTTAGCAGGAGCTCTATATGAAAGCTTTGCTCCCTTTGGATGATTTACAAGGAACACTGCCTAGTGACGTTTCACATATTTTGAACTCATTTTAAACTGCAACCGACAAAACAAAACATTCAACTCTCTCACTGTTTATCTATACACTGAGTAAAAGCGCATTGATTACGGATTCGAGACCCCTATCAGAGATGTCGCTGAGGACGTTACTTTTAAAATTATAGCGTACACTTTCTTATGGAACTGACTATATTTGCTTTTTCATTTGATTGTATTTTTTTTAATTCTTAGAAAAGTAATGGATTCGTCATCATCGATTGGCATTTATGTCTATTATATGATCAATTAGTGTAAACAATGAGTGAGTTGTTACATTCGTTTTGTCATTTAGTAGCAGCTTCTTTTCACTCTTTTGTTTTGTGTGCGTAACAATTTTCTTGTAAGTTTAGGTAGTATCTTTCATTATTTGTTCTATTTTTATGTATTTTTCTCTCTTGTAGTAGGCTTGTGATTATTTTGTCGCAATCTTCTGCTAAAGTTGAGTTTCTTATCTCCTAATCCCATGCTAGGTTGGTTGCCTGACTGTGGGAGGGGGGACCAACCAGCGAAGTTATCAGTCACATCCGGTTAGGGAAGGAAGTAGCCGAGCCCTTTCAGAGGAACCATTATGTCATTTGCCTCAAGCGATTTAGGGAAATCACGGGAAACCAAAATAAGGATGGCCGGACGCGGATACGAACCGTCGTCCTACAGAGTCCAATGTGCTAACCACTGCGCCACTTCGCTCGGTTGTTCACATGTTCTGATGTGTTCTTTGTACCGGGTGTCGAATAAAAACTTCCGTGAGATGTTTTAAATTTATAACCTGTCCGTACAAACGAAATAATCATGTAATATTTCAAGGCACCCACTGAAGATGCCTTGTAAAAAAAGCGAAACGCTCCTGGGTACACAAGTTAACACAAAAAAAAATTAATATGCACGTGCAAACTGCGATTTTCTTCCGAACTGCAGCAATTTACATACATCTGCTGCCGGCCGTGGCGGCAGAGCGGTTCTAGGCGCTACAGTCTGGAACCGCGCGTCCGCTACAGTCGCAGGTTCGAATCCTGCCTCGGGCATGGATGTGTGTGATGTCCTTATGTTAGTTAGGTTTAAGCAGTTCTAAGTTCAAGGGGACTGATGACCTCAGAAGTTTAGTCCCCTAGTGCTCACAGCCATTTGAACCATTTGAACCATACATCTGCTGCAAAGATGGCCTCCACAATTAATTTATTATATTTATGCACTTACATCGCAAGTTGGTAAGTAACACAGAACAAATAGGAAACTGATTTAAGACTCACTGGTCCCCGTAGATGATGTAGCGTCCGTGCAATGACTGTGAAGATGAGGTGAAGCCACAGATAAAATAGCTAAGCAGGAATTCTGAAATAGTGAACAACAAAGGTGGACAGAAGATCTAACTCCATACACGAAACAAAACAACAAAGATGCACATAATATCCAGTAACAAAGCTTCAGTTGGCTCCATTTGAATGAACCTACATGTAGACATACGTACACTGTTATTCCCTGTAAGCGTAGAAGCAACCGCAGAACCAATTAATCTCTCTCTGTTGGATATATCCTATGGCGTGTCTGCATCGAAATGCCGCCCTATTTTCAATTTGCTCGCAAGACAAAAAAGTGACATAGTTTTATTTCCTTCTCAAAAATAAGTTGTACGTCAAGTTAAGTTTTCGAAAAGAATTACAACATCAAATCATAACACTTCCTCGTGAGCAGCTGCGGTGACGCGAAGAATGTATAGTCCGTATTCAATTTACATCCAGGTCTGCTGCAACGTGTCTAGAGAGATGATATGGGTGACTGATACAGTCCGACTACGGAGTCTGGAAGGTCCTGAACTTCAACGGCGAATACCCTGTCCTTCACGCAGCGCCAGAGAAAAAATTCCAATGGTGTTATGTCAAGAGAAAGTAGAAGCCAATGCATGTCCAATCCAGCGTCCTTGAAATGTTCGATTCAGAGTATTCCGAACATCCAACGATTAGCGAGATGCAGCACCACCTCGTCGAAACCAAATTTTTTGTTTCAGGTCTTCAACATGGGAAAAAGCAAGCATCTCCAACATGTCTATGTATGTTGTCTCCTCAGCAAAGACCAAGAGTCAAAATATATTCCCTCACATGAGGCCACACTAAAACGTTCGCTTTAGGGCTATATCACAATTTTCCCTGATACTGTGACCCCCCAAATGCGAAAGTTTTGCTTACTCACTGATCCAGAAACATGGATGTGGCCTTCTTGGAAAACATTACAGTTGACAAAAAAGTAAGATACCCGTCGATTCGGTTAAGTATTCACATGCAAATCCATGTCGCCGTTGCTTATCATCGGACTTTACGGCCTGTTGAATCAGCAGATTGTGTGAATAAAGACGCAGACGCTCTTTGAGGACATTGTGAATAGTTGCACACGGCATCTAGACTTCCCTTGATGAAGGACAAATTGATCAGAGTGATCTTTGTTGGAACGCCTGGTGGACATTCTCATCTTGTTCTTTTTATAAACCCTCGTTCCCAGTTTTATAAAGGTTGTGTCGCTACTGCTGAAAGGTGGCTACACTGAGCCACAGCGCCAGAGATTGCGCCAAAGAGTATTACTCAGCCGCCTCCACTGGCAGTGCTTGGGGAGAACTCGTAGTAGTCAGCGCTTGTTGAGATGTGCTAGTGAAAAGTGCTTGGGGAGAACTCGTGGTAGGCAGTGCGTGTTGAGATGTGCTAGTGAAAAGTGCTGGTCGAGAACTCGTAATAGGCAGTGCTTGCTGAGATGTGATACTGAAAAGTTCTTGTTGAGATGTGGTAGTAGCGAGTCGGTGTGGAGATATTGTAATGATTAGAGTGCTTTTCGTCAATATATGAAGGTAAAAGAAAAAAAAAATTTCCTTTTCTTTTTATTATCTCAATGTCTTAAATAATGCAGCATTGCAGATTCAGTCAACAAAGCATCTGGCTTGTGTTCTTATATTAGAGTGTAATTCTGCTTTCCTTACGCAATTATAGTATTTCTATTTTTTAATTACGTCAGTATAAATGGTGTTTGAAATTTCTTGTCTTATTGAAGAAGAACCGTGCCAGATGTGTACGTTGAGTCATACTTCCACACACAGAACAGTTATACTTGTGCGTTGGTTTCGTAGGTTATATAGTAGCTGGGGACTTAATTAATTAATTAATTGTATTAACGGAAATTTTCATTTCATTCTTTGTTGTTGTTCTATGCAGTCAGATTGCGTACAAAAACTAGTCATGGCCAACCGTTTACGAGACTTCGTAATCGGAGATACAGCTACGAAAAATATAAAAATTATTTTCATTCCTTTTTAATAATTAAGCCCCCATGCAAGTGGCGACCGCTGCTTCGGATCGTCCCTTGGAATTCTTCTAATTGTAAAAATAGTAAACAGTAGTATTGTTGTAGTAATTTGTAGTTTAGTAATTGTAGTCTATATTGCATGTGTAGATTTGGTAATTGCCATTCTTCTAATGGTATTTCAGAATTTAATTTTGTTGCCCTGTCTACGGGTTTGACAATTTAGTGCAATTATTTCAATTGTTCGTTAATCGTGTTTGAGGGAAACATCTCGTGTGAATGGTATTGTTGGAGATGAGGAGTCATAGTGTGTAATTTTCGTACAGTGACGAATTTTTTATGTTTTGTAAATGATTACGCGGTCAATGAAACAGGCAAAAATGATGAATAGTCAGAATAACGAAATTGTTGACATGGCGAACTCGCCAACACAGGACAACAGTATGATGAATAATGGTGTTGAAAGCAATTTAATAAGCAGGGAAAATAGTCCGGAAACAGTTCAAAATTTTTCTCAATCAGAAAATTCACAGATTACGTGGTTAACGACAGAAGAAATGGAGCAGTTAATGAGTGCAATATTAATTTTGGGATCACAAATAGGAACAATTGAAACAGGTATAGGAACAATTAGAACTGAGATGAAAGCAATGGCAACATGGTTATGCTCACAAAGAGAAACAATTAAAACCGAGATGGAAACAATGGAAACACAGTTAGGCTCACGAATAGGGACATGTTTCAAAAACGTGAAAAATGAATCAAAGAAAGAAATTAGAGAAGAAGTACAACCGATTTTGAATGCTCACAATAATAGTTTAATTTCAACAGAAATTAGACAAGAGAAACAGGATAGAGAACGGGAAGAAAAAGATCGCGTGATAGTACAAAAATTTTCAGAGTTAAATTTACAATGTGCACACGATAAGGAGGAAATATTTGAGAGAATCGAGGAATCCGTACCAAATGACAGATTGAATGACCTAACACAACAATATGAACAGTTAACTACCAAATGTGTCAATACTGAAATCCGAGTCGCGACACTTACGGAAGACGTAAATAAACGGAAAGAAAAAATAGGTGACTTATCGGAAAGAGTTGAGGGAAGTGATTTCAGACAAATTGACAAGTCTTAGTTTAAATGGGGACAGAGATTCGGATGATACAGCACTATTGCCATTTGCAGAAACCGAAGAGTATCAGAACATAAATAAACATGTTGAAAATCAGGGATAATTTAATGAACGCGTTAAAAGGGAAGTTGAGGCATTACGAAAGCAAGTCAAACAAATCGAAGGCGAAATTGTAGGAAAAGACAGTAGAAGAAATTTAGAATCACAGGTAGCAGAGGGGTTTGAAGAAAATAATTTGTTTCGTGTACGGGATGCAACAAGAGAGCGCCAGGCGCGTGAATTTGACAATTATCAACATTGGGACTGGGACAGACGCGGTAGGTCTTTGTCGCCACGAGGCGAAAACTTTGACTATAAACACTTTTTGACTGTTCGGAAATTTAAGATCTTTCGCAATTCTAAGAATGATATACATCCATGTTCATGGTTAGATCAATTTACGTACGCACTTCCACTAAATTTGCCACTAAGTCACAAACTAGAAATTATGTGCGGCTATTAAAGTCCTCAGGGGATTCAGTACTCTAAGTGAATATGTGCCGTAGCGTGCATAGGGCCCCGAGCTGTAGTGGTGTTATTTCCCTTTTAGTTTTCTGCACCGCTGCCTACTCTTTTACTATTCTTTGCACCTGTCAAAAACAACTCTTCTACTATCAATCTATCTAGAGAATCGTTAAAGAATAACCGGATATGACTAGTTTACCCAAAAGAGATTTCGTAAATTACCGTTTGGACTTACTGTATCTTCAGCAGCATTCATTCGTAGCTTAAACGAAATTTTACCTGTTTATCTTCGTGACAATATTACTTCATATGTTGACGATATTCTTATTGCTAAACGTTCTTGGAGTGAGCACAACAAAATTTTGGATTCATTATTACGTATCTTTGCAAGAGTTGGCGTTACAGTGAACTTAGAAAAATCTGAATTTGGTCGTTCTCAGGTGAAATTTCTCGGTCACATTATTTCTACAGAAGGTATTCTTCCTGATCCAGAGAAACTAGACGCTATTCGTAATTATGCTGTTCCTACCACAAAACGTGATGTTCGTAGTTTCCTTGGTGTCTGTAATTTTCTTAGACGCTTTGTTAGATTGGACAATTTGGCCACACCTCGTTTATGTGAACTATCCGGAAAGAATTCTAATTGGTGTTGGGATGAGGAAGCTCAGTCAGAATTTGAACAACTCCGTGATGCTTTAGTTGCTGCTCCACTTCATTCACATCCGGATTTATCTAAAGATTTCGTTTGGCGACGGACTCAGAAACTAACAGCTACATGTAAACACGCAGAGAATACAAGGATACCGTGCTGTGTTTTGGCGGCGGCACATACTCAAAGCAACAGTCAAGTCTGCGCGCCGCACAAGGCAGTCATTGACCGCAAACAATTGCTTCCTACGTCACGCGCCTACAGCTGATCGAGCGCTCAGTGCGAATGCACTGACAGCCGTAAACAAATACACAGTCTAATTTCTCCGACTAAATTCAGTATAAAGCTATAGTGACTTGATGAATTATGTTATTAACATTCAGTATTTTTCAGGATACGGTTCTATAAAATATTTAAGAACTTCAGGTAAATTCTGTGCGTCTCCGACATTAAGACGACTTGCTATCGAGAAAATTTCAAAAAGAATGTAATTTCCAAGAAGAAACAAATAAACTAAAAAGGTAACTATTAATTGAGTTTATTTTTCACGTAACATATTTCCACTTAGGTACGTACTTTAGACGTAATTTGCTGCTCGCGAGTACGTGATTCATACTCTGTGCTAAATTTCATGTTCTATGAAATTACTTGTGAAGCGACGTGCTTGTGTACGTCAACTGATTTTGTCAATGTTTTATTAATGAACTGGGTTGCAACTTGTATATATTATGCATCGCTTGGCTGCACTGGTTTTTCACTGATGTCATAATTTTTTTTATTATGTGCCTGCTGTGCTTATTTATTTAAATTATAATTGTCACCTGATTAATTGTGCTGACTGTGATTATGTATGTAAGTTATACTTTGTGATTTATCTGCTTGCGCCTTCATGTTTACTTATTAAGATGACATATGAACATTTATTTGCTTATGCTGATATGATGCTAATGACCCGTTTATTACGTAAGATATATGTTTACTGCTATGCGTATGGATTGCATATTTATACATTTCTGTTTGTCGTCACAACTACTCTTTAATTTGGTATATAGCAATGCTGACGTACAGTGTACGAACATAGAGTTTAGGTTACACTATGGTATTAGTTACAGATTGTTCGCTTGGCAGAGCCTCGTTGTAAGAATTGTGCTGCATCCACTTGTTGACATTCTGTTCTCTACTGGTATATTTACTCGCTATTGCATGTTTTGCTTACGCTCAGTACGTTATATTTTTAAGATAAGAAAATGAACTGCTATAATTCGACGAACGACATTAGTACAAGAAACTTTATAGAAGCCACATGAGCTGGAGGTTTTATGGAAGCTGTATAAATTTATGCTAATAGGAAGGAAGCTAACGACATGACATACCAAAACTAGGTTTAGACCATTGACAGTTATTACACTGCATTTCTCGCGAGCAATTGAAATAGGAAGTGACACTTCACACAAGAAATACTCCACAAGTTTGCTTCTGTTTGCCATAATTCTTGAAGTGGTGTACACACTGTGAAATATTATGATCATTCACACTCCGTAATCGTACTTAATTACTGAGAGTTATTCGAACTAAGTCTGTTAGAGGTCATGTATGCATTTCTTTTGTTTATAATTCATAATGAGTAGAAGATTTGGGTCAGATGGATTACACAGAGGTTGTGTGTTGACAATGTGTCTTCGGATGGTATAGGATGATGAGGTTTGCATTAGGATTTTATCTGTACTTGTTCGAGGAGACTGACTAGAGGAAAGAGTTGTTATGGAAGTGAAATGGTATTGGTAATATGGTTTATATGTGTCGACGTATTGAAGAGATATTATTGAGGTATTGAGATTATATGACGTTGATGATTATTGGAGTTTTTGTCGTCAAGAGGTAAGGTAAATGATATTGATGATAAGATTTATATGTATCGACGTAAGAGGTATAATTGAAGTATTGAGATTATGTGATGCTGATGATTATTGGAGTTTTGGTGTATAAGAGGTAAAGTAAGTGAGGTGCATATTTTTTTTGTTGGTCTATATGGAACAAGGAGGATGAAGATAGCAGACTAGAACACTCAAGTAGAAGGAAGATAGTCTATACACACACTTTGTTAAATCAATAAGCAGTACATATATTTTTTTTTTTTTTTTTTTTTTTTTTTGGAGAGAGGAAGTAATTGCATATCTTGGCTCACTGACAATTGTTCAGCAACCGTACATTTTGATTTGGCTTGGCAAACATTGGTCTTGACATGATGACTATGACATTGACTTAACTATTATTGACTGTTATACATTGCTGCCACTACTACTTGATACACATGAAATTTTGACAGAATTGCATTTACACAGTTAACACTATTCAATTACACAGTAGTACTTAATGTGGATGAAAGATGAGTGAGTGTGTTTTGTGTGTTTTCCTTTCCTAATCCTACCCACCTATCTCCTAAATATTATTTTATTTGTATGTAGTGGCTTGCACTGACACCCATAAATATTATAGGTTTACTGGTATTTGTGTATTTGTAATAGTTAATATGACAATTATCTGATATCATTTGTGTGTTTATTAGAATTTATATGTTTAGTGTGTAAAAGCATTTGTATGTGCATTCAAACTATTTTTCATGCCTGAACTGTCTGATTAGTGATGGTGAATATTATGGACTGTTACCTGCACTTTTTCAACATAATGGGTGCCACTTAGAAATCTTTAATTTCTGCTGATGAACTGTGTGATTAGTGATAGTGGATATTATGGACTGTTACCTGCACTTTTTCAACATAATGGGTGCCACTTAGAAATGTTTAATTTCTGCTGATGAACTGTGTGATTAGTGATAGTGGATATTATGGACTGTTACCTGCACTTTTTCAACATAATGGGTGCCACTTAGAAATGATTAATTTCTGCTGATGAACTATGTGATTAGGATAGTGAATATTATGGAATGTTACTTGTACATTTTCTACATGATTGGTGCCACTAGGACATGTTTAATTTCTGCTTATAAACTCTGATGAACAGTGTGATCAGTGATAGTGAATATTATGGACTGTTACTTGTACATTTTCTACATGATTGGTGCCACTAGGACATGTTTAATTTCTGCTAATAAACTCTGATGAACAGTGTGATCAGTGATAGTGAATATTATGGACTGCTCTCTGGACCTGCTCATCATTGCTAGGTGCAACTGATGAACTGCTTCTACTGAAATGATGTCACTTGTTGCTGTCTGCATCTACTCAACATTGCTGGGTGCCACTGATGGATTGCTTCTACTAAAATAATTGTCACTTCTTGCTGTCTGCACCTGCTCAACATTGTTGGGTACCACAGATGGAACTGCTTCTACTGACATAATGTCACTTGTTGGTGTCTGCACCTGTTCAACATTGCTGGGTGCAACTGATGGAGCTACTTCTATGGAAATGATGTCACTTGTCGGTGTCTGCACCTACTCAACATTGCTGGGTGCCACTGTTGGAACTGTTTCTACTGAAATGATGTTACTCCTTGCTGTCTGCAACTACACAACATTGCTGGGTGCCACTGTTGTAACTGTTTCTACTGAAATGATGTTACCTGTTGCTGTGTGCACCTGTTCAACATTGCTGGGCGCCACTAATGGACTGATTCTACTGGAATAACGTCACTTGTTGGTGTCTGCACCTGTTCAACATTGCTGGGTGCCACTGATGGACTGCTTCTACTGAAATGATGTCAGTTGTTGGTGTCTGCACCTGTTCAACATTGCTGGGTGCCACTAATGGAACTGTTTCTGCTGAGTGATGTCACTTGTTGCTGTCTGCACCTGCTTAACATTGCTGGGTGCCACTGATGGACTGCTTCTATTGAAATGATGTCACTTGTTGGTGTCTGCACCTGTTCAACATTGCTGGGTGCCACTGATGAACTGCTTCTATTGAAATGATGTCACTTCTTGGTGTCTGCACCTGTTCACCATTGCTGGCTGCCACTGATGAACTGCTTCTACTAAAATGATGTCACTTGTCGGTATTTGCACCTGTTGACCATTTCTGGGTGCTACTGCTGGAACTATCAACTGTTTTTTTTTAATCATTGAAAGCATTTTATGTGAACATTTGTATAAACTGTTTTTTTTGTGTATTGTGTAAACTATTATGTAAAGCCACATGTATGAAAGAATTTGTATTGCCTACTGTATTTTATATATTAGGTTATTGCAAGGTCAGTGCAAAGCCAAAATTTTAACTAATTATGTGATATTTAGGTATTAATATTATCTTTTATTTTTGTCTGTATTTTTGTGGACGAATTTGGTGGTATTTTCACCACCAATGCTGGCAAAATACCATCAAATTCTGATCCGTGGAGGAGGGGCATATGAAAGGTGACTACACTGAGCCACAGCGCCAGAGATTGCGCCAAAGAGTATTATTCAGCCGCCTCCACTGGCAGTGCTTGGGGAGAACTCGTAGTAGTCAGTGCTTG
Source organism: Schistocerca serialis cubense (assembly GCF_023864345.2). NCBI lineage: Eukaryota > Metazoa > Arthropoda > Insecta > Orthoptera > Acrididae > Schistocerca > Schistocerca serialis. The sequence goes on from NC_064645.1 coordinate 180,173,313, forward strand.
TTGAGATGTGCTAGTGAAAAGTGCTTGGGGAGACCTCGTGGTAGGCAGTGCGTGTTGAGATGTGCTAGTGAAAAGTGCTGGTCGAGAACTCGTAGTAGGAGATGTGATACTGAAAAGTTCTTGTAGAGATGTGGTAGTAGCGAGTCGGTGTGGAGATATTGTAATGATTAGAGGGCTTTTCGTCAATATATGAAGGTAAAAGAAAAAAAAATTTCTTTTTCTTTTTATTATCTCAATGTCTTAAATAATGCAGCATTACAGGTTCAGTCAACGAAGCATCTGGCTTGTGTTCTTATATTAGAGTGTAATTCTGCTTTCCTTACGCAATTATAGTATTTCTATTTTTTAATTACGTCAGTATAAATGGTGTTTGAAATTTCTTGTCTAATTGAAGAAGAACCGTGCCAGATGTGTACGTTGAGTCATACTTCCACACACAGAACAGTTATACTTGTGCGTTGGTTTCGTAGGTTATATAGTAGCTGGGGACTTAATTAATTAATTGCATTAACGGAAATTTTCATTTCATTCTTTGTTGTTGTTCTATGCAGTCAGATTGCGTACAAAAACTAGTCAGGGCCAACCGTTTACGAGACTTCGTAATCGGACATACAGCTACGAAAAGTATAAAAATTATTTTCATTCTTTTTTAATAATTAAGCCTCCATGCACTGCTGTAACGGTAGGCCGAGTTTGTGAGTTCGTGAAACGGCTTCCGGTGCAGTACACCGCTAAGACAATTTCTTCCTGCCACTATAACACAGCTGTGCCCCAGGGTCAGGTAACAGGATAGGAGAACGAAAGTTTTGCAACACTCCAACAAATTAGTAACGAAGTCACACAAATGAGTTAAAAAGATTTACTTATCTTTGTGACTTTTCGAATGATTATGGCCGACCGGGTGGCCGAGCGGCTCTAGGCGCTACAGTCTGGAACCGCGCGACCGCCACGGTCGCAGGTTCGAATCCTGCCTCGGGCATGGATGTGTGTGATATCCTTAGGTTACTTAGGTTAAGTAAAATGGCAAATGGCTCGGAGTACTATGCGACTTAACTTCTGAGGTCATCAGTCGCCTAGAACTTAGAACTACTTAAACCTAACTAACCTAAGGACATCACACACATCCATGCCCGAGGCAGGATTCGAACCTGCGACCGTAGCGGTCGCTCAGTTCCAGACTGAAGCGCCTAGGTTTAAGTAGTTCTAAGTTCTAGAGGACTGATGACCTAAGAAGTTAAGTCCCATAGTGCTCAGAGCCATTTGAACCATTTTTGATTGATTACGCCTGCAACTCTGCATGTAATAAAACACCAAAAAAGGCCCTCAGTGGTTAAGTGCAAATAATCGTTGGTACACTTCACAGTACATAGCAAATGCGATTTACGACAACTGTCTGTTCACTTCTATGAGTTCAGTAAACGATGTTCCCTGTCTAAGTCAGCCCTGGATGATGATCGATAACGAAGTGGACGAGAGCTGTTCTATCTTCCGAGGAGGCTTCTGCCCTATCTTGTCCAGTCACTGGCGCATTGTACGTGGCCGGTAATTGACCGGGGCGAAGACAATATCTTCATTCTCAGCGCTATCCGTAGAGATGGTGAAACCCGCGCGAGTGGCTAGTCTCAATGGCATTGGAACCAGCTCGCATCTTTGCGCCCCTGACTGCATCTTGTTCGGACGACACAACAGCTCTCCAGAGACCCGCCCACCCGCTGCATGCCGCTTTGCCATGCTGCCAGTCTCCATAAACTGCCTATGCTGTGTTTTTATCCTCTTGACATCTGGCGCTGCTTTCTTGTAAGCAGTTCGCATTTGCCTTTGCACCATAACAATGGATTTAAACTCAGCATGTCAAAGTGTGTTCTGCAGAAATGAAGCCATTTTCTCTTGGAAAGACAACCATGAAACAATGATAATGCACCAGACGTTGACAAAAATTCTTTCTGCTCCAAATGTGCTAGTCAAACCTGAAGCAACGAAAGATTGTCTACATTTAAACCGCCTCAAAAACTGGGGAATTTCCGTGTAGCCACCGCATCTACTTGGCGTATAGTGGTACTAGAAGAGTGGTCTCCTGCACAAAATTTTGTATCCCACCTGGAAGGCGGCGCGTGGGTCTGATCCTGTAAACTGAAGGGTAGGCCGAGTGTAGGAAGCTAGGAAGCGAGTAGGAGTAGGTGAGGTAAGAATCTCTAGGTACTGCTCTTAGAAATAGTTTAATATATCATAAAAATAGTACTTGAGTACATAACGCGAATATCTAACTTTGCACTGAGATGAACACGTAGGTGTGAAGCTGTACGTCAATCAAATTTAACAGCTACTAGAAGTTACGAAGGGAAATCTGTAGTGGCTCGCTCACTATTAAATAGAAGCAATGTTGCTTGGTCGTCTATTCGGAATCAAATGGGTAGAATCTGGAGCGGCGCTCGTAGAGTTGCACAGCGCTAGCTTGAGGGCGCTGTCATCGGTGTCGGTGTCGTTGTGCCAACCTAAGAACTTTCACCTACGCCGTGGCATCGTAGCTATCGATACCACACAAAATACGTTTAAAATTACGAAAAATGAGTGTAATCGATATGTATTTTGATGATAAACTAAAACACCTGAAAAGAATTTGCAATCTATTGGGCAGACCTTAATCCGTAATATGTACAAGTACTACAGAAGCAATAAACTATTGAAAAATAGTTTTGCACCGGTTACATATCTGCGAGTGTGTTTTGGCTGAAACCGGGGGAGAGCTGTATATGAAGCTAAGAAAATAACATTACTGTAAAACTGTAACGTTCTCTATCGTGGCACAGTGCGCCACATGTAATGTGAAACCTCTTATGGATTTACTGTTTATCAACTTTCAGGCATTAATAGTTTAACGTTTATTAGCTAATAAGCTTGGTGTACGTCTTACAGTCTGACGCCACTTCGGCGATTTCCGTGTCCTTAAAACCAATGGCACCAAATATTTCTCTGCGTTGTTACCCGCCTAGCACAAAGTTGCTTAATCTCGGTGATCGGGCGGAACCAGTGATATCAACGTGGCAAGGCCGTTGGCTCAGTATCTAAAGAAACTTTAATGATAGAATCTGCGTCATGCAAACATTAACCATGACCTCCTACACATGTGCAACTGGTAAGATGCGCTTAAGTGTGTCGATCTTCTCCTGATGCTGATTATTAGGTACACAATTAAATCAAATAATAGTCTTACTTTTATTCCTTCTGGCTTCTAACTTATTATTTCCTATTTATTCTTGGTGCCAACTGTTATAACATATCCATATTATTGACTGTAGTACATTTTTTCGCTATTTTATTAAAATAGCATTTATTCGATAACTTCCTTATTCAGTAGTCACGCCGAGTTTTGTCACGCCGACGTTACACTGACAGTCTTCTGTCTAAAAATTAACTGACTCAGAAATACTGGAGCACTCAGTTTTCTCCAGCGTTCTCTCTTATATCACTCTCGATACTTGATTCGCTCCTCTCTCTCTATGTTGTGACGCTACCTTGGCGTCCCTTCCGACCATTTAGCGTCGCCACATCTTACGCTACGATTACACCAATCGCACCACTACAGACAAGACATTTATATTCACAGAAAATATACATTAGTATGTTCTGCAGAAATGATAAGCAGTTGAACCATGTCGGCCCGTTGGTTCAAGTTCAACGTCGATATAGCGGCGCAACACCACCCACCGCTAAAATATGCCTGCGGTTCTCGCTGGCGCTATAAACAGAACTCCAGCAGACGTTCAGGATGCCTCGAAGACGTATGCGCGAACCGTACCGTCAAGTCACCGAGTCTGAAAGAGGGCGCATTATTGGCATGAGTGAATGTGATGCATCCATCCGGGAAGTTGCTGTTGGCATAGGACAATGTGTTTCCGTGGTGCAACAGGTGTGTGCAGATGATTCACGAAAGGCCGTAGAATACGACGAGATGGGTCAGGTCGTACCACCTAGACAACCCCCCGATAAGATCGACACCTCATCCTAATGGCATTGCAGGACTCATATGCGTCATCCTCAGCTCTGGCGCAACAGTACAACAGTGTAACACATCGTACAATATAAGAGGTGGGAGTCCGTCGCCTTCTATCACGGCATGGGTTACGTTCGCGTCGTCCACTTCTCCGCCTACCTTTGACCAATGTGCAGAAAAATGCTAGACGGCAATGATGTATGGAGCGAATGGCATCAGATGGTGTCTTGTGACGAATCCAGGTTCTGTTTGATTGAAAATGATGGCAGCATTTTGGTTTGCAGCAGACAGGGGTATCGGCAGCACAGTGACTGCATTCGCACAAGACATGAAGCGCCGACTCAAGGCCTTATAGTGTGGCGTGATATTGGGTACAACCATAAATCATGGTGTGTGTCCAGCGCAGTGTGACCTACGTGGATGACATCCTGCGACTCGCAGCCGTACCCTTTCTGCACAACACCCCAAACGCCATTTTTCAGTTGGACAATGCACGACTACATGTTGCTGCACGAAAAAGTGCCTTCTTGATGCCCTAGGATGCCAGGCTTTTGTCCAGGTCCACCAGATCACCAGACTTGTCGCCAATCGGAAACGTTGAGATATAGTGAAACGAAGGGTGCAGTGTTGTGCCCAAGGCCAACCACCACAGATGAACTTTGGAACCAGGTGAATGATAAGTTAGCATAGTTACCAACCGTGCACAGGAAGGATGACGACTCCAGCGAGCTACCAAATGGTGTAAATTTCCCTGAAGATGACCCCATCGCGGGTTGAAACCAGTTTGGCGGCAAAATGAATAATGAGAGTGTGACTGTCACTTTGAAAAATTGATTGCATTATGGATGGCTATACCACATGACGCCATTCGCGCCTTATACATGTCGATGCCGTCACGCGTGGAACAAGTTATCAGGACACATGCTGAATCGAGGTGACTGAAATGTAAATCATTTTTGCAGAACATGCTAATTTACATGTCCTGTGAATACGAATGTCCTATCTTTAGTCCTTCAAGGTATTCTGTTTTTTTTTCTGAACATGAATGTATTCACATTGTGGTTACGTGGATGACGTGCTATAGTTAACGACACCCATTTTGACTATAGATGATGTGATTTTACGTCCTACATTTCCTGAAGAAGACGGTTTTAAAACCGTCGAAACCATGGTCAAGGATTAATAAACTGTATTTTGCAAGTGTTTGGCTGTTATTTCGAATGCATTGAAGCTCTTCCATGTACAGTTTATGTAGCGCAGCCATTTTCAAAACCTTTCTTTTTCTTTTTTCCGTGTGTTATAATTTCTCGGATTTTTTCTTTAGCTGTACTGTGAAACTTTGCTCCTCGCCAACTTTCATGAGTGAATGTCAACGTGAGGTACACTCTGTTTTATAGTGAGTGGCTTTACGAGTATCAAAATGACGTAAATGGCTGTATCTATCGATTTCATTGACTGAGGAGCTTCAATTTTTTACGCCGCCAACGGACAGTAGAATTTAATAGGTGGCACAAATTTCAACTTGCTACGTCTACAGATTCCTGAGCAAAAGCGTTTTTAACAGTCAGACAGAATGACTTACAGACGGACAACAAAGTGACACAATGGGCTTCGTTTTTTGCTGATTGAGATACGAAACCATAAAACTACTGTGAAGTGCATGGGATAGTATATTTGCCACTGTATCACTTACAAGGGATTTTTCCAATTCCATTAGAGTATGGAATGAAGAATGACTGCTTAAATGCCTCTGTGCGCGCTGTGATTAGTGTAATCTTGTCTTCCTGGTGCCTACGCGAGCGATAAGTAAGGGCGTTTAGTACTTCCTGATAATCCATACTTACAACTGTTTGTGTTGTGACCAGACGAAATTACTTTCTTTTGGCCACAACTGTGTTTCCTCGATTGCTCAAGTGGAAAGTTCGTCATAATAGAAACATTAGTTACTTTATTACATAAATGAATAAAGAATTTACTTAACATTGACACGGATCTTTGCCACAGGAATAGTTGAAAAGTTACAACCGTTATTTATTATTAGAGCATCACTTGCTGCCCAGGTTAACAACCTGTACGCTTGCAGTACAATGTTCCACATTTAAATGAACGAATCCCTCAGAAACTTTAAGTATTACCTTGGTCCTACAGTACGATGTTGAGTCCTTTAGATGAGTCACGAACTGGGTCAGAGGTCTTCCTAGTTACACACTATATTGACCTCAGCGTAAGGGCACTGCTGTGATGAACATTTCCCAGAAACTTCGCTCAGTGGAAGAGGAGCCAAAATATGTGAACATATGCCTCGGCTTATCTGTAGATACTCGACCGTTTCTGAGAATACAATCAAGTTTTTTGAGTAATGTAGATGTCTTTTAGTGAATGTTCATTTCAGATCGACTACTGTCACAGAAGCTATCATCACTCCATTTTACTTCTGTGTCCCATGTTCAAAACCCGATCACTGGTTTCATTTACTTTATTTTATTTTTCCATGTATCTACCAATGTCTGCAGAAGATTACTACAGAAATGTTTTACGTCAAGTTAGGGGACACAAAATGACAACTGGCTTTCATAATAACTGTTGTACACTTATTATATATTACATATGTGTACGGTATTTTCAGGATCTACAGTCTTTTTAAATTATCATATTCTTATATTTCAATATTATATCAGTTCTTAATTCTTGTATCTTATTCTTGTCTTTATTCTTCAGGAAGATTTGGTGGATTCTCTTCGATCATACCAATCACAGAAATATTCTTACTATTGATGTTTTGAACAGCACAAGCATCATGTGGAGGTGGATTTGTTGTAGCGAGATTTCTTCATGTGAGCCTCGCACGAGAAACAAACATCGTTATTATTGCAGAAGATTTCAAGCGCCGGCAATAATTTCTCGGAAAACAACGCATAGTGCATTACTTTTCCGAAAACTGGTGCTTTTAATTGATTATGAATCAAGACAAAAGGAACTCGACAACAATTTCAAACAATTTTTCCATTCATTTGTTGATTTTATTTATCTTTTCTGTTCGTTCACATATAGTAGACGAATAAGGACAAGTTTATTTCACTTTAAATTGTGAAGCATTATTAAAATAATCTTCTACTGACGTGGATAGATGAATAAGAACGAAAAATGGCAATAATAGACGGGTTTAGCATAGTGGGTGCAAAAGTCTGAAGTCACAACGACAGGCACTCTGCCACCGCTTCGGTCAAATTAATTGCTGGATGAAAGGCACGTAATGTAACTCGAAAAATTAACTACAGTTGTGTCAGAAATGGTCTGGAACTTCTGGGAAATTGGGCTATGGCACTTGTCATGTTCTCTTCTTTTTTTTCCTTCATTGTATTTCGATTCCCCCCAAAGGGGGCAGGATGGCAGCTGCTTATTACGCTGATCTGCAGCCTACAGACTTTTTAAAACGTAAGAAAGAAGATAAGAAACAATAAAAGCAGGTCATAAAACGGTGACTGAAATTGTAAAACGGCGGAAAATTGTGGAAAGTTAAAACATAAAGCAATGGGTTGGCAAAGATAATAAAATACACTGGAAGCAGACAGGGAACATAGTAGACAGACAATTAAAAACCATGGCGACAGTCTGGTTTCTGTTTGCAAGAGATATAAAAATCACACCCAGCGACAGTATGATGTCCGTTTGCAACACTGCGGAGAAGACACACAACACTGAACACTCACTGTAAACACTGCACTAAAATGTCGGCACAAACATGTCACACCATAGCCAAGGGTAGATGGAGGGGGGGGGGGGACCTGGACAGATGGGGGGAGGGGGGGGGGAACAAGGAGGGAGGAGAGGAAAAACGAAAGGGGGGGGGAACCAAAGGAGGGAGAGGACTCATAAGGGGGCGAGGGGCAGGACAGATGTGAGAGGGAATGGGAAAAGGCAGAGAAGGGAAATGCAAAAGGACTCGGGGGAGACAAGGGGGCAGAGAGAGGGTAGGTGGGGAAAAAGAGGATGGAAGGGGGGACAGGGAGCTCAGGAAAAGGATGGAGGAAAAGAGGGGGGTGAGGATCAGAGTTGATAGGAGGGATAAAAGGAGGGAGAGACGGCATCATCCGGGAGGGGGAGGTGATGGAAGCAACCTTGGGAAAGGAGATGCAGGGTGTAGAGATGGAGGGTAGGGGGGACACAACAGTGAAGACGTGGCAGGGGGCGGGAATGGGAGAAGAGAGGAGCAACCAGGGGGTGAGGGGGATCAAGGCGGCGGGAGGTGTAGAGTATGCCGATATGTTCGAGGAACAGGAGCAGATGGGGGCATGTTCTCTTCTGAGAATGGAGGCATGATATTCAGGAGCGCCTCCCATACGTTGTTAAGGATTGAAGCGAACCCTCACAGATATCTTTGGTATTGATTCGTGTTTCTGACCTTGGTGTGGCAAAGCGATGTCTGTACAATACTACAGTATCTAGAAACTTCTTGGGTTAGTTGGTTTCTACGCTACAAGAAAAAAATTGGTACACCTGGAAGACGATGGTGATATTGATCCGACGACAGCATGTGCCACCTGGAGGACAACAGAAGTACTAATAATGGCTTCAACGTCTTCCGCCAACATCCTAGTGGCATAGCTGCCAGAGCGCCTTCTGTGTGTACCCTTTAACAGGGAATGACCACAGCCAGAAGGCAATGTGGTGCAAAGATGTGAAGCAAGCATGCAAAAATGCCACACAGACGCACTCGTGCTTCCTATGGCCATCTGAGCGAGTTTTAAAGAGGTCAAATTGTGGCCTTCTGAGTGGCGGAGTGATCCTTTCGGAGAACTGTCACACAAGCAGGACGTGCTGCGTCAGTATCCGGAATCAATGGTCACGTGATCATTCACACACGAGGTCCCAGACGTCCTTCCAGCGCAGACGCCCGCCAGGATCGTCGTACTGTAAGGGCAGCAGTGGTGGATCGTTCAGCTGCCACAACAAAGATTAGAGCGCTTGTGAGCCCAGCCGTATCAGCATGAACTTTTGCGGTTATTAGCAGAGGGACTGTGAGCATGCAAACCTCTAGCCAGTCTTCTACTCACCCCACAGCATCGAAGTGCACGACTTGACGGGTGCCGTCAAAGGATCGCTTGAAGAAGGGAACGGCGCTCCGTGGTCTGTAGAGATGAAAAGCAGATTCTGCCTGCTCGCGAGTGATGGCTGTTTGCGCATACGACATTGACAAAGTGGGCGCTGTCTCGCGAGTGCATTCGTCCAAGACAGGCTGACACATCCGAGGCTTTATGGCCAGGGGTGCGATAAGCTGTAATGCTCATTTACCTTTGATGTTTCTGGAAAGGGCTGCCAATGAGAGCTCGTAAATGCTGAACGTTGTTAGACCCGTTCTTTTGCCGATCTTGCAACAGGAAGGTGATGTATTGCCCCAACGAGATAATGCTAGCCCATACACTGCCTGTGAATCACAACGTGTTCTGCAAGACCTGCGGCAACTTCCCTGGCCAGCACGATCTACGAAATTGTCTCCAGTCGAGCACGTGTACTATACGATGGGTGACTCGCGCGACTCGTCAACCAACAGCTCTTACTGAACTACGTGAACAGTTGGAGCCGACTTCGAGTAACGTGTCTCAGGACTGTATTCACAATCTGTACGATCGACAAGATGCCAGCTTCGGCACCTGCATTGCCTCCCATGGAGGCTACACTACGTAGGTCGACGCGTGGTGGCTCACAAGGGAACCTCCCCATCGCACCCCCCTCAGATTCAGTTATAAGTTTGCACAGTGGATAGGCCTTGGAAAACTGAACACAGATCTATTGAGAAAACAGGAAGAAGTTGTGTGGAACTATGAAAAAATAAGCAAAATATACAAACTGAGTAGTCCATGCGCAAGATAAGCAACATTAAGGATAGTGTGAGCTCAGGAGCGCCGTGGTCCCGTGGTTAGCGAACAAAAAAAAAAAAAAAAAAAGTTTACTTACTTCATTTTCGCAAAGTTATGATCTGTCCGTTCGTTCATTGACGTCTCTGTTCACTGTAATAAGTTTAGTGTCTGTGTTTTGCGACCGCATCGCAAAACCGTGCGATTAGTAGACGAAAGGACGTGCCTCTCCAATGGAAACCGAAAACATTTGATCGCAAGGTCATAGGTCAACCGATTCCTCCACAGGAAAATATTCCTTGACTTTGTTATTGACGTCGCGAGCTATGTATGCTGAATTCATATTGCCCACGGAATACATCTCACGTATTTAATACCCTCTCGTCCAAAGTAGCGAACAGTCAACTGCCAGCCAGGGAGCCTCGTTAGCAGGAATACTCTCTCTTCCGTGCGCTGTAGTCGACAGACGTCGTGTGTTTCGATGTTTGTTTAGGTGTAGCGTCCCCATACTACGGCACAGTTACCTCGCATTGGACGGCCAGACGGACAGATAATAATTGTCTGAAAATAAGAAATTATACTTTTCACTCGAGGGAAAACTAGAACCAAGAATCTCTCGTTCCGCAGCTGCTCGCGCTAACCACGGGACCGCGGCGCTACTGAGCTCACACTCTCCTTGATGTTGCCTATCTTGCGCATGGACTACTCAGTTTGTATATTTTGCTTATTTTTTTCATAGTTCCACACAACTTCTTCCTGTTTTATCGATTGATCTGTGTTCAGTTTTTCAAGGTCTATCCACGGTGCCAACTTATAATTAAATCTGAAGGGGGGGGGGGGGAGTGCGATGGGAAGGTTCCCTTGTCAGAACAGCTTGTACTGTCGATTTGCTAATGTAATTATTTCAGGTACTCACTATGCGCTGTTGCAACAATAAATTTTGAGTGAATTGTTAAAAATCCCCTTTGGAAAATTATGAACGACTGTGCTGGTAAACTTCTATCTTATTTGATACAAAGACAGCTGAGTAAAACTGAACGTACTCAGACATTTCTCTCTTTACTTATCCTGATCAACACTAAACTGACACACAATATTTTTAGCGCAACGCAATCTGACTTTCAATAATCCCTACAAAAGAATGGCCCTGACTAACAATAACCTATACCTTTCATGAATCACTTACCTCACAAAAATCTTCGTTACTCGAACTACTGCAATACAGCGAGCGCCAATACTGCCAGCTAAATAAAAGACTGTAACTACAGAAGGCACTAAATACTGATAGTCATAGTCAGCAAATGAAAGATTTTGGTAGAGAACAAACAATGTATCAACCTTAATAGTGTTCAAAAGTCATAATATATATGCCAGTTCATGGCATACAGTCTTACATATTTCCTCTTTCTGATGGACCACGTCCAGACCGTCCACTCTCAAAATTCTGCCATCTCTCTCCCCACATCCACCACTGCTGACGGCTCACCTCCAACTGCGCAACGCTACGCGCTGTTCACATCCAACTGCCCAACACTGCAATAGCAAATATTCCAACAATGCAAACCAGCCACAGACTGCACACAGCACAGTCAGTGATTTCCATACAGAGCGCTACGTGGCGTTAGCAGCATAAAAACATAAACAGCCTACTTACAATTGGAAACCTCTAAAAGGTGTGATAATTATTTTCCGGCTTGTACTTTCAAGAATTCGTCAGTTCCGGTTTCTCACTATCTCCGTGATGCTCTTCCACGAGTCAAACAAAACTGTGACCATACTCTCTGGGGTTCTTGTACACGTTCGGTATCGCCTCACAGTCCAATTTGTGGTACACCCCGCACATTTGACAAGTGTCTCGTAAGCATTCTCCTTTTCGGACTGATTGCATTTTTCAGTATCTTACTAATTACTCGAAGTTCGCTGGTTACTTTAACTATGATTAACAAGAGGACTGCGACTTCTCGTCATCACCAGTTTCGTCCAAATTTGTGGTGCATGCAGGGCTTCGCTGGAAATGAAAGTACAAGAAATTGGAGCTACAGATGGGGAAGCATTTAGAAAAAGAAAAAAAAATAGAATTTTCGTCGTGACTCGGGCGGGGCACGAGCGGCTTTGGTTGACATAGATTCCACGCAGCGGTTGGCGCAATGGAAAGAGTACAGTACTGTAACCTGACGATCCTGAGTTCAATCCCAACGCTGACACATTTTTAAATTTTCAGTTTTTACGTTACTGACACTTCAGATAAACATCAAAAATGCTAATTATAATGTATTTAAAATATTGTCGTAGAAGGAAAGTCGACGGAATATCCGGGACTGTAAATAAATTTCCAGGAAGGAATTTGAGGTGTAAACGAGAACTTGGCATATAGAATTAAGTAAGTGCGTTAGTTTAGAGTACGTGATTTACACACGCTAGGGTAACATTCAATGTAAAGACGGGGAAAGCAGTAATTTTCTCAGAATCTTACAACGTTGTAAACGCCTCATTTTTACAATTACACTTATGGTCTCCATGCAAAACCAATGTTTACATTCATAAAAGACACCTTCCCACCCCTGAATCAAGCATGTCGACTCATCGCTGGTTGTTTCAGACCAACATACTGTGGTACAATTTTCTGTTTGGCAGGTATCGGACCACCAGATATCAAAAGAGCATTTACTTCCATGAACGAGAGATCTAAACCATTTGCCTCACACGCGTAGTTATTGTATGGACATCAACCTGTCCACCAACGAATGAGGTCTAAGAGGACTCTCCTCCACTACATTAAAACAAAACGTACCTCCTCAGACTGGAAGGTGAAGATTATGAAGAACAAGAAAGATTTACAATGCTGTTTGGTTGCTATCAATCGAGCTCTTCTCCCACTACAAGGACAGAAACTCACCTTGCTGGTTGGCTGTTGTCAATCGAACATATCTCCCCAGGACATGAGGAACACCGGTCGACGGGAAAACTGTTAATGACTTGGCGGATCCAAAATAAGTATGGTAAAGTGGAGCTTCCGTAGCCCATCCAGATTATGCGAAAGTGGAGAAGATCCAACCACAGGCCTTTTCATGAACTGCAACAACTGCCGTTTAAGACGCATAGTGCAGGATTTGGTGTCGGCAATACATATACTCCTGGAAAATGAAATAAGAACACCGTGAATTCATTGTCCCAGGACTGGGAAACTTTATTGACACATTCCTGGGGTCAGATACATCACATGATCACACTGACAGAACCACAGGCACATAGACACAGGCAACAGAGCATGCACAATGTCGGCACTAGTACAGTGTATATCCACCTTTCGCAGCAATGCAGGCTGCTATTCTCCCATGGAGACGATCGTAGAGATGCTGGATGTAGTCCTGTGGAACGGCTTGCCATGCCATTTCCACCTGGCGCCTCAGTTGGACCAGCGTTCGTGCTGGACGTGCAGACCGCGTGAGACGACGCTTCATCCAGTCCCAAACATGCTCAATGGGGGACAGATCCGCAGATTTTGCTGGCCAGGGTAGTTGACTTACACCTTCTAGAGCACGTTGGGTGGCACGGTATACATGCGGACAGGCATTGTCCTGTTGGAACAGCAAGTTCCCTTGCCGGTCTAGGAATGGTAGAACGATGGGTTCAATGACGGTTTGGATGTACTGTGCACTATTCAGTGTCCCCTCGACGATCACCAGTCGTGTACGGCCAGTGTAGGAGATCGCTCCCCACACCATGATGCCGGGTGTTGGCCCTGTGTGCCTCGGTCGTATGCAGTCCTGATTGTGGCGCTCACCTGCACGGCGCCAAACACGCATACGACCATCATTGGCACCAAGGCAGAAGCGACTCTCATCGCTGAAGACGACACGTCTCCATTCGTCCCTCAATTCACGCCTGTCGCGACACCACTGGAGGCGGGCTGCACGATGTTGGGGCGTGAGCGGAAGACGGCCTAACGGTGTGCAGGACCGTAGCCCAGCTTCATGGAGACGGTTGCGAATGGTCCTCGCCGATACCTTAGGAGCAACAGTGTCCCTAATTTGCTGGGAAGTGGCGGTGTGGTCCCCTACGGCACTGCGTAGGATCCTACGGTCTTGGCGTGCATCCGTGCGTCGCTACGGTCCGGTCCCAGGTCGACGGGCACGTGCACCTTCCGCCGACCACTGGCGACAACATCGATGTACTGTGGAGACCTGACGCCCCACGTGTTGAGCAATTCGGCGGTACGTCCACCCGGCCTCCCGCATGCCCACAATACACCCTCGCTCAAAGTCCGTCAACTGCACATACGGTTCACGTCCTCGCTGTCGCGGCATGCTACCAGTGTTAAAGACTGCGATGGAGCTCCGTATGCCACGGCAAACTGGCTGACACTGACGGCGGCGATGCACAAATGCTGTGCAGCTAGCGCCATTCGACGGCCAACACCACGGTTCCTGGTGTGTCCGCTGTGCCGTGCGTGTGATCATTGCTTGTACAGCCCTCTCGCAGTGTCCGGAGCAAGTATGGTGGGTCTGACACACCGGTGTCAATGTGTTCTTTTTTCCATTTCCAGGAGTGTAGTTCCTGTGATTTAGCAAAATTCTGTGTTGACTCCGTTTGATAGGTTTTGTCATTACGTGACATTGCGTAATGTACTTTGTATATTTCTCATTATTTACTTCTGATACAAATAACATCATATGAGTCGTACACCGTCTAATGGCGATGGCAAACTGTGCAAGCTGCTGTAGAAAGGAAAGAAATATTAGTTATTTTACTACTTGAATTCTAGTTAGATCCATTGCTTATCTATTTCAAGGTGAATTTTTTAAATTTGCAATATATTAAGCCATAAACTAATTTTCAACAAACTGATAATATTTATTAGACTGCTGTTGTGCTCTAAATAACTAACTGGGTGAAACTGAGTAAAAATCGAGACACATTCCACGGCTAATGCAAGAAGCATCCCTGAATATGGAAGTAAAAAGGAATATAAAAAAACAGGAAGGTTTATCTGTTTAGCAAGAGCAATGGGAGGCAGATTTCAGACAACCCAACAGATAGAAACGAAAATTCTGTTCCGACACTGACAATGTTGGGTGTTTAAGGAAAAAGTTCAAGGGAATTGTAAAATGCGTTTTAGTCAGGTACGTGCCGAGTAAAACTGTGAGGGACGGGAAAAACCCACTGTGGTTCAACAACAAAGTTAAGAAAATACTGCGAAGGCGAAGAGAGCTTCACTGCAAATTTAAACGCAGCCAAAATCTCTCAGATAAGCAAAAGCTAAACAAAGTTAGCGTAGGGAGGGCTATGCGTGAGGCGTTCAGTGCATTCGAAAGTAAAATTCTATGTACTGACTTGACAGAAAATCCTAGGAAGTTCTGGTCTTACGTTAAAGTGGATAGATCAGCATATCCGGACACTCTGGGATGATAATGGCATTGAAACAGAGGATGACACGGATGAAGCTGAAATACTAAACACCTGTTTCCAAAGCTGTTTCACAGATGAATACCGTCCTGCAGTTGCTTCTCTAAATCCTCGCACGAAGGCCGGCCGAAGTGGCCGTGCGGTTAAAGGCGCGGCAGTCTGGAACCGCAAGACCGCTACGGTCGCAGGTTCGAATCCTGCCTCGGGCATGGATGTTTGTGATGTCCTTAGGTTAGTTAGGTTTAACTAGTTCTAAGTTCTAGGGGACTAATGACCTCAGCAGTTGAGTCCCATAGTGCTCAGAGCCATTTTTTTCCTCGCACGAATGAAAAAAGGCTGACATCGAAATAACTGTCCAAGGAATAGAAAAGCAACTGAAATCACACAACACAGGAAAGTCCACTGGACCTGACGGGATACCAATTCGATTCTACACAGAGTACGCGAAAGACCTTGCCCCCTTCCAACAGCCGTGTACCGCAAGTCTCTAGAGGAACCGAAGGTTCCAAATGATTGGAAAAGAGCACAGGTAGTCCCAGTCTTCAAGAAGGGTCGTCGAGCAGATGCGCAAAACTATAGGCCTATATTCCTGGCATCGATCTATTGTAGAATTTTAGAACATGTTTTTTGCTCGAGTATCATGTCATTTCTGGAAACCCAGAGTCTACTCTGTAGGAATCAACATGCATTCCGGAAACAGCGATCGTGTGAGACCAAACTCGCTTTATTTGTTCATGAGACCCAGAAAATATTAGATACAGGCTCCCAGGTAGACGCTATTTTCCTTGACTTCCAGAAGGCGTTCGATACAGTTCCGTACTGTCGCCTGATAAACAAAGTAAGGGCCTACGGAATATCAGACCAGCTGTGTGGCTGGATTGAAGAGTTTTTAGTAAACAGAACACAGCATGTTGTTCTCAATGGAGAGACGTCTACAGACGTTAAAGTAACCTCTGGCGTGCCACAGGGGAGTGTTATGGGACCATTGCTTTTCACAATAAGTACAAATGACCTAGTAGATAGTGTCGGAAGTTCCATGCTGCTTTTCACGGATGATGCTGTAGTATACAGAGAAGCAGCAGAATTAGAAAACTGCAGCGAAATGCAGGAATATCTGCAGCGGATAGGCACTTGGTGCATGGAATGGCAACTGACCCTTAACCTAGACAAATGTATTGCGAATACATAGAAAGAAGGATCCTTTATTGTATGATTAGATGATAGCGGAACAAACACTGGTAGCAGTTACTTCTGTAAAATAACTGGGAGTATGCGTACGGAACGATTTGAAGTGGAATGATCGTATAAAATTAATTGTTGGTAAGGCGGGTGCCAGGTTGAGATTCATTTGGAGAGTCCTCAGAAAATGTAGTCCATCGACGAGGGAGGTGGCTCACAAAACAGTCGTTCGACAGATACTTGAGTATTGCTCATCAGTGTGGGATCCGTGCCAGGTCGGGTTGATGGAGGGGATAGAGAAGGTCCAAAGAAGAGCGGCGCGTTTCGTCACAGGGTTATTTGGTAAACGTGATAGCTTTACGGAGATTTTTAGCAAACTCACGTGGCAGACTCTGCAAGAGAGGCGCTCTGCATCGCTGTGTAGCATGCTGTCCAGGTGTCGAGAGGGTGCATTTCTGGATGAGGTATCGAATGTATTGCTTCCCCCTACTTTATCTCCCAAGGAGATCACGAATGTAAAATTAGAGAGATTCGAGCGCGCACGGAGGCTTTCCGGCAGTAGTTCTTCCCGCGAACCATACGCGACTGGAACAGGAAAGGGAGGTAATGACAGTGGCACGTAAAGTGCACACCACCACACACCGTTGGGTGGCTTGCGGAGTAAAATGTAGATGTAGATTTAGAAGCCGCAGAAGCGGATACATACGTTTCAGAAAGGCAGATCTGCAGCAGCGCAGGTGACCTGATTACTTCACGTCCGTACAATGGTTATGTTGTCTTGGGTATTAATAAACCGCATCAACTGTGTTTGGTCCTTTATTTTTGGATCACTACCGATTTCGTGGCACTAAAAGCAACAACTACAGGTGAATATCTGTATAACAGTAAAGCTAGAAGGAATAACAAACCTGAGATATACACTGGTGTGGTAAATTATTTCCAAACTTTTAAAAAATTTTTAAAATATTAAAAACTTTTACACGAGAAAATCAGAATCAGTTTTTTCATAACTGAAATATTAGATCAGGAAAGGTTGGAACCTCTTTACCCAATATTCGTTGTCCGTGAGTACAAGACACCGCTAAAGACCAAATGTCACAGAATACAACAGCCGGATTCCAATATATGGGATGGGTCGTAAACAAATCATACCACAGTGAGCGATTGGTAAGGAGAAAATAAATGAAAACTATTGAGACCTAATGTTGGACCAGAATAAAAAACCTAGAAGTGGTTGCCACAAAATGGATGTTCTACCTGGATCAAATCCCCAACTAAATTGCTGTTGACGGAAAAGCGGAACCTAAAACCGCCCTTACCTCTTCTCCGATCTATGCGGAATCTCGAACAGGGGACGCGGCCGCGTGCTATGTCATACTGACGACGGGAAGGTAAAGAGCCTGACTGTGGACGACTCACACATACGCTGATGATGCGAGGGCTCGACCGAATGATTGGTGGTCTTTTGAGGGATACAAGAGCGGTGAATGACAACAAGGAATATTGGGATAAAACGTACAAAAACTTTTTTTTTGGAAAAACAAACTGTAGAATAACAAAATGATAGTGATAGTTGAAATATTCTTCGTTAATAACGCCAGTAAGTTATGCTAAAGCTAGAGCGCAAAAGAGGCACGCTGTGCATATAGCAGCTGTAGAAATATGAAACTGGAAATCGGCTGTAATAATTACTCGTCTGTTGCTTGAAGCCGGCCGAAGTGGTCGAGCGGTTCTAGGAGCTACGGTCTGGAATCGGGCGACCACTACGGTCGCAGGTTCGAATCCTGCCTCGGGCATGGATGTGTGTGATGTTCTTAGGTTAGTTAGATTTAAGTAGTTCTAAGTTCTACGGGACTGCTGACCTCAGAAGTTAAGTCCCATAGTGCTCAGAGCCATTTGAACCATTTTTCTTGCTTGAAACTGATAAAAAAATTGTTATTCAAGAAACTTCCTGGCAGATTAAAAGTGTGTGCCGGACCGAGACTCAAACTCGGGACCTTTGCCTTTCGCAGGCAAGTGCTCTACCAACTGAGCTACCCCGGCACGACTCACGCCCCGTCCTCACAGCTTTACTTCTGCCAGTACCTCGTCTCCTACCATCCAAACTTTGCAGAAGCTCTCCTGCGAACCTTGCAGAACTAGCACTCCTGAAAGAAAGGATATTGCGGAGACATGGCTTAGCCACAGCCTGGGGTATGTTTCCAGAATGAGATTTTCACTCTGCAGCGGAGTGTGCGCTGATATGAAACTTGGGTAGCTCAGTTGGTAGAGCTCTTGCCCGCGAAAGGCAAAGGTCCCGAGTTCGAGTCTCGGTCCGTCACACAGTTTTAATCTGCCAGGAAGTTTCATATCAGCGCACTCTCCGCTGCAGAATGAAAATCTCATTCTGGAATATTTTATTCAAAATAATCTACGGTACATTGCTACTTACACATTTGTCCCACCTCTCCCGCAGACTATGAATGCCACGCCTACAAAACACGTCTTCTTTTGAAGCCAACCAGTCAGCGAGTCATTTTCGCACATTTTCATACGAATTGAAGCGTTATTCAGCAAGAGCGTGTCCCAGTGATGCAATCAGATGATAATCGGACGGAGCCAAGTTTGGAGCATAAATTGCATGCCCTAGTATTTCCTGTCTGAACGCCGCGATCGTTTCCCTGACCCTTTTTGCTGTGTGGTGTGGGTGGGCGTTATTATGGAGCAATATGATTGTGTGTTGCCTTTTTCCATATTTCGGTCGTTTTCCACGTAATGCTCGATTTAAATCGATCATTTTCTGTTGGTAGCGATCAGTGCCAACGGTTTCAGCAGCAGGTTTTAGCAGCTCATAATAGACGACACCCTTCTGATCCCACCAAGTACAGAGCATTGTCTTCTTTCCACAGCGATTTGGTCTTTGAGTGGACGTCGATGGTTTGCTTGTAAGCACCCATGATTTACCACCCTTAGAATTCTCATATCCAATTTTTTCATCACCTGTCGTTATTCGATGGAGAAACGACTTTCTTTTGTATCTCGCGAGCAGCACTTCGCAAGTGGTCTTCCGATTTGCTTGCTGTCTTTCATTCAGTTCATGCGGAACCCATTTTCCCACTTCGTGCCCCTTTCCCATACCTTTCAACCGAAGAGAAACGGTTTTCTGCGTCACATTCGCCGGCCGGAGTGGCCGAGCGGTTCTAGGCGCTACAGTCTGTAACCGCGCGACCGCTACGGTCGCAGGTCCGAATCCTGCCTCGGGCATGGGTGTGTGTGATGTCCTTAGGTTAGTTAGGTTTAGGTAGTTCTAAGTTCTAGGGGACTGCTAACCTCAGAATTTAAGCCCCATAGTGCTCAGAGCCTTTTGAACCATTTGGGTCACATTCAATTGTTCCTCAAGTTCCTGTTGCGTTTGAGTATGATCTTCACTCAGTTCGTTGTCTTCGAACTTTTTCGGTGGTTTCCCACGCTCGTTGTTTCTCACGTCAAAATCACCACTTTTGAATTTTTTGAACCTCTCGGAACACTGTGTTTTCCCAAGAGCATGTTCGCCGAAATCTTCAACAAGCGTTCGATGAGATTTTGCAGCAGTTGTCTTCAAATGACAACAGAAAACCAATGCTATCTGCAAATCGTAGTTCGCAGGCACAAAACTCGACATGTTAACGTGTTTGAAACAGATACCGACCTATGGAACTTGGGGTACTGTGTGTTACATCCGCCGTCAGCCGTTACAGAAAGCAGATGGCACTGCAGACGCGGTCTCACGGGCCCGAACACTGACTGCTAGCACCATCTATAGGGAAATTCCGGTTTCATACTTCTACACCTGGTATTACTGCAACGAAACAGATCTGCCGGCAGCGTTCACTGAATAAACCTTAAAACTTTAAAAATTGAAAATTCTAAAAATTATTGTCTCGTAAGAAGTTTTAAAAAAAACTCTTAACTTCCTGTTATCGCTTATGTGATAGAAACAAGTGCATTAGCAAATGAAGAACGGATCAAGCTCGTATAAATGTTCCTCATTTCTTGTCAGAGAGACTGCAATCTGCCAGCCTCCACCGCCAAGGGAGGACTCGCGATGGTCTACAAATTTACGAATTCACGCGGATCTCCACCTCCGCAGACTGACGCTCCTAGTTGCGGCCCTGATACTCGCACTGACAACAGTGGGGTAGGTAGAGTCAACGCTCTCTGATCGGTGGGCCACACGCACGCCTTCTTCAGATTCTGATAGTCTTCTGCCCAAGTGGTCTAAGGCTCGAACCTAGGGCGTGGCAACTGCTCAGCTGCCTCTGCTTGCGCCAACAAATTCCTTGCTGCCTACCTCTGAATGTGTGGGCAGCTGTTCATGTGGGTTGACACTGCTGCTGCTGTAAGCCATCTCATCCATGCCGGATCCACAGTGTGATTCTGCGTGCTTCAGCGTGCCCGCCCTATGCAGGTGGGCAGCGACTAATCGACACCACCTAGACTACAGGCCTGCGCGCACACTTGTGACGTCACATACTGATGGCCAGGTCTGTATCGGAACGCTCCTGTTAAGCACTCTGTATCTATACGAACTTTACGAATTTTAGAGCTGAGACCACATAGGGATTCTCGTGCTTTCCTCTTCTACGTGTCCTTGTAATGAAAGTATGGAAATTTATATCATTGCGTAAAATAACTAAACAAACTGTCCTATGTTATTTAAAGAGGTAAAATTATTTTGACTACTTGCCTTAAATACGCGTTTCTAGCCTTGAATACAAACTGTAATTTTAAATTCTGTCTTTTACCTAAAGAGCTACGCTTTTTTGCAGTAAAAAATCTGCAAGATGCAACAACAAGCAGACGTCTTCGGTTTTAAATAAAGCAGCTGGAGCTCCTACAGAATTTAAGAATTTGTTTCCCTGGTTATTTTCGTAAATTTTCCTCTCCACTTCCAAATTTGCTGATCTGACACAAAACTCAAATCATTCGTCGAAATGGAGCACTTCCTGACGTAATGTTTAATAAATCAAAAAAACCTGAAAAAATATTTTATTTTCCTTTTTCTCCAGAGCTTTAGAACCTTAAACATGAGAAGATTGTTTCTCCTATATCCTTGATTGAAATTCGTGTCACAGAATGCTGTTAATTGAATCATAATGCACTTACCTCGGAGTTCTGCTTTTTATACTGTTTAATATGTCGAACACTGAATTCATTAAAGCAATTTTCTAAGGTAGTTTACTCAAATTGAAATTATTTCCGAGTAGCTGTATATGTAAAACTGAACAAAATCATTCTGTAGCTCTTCCAAATAAAAGTAAACTAAATAATCTGGTAGGAATGATAAGGAATACTAAACATTTTCGAGTCACACTAATTAATATAACTATTCTGTGTGACAATGGCTGCAAATATGAGAGACATTTCACACCCAGCTTCGTATTAACCTCACAGCAATGGTCCAGAATTAAGAAACAAATGATACTGGTACGTGATACATAACTGCTTTTAAAAACGATTGGCAAATGTGGTGCAATGCTAACAAATAACGCGCTACAAATTTTTTGTCATTTACTTACCCTTGAATGATGTGTAGACACAAATTCCTGTCTGGGAATAGCTGCAATCCAGCGATTTCTCAACTTCACACATTTGGGAAATCGAAACGTGCACTTTCATGCCTTTTCGGGATTTATAATTTCCCTGGCAAAATGGAAGGCAGCACTTGTATCCCTTATTTCGAAGAACTGTAGACGAATACTGTGTGAAATATATATCACTTTCACGTGTCACACACTTTCAGCACAACATACACGTCAATGGGACTGGCGACTGAAGATAAGATAGCCAACAGTTTGTGACGTCACGTGGCAATATGGCCGCTGTGCGTCGGCCTTGTATCTAGAAGGCTCTGGACTAATCGGCAAGTGGGCCGCTGCTCGCTGCAGTGGTCAGCGACCCCGCCGAGTCGCTGACGTCATCACTCCACCAACCGTAAGAAGCCGAACGAAACGGGGGCCCCTATTGACGGCTGCATCCCTTCGCAGACAGTCTGCTGCTTACGTCCAGGAGACGTTGGCCTCATCACAATTGTTGTAGTTCTTAAACAATACATGAAAGTTTTTTTTTATTTTTTTTTATTTTTATTTTTATTTTTTATTTATTGTTCCGTGGGACCACATTTAGGAGAAGTCTCCATGGTCATGGAACGAGTCAATACATGAAATTATAACACGATTGTAGAAACAGATAAAATGAAATATAAGAAACATATTCAGGCGACAAGTCGTTAGTTTAAATAAAGAAAATCAAGAATATAACACTGGAATTTGCTTAATTTTTTATCTCTTCCAGGAGCTCCTCGACGGAATAGAAGGAGTGAGCCATGAGGAAACTCTTCAGTTTGGACTTAAAAGAGTTTGGGCTACTGCTAAGATTTTTGAGTTCTTGTGGTAGCTTATTGAAAATGGATGCAGCAGAATACTGCACTCCTTTCTGCACAAGAGTCAAGGAAGTGCATTCCACATGCAGATTTGATTTCTGCCAAGTATTAACTGAGTGAAAGCTGCTAACTCTTGGGAATAAGCTAATATTGCTAACAACAAACGACATTAAAGAAAATACATACTGTGAGGGCGATGTCAAAATTCCCAGACTATTGAATAGGGGTCGACAAGAGGTTTTCGAACTTACATCATACATAACTCGAACAGCCCGTTTTTGAGCCAAAAATACCCTTTTTGAATCAGAAGAATTACCCCAAAAAATAATACCATATGACATAAGCGTATGAAAATATGCGAAGTATACTACTTTTCGTGTTGAAATGTCACTTATTTCAGATACTGTTCTAATGGTAAATAAAGCGGCATTTAGTTTCTGAACAAGATCCTGAACATGGACTTTCCACAACAGCTTACTATCTATCCGTACGCCTAGGAACTTGAACTGTTCCGTCTCGCTTATAACATGCCCATTCTGTCTGATTAAAATGTCAGTTCTTGTTGAATTATGGGTTAGAAACTGTAAAAACTGAGTCTTACTGTGATTTAGCATCAAATTATTTTCCACAAGCCACGAACTTATATAATGAACTACATTATTCGATAATGTTTCAATATTACACACAAGATCCTTCACTACCAAGGTGGTGTCATCAGCAAACAGAAATATTTTTGAATCACCTGTAATACTAGAAGGCATATCATTTACATAAATAAGGAACAGCAGTGGCCCCAGCACCGACCCTTGGGGAACGCCCCATTTAACAGTGCCCCAGTGGGACTGAACATCATTACCACTCTCAATATTGCGGAGGATTACCTTCTGCTTTCTGTTCTTAAAGTAGGAGGCGAACCAATTGTAAGCTACTCCCCTTACTCCATAATGTTCCAACTTCTGCAGTAATATTTTGTGGTCAACACAGTCAAAAGCCTTCGTTAAATCAAAGAAAACACCTAACGTTCGCAACCTTTTATTTAATCCGTCCAAAATCTCAAAGAGAAAAGAGACTATAGCATTTTCAGTTGTTAAGCCATTTCTAAAACCAAACTGTACATTTGACAGCAAATTATGTGAATTTAAATACTGCAGTAACCTTGTATATACAACCCTCTCGATAACTTTAGCAAACACCGATGGCATAGAAATAGGTCTATAATTGTCAACATTATCCCTGTCTCCCCTTTTATAAAGTGGCTTCACTACCGAGTACTTTAATCGGTCAGGAAACCGACCACTCCTAAAGGAAAAGTTACAGATATGGCTAAGTTCTGAGCTAACATACGTGGAACAATACTTCAGTATTCTGCTAGATACCCCGTCATATCCATGAGAGTTCTTGGTCTTTAGTGATTTAATTATTAACTCAATCTCCCTCTTGTCAGTATCATGGAGGAGCATTTCAGGTAACAGTCTCGGAACAATGTTTTCTAAGAGCGCTATATGATTCCCTGTTGGGACTAGGTTTCTATTTAGTTCACCTGCTATATTCAGAAAGTGATTATTAAGTACTGTACATATATGCGACTTATCAGTAACACGGACATCCCCACTACGCACTGATTCTATATTCTCGACCTGTCTCTGCAGACCAGCCACTTCCTTTACGACTGACCATATGGTTTTAATTTTATCCTGAGACTTAGCTATTCTATCTGCATACCACATACTTTTTGCCTTCCTAATAACTTTTTTAAGCACCTTACAATACTGTTTGTAATGGGCTGCTGCATTTAGATTTTGACTGTTTCTAACGTTTTGATATAATTGCCACTTTGTTCTACAAGATATTCTTATCCCTTTAGTCAGCCACCCAGGCTGCCTGTTTGTGCTAGTACCCTGTTTTGAACGTTCTAACGGAAAGCAACTTTCAAAGAGCACGAGAAAAGTCTTGAGGAAAGCATTATATTTATCGTCTACTGTATCAGCACTATAAACATCTTGCCACTCTTGTTCCTTGATAAGGTTTACAAAAGTCTGTACAGCAACTGGATCAGCTTTCCTAAAAAGTTGGTAACTATATTTAACATGTGTTGCAGCACAAAAATCTTTTAGACTTAAAATTTGTGCATCATGATCTGAAAGGCCATTCACCTTTTTGCTAACAGAATGCCCTTCTAATAATGACGAATGAACAAAAATATTGTCTATGGTTGTTCTACTGTTCCCTTGCTCTCTCGTTGGAAAGAATACGGTTTGCATAAGATTATATGAATTAAGGAGGTCTACCAGCATCCTTTTCCTTGCACAATCACTTATACAATTAATATTGAAGTCACCACATATAACTAACTTTTTGTATTTCCTATAAAGTGAACCAAGAACCTCCTCTAGCTTTAGCAAAAATGTTGTGAAATCGGAGTCTGGGGATCTATAAACAACAACAGTAAGAAGTTTAGCTCCACTAAATTTAACCACACCTGCACAACATTCAAACACCTTTTCAGTGCAGTACTTTGAAACATCAATTGACTCAAATGGGATACCGTTTTTCACATACATGGCTACTCCCCCACACCGCAAAGAGCTCCTAGAAAAGCTGCCAGCCAACCTGTATCCTGGTAAAGGAAGCCTCTGAATTATCTCCTTATTTAAGAAGTGTTCAGATATACCAATGATACTTTTATGGCGATACGTCGGACGAATACCACTCACCGCTCCTCTGTTTTTCCCGCCACAGTAGAGGCCAACCACCCGGATTCTACATCCTGTATCATGGTTGATGCTGTTTTCAACAAACATACTACTGCAATACTTTCTGTCCTTTGACATTTAAGTTTGCTAACGTGTTTAACGTCAAAAAGACGTTAAATGTAATGGTAAAGTTGGTGGCAAACTTGGGGCTGCAGACGCAGGAGCTGACAGGAGATGTCGCAGACACTTTTGTCACAGTGAGGCTGCATCGGCTCTGAGCGAAAGAGACGACTGCTCCAGCCGGCTGCTCGCTCTGCCTGCGCTCCTGGGAAATTAGAGCACCTTCTTTCTCTCCCGCCTCCCCCCCGCCCCCCTCTCTCTCTATCTCTCTCTTCACCGTCTCTGCGTCCGTGTCCGCGCAGACACTCGCATGGCAATTTCATTTTCTCCGACTGGGCGGCTCGCAGCTAGCGACTGATGTCTCCCCCACCTCTCCTCACTGCAGAGGAGAAACGTCCGAGAAACAAGGCTGGACATAAGCCAGTTTGCCGGCTTCTCGGGGTCGCCGAGGGCAGACTCGGGGGCTAAGGACCGAATTCTGACCTGTCTATGGCCGCACGTGCACCCTTCTGTCGATTTCCACTGTGCACTAGATCAAGTGCAGTGTTTGATTAATGCCCTCACGGCTACAGTCGCTGAAGAAACAAATTAAGAGTTACTAAAGTTAAAATCTTCAGCCTGCAGAATTACATAAATTAAGAGTTCACCAATAAACAAGGTTCGACCTTTGGAGAAGAGCCACAGAACAAGTGATACTTGTTCAAGATCAGAGGAAATGGGCAGGAACCAGCGGAAATGGGTGAGGTTTGTCGTGACTTCATAAAAATATTATGTTGCATGGGGCGCTCAAATGATTGAAAGCCGCATTTCAAACGAGTGAATTTTTGATGAGAAGGCAGGAGCAATTTTACCTTCGGCCTTGCCCTCCACTTCGGCTCACGAAAGTTTTGATGTGCGTTGGAGTGACTGGCGCACCGGGTTTTCGTCCAGTAGTCAGCCAGCCACATCCAGATTTTGTACACATTTAGAAAATTTCATTGAATTTCGCTTCTTTATCGTATGAGAGAGGTTGAGCGAATGTGTAAATGTATGGTTTTCTACACGGAATTATTATGAATTAATTTCTACTGCATTTTCAGTATCGCCATTTTTAACCGTAGTACTACCATAAAAGCTTTCAATGTGGGCGATAAATGTCTTGCTGTTAACATACCATTATCTTGAATTCTTTATTTAGTATAATTTTCAATTTTTTGTTGAAAATTTACACACTTCACCAGATTCGTTGGTTGGTATTTTCAGAATAATCTAGTGCACCAGGATGTGAAATAAAAACAACACAAAAATTATGTAATACTAGTAACATAAAATTC
The DNA here is from genome assembly GCF_023864345.2 of Schistocerca serialis cubense. Classification (NCBI taxonomy): domain Eukaryota; kingdom Metazoa; phylum Arthropoda; class Insecta; order Orthoptera; family Acrididae; genus Schistocerca; species Schistocerca serialis. Next base: position 180,200,270 of record NC_064645.1, read on the forward strand.
ACAGCACATTTAACAGAGATGAAATAACTGTTTACTGTAGTACACAACGTTACTTGACAAGCGGTGGAAGGTTGCCTAGGATTTCTACAGGAACTAGACAGCAGTTATAAGAGGTAGAGGACATCAAAGAGAAAGATTGGCTGAGACGGGATTGAGACTGAACTGTATCTCATTATTCAGTCTTTAGAGTGAGCAAACGGTAAACGAAGGTATGCAGCAATTTGGAAAGAGAACAAACCTGCCGGCCGATGAGGCCGAGCGGATCTAGGCGCTTCAGTCTGGAACCGAGCGACCGATACGGTCGCAGGTTTGAATCCTGCCTCGGGCAGGGATGTGTGTGATGTCTTTAGGTTACTTAGGTTTAAGTAGTTCTAAGTTCTAAGGGACTGATGACCACAGAAGTTAAGTCCCATAGTGCTCAGAGCCATTTGAACATCTGGCGACGTCTTTACGACGCTACCAAGGCTTTGAAGTTGCTGAGACGATGGATGAATTATATCTTGATGTCATAATTGCATAACCGTCAAACTGCAGGCCGTGGCTTATGCGCAAGCATAAATACCGCCAAATTCAGACTCGTATCTGTCATTACCAGCCGTTAGTTGCGGGGAGCTAACCCTTAGTCATGCCACAATACATCCGCAAACTGCTATTGCTGGATTCCACTATCAATAGCTTCAGACCACTGCCTGGGCTGAATCTGAATTCTGTCTACTTGGTGCCTTTCTACTAACGGGGCACATACTGCTGGTCCCCTTCCTGGCAGGCCGGGCCGGCCGCGGCGGTCTCGCGGTTCTAGGCGCGCAGTCCGGAACTGCGCGACTGCTACGGTCGCAGGTTCGAATCCTGCCTCGGGCATGGATGTGTGTGATGTACTTAGGTTAGTTAGGTTTAAGTAGTTCTAAGGTCTAGGGGACTGATGACCACAGCTGTTAAGTCCCATAGTGCTCAGAGCCATTTGAACCATTTTTTTGGCAGACCGGGATTCGAGACTGGGCCATATACATGCCCAGGCGTCGCCAACACGTGCAACCAAACACTATCCATCTCGCAGTGTGGACACACGCCATCGTCACCAACCATGTCAGAGGCCAGTGTTTGACCTTACCTGACCCAGTGTGTCCTCCGCTGAGCTGCAAAAGGAGGCCTACAGCCATGCCCATTTCCTGCTTTGTACCGCTTGCGGCTGTCGCCGCCCCATGTCAGTAATTTTGCTACTGGCCTAACCGCAGCATCTAGCAAGCCATCATTATCGACCTGCATAATATGCAGCGAACCACCATTCTGGCAGGCTGTTGCTGACTCCAGCATGCCAGGTTTGCCAAACCACCTGCGTCATGGAAGCCATCGACTGTCTCTCCAGCTACGTCTCCACTGCTGCAATCAACATGGAATAAAGAACTAATTCAAACAACTTGACACCAGCCACCTCTCCACTGCAGCCATGCCCTGGAAGTTGAACAGCCGTAAATCCTGACTTAGCTAGCTTCAACTTCCACCGCAGAGGTTGCTCAGCCCGGCCAGTGTAGCACTTAACATTATTTAAAGAAATGTTCACACAACACTGATGTATTTCGAGATTCAAGACTGTCATCATCGGGGTCTCAGTGTTCTCATCATCTGACCAATGTACTAAAACATGCATAGCAGCAGTAGAGTTACAGAATATAATGGACAAGAAAGCCTTCTCGTACTTTACGGTACGTACTTTACTTTACGTACTTTGCACTCCTGCCACCACTCGCACTTGCACTCTAGTGTGCGTCATGTTCACCAGATGTTCGACCCTACACGTCAACTGTAATCCAGTCGAATTGCAGAGATACAGTACATGGGTGTGTCCACATGAATATTATTTTCGTGGCGCGCTCGACTGAGTAGAAATACTACCAATCGGTTATTTACTCTTAGTTGAGTTAAAGAAGTATCATTGGAGAATTTGGGGATCTATGATTACTACAATTGTATCCATTTATTCAGCTAGGTATATACTTCAGTATCCAAATGATGGTGTGTGGCGGAGAGTATTTTGTAGATCACTGCCATGACCCCCCTTCCCACCTATCCTTTTCCACTTTTGAGTGCTGCACGGGCAGAGAAATTGTTATGAAGTCTCCATGTGAGCTCCAATGTGTCTAATTTTAGCTTCGTGGTCTTTTCGCAAGATATGCGTGGGGGTGAAGCAGTATATTTGATGACACTACCGGAAACGTTGAAAGGTGGCTACACTGAGTCACAGCGCCAGAGATTGCGCCAGAGAGTATTATTCCGCCACCTCCACTGGCAGTGCTTATTGAGAAGTAGCAGTAGGCAGTGCTTGTCGAGATGTTGCAGTAGCGAGTCGTAGTTGAGAAGTTGCGGTAGTGAGTGCTTGTTCAGAACTTGTAGTATTGTTTTGATGAGCTAGACACCAGATGTTCTTGGATTGGGGATGCTGTAATGATCAGAGTGTGCTTTTCGTCAATATATATGAAGGTAAAAAATTCCTTTTTTTATTATTTCAATGTCTTAAACAATAATGCCTCTTAGTCACAGGTTCAGTCAACAAAGCATCTGGCTTGTGTTCTTGTATTAGGCTGTATTTCTGGTTTCTATGTGCAATTATAGTATTTCTGGTTTTTTTTAATTACTTCAGTATAAATGGTGTTTAAAATATCTGATCTTATTGAGGAAGAACCGTGCCAGATGTGTACGTTGAATCACATTTCCACACACAGAACAGCTACACTTGTGTTTTGTTGTTTCCTAGGTTTTATAGTTGCTGGGACTTAATTAATTAATTGTGTTAACGGAAATTTTCTTTCATTCTTTGTTGTTATTCTATGCAGTCAGATTGCGCAGTAATACTAGTCAGGGCCAACCGTTTTCGAGACTTCGTAATCGGACATACAGCTACTGAAAATTAAAATTATTTGCATTCTATATAATTAAGCCCCCATGCAAGTGGCGACCGCTGCTTCGGATCGTCCCTTGGAATTATTCTGATTATAAAAATAGCAGACAGTAGTATTGTTGTAGTAATTTGTAGTTTAGTAATTGTAGTCTATATTGCATGTGTAGATTTGGTAATTGTCATTCTTCTAATGGTATTTTTTGCAGAATTTAATTTTTGACGGGTTTGACAATTTTGTGCAATTATGAAGACTTCAATTGTTCGTTAATCGTGTTTGAGGGAAGCAATTCGTGTGAATGGTATTGTTGGTGATAAAGTGTCATATTGTGTTTATTTTTCGTATAATGACGAGTTTTGTATGTTTTGTAAATGATTACGCGGTCGATGAAAAAGGCAAAAATGATGAATAGTGAGAATGGCGAAATTGTTAACATGGTCAACTCGCCAACACAGGAGAACAGGATGATGAATAATGGAGTTGAAAACAATTTAATAAGTCGGGAAAATAGTCCGGAACCAATTCAAATTTTTTCACAATCAAAAAATTTTCAGAATACGAGATTAACGACAGAAGATTCTGGGATAGTATCGAACACAGATAGCTTTACTGCTATGACGAAGGAAGCTAGTTTTACCGGAAATGTTAGGGGCGAAAAGAATTTCGAACAAGTTAATATGGAGCAGTTGATGAGTGCAATATTAAATTTGGGATCTGAATTAAAAACAGATATGGGAACAATGGAAACACGGTTAGACTCACTGGGATCACAGTTACGATCTGAAATTAAAAGAGAGATAGGAACAATTAAAACTGAGATGGGAACAATGGAAACACGGTTAGACTCACAAATAGGAACAATTAAAACAGAGATGGAAACAAGGGAAACACGGTTAGACTCACGAATAAGGACATGTTTTAAAAACCTGAAAGATGAATTAAAGAAAGAAATTAGAGAAGAAGTGCAACCGATTTTGAATGCTCACAATAATAGATTAATTTCAATAGAAATCAGACAAAAGGAACAGGATAGAGAATAGGGAGAAAGATAGCGCGTGATAGTACAATAATTTTCAGAGTTAAATTTACAACGTGCACACGATAAGGAAGAAATATTTGAAAGAATCGAGGAATCCGTACCAAATGACAGAATAAATAACCTAACACAACAGTATGAACAGTTAACTACTAAATGTGTCAATACTGAAACCAGAGTCGCGACACTTACGGAAGACGTAAATAAACAGAAAGATAAAATAGGTGACTTATCGGAAAGAGTTGAGGAGATTTCAGATAAATTGACAAGTTTTAGTTTAAATGGGGACAGAGATTCAGATGATACAGCTCCATTGCCATTTGCACAAACCGAAGAGTACCAGAACATAAATAAGCATGTTGAAAATCAAGGAAAATTTAATGAACGCATTAAAAGGGAATTTAAGGCATTACAAAAGCAAGTCAAACAAATTGAAGGCGAAATCGTAGGAAAAGACAGCAGAACAAATTTAGAATCACAGATAGCAGAGGGGTTTGAAGAAAATAATTTGTTTCATTTACGGGATGCAACAAGAGAGCGCCAGGTGCGCGAAATTGACAATATTCGACGTTCGGACTGGGACAGACGCGGTAGGTCTTTGTCGACACGAGGAGAAAACTTTGACTATAAACACTTCTTAACTGTTCTAAGAATGACAAACATCCATGTTCATGGTTAGATCAATTTATGTACGCACTTCCACCAAATTGGCCACTAAGTCACAAACTGGAATTTATGTGTGGATATTTAGAAAATGAACCGGCGACGCGGATGCGCGCACTTATTAGAGATTGTAATAATTTAAATGATTTTTATCATGCATTTCTATCGGCATATTGGTCCGAAAACACGCAAGACAGAGTCAAACACAGTCTTATTATGCAGCGTAATTTTAAACAGTCTGGGTTCCGCACGCCAGCAGAATACTTTGAAGACATGATTCGAAAGAATCAGTTCCTTTCCAGCCCTTATAGCCCAACTGAATTAATTCGCATTTGTTTAACTAAGCTGCCACAATCCATAAGATAAATTGCTTTAGCCGGAAGATGTAAAGACGACATTGAGACTTTTAAGACTTTGCTACAAGAACTTGAGTATGACAACGTCGACGGGACTTCTTGTAAATTTTTCAGTAACGGTAATCACAATAGATTTTCAGAGAGAAGGGATAATGATCGGAACGGACGTTATATGGGTAATTTTGAGAATGACTGACGAAACAGACAGGAGAATAGATACCAGCCTTATGACAATAACAGACGTTCTAACAGAAATTACACAGACAGTTATAATAACGGTAGTTCCTACCGGAATGATCAATCATGTGGAAACAGTAATCGGCATCATCAAGACAGAAATTATTCATACAATAATAGAAATTCTTACTACAGAAATAACCAGGGTAGTAGATCTAACAGTAATTTCAGAAGTGACAGTCGAAATTACACAAGAAGCAGTCATGCAGATAGACAGGAAAATAGAGATTTTTATAACAGACACAACCAAGAATTTACATCTAACAGACAGGAGGGATCTAATTGGCATCCTCCGCGTGACAGAAATTCCGAGAGACAAGTGCAAATCGTAGAAATTGATCCGCGAAATGACGTGAATAATCAAAGACGTGATGCAAACAATCGACAATGACTTGTAGTTTAGGCTTCTGGCAGCAATATAGACGGTTCAGAAAGTAATGACACTACGACTTTACACTACGTACGCCTGGAAGACATGAGGGACATTTTGCTAGACGAAAAGGAAAATAATCTAGACGCATTTTTACATCCTGTTATTGAAGTATGTGTGGGTAAGAATAAGTTCACTGCAGTTTTAGATTCAGGGAGCCCATTGAATGTCATTAGTGAATCAGTTTTTCGTATATGTGTAAGAACTATTGCTTGTCCTGTGTTACCTATTTCTAAAACTACAATTCGAGGCGCTATTTCTGGAAAAAGTGTGGAAGTCAAACAACAGACCAACTTAAATTTCATTTGTCAAGGATACGAATTTTCTGCTAATTTTATTATTGTTCCATTACTCAGTACACAAATTATATTAGGTATGGAGTTTCTTAACACGCATAAGGCAATTTTGAACTTTAAATAAGGAAGTGTGAATTTGACTGTTGCCGGAATGCCGAAATGTTTGAAATTTTTCGAGTGTTTAACAAAATCTGAGTCAGACACAAAATGTTTAAGGTTTCTTACTTCTGATGTTTTCGTTGAGCATTATGACGACAATGTGTTTATTCATGACAATGACAATAGATACAGAGACACGATGGATGATATAATTAATAGCGAAGAATTAATTAATGAAAAGGTTAAGAAAGCTGAAGTGCCAGATGACGTTGCAAGAGAAGAGTTGCACCACATTTTGACTTCACATGCTACAGTATTTAGCCATCACACAGGAACTATACAAGGCATACAATATTTATTTAAGGTAAAAGAACACACACCATTTCGGGGGAAAACGTACGCTATTCCTTTGGCTTACAGAGACAAGGTTAAGAGTGAACTTCAATACATGTTAGATCAACGCATTACTGAGCCAGCAGTCAGTCCTTATACCAGCCCGTTACACGTCGTTCTTAAAAAGGATGGGTCAATTCGTTTGGTTCTGGATTCCAGATAGATAAATAATATCATCATTCCTAAAACTGACCGTCCGCAAAATTTAGATGAACTTCTTCAACATTTCCATGGAATTAAAGTTTTATCCACGATTGATATGCGCCCAAGTTTTTGGCAAATAGAGCTCCACCCTGATTGTAGAAAATACACTGCCTTTTTAGCCTTTGGTAACTGTTACCAGTTTCGGAAATTACCGTTTGGACTTACTGTATCTTCAGCAACATTCATTCGTAGTTTAAACGAAATTCTACCTGTTTATCTTCGTGACAATATTGCTTCATACGTTGACGATATTCTTATTGCTAAACGTTCTTGGAATGAGCACAACAAAATTTTGGATTCATTATTACGTATTTTTGCAAGAGTTGGCATTACAGTGAACTTGGAAAAATCTGAATTAGGTCGTTCTCAGGTGAAATTTCTTGGTCATATTATTTCTACAGAAGGTATTCTTCCGGATCCAGAGAAACCAGATGATATTCGTAATTATGCTGTTCCTACTACAAAACGTGATGTTCGTAGTTTCCTTGGTGTCTGTAATTTTCTTAGACGCTTTGTAAGATTGGACGATTTGGCCGCACCTCGTTTATGTGAACTATCTGGAAAGAATTTTAATTGGTGTTGGGACGAGGAAGCTCAATCAGAATTTGAACAACTTCGTGATGCTTTCGTTGCTGCTCCACTTCTTTCACATCCGGATTTATCTAAAAATTTTTGTTTGGCGACGGACTCATCATACAAAGACCTAGGTGCACACTTATTTCAAGAGATAGAAGAAAACGGCGTTGTAGTACAGAAAACTATTGCATTTGGAAGTCGTGTTCTCTCTAAATCAGAAAAGAATTATTCGATTACGGAACTTGAAGCTTTGGCTGTTGTATGGGCTTTCACAAAATTTCGCATATTTTTCTATGGCAGACATACTAAGGTTTACACCGATCACCGAGCTCTGGAATTTCTTATGTCAACAAAATTAACTGTATTAGCTGTATAAATTTATGCTAATAGAAAGGAAGCTAACGACATGAAATACCAACACTAGGTTTAGACCATTGACAGTTATTACACTGCATTCTTCGTGAGCAACTGAAATAGTAAGTGACACTTGACACAAGAAATACTCCACATGTTTGCTTCTGTTTTGCAATGATTCTTAAAGTGGTGTACACACTGTGAATTAGTACTATCATTCACACTCCGTATTCGTACTTACTTACTGAAAGTTATTCAAACTAAAGGCTGTTAGAGATCATGTAGGCATTTCTTTTATTTAATGATGGACAAGTTAACCAAAATGTATTTTATGATTCATAATGAGTAGAAGATTTGGGTCAGATGGATTACACAGAGGTTGTGTGTGGACATTGTGTCTTCAGATTGTAAGGGATGATGAATTGAAGTTTACACTAGGATTTTATCTGTACTTGTTCGAGGAGACTGACTAGAGGAAAGAGTTGTTATGGAAGTGAAATGATATTGGTGATAAGGTTTATATGTATCGACGTATTGAAGAGGCATTATTGAGGTATTGAGATTGTGTGAAGTTGATGATTATTGGAGTTTTGGTGGACAAGAGGGAAGGTAAATGATATTGATGATAAGGTTTATATGTATCGATGTAAGAGGTATTATTGAAGTATTAAGATTATGTGATGCTGATGATTATTGGAGTTTTGGTGGATAAGAGGTAAAGTAAGTGAGGAGCATTTTTTTTTTTTTTTTTTGTTTATATGGAACAAGGAGGATGAAGATGGCAGATTAGAACACTCAAGTGGAAGGAAGATTGTCTACACACACACTTTGTTAAATCACTAAGCATTATATACTTTTTTTTTTGTAGAGAGGAAGCATTTGCATATCTTGGTACACTGACAGTTGTTCAGAAACCGTACATTTTATTTGGCTGGGCAAACATTGGTTTTGACATGATGACTATGACGTTGACTAACTATTATTGACTGTTATACACTGCTGCCACTACTACTTGACACACATGTCGATCATCAAATCTTAGACAGAATTGCATTTACACATTTAACACTATTCAACTACACAGTAGCACTTAATGTGGATGAGAGATGAGTGAGTGTGTTTTGTGTATTTTCCTTTCCTAATCCCAGATAATTGGTACCGACCTATCTCCTAAATATTATTTTACTTGTTTGTTGTGGCTTGCACTGACACCCATAAATATTATAGGTTCACTGATAATTGTTTATTGTAATAGTTAATATGACAATTATCTGATATCATTTGTGTGTTTGTTATAATTTGTATGTTTAGTGTAAGAGCATTGAGAATAATTTTGTAAAAGCAATTGTGTGTGGATTCAAACTGTTGTACGTGCTTGCACCTGTTCAACATGATAGGTGCCACTTGGAAATGTTTAATTTCTGCTGAGAAACTCTGATGAACTGTCTGATTAGTGATAGTGAATATTATGGACTGTTATGTGCACTTGTTCAACATGATGGGTGCCACTTGGAAATGTTTAATTTCTGCTGAGAAACTCTGATGAACTGTCTGATTAGTGATAGTGAATATTATGGACTGTTACCTGCACTTGTTCAACATGATGAGTGCCACTAGGAGATGTTTAATTTCTGCTAATGAACTCTGATGAACTGTCTAATTAGTGATAGTGAATATTATGGACTGTTACCTGCACTTATTCAATATGATGGGTGCCACTTGGAAATGTTTAATTTGTGCTAATGAACTCTGATGAACTGTATAATTAGTGATAGTGAATATTATGGACTGTTACCTGCACTTGTTCAACATTAATGGGTGCCACTTGGAAATGTTTAATTTCTGCTGAGAAACTCTGATGAACTGTCTAATTAGTGATAGTGAATATTATGGACTGTTACCTGCACTTGTTCAACATGATGGGTGCCACTTGGAAATGTTTTATTTCTGCTGAGAAACTCTGATGAACTGTCTGATTAGTGATAGTGAATATTATGGACTGTTACCTGCACTTGTTCAACATGATGAGTGCCACTAGGAGATGTTTAATTTCTGCTAATGAACTCTGATGAACTGTCTAATTAGTGATAGTGAATATTATGGACTGTTACCTGCACTTATTCAATATGATGGGTGCCACTTGGAAATGTTTAATTTGTGCTAATGAACTCTGATGAACTGTATAATTAGTGATAGTGAATATTATGGACTGTTACCTGCAGTTGTTCAACATTAATGGGTGCCACTTGGAAATGTTTAATTTCTGCTGAGAAACTCTGATGAACTGTCTAATTAGTGATAGTGAATATTATGGACTGTTACCTGCACTTGTTCAAAATGATGGGTGCCACTTGGAAATGTTTAATTTCTGCTGATAAACTCTGATGAACTGTCTGATTAGTGATAGTGAATATTATGGACTGTTACCTGCACCTGTTCAACATTGCTGGGTGCCACTGATGGAACTGCTTCTACTGAAATGATGTCACTTGTTGGTGTCTGCACCTGCTCAGCATTGCTGGGTGCCACTGATGGAACTGCTTCTACTGAAATGATGTCATTTGTTGGTGTCTGCACCTGTTCAACATTGCTGGGTGCCACTGAAACTGCTTCTACTGAAATGAAGTCACTTGTTGGTGTCTGCACCTGTTCAACACTGCTGGGTGCCGCTGATGGAATTGCTTGTACTGAAATAATGTCACTTGTTAGTGTCTGCACCTGCTCAACATTGCTGGGTGCCACTGATGGAACTGCTTCTACTGAAATGATGTTACTTCTTGCTGTCTGCACCTGTTTAACATTGCTGGGTGTCACTGTTGGAACTGTTTCTACTGAAATAATGTCACTCGTTGGTGTCTGCACCTGTTGACCATTGCTGGGTGCTACTGCTGGAACTGTCAACTACTTGTTTATTGATATATTGACAAGATTTTATGTGAATATTTGTATAAACTGATTTTTTTTGTGTATTTACTGTTTATGAAATGTTATGAGACTCTTACCTGTACATATTCGTCATTGCTGACGCTATTGATTGAATTGTTTAACCACATGATACTTGTGTAAACTATTATGTAAAATCACATGTATGAAAGCATTTGTATTCCTTACTGTATTTTATATATTAGGTTATGGAACGGTCAGTGCAAAACCTAAATTTATTTAGTGAAGTGATATTTACTTATTAATATTATCTTTTATTTTTGTCTGTATTTTTTTGGACGAATATGGTGGTATTTTCACCACCAATGCTGGCAAAAATACCATCAAATTCTAGCCCGTGGAGGAGGGGCATATGAAAGGTGGCTACACTGAGCCACAGCGTCAGAGATTGCGCCAAAGAGTATTATTCCGCCGCCTCCACTGGCAGTGCTTATTGAGAAGTAGTAGTAGGCAGTGCTTGTTGAGATGTTGCAGTAGTGAGTCGTAGTTGAGAAGTTGCGGTAGCGAGTGCTTATTCAGAACTTGTAGTATTGATTTGATGGGCTAGACACCAGATGTTCTTGGATTGGGGATGCTGTAATGATCAGAGTGTGCTTTTCGTCAATATATATGAAGGTAAAAAATTTCTTTTTTTTTTAATTATTTCAATGTCTTAAACAATAATGCCTCTTGCTCACAGGTTCAGTCAACAAAGCATCTGGCTCGTGTTCTAGTATTAGACTGTATTTCTGGTTTCTATGTGCAATTATAGTATTTCTGGTTTTTCTTAATTACTTCAGTGTAAATGGTGTTTAAAATATCTGGTCTTATTGAGGAAGAACCGTGCCAGATGTGTACGTTGAATCACACTTCCACACACAGAACAACTACACTTGTGTTTTGTTGTTTCCTAGGTTTTATAGTTGCTGGGGACTTAATTAATTAATTGTGTTAACGGAAATTTTCTTTCATTCTTTGTTGTTATTCTATGCAGTCAGATTGCGGAGTAATACTAGTCAGGGCCAACCGTTTTCGAGACTTCGTAGTCGGACATACAGCTACTGAAAATTAAAAATATTTGCATTCTATATAATTAAGCCCCCATGCAACGTCCGCCCTCCAGATTTTAACAGCAAACAACGGTGTAGTGCACAACGCCTCTAATGCAGCGTCTGCTGATGGAGTTGGATGAGCAACTCTGAGACGATTTCGCGTTTATTGAATCTGCAATGAAATGCGGTGTTATCTGTTTTCTACTTTCCTTATCAGTCTCATTTTTTAAGGATTCCACACTGAGGAGCATGACGAGCAATAATCACGTAAAGCCTGAAGGAGGCGATATGGTAAGCTAACGCCTTCGTAGATACACTACATTTCCTGTGGATTCATGCACTGAATCCGTTTGGCATGTTCCTTTCGTACAGTTAGTTTCATGTGATTGTTCCACTTTACATCGTACGCAAATTCCTAGACATTTAATGGATGTGACTACTTCTAGACATTGTTCTGCAATCGCGTAATCATACAATAACGGGTTTTTCCACTTACTTGTGCACAGTGTGTTACATTTGTTTACATTGTCGACCAGCAGAAAATCCGTACATCAAATGTCTATCCTTTTTTGGTCTTTCTGAATTTCGCTGCAATTTACTAGCACTGCGGTTTCTTCCTGTAGAATAGCATCATTCGCGAACAGCATTATGGAGCTTCCGACATTAGTAATTACGTCTTTTATATGTATTGTACGAACGGTCTACCCTACGAGAGGCCCTAGTCACACGGCATTTATTTTAACACTAATGGTTTTACAAAACTCACTTTGTGACCACTGAATTACTTTTACGTCTGACGATTTATCTCCGTAAGGAATAGCACGTCCCCATTCTGCTAGGAACTCTTCTATCCATTTATGAAGCTCGTCTGACATTCCGTGCACTCGTACTTTATTCATTAGACGTCAGTACGGGACAGTACTATATATCTTCCGAAAGTCTAAAAATACGGCATCAATCGAGGCATTGACATCTGCTGCCTTCTGAGTCTCGCGGACGAAAAGGGCGTGCTGTGTTCCTCATGATCAATGGTCGTGGAATTTATGGTGATTCCTACGTACGACATTTTCTGTCTCAGCAAAAGCCACAACACACCAACACGTAATACGTTCAGCAATTTTCAACTTACGTCCGCGGTATAGCTTTGTGCGTCTCTTGGACAGTTCTTCTTGAAAACGGGAATGACCAGTGAATTTTCCCAATCAATGACGGCAGACTGCTGAATTAGGGTTAGCGAGTTCTTCCTCATCCTCTAGTCAGAAGCCCATTACGTCCAATCGCCTTTCCTCTTGTTCAGCAAGTTTTTATTCATTTGCTATCCTCTCATTTATTTCGGTGTGTGTTATCTGTCGTTTGTGTTGCGATTGAAAGGATGAGCCGCAGTACAATCTTCGTACTTGAACTAATTCCAGAAAAAAGAATTTAGTATTTGGAATTGCATCATCCTCCGATTCTGCGCTATTATTATAACAGTCTGGACGGGTAGCTTTCATCCGTTTACTGATTTAACACAAGACCAAACACTCATAGGACTTTCTTTCCGATCGGTAACTAGAACTTTAGCTTTGAATTCGTTGAACGTCCCCCACATGGATTTCCTTGCGCTGATTTTGGTATCGTTCAGTTTTTGTTTGTATCTGAGGCTTTCGGTACCTTTAAATTTCCGATGAAGCGCTCCTTGCTTTCTGAGCGGTCTTTTAAATACGGCTGTCGAACCACGACTTATCTCCCTCACTGATCACCACTCTGCACAGTACGTGTCTGCCTAAGGTGTTTCGTCTAACAACAATGGACTTTCTGATTGCATACTCAACGTTTTAAGTCCCATAAATTATAGAGTGATGATGACAACTTAGATAATTTGAAATCTGTTGCTCGACGCACTTACCGGACGGAACTAAATTTCTACGCTTCGTTACACCCATAGTCAAGTCATTCTGTGATGGCCTTATGATACCCGTGCAACCTTAATCCTGCTGTTCTGTTCGGGTCTATATGACCCGAAATGGGTATAAATTTCATTTCTCACTAATTAAATAGCAAGATTACTTTATAAAAGTTGGTGAATAGTCTGAAAATGCTTAATCAAATCGTGTGTAAAAATATTTTACGTATTTCGGTCATCAGTCGTATTAGTTGTGGGTTATAATGACCCGACTCAAATATTACTTCTACAATGTCAAATATTTTTTAGTTTTCTGTTACACTGTTCAGTAATTATGATGTTCATCGTTCCGGCTTACTCTGAACAAACAACAAAGCTTTTCCATTTACAAGAGTGTGCTAATTTCTTACTTTTACCTAGACATTGTTCAGCACTTTTCTACTATTTGAATTTTTATTGTTTCTCATCGGCCTGAATGTGACACCATGGCAATTTGTCCACTGACTGATGTTTATTTGGAAGAATTAGAATAATTCTCAACAAAAGAAGGCATACTTTCGAAGTCTGACGATCACAGAAGAAGCAATGCATCTGCAAACAAGTGTTCTGATGACAATGATGACAGTCCACATATCGTAAAAAATAATGTGCAGTACTTTCTCTCTACAAATGGAAATATAGGATGGCAGTTGCACTCACCAGTTCAACACCGCTGCCTATCAGCTTCGAATATCATGAAGAGTACCTCAGCAAATACCAGGTATGCAACAATCAGCATAAGCGACGAGAAAAGTTAATTTGAAGTAGTATTTTGTACAGTATTCCAAAATGAACTAATAGAGCATGTCAGATATTGAGAGGCACAGAAGCTGAGAAAGTACTGGCAGCAGAAAACATTGCATGATGCAGGCATTTTCCTAAACGAGAGAATTTACTGAGAATGGCCAGGTGCATTCAAAGTTTTGAACGGGCACCAACTGAAAATCTACTAGACATGCACGCTGTAAGCTGCATCCGATAGCAATGATAACAAAACAAACATCTTGTCTGAAAAATATAATAAACATTTTTTCAAAAAAACGTTTCACCGTCTTGATCCGAACTGCATCGAGTGAGAATAAACGTTAGAAAATAAATGATAATATTTTCTAAGATAATCGCGTGCTCTGAAAACTGATGTTCCATATTTGTGGTTTTCTCGACATCTCTGTGAAATGTGTCTGCAATCAGTAAAGTAACAAATATGCCTGAAAAGAAAAATACTGTAATTCTTCCAGTCTGTTAATCGAAGTTTATCCAATGTGAGTATTAAACCAAGAAATTTTCTTAAATAAAATTCTGTACATTATTATGTAATAAAGTTCTGATGAATCCTGTCACTAGCCGGCCGGAGTGGCCGAGCGGTTCTAGGCGCTACAGTCTGGAGCCGCGCGACCGCTGCGGTCGCAGGTTCGAATCCTGCCTCGGGCATGGATGTGTGTGATGTCCTTAGGGTAGTTAGGTTTAAGTAGTTCTAAGTTCTAGGGGACTGATGACCACAGCAGTTAAGTCCCATAGTGCTCAGAGGCATTTGAACCATTTGAACCAATCCTATCATTATTATTAGAATTATTTTCAATAACCTATTGTTATATTGTAATGTGCAAACATGTATTTTATTATAAGTTTTTTTGCAATATTTTTCATGTCAACTGACATAAACCCGAATAATACCTTTGTAAAAAAGGTAAACAGAGCTCCAAGGTTAACCGAGTCATAAAGTTCGGGCCTGTTTGTAACTGGGACATCTAAACTGTTACTCTCACGAGTCGGTTCTATAATTAACAGCTGAGAAGTTGAAATCTCTAAGATTTCCCTGATAATTTCCACCACTACTGTTCCTGCACGGGGGTTAATAAAGGCACTCCATTACCGTGTTTTTCAACGCCACACTCTACTGTTGTGGTTATTGCCACATGCGAATTAGGGTCAATTGAGATTAACAACGCTTTGAGGCTTACAACAATATTAATGGGAAGACGAACGAGAATTAAAAAAGTAAACGGTATTGATACTCTAGTACATTGCCCATAATTATTTTCTGGCCGTTATCGGAGTGAATTCAAAAGTTAGTATTTTGCGACAATATGGCTCTCTCTGTTGTAAGTGAGCCTTTGTGCCAAGTTCGAACGGTCCTTCGCGCTTGAATACACGAGTGAGATGCCAAACGGTTCTGGCTCTTAGAAGTCAATGTCTGGTAACCTAGCTCAAGTAAGCCCCCAAAAATGCGTGAATGAGCACAGTTAGGTCGGCTACGATAAACGGAGCCCTCAGTACAGCCGGACGTTCTTCTCTTAAACTCGATATGTTAAACAACCCCCACACCAAGAGCCCTGCCTCACTCGGACCCTATTTCTTCTGATGTCAAGACGTGTTTCCATCGTTGATACAGTCTTCAGACCACATGGTGGTACCGTTTGGACGTCAAGTTGAGGAAACTTAACTGAGTCCTGTAGGGACAAAGTGGACTGATAATACACTGCGCAACGCAAAGGATCTCTTTCTTGAAACGCCGTTATTGTCTTCTTTTCCGACGAATAAGTTGAAATTTGGCTCAAAGGTGCTGACATCCATCCTCAGTAATGGTACAAAGCGTTGGGCACTGCGACCTCACATTCGGGTTCGCTGACGCCTCATATAGCAAGGTGCCGTCACATGCGAAGGAGTTCATGTGATGTGTGACGTGGGTTTATGGTGTCATATTGGCATCAAGATTCATAATAATTCTACCCAGAGCCACCGTGGGCGTGTCACACGAAGGGAAGGCCGTCACATGCCCTCTTACATTTAAATCCTTCTTCTGAACCCTGTGCGATGGAGGTGAGAATACCTACCCCCAGCCTCGAAATCTCGCGGTTTTCTTGTGCGTGTTCGACGAGTACATTTCACACACACCACCTGAGAACCGACACGAAAGAGCCTCAGGCAGTGGCTTAAACGGCCTCAACGACAGCATTCCTTTCCTTGGGAAGTTGATTCCCACACATTTCGCAGCTGACAACGAGGAGCGCAACCGCAACGGTCGCAGGTTCGAATCCTGTCTCGGGCATGGATGTGTGTGCTGTCCTTAGGTTAGTTAGGTTTAAGTAGTTCTATGGGACTGGTGACCTCAGATGTTAAGTCCCATAGTGCTCTGAGCCATCTGAACATTTTTTTTTTTTTTTTTTTTTTTTTTTTTATAATGAAGATTTGCAGTGTGATGAGCAACGGAATGTCTCTCTAGACATCTTTTGACACTACTGACACTCTGCTGACAGTTTAGTCCTTTTGTACGGGCATCTTGGGATAGTAGCCCGACTGAACATGATCACACTCTTTTGCAACACACTGCAACCGCAGTTTTTACAATGGTTTACAGGGTGGAACCTCTAAGGGCCGTTCAAAACCATTAGACAAAATCTGAACGTGATAAAAAGCAGCAAGTAGAGCCACACTTTTTCAGCTCTCCTGCTTAGCACTTCCTGTGGAGCGATCACGGAGGTGTGGGACATTGGCCCTCTATGCCACCCGCTCGGCTTTGCTGAGCACAACTTTAGCAATATAGACACAGAATGCGACGAAAGTGCTGGACTCCTGCTGGCAGGCTAAGCTATTGCTGTTGTGGCTGTTAGGAGGCATGCAGAATCTGAGGGATGTCTACATATATATCTACATCTACATTTATACTCCGCAAGCCACCCAACGGTGTGTGGCGGAGGGCACTTTACGTGCCACTGTCATTACCTCCCTTTTCTGTTCCAGTCGCGTATGGTTCGCGGGAAGAACGACTGTCTGAAAGCCTCCGTGCGCTCTCGAATCTCTCTAATTTTACTTTCGTGATCTCCTCGGGAGGTTTAAGTAGGGGGAAGCAATATATTCGATACCTTATTCAGAAACGCACCCTTTCGAAACCTGGCGAGCAAGCTACACAGCGATGCAGAGCGCCTCTCTTGCAGAGTCTGCCACTTGAGTTTGCTAAACATCTCCGTAACGCTATCACGGTTACCAAATAACCCTGTGACGAAACGCGCCGCTCTTCTTTGGATCTTCTCTATCTCCTCCGTCAACCCGATCTAGTACGGATCCCTCACTGATGAGCAATACTCAAGTATAGGTCGAACGAGTGTTTTGTAAGCCACCTCATTTGTTGATGGACTACATTGTCTAAGGACTCTCCCAATGAATCTCAACCTGGTACCCGCCTTACCAACAATTAATTTTATATGATCATTCCACTTCAAATCGTTCCGCACGCATACTCCCACATATTTTACAGAAGTAACTGCTACCAGCGTTTGTTCCGCTATCATTTAATCATACAATAAAGGATCCTTCTTTCTATGTATTCACAATACATTACATTTGTCTATGTTAAGGGTCAGTTGCCACTCCCTGCACCAAGTGCCTATCCGCTGCAGATCTTCCGGCATTTCGCTGCAGTTTTCTAATGCTGCAGCTTCTCTGTATACTACAGCATCATCGGCGAAAAGCCGCATGGAACTTCCGACACTATCTACTAGGTCATTTGTACATATTGTGAAAAGCAGTGGTCTCATAACACTCCCCTGTGGCACGCCAGAGGTTACTTTAACGTCTGTAGACGTCTTTCCATTGAGAACAACATGCTGTGTTCTGTTTGCTAAAAACTCTTCAATCCAGCCACACAGCTGGTCTCATATTCCGTAGGATCATACTTTGTTTATCAGGCGACAGTGCGGAACTGTATCGAACGCCTTCCGGAAGTCAAGGAAAATAGCATCAACCTGGGAGTCTGTATTTAATATTTTCTGGGTCTCATGAACACATAAAGCGAGTTGGGTCTCACACGATCGCTGTTTCCGGAATGCATGTTGATTCCTACAGAGTAGATTCTGGGTTTCCAGAAACGACATGATACGCGAGCAAAAAACATGTTTTAAAATTCTACAACAGATCGACGTCAGAGATATAGGTTTATAGTTTTGCGCATCTGCTCGACGACCCTTCTTTGAAGACTGGGACTACCTGTGCTCTTTTCCAATCATTTGGAACCTTCCGTTCCTCTAGAGACAGGCTGCCTCTCTGCAAGGACCTAGGATTTTATTTTAGTTCTACGTAACGATGCTTTGCTGAGTGTATTATTATGTTTTGACGATGCCATTACGGGTTTAGCACATTAGGTCATGGTGTAGACCATGTACGTTTTACCTTATTTTATCTGTACATTTCCCAGATGTATGAGAGTATAACGTGTTATGAAATGCTCTATTGTTTTGAAAGATAGACTGTCCACTACGTGTGTGTATATATTATTGTAGATCTGAAGATGGTCATTACTGACTGAAACCGGTCATCGTCGAAGGAATTTATACTGTTATCAAAGACTGGATTAAAAAGACATTTGACCTAGGATTCCATCAGAGTTTCCCTGAAGAGATACCTTTTTAAGTGTTCAAAAAAGGTTCAAATGGCTCTAAGCACTATGGAGCTTAACAGCAGTGCTCCGGACTGAAGCGCCTAGAACCGATCGGCCACAGCGGCCGGCTGTTCAACAAAGACTGGCGGGTGGCACCGATAGTGTTGTCGATTTGAGGGTCTTACAGAGATCATTTGCCGTTTTATTTACTTACGCCTCCATGATCGCGCCAAAGGAGGGCACAAAGCAAGAGAGCTGGAAAAGTATAAGCACTCTTTGCTGCTTCAGCTCGCGTTCAATTTCATCGAATGGTTCCACTCCATACACCATAGCAACAAACTGTGGTCCCACTGCACTGAAAATGGAGGGGATCTCATGTAGACTGGTGATTAACCAAAGAAAATTCACCATTTGTACTTAGGTGAACGTGAACCGGCTAGGTCAAGCATATCGGAAACCATTGCGACATCACTGATCCGAGGTGGTGGTATTGGCACCAGAGAGACCGCAGCTTTCGCACCAGGTGCCTCAACGCCAACGCAGCACTAGGAAGCAATCTCAAGCCTGTTGATTCTGGTCAACGAAGCTCCAAGTGTTTCTGGACACCTCTCATTCGAAGGAACGAAGATCAGATATTTATATGAAGATGGTATCTGTTCTTTCGGACCACCTTCTTCTGTGCAGGAGCACAAACAGTGCCCGAACTCTTACGGGAATCGTCAGTAAAGCCGCGAGTAATGAGTATAATGGGCAGGGGCACTGTGAAAATAGTGCGAGACAATAAGTTGCGAATGTGGGTCTCACGGGAGACGTGCCAGAGGTAAGTCCCTGCAGTCACACCATCCTCTGTGTCCTCGGTGGCTCAGATGGGGAGGCGTGTTTATAGCGATAAGAAGTGCAACAGTATCGAAGGAAATTGACGGAGATCCGAAATGTGAAATTATTTGGGTAAAGGTCACGGTTAAAGCAGGCTCAGACATGGTAATTGGATGTCTTTATAGGCCCCCTGGCTCAGCAGCTGTTGTGGCTGAGCACCTGAAGGATAATTTGGAAAACATTTCGAGTAGATTTCCCCACCATGTTATAGTTCTGGGTGGAGATTTTAATTTGCCGGATATAGACTGGGAGACTCAAACGTTCATAACGGGTGGCAGGGACAAAGAATCCAGCGAAATTTTTTTTAAGTGCTTTATCTGAAAACTACCTTAAGCAGTTAAAAAGAGAACCGACTCGTGGCGATAACATATTAGACCTTCTGGTGACAAACAGACCTGAACTATTTGAAACAGTTAACGCAGAACAGGGAATCAGCGATCATAAAGCGGTCACGGCATCGATGATTTCAGCCGTAAATAGAAATATTAAAAAAGGTAGGAAGATTTTTCTGTTTAGCAAAAGTGACAAAAAGCAGATTACAGATTACCTGACGGCTCAACACAAAAGTTTTGTCTCAAGTACAGATAGTGTTGAGCATCAGTGGACAAAGTTCAAAACCATCGTACGGTATGCGTTAGATGAGTATGTGCCAAGCAAGATCGTAAGAGATGAAAAGAGCCACCGTGGTACAACAACCGAGTTAGAAAACTGCTGCAGAAGCAAACGGAACTTCACAGCAAACATAAACATAGCCAAACCCTTGTAGAAAAACAAAAATTACGCGAAGCGAAATGTAGTGTGAGGAGGGCTATGTGAGAGGCGTTCAATGAATTCGAAAGTAAAGTTCTATGTACTGACTTGGCAGAAAATCCTAAGAAATTCTGGTCTTATGTCAAAGCGGTAGGTGGATCAAAACAAAATGTCCAGACACTCTGTGACCAAAATGGTACTGAAACAGAGGATGACAGACTAAAGGCCGAAATACTAAATGTCTTTTTCCAAAGCTGTTTCACAGAGGAAGACTGCACTGTAGTTCCTTCTCTAGATTGTCGAACAGATGACAAAATGGTAGATATCGAAATAGAAGACAGAGGGATAGAGAAACAATTGAAATCGCTCAAAAGAGGAAAGGCAGCTGGACCTGATGGGATACCAGTTCTATTTTACACAGAGTTCGCGAAGGAACTTGCCCCCCTTCTTGCAGCGGTGTACCGTAGGTCTCTAGAAGAGCGTAGCGTCCCAAAGGATTGGAAAAGGGCACAGGTCATCCCCGTTTTCAAGAAGGGACGTCGAACAGATGTGCAGAACTATAGACCTATATCTCTAACGTCCATCAGTTATAGAATTTTGGAACGCGTATTATGTTCGAGTATAATCACTTTTCTGGAGACAAGAAATCTACTCTGTAGGAATCAGCATGGGTTTCGAAAAAGACGGTCATGTGAAACCCAGCTCGCGCTATTCGTCCACGAGACTCAGAGGGCCATAGACATGGGTTCACAGGTGGATGCCGTGTTTCTTGACTTCCGCAAGGCGTTCGATACAGTTCCCCACAGTCGTTTAATGAACAAAGTAAGAGCATATGGACTCTCAGACCAATTGTGTGATTGGATTGAGGAGTTCCTAGATAACAGAACGCAGCATGTCATTCTCAATGGAGAGAAGTCTTCCGAAGTAAGAGTGATTTCAGGTGTGCCACAGGGGAGTGTCATGGGACCGTTGCTGTTCACAATATACATAAATGACCTGGTGGATGACATCGGAAGTTCACTGAGGCTTTTTGCAGATGATGCTGTGGTGCATCGAGAGGTTGTAACAATGGAAAATTGTACTGAAATGCAGGAGGATCTGCAGCGAATTGACGCATGGTGCAGGGAATGGCAATTGAATCTCAATGTAGACAAGTGTAATGTGCTGCGAATACATAGAAAGATAGATCCCTTATCATCTAGCTACAAAATAGCAGGTCAGCAACTGGAAGCAGTTAATTCCATAAATTATCTGAGAGTACGCATTAGGAGTGATTTAAAATGGAATGATCATATAAAGTTGATGGTCGGTAAAGCAGATGCCAGACTGAGATTCATTGGAAGAATCCTAAGGAAATGCAATCCGAAAACAAAGGAAGTAGGTTACAGTACGCTTGTTCGCCCACTGTTTGAATGCTGCTCAGCGGTGTGGGATCCGTACCAGATAGGGTTGATAGAAGAGATAGAGAAGATCCAACGGAGAGCAGCGCGCTTCGTTACAGGATCATTTAGTAACCGCGAAAGCGATACGGAGATGACAGATATACTCCAGTGGAAGACTCTGCAGGAGAGACGTTCAGTAGCTCGGTACGGGCTTTTGTTGAAGTTTCGAGAACATACCTTCACCGAAGAGTCCAGCAGTATATTGCTCCCTCCTACGTATATCTCGCGAAGAGACCATGAGGATAAAATCAGAGAGATTAGAGCCCACACAGAAGCATACAGACAATCCTTCTTTCCACGAACAATACGAGACTGGAATAGAATGGAGAACCGATAAAGGTACTCAGGGTACCCTCTGCCACACACCGTCAGGTGGCTTGCGGAGTATGGATGTAGATGTAGATGGATAGAGCGTCTTCCATGTAAGCAGGAAATCCCGGGTTCGGGTCCCAGTCTGGGCTCACATTTTCAACTGTCCCCGTTGACTTATATCAACGCCTGCAAGCAGCCAGGGGTATTCATTCCGTGGTAACGAAGATCAGAGTTTAACGTCCCTTCGACAGCGTGGTGCACAAGCTTGGATTACGAAAGGACTGAGAAGGAAAGCGGCGATACCCTTCTCAAAGGAACCACTCCGGCATACCCTGGATCGACTCGATACTGGGCGGTGATTTTTCAACTGTCGTCTTCCCGAATGCGAGTCTACTGTGCTCACCACTGCGCCGTCTCTCTCGATTTCAGCATCCGTACTTAACAGACAGAGTCAGTTTTAACCTGCGTTGGTCTATTACTATAATAAATATAACTGACGCAGTCTAAGCGCTGCTGCTAAGCCGCTTCTGGCTTCAAAGCTATGTTTAAAAGTTTGCTCGGGAGTTACTAACGTAATAAAAATACACCACCATTTAGTACCCTACTCGCTTCTTCACTGAAGCACGTAAAAAACTGACTAAACTGTACTGTGTGCACAAAGCGTGTAAGTAGGCCCTTTAGGTTTTTATGTTGGGAACGCAAAGTAGTGCTCTGTATGAAAATCACTGACTGCGCTGTGTGGAGTCTGTGGCTGGTTGGACTGATTCGCCAGTGTAGTGTTGGGCAGTTGCATGTGAACATCGCGTAGCGTTGGCCAGTTGGAGGTGAGCGGCAAGCAGCGGTGGAATTGGAGATAGAGAGATGGCAGAGTTTTGAGAGGTTGCTATAAGCAGATGATCTGGACGTGTGTCTGCCAGAAAAAGGAAATTTGTAAAGATGGATGTAATGAATTGATATATATATATATATATATATATATATATATATATATATATATATATGATGACTTTTGAACACTATTACGGTAAATACATTGTTTGTTAAATGTTTTTTTATTCCAGTCTTTGATCACAATATGAATTCCTTAGACGAAGACTGGTTTCAGTCCGTAATGACCATCCTCAGATCTATAATGTTGTGTATATAGTTCCGCATAGTCAGCGCATACACAACTTTCCCACTAGAGCGCGCCCCACTAAGCACTACAGCGCAGGTGCAGCGCTCGTCCGTCTCCGCACTACGAGATGGCGCTGCCATAGAGACGGACCAAATCCTGCTTCCGCCGATCCGCGTATTAATATGTAACGCAGCCAATGAGATTGCTGCTAATGTAGAACCTTTTCTCCTCGCGGACCACACTCGCGCAGTGATACATGAACTCGCGAGGTATTATAACGAGTGTACAGACCTCCTATTAGTCAGTCTGCATTTGTCTGCACCAGTCTGTACCAGTCTGCATTAGTCTGTACCAGTCTGTGCGAGTTCTACATTTGTCTGTACTAGTCTATAGTCAAGTTTCAGTCTGCGCCTAATAAGATTACCATATTCCTGTACATAGCCATGAAGATAAATGTATAGACACTTTTGTCGAGTATCAGAGATATATGTGAGAATAAGATTGATGTACCGATACGAAAGGAACTTCAGATTGTCAATTGTAAATAGCATCCAGAACCAAGTTAAGTAATTTTTATGGTTGTTATTATTTTAATAAATGTGTGTGAAAATTAATCAAGTTCTGTTTAAAGTTGGTCACCGTCAATCTGCTACTCTAAGCGTGCAAGTGGCATTTCTATCGTCTGACCTAACGGCAGAAGATAAACACGCGACGATAAGACCACGAGGCATATTGCTGACACTCGCTTACTTCATTAGAGCGACAAGTCAAATAATCTGATGGTGTGTGTACTGAAGGTCTTACAGTACGCACACCACATATAATATACAAATATCTACACCTAGTAAGCACTGTGTCTTTCAGCATAATACAGCAAATATGTATCACAATATACTAGCATTCAAACAGGGAAATGTACAGAAAATACGGTAAAACGTACCTTTTCTACACCATGTCCTAAAGTGGTAAGGCCATAATTGCATCGTCAAAACATATAAATATAATCAGCATAGAATCGTCGTATAGGTCTAAAATAAGGTGTAGAATAGGCCGCATCGTCCACAGAGTCATTATTGTAACTGGCTAGTGAAGTACAGTAGCTACCAGGAATCTGTTTGCCTACATCCACCTTAGATGTCACTACTGTCGGCTTAGATGTAGTCATCATTTACGCAAAAAAACATAATCTGATAAAACACATTATGTAAAATACATGTAGCAGACTTTTAAAATTGATAACTATCATAGAAACTAAATTGTGACACATTAAAAGACGAATACAGCTTCCCATATAAAATTATTAAACAGAAATATATGAATAGAATAGGACCGATCCTTTTAATGGTGAATTTACGGTCTACAATTAATATAGTATTACAGTGCCTGCAGCAACCTGTAAATTGCCTATGAAAGATAAAATGTCTATATGATAGCTGAAAAAAGGACAGATCAATGATCAGCGCCCTCTGTTGGGTCGGCCACCAGGATGTTATTTAGGCGTGCATCGATCTTAAAAACTTAACCACTAGGGGGCTTTACATACAACGTGATATATGTCCCACAGGAAACTTTTAAACAACATATTAACAGTCAATAAATAAAATTATGTAGTCTGGTTATACATTCAATGAGTAGGTAGGACATAATCAGTTACAGGACTGTTGTATGATAAGTAGTATATTGTGATACGTATTGCTGCATTACGTTGGAAGACGCACTGCTCACTAGGTGTATACAGGGTGTTACAAAAAGGTACGGCCAAACTTTCAGGAAACATTCCTCACACACAAAGAAAGAAAATATGTTATGTGGACATGTGTCTGGAAACGCTTACTTTCCATGTTAGAGCTCATTTTATTACTTCTCTTCAAATCACATTAATCATGGAATGGAAACACACAGCAACAGAACGTACCACCGTGACTTCAAACACTTTGTTACAGGAAATGTTCAAAATGTCCTCCGTTAGCGAGGATACATGCATCCACTCTCCGTCGTATGTAATCCCTGATGCGCTGATGCAGCCCTGGAGAATGGCGTATTGTATCACAGCCGTCCACAATACCAGCACGAAGAGTCTCTACATTTGGTACCGGGGTTGCGTAGACAAGAGCTTTCAAATGCCCCCATAAATGAAAGTCGAGAGTGTTGAGGTCAGGAGAGCGTGGAGGCCATGGAATTGGTCCGCCTCTACCAATCCATCGGCCACCGAATCTTTTGTTGAAAAGCGTACGAACACTTCGACTGAAATGTGCAGGAGCTCCATCGTGCATGAACCACTAACCATGAACTAAAATGAGCTCTAACATGGAAATTAAGCGTTTCCGGACACATGTCCACATACCATATTTTCTTTATTTGTTTCCTGAAAGTTTGGCCGTACCTTTTTGTAACACCCTGCATATTTGTATATTATATATCTGAGGATGGTCATTACGGACTGAAACCGGTCATCGTCTAAAGAATTCATATTGTGATCAAAGACTGGAATAAAAAAAAAACATTTGACTGTATTGGATCACTGTTTGTATACACGACCATGTCGCAGTTGGTGAGACATCGTTCTCTATCAAAATAATTCATTGGCTAACTGTGCCTATCAGTAGTTAGTACCTTCAGTAGTTAGAATCTTTTATTTAGCTGGCAGTATTGGCGCCGCTGTATTGCAGTGGTTCAAGTAACGAAGATTTTTGTGAGGTAAGTGATTCCTGAAAGGTGTAGGTTATTGTTAGTCAGGGCTATTCTTTTATAGGGATTATTGAAAGTCAGATTGCGTTGCGCTAAAAAATATTGTGTGTCAGTTTAATGATGATTCGAATAAGTAAAGAGAGAAGTGTCTGAGTACGTTCAGTCTTACTCAGCTGCTTCTGTATCAAATAACGTAAGAGTTTTTGCAGCACTGTCATTCCTAATTTTTTCTAAGGGGACGTTACAAGCGGTACTGCTGTTGCTACTAACGGCGGTTGCTCTAGTGACTATTGCAGACTACAGGTATAAAGACTTGGCGAATTTAATTCGTGTACTTAGTTTGACATAACGGTCCCTCGCAGACAGGCGCCACAATATAAACACATTTTACCATTTGAGAGAGTACGTGTAGTTGGGCTCAAAAGAGCCCGTTGGAATAGTCGGCGAATCGATCGACATTTGAGTAGGAACGAAGCCAGTGTTTGGCGATGCAGGAATGAGTGAACCATGAGCAAACACAGCGTCAAGAATGGAGAGACAACAGAACATTAGGGCCGAGCAACTACCTGAGAGGCACACAGGGTTCCAGATCATTATCGTCGATCCGACGTGAAAGTGGTGCTTTAATGATAACAAGGACCATTAATAGGCGGCTCACAGATAGGGGCTGAGCTCTCGAGGCCCCTTCCAGTGCCTGCTACTGACCTCTGCACACCGACAGGTTGGATCTCACTGGTGTCACGCACATTCGACATGGAACCCTGCTGATTGGAGTGCTATTGTGATGTGAGTCGCTTCGAACTGACCTCAATGTACAGGGTGCAAATTTTAAGTTGACAAACCAGAATTACTCGAAAAATAAGCTTCACACGGAAAAACGTATAGAATCCAAAGTTGTTTAATTTCGAGGGGGACATCTGCTGGTGCTAAAATCAGCCCTCCACCCCAGCGCCTGGCTGCGGGCTTTCAAATTTCAAAGGGGAACCCCCATCTTTATTGCAGAATCAGATTCTACATAAAAAACTACGTACATTTTGTTTGAAACATTTGTTTTGATTCTTGGTAGTTGGCGCTCTAATTCAAGAAAATCAATGTTCTCATTCTTTGCGTGGAAAATGGCTATGGGTAAACAAAAAATACTTATTTACTAGCGGTTCTAGGCACTACAGTCTGGAACTGCGCGACCGCTACGGTCGCAGGTTCGAATCCTGCGTCGGCCATGGATGTGTGTGATGTCCTTAGGTTAGTTAGGTTAAAGTAGTTCTAAGTTCTAGGGGACTGATGACCTCAGAAGTTAAGTCCCATAGTGCTCAGAGCCGTTTGAACCAACTTATTTAATTCGTAAATTTTGATTCGCTAAAACTAAAACTCTCCTTCTCTCCCCACAGGGTGGGGTTTGAGAGAGAGGAATTAGAGTTTTACAAATATTGACCCAACTATTTAAGTTAGCCTTTTCCTCAGTTAGTGTTTTACTTCGTTTATTCTGATAATTAAGTTCACTCGTTAGTAAATAGTATGTTTGGTTAGTTAGTTAGCTAGTCAGATGATTTGTTTGATAATTAAAAGTTGTGTGGCCTGGTGACCACGAAACAAACAAAACCTATTCGAATCAGCGTACAAAATTAATATTGGGGTCAACATTTGTAAAACTCTAATTCCTCTCTCTCAAACCCACACCTATGGGGGAGAGGGTGAGTTTTAGTTTTAGCGAATCAAAATTTACGAAGTAAATAATTATTTTTTTATTTATCCGTAACCATTTTTCACGCAAAAATGAGAACATTGATATTCTTGAATTAGAGCTCCAACTACAGAGAATCAAAACAAATGTTTAAGACAAAATGTACGTAGTTTTTTATGTAGAATCTGATTCTGCAATAAAAAATGGGGGTTCCTATTTGAAATTTTAAAGTTACCTCCAGCCCCACACCCAGGGGGCTGGGGTGGCGGGCTAATTTTAGCACCAGTAGATGTCCCCCTCGAAAATAATCAAGTATGGCTTTTACACATGTTTCCGTGTGAAGCTTTTTTTTTCGAGTTTTTCTGGTTCGTCAACTTAAAATTTGCACCCTGTATAGCGAAGACGTGTCTGGAGACGCCCCAGACAGTGGTGGGATATCATCACAACTGTCGCCCGCTATCCGGACAGACAACCAAAACTGATAATCTGGCGTGCCATTTCTTCTCATAGCAGGGCCCTTTTGGTTGTCACCTCCGGCATACTTACAACACAGCGGTATGTCCACAATATTCTACACCCCGTTATCTTGCCCATTGGGATAAGGTATTTTGGGCTTACATTTCAGCAAGATAATGCCCCCCCACACGCAGCTAGAATTTCTACTGATTGTCTTCGTGCATGCCCTAAGCCAGCAAGGTCACCTTGTCTCTCCTGAACTGAAAATATTTGAGGAATTACATGCATGGTCCTCCAACCAAATTGGGATTTTGAATGTCTGGAACTTCTGCAAGGCTACTGGCACACATTCACCGTTCTTGTAAAAGAACTTTGCCAGAAGCGCGCGATCCTTCATCTACATCTACATCTACATTTATACTCCGCAAACCACACAACGGTGTGTGGCGGAGGGCACTTTACGTGCCACTGTCATTACCTCTTTTCCTGTTTCTTGTTCCAGTCGCGTATGGTTCGCGGGAAGAACGACTGCCGGAAAGCCTCCATGCGCTCTCGAATCTCTCTAATTTTACATTCGTGATCTCCTCGGGAGGTATAAGTAGGGGGAAGCAATATATTCGATACCTCATCCAGACATGCACCCTCTCGAAACCTGGACAGCAAGCTACACAGCGATGCAGAGCGCCTCTCTTGCAAAGTCTGCCACTTGAGTTTGCTAAACATCTCCGTAACGCTATTACGGTTACATAATAACCCTGTGACGAAACGCGCCGCTCTTCTTTGGATCTTCTCTATCTCCTCCGTCAACCCGATCTGGTACGGATCCCACACTGATGAGTAATACTCAAGTATAGGTCGAACGAGTGTTTTGTAAGCCACCATCTTTGTTGATGGACTACATTTTCTAAGGACTCTCCCAATGAATCTCAACCCGGTACCCGCCTTACCAACAATTAATTTTATATGATCATTCCACTTCAAATCGTTCCGCACGCATACTCCCAGATATTTTTCAGAAGTAACTGCTACCAGTGTTTGTTCCGCTATCATATAATCATACAATAAAGGATCCTTCTTTCTATGTATTCGCAATACACTACATTTATCTATGTTAAGGGTCAGTTGCCACTCCCTGCACCAAGTGCCTATCCGCTGCTGATCTTCCTGCATTTCGCTACAATTTTCTAATGCTGCAATTTCTCTGTATACTACAGCATCATCCGCG
Source organism: Schistocerca serialis cubense (assembly GCF_023864345.2). NCBI lineage: Eukaryota > Metazoa > Arthropoda > Insecta > Orthoptera > Acrididae > Schistocerca > Schistocerca serialis. Next base: position 180,229,624 of record NC_064645.1, read on the forward strand.
AAAAGCCGCATGGAACTTCCGACACTATCTACTAGGTCATTTATATACACTGCTGGCCACCGTAAATGCAACACCAAGAAAGACAAGGGGTAGCACAACAAAATTTATTTTGTAGATAATATGTTGACCAAGTATCAAATGATTACGTTTACAGACGCCTGTGACATGTGGTTCCTGCCAGAATCAGTAGCCAGAGTAGCCGCTATTGTTGGAGATCACCGCTGCCACACGTCTCGGCATTGAGTCAAAGAGACGTTGGATGTGTTCCTGGGGTACAGCAGCCCAAGCAGCTTCCACACGTTGCCAAAGATCATCTGGTGTGGCAGCTGGGGATGTAATCTGGGTCACTCGTTGAGCAACCATGGACCACATGTTTTCTATCGGCGAAAGATCCGGAGAGCGAGTCGGCCAGGGAAGCACTTCAATCTGGTTATTGACGAAGAACCTTTGGACAATGCGTGCCACGTGTGGTCGTGCATTATCCTGTCGAAATGTGGCTGTGGCCGAGCCCTGAAGGTAAGGAAGGACAACTGGCTCCAGCACCTCGGATATGTAGCGCCGGCTATTTAAAGTAGCGGCAATGCGTACTAGAGACGTGCGAGAGTAATATCCAATACCGCCCCATACCATAATACACGGTGCAAGACCAGTGTGGCGGTGCATAATGCAGCTGTCCAGCATCATCTCTCAGCGGTATCTCCACACTCGAATCCGACCATCGTGGTGCTGCAGACAGAAGCGTGCCTCGTCAGTAAAGACAACGTCATTCCATTCTGACGTCCACATCCGTCTGTCATCACACCATTGGCGACGGAGATGTCTGTGGTTCTGCGTCAATGGTAGACGAAGCAATGGACGTCTTGCGGACATACCACTCTGCTGTAAACGGCGTCGAATGGTACGCGCAGACACTGGATGATGCGTTATAGACGCAATGTGCTGTGCTATGGTTCGGGATGTCACTGAGCGATCCGTCACTGCCATGCGCACAATTTGCCTATCAGCACGTGCAGTGGTGCACCGAGGTGAATGCGATCGACCACGTCGGTCCGTCGTACCCTCCTGCATCCAACGGTCACATATCCGCATTACAGTTGTTTGGTTTCGTCCAACACGACTAGCGATTTCTCTGTATGATAATCCCAATCTCGGTAAGCCACTATCCTTCCTCTGTCGAACTCGGATACTTGATCAAACGATGTTCGCTGTTGTCTACGAGGCATAATTGATCGTCTTGTGAAACAACCACAAGGTAAACACACGTGCCGAACGTACACTCGTCGATATCGCGAAGCCTTAAATGGCGCTATGAGGTGGCGCCACAGGCGCGCGTGATGTGCGTCTGCGCTGAAATTTTAATCAGTTGTATATCCCATCGCTGCAAACCCATGGTGTAAATTTCACTTGGTTCGGATGCTTCCTTCAGGGTGTTGCATTTACGGTGGCCAGCAGTGTATATTGTGAAAAGCAATGGTCCCATAACAATCCACTGTGGCACGCCAGAGGTTACCTTAACGTCTGTAGACGTCTCTCCATTGATAACAACATGATGTGTTCTGTTTGCTAAAAGCTCTTCAATCCAGCCACACAGCTGGTCTGATATTCCGTAGGATCTTACTTTGTTTATCAGGCGACAGTGCGGAACTGTATCGAACGCCTTCAGGAAGTCAAGGAAAATAGCATCTACCTGGGAGCCTATATCTAATATTTTCTGGGTCTCATGAACAAATAAAGCGAGTTGGGTCTCACACGATCGCTGTTTCCGGAATGCATGTTGATTCCTACAGTGTAGATTCTGGGTTTCCAGAAACGAAATGATACGCGAGCAAAAAACATGTTCTAAAATTCTACAATACGATAGATCGACGTCAGAGATATAGGTCTATAGTTTTGCGGATCTGCTCGACGACCCTTCTTGAAGACTGGGACTACCTGTGCTCTTTTCCAATCATTTGGAACCTTCATGGAGACAGTGATGTTGGGCGTCTCGGACGCTAACTAAGGAGTAGCCGTGCGCATAGTCGGATGCTTACAGCTCCATCTATTGATCAGATTTTGGTTAAACTTTTCTTCTAGTTCTTCGTTCCATGTTGTTCCCACCTGCGTCACTAATAAGCTGTCACTCTGACCAGTGCTTCTCTTCTCTTTCTGCTGCATTTTGAAACTGGAACTTTATGTATACCTGAATTGCTGTCAATTTATAAGTGCACCTTTTCTGAAAATGGGGGCGTCTGAGGACATCTGGTATTCTTGGAACCGTTCGCGTCCGTTGTAGCGATACCTCTGCTGACGTGATGTCCTAAGATTAGCAGCCTTTTTCCATCCGGTAGCCAACATCTCGGTGAACTCTGAAACGTCACAGTTGGCTGACAGGATGAGTGACAGCCTCAATATTTCACGAGATGCCGAATCGAAGTCCGCCAGTGTGGACATGTCTCTCGCCGCCGGCTGGTCATCACCGGATGAGCTGCGGTACCCAGCGCCTGCATCTTGCATGACGTTTGGTGGTGACCCAAGCACCAGGCCACAGCGCTCCAACAGCCGGAGAGGCTGCCTCTTGTATCCTACACTAATGACAGGGATCGCGTTTCATAGCAGTGCACGTCTAATAATGTTACAACTATGATTTCCACACATTCGTAAACCTACTTCCTTCGTTACTTATTTAACCAATGACAAATGAATTCTTTTCTACTTGTAAGGAATAAATTTTATTATGAAACAACAACTACATTATGTGACAAAAACAAGTCTGTCAGTTTTTTTGAAAGATTTACTGCGAAATCGGGATAGACATAGGCATCTTAAAACACTATTGAATGTGAATCCAGAAAATCGGCGAAAGTTCTGTCAAAATACTGTTGGAAGGAAATACCACGGAACGAGTAAGATCTCTGGCATACTCTGAAATTTTAGTGGCAAATACTGGAAGATATGAAATAATATTGGAAAAATATCTGAAGGTAACACAGTTTTAGAAAAAGTTACGTATTTGTTGACGGCTATGAGAATTCTAAAAGAACTAAGAAACAGATCCACCAAGTATTTAACCTTGTAACCTCCCCACAGAAAATAATATAATGAAAATGGACCAAGCGTAAACTCCCCACAAAATAATAATTAAATGAATTTTAAATATTGTAACCTCTGAACAAAATTGGCTCCCATTTATAATCTGTGTGCAGAAATGAATTCACATTTAATGTTCCTACAAAATTTTACAAATACTGATGATTAAATTTTTGTCAGTTATTAAAGTTCTCGTGGTTGTCATTTCTGGAGCGTCTAATGAAAATTGTCACTTTCGGTAAAAGTTGTCTTATCGGGTTTTCCTTACACATTCTTACACATTTATAGTTGAAGAGCTGTACTGATAGATATAAAGGATAGTAGAAGAGAAGGCAGCAGTGCAGAAAACTAAAGATGAAACAGCACTACTACGGCCCGGGGCCCTGCACGGTAACAGCTGTAATCTGTTCACAAAGTTGTTTGTTCTGTTCGTTAAGGTTGTCGTGTTTTTCATTCGACAGTTTGAAACTTTCATTAATTAGTTCATTACGTTGTTTGTAATGGTTATCTAGCATTTCATTCCGCCGTTTGACATCTTCATTAACTTCATTAAGTTGTTCTGATTGTCGTATTTTTCATTGAGTTGCAGTAATAATGCCATAACTTGATCCAAGCCAATATTACCTACTCTATTCTCTGTGCTGTTTGATGGCGTACCTGCAATTGTCACGTTTTGTGTAACCATTCGGTCATTTTGTAATTCTTGAAAATGTTTGCTAATCGGATGTGCACTGTTAGTCACTACCTCGGAATCAAATAAATCTGTCGTACTTTGAGTACACTGTTCATTTTCTTTAGAAAAATTTATCTGTTTACAATTCCAATTTTGCAAATCGGGTGTGTTAGACTGAGCAGCGTTCATTGTAATGCAACATGCCGCGTCATCCATTGTCGTTAAATTAACAGACGGCACAATTGAATTAATTTGCTCATCACTAGGATCAAAATCATTATTAGTTGTCGGTACGCACTGATTGTCTGTAAATGGAGGATTGTCATCATTACTCTGGGTGTTGCAAGTACTATCGGTCAAATTATTCGAGTCGGCTATTTCACTCATTGGACATCGCGATGTACTGCTAACAGTTTTTCGCGGCATTTTTCACAAATCAAAATTAATCACAAATGAAACAAGGACAATACAAAAACGCAACAAACACAATTACAACAAAGAGCAACAAATTGCCGATGATCTGTGAAAGCAAGAGTGACAAATTAGTAAATGCGTTGCGCCAGATGCAAAATACGTTTAAATAAATAAGAGCAGATATATGACTACTTCTCAGAAGATTCACAAAGAAATACGATCCTGGCCGGATCTCGCCAAGTGTAACCTCCCCACACGAAATATAATAAAGAAAATGGACCAAGCGTAAACTCCCCACAAAATAATAATTAAATGAATTTTAAATATTGTAACCTCTGAACAAAATTGGCTCCCATTTATAATCTGTGTGCTGAAATGCATTCACATTTAATGTTCCCACAAAATTCTTTTCTCATTTAATGTTAAGTTCGAAACAGAAAAATTCCTAAACACCAAAATAATAAAAAAATTAGTAACCTCGTAAATTTTATGAGGATAGCAGCACTGCCCATCGGCCCTGTATTCTGAATAAAAAAGGCAAAAATTTTTACCTCAATAAAAACAGCGAATATATCTGCTCTTATGTAGAAATTTTTTTTTGACACAGCTTCGTGCAATGCTGGCGTATATATATATATATATATATATATTATTTTTTTATTCTTGGAGGGAATGATCATACATTGGAAATATTCTTTAAATTGAAATGAATGCTTTTCTTTAAAAAAGTTACTTTATATTATAAAAATTATTATTGGGGCATTTTTTTGAAAGAAATCAAATGACATTTAACATACATTACTAGATATGCGCAAGGCTGCTTCTTTACATTCTACAACAATACTCATCCTCCAGAGTCGTGACCAGAGCAGACTGCCGACACGCGCACGCACGCGCCGAACACACTGCATACTACAGCGTACTAGCACGGACTGGCTTACTAGCACGGACTGACTACTAGCACGGACTGACTACTACTGCCGACTGTCACGGACTCGCGCCGACTAGCGACAAGCAACAACTAACGACATACTACTCTCTGGTCAGAGACTCTGCCATGCCTCGCCCATCGCCGGCAATGCATACGTCTTACAACTTGGAATATAGTATTATAAGGCAATGAATCACGGACAGTCAAGAAGGAGGGAAAATGAATGGATAGTTTGGAAACGTGGTTATGGAGAAGTGTTGAAAGTGAAACGACAGCTAAAACTAGGAGTACGAAAGGGATGAAAACTATTCGAAAATGGGTAATAAGAGTGAGGGAAAGATCTTGGTTAGTTCACAAACTGGGAAGAAATTACCTGGTGCGAAGGGTCATCGCAAGGAATACTTGAAGGAGCATTGGATAAGAAGGACTTAAATGTAGAAAGACATCATAAATGTACGGTCCTGGCATCATTAAGGAAAAGGTACAGGAAAGACGAAAGTGGAGACCGTCCAGTGGGTATCTGTGGTAAGGCAGATATCCAAAAGAAGAAGGTTAAGAAAACTGTAGGTTATACTTGCCAAGTATATTTCAATATACTGGGTGTCCCAGAAATCTTTTCCTGATTAAAAACATTCATAAAGCATGAAACCATGACACATAGACTAATACATTTTATCTTGAACTGCATGTAAGAGGTTAATACTAAAAGTAAGGTCTCCTATTTTTTTTACAAGTACAGAACTCTGTTTGTATGCGGCAGTTGGTCACACTGTTATGAAGAGTGCTTCACGCGCTGTGTGTAAACACGCGCGCGCCGCGCTGAGGCCCTCAGTCTTGGCTTGGCAGCCGTTGAGAATGGAGCTCCTGTTGGATGTTACCGCCAAGTGCGAATTGCGCGCAGTTATTCGGTTTTTCAACGCAAAGGGCACTGCGCCGATTGAAATCTATTGCCAATTGACGGAAGGGTATGGTGAGTCGTGCATGGATGTCAAAACTGTTCGTAAGTGGTGTAGAGAGTTTACAGCTGGTCGGACCGAAATTCACAACGAGGAGACAGTGTTGAAGGTTGGGCAAAGCATGCGTGAAGATCGGCGGATCACCCTGGATGATCTCTGCAGTTGGCTCCTGGGGTTTCCCGAAGCACCGCTCACAGAATTTTAACGGAAACACTGAACTACCGGAAGGTGTGCGCCAATGCGTGCCACGCATGCTGACTGAGGGGCACATGCGGCAACGAGTTGATGCTCCCCGCGCGTTTCTTCAACGCCTTGCAGCCGAACAGGACAACTTTTGGACACAGTTGTCACGGGTGACGAAACCTGGGCATACCACTGAGATTCAGCTCCGACGACGAGGTGAAAGAAGAGGTTCATAACTTTCTGAACAGCGTGGCGGCGAGCTGGTATGACATGGACATACAAAAAATGCCACGGCGTCTACAAAAATGCATCGACAGAAATTGTGATTATGTCAAAAAATAGCTAAATGTTCAAGCTGTAAACTGATGTAAACCATTGTAGAAATAAACAGGTCTGTATACTTTTAAATAAATAGGAGACTTTACTTTTGGGACTACCCTCGTAACATGTTCAACTTCTGGTGTACATACTTTTAGTTTCCTATTAAAATTTTGTTTGTTACAGGGCCCAGTAACTTACGACCAGTGAAAACAGACACCATTTGCAAACAACATGTGCATGGGGGCTTAATTAAATATAATTGGAAATATTTTTTATTATTGGTAGCTGTATGTCCGATTACGCCGTGTCTCGTAATCGGTTGACCCTGACTAGTATTATTACGCTATCTGACTGCAAAGAACAACAACAAAGAATGAAATGAAAATTTTCGTAAACACAGTTAATTAATTAAGTCCCCAGTAACTATAAAACCTACTAAACCAAAGCACAAGTATAACTGTTCTGTATGTGGGAGTGTGACTCAACGTACATCTGGCACGGTTCTTCTTCAACAAGACAAGAATTTTTAAATACCAATTATACTGACGTGATAAAAGAAAATTAGAAATACCATAATTGCTCGAGGAAAGTAGAATTACACTCTAATACAAGAACACACGCCAGATGCTTTGTTGACTGAACCTGTAATGACGCATTATTTAGGACACTAAAATAAAAACAAACTGTGTTAATTACCTCATTTATATTGATGAAAATCATTCTAATCCTTACATTATATCTCAAGCAGAACTCTCCAATATCACATCTCAGCAAGCACTGCCTAATAGCACATCTCAACAAACACTCTCTGCTACAACATCTCAGCACAGACTACCACGAGACCCCGACAGGCACTGACTACTACGAGCTCTCTCCAAGCACTGACTGCTACGAGTTCTTAACAGGCACTGACTTCTACGAGCTCTCCCCAAGCACTGACTTCTACGAGCTCTCGACAAGCACTGTGGAGGCGGCTTAACAATACTCTTTGGCGCAATCTCTGGCGCAGTGGCTCAGTGTAGCCACCTTTCATATGCCCCTCTTCCACAGGCCAGAATTTGATGGTATTTTTGCCAGCATTGGTGGTGAAAATACCACCAAATTCGTCCGGAAAAATACAGACAAAAATAAAAGATAATATTAATACCTAAATATCACATAATTAGTTAAAATTTTGGCTTTGCACTGACCTTTCAATAACCTAATATATAAAATACAGTAGACAATACAAATTCTTTTCATACATGTGGCTTTACATAATAGTTTACACAATACCTAAAAAATCAGTTTATCCAAATGTTCACATAAAATGCTTTCAATGATTAGTTTATACAAAAAAAAAAGACACCAACAGATGACATCTTTTCAGTAGAAGCAGTCCATCAGTGGCACCCAGTAAAGTTTAGCAGGTACACCCAGCAACAAGTCACATTAGTTCAGTAGAAGCAATCCATCAGAGGCACCCAGCAATGTTGAGTAGGTGCAGACAGCAACAAGTGACTTCATTTCAGTAGAAACAGTTCATCAGTTGCACCCAGCAATGTTGAGCAGGTGCAGACAGCAACAAGTGACTTCATTTCAGTAGAAACAGTTCATCAGTTGCAATCAGCAATGTTGAGCAGGTGCAGACACCAACAAGTGACATCATTTCAGTAGAAGCAGTCCATCAGTTGCACCCAGTAACGTTGAGCAGGTGCAGACACCAACAAGTGACATCATTTCAGTAGAAGCAGTCCATCAGTTGCACCCAGCAATGTTGAGCAGGTGCAGACACCAACACGTGACATCATTTCAGTAGAAGTAGTTCCATTAGTGGCACCCAGCAATACTGAGCAGGTGCAGACAGCAACAAGTGACTTCATTTCAGTAGAAACAGTTCATCAGTTGCACCCAGCATTGTTGAGCAGGTGCAGACACCAACAAGTGACATCATTTCAGTAGAAGTAGTCCATCAGTTGCACCCAGCAATGTTGAGAGCAGGTGCAGACACCAACAAGTGACATCATTTCAGTAGAAGTAGTTCCATTAGTGGCACCCAGCAATACTGAGCAGGTGCAGACACCAACAAGTGACATCATTTCAGCAGAAGTAGTTCCATTAGTGGCACCCAGCAATACTGAGCAGGTGCAGACACCAACAAGTGACATCATTTCAGCAGAAGCAGTTCCATCTGTGGCACCCAGTAAAGTTGCAGAGGTACACACAGCAACAAGTCACATTAGTTCAGTAGAAGCAGTTCATCAGTGGCACCCAGCAATGTTGAGTAGGTGCAGACAGCAAGAAGTGACTTCATTTCCATACAAGTAGTCCATCAGTTGCACCTAGCAATGATGAGCAGGTCCAGAGAGCAGTCCATGATATTCACTATCACTAATCACACTGTTCATCAGCAGAAACTAAACATGTCCTAGTGACACCAATCATGTAGATAAAGTACAAGTAACAGTCCATAATATTCACTATCACTGATCACTCAGTTCATCAGCAGAAATTAATCATTCCTAAGTGTCACACATTACGTTGAAAAGTGCAGGTAACAGTCCATAATATTCACCTTCACTAATCTGACAGTTCAGGCATGAACAATAGTTTGAAAACACATACAAATGCTTTTACAATGCTCTTACACTAAACATACAAATTCTAATAAACACACAAAAGATGTCAGATAATTGTCATATTAACTATTACAAATACTCAAATATCAGTAAACCTATAATATTTTTGGGTGTCAGTGCAAGCCACTACAAACAAATACAATAATATTCAGGAGATAGGTGGGTACGATTAGGAAAGGAAAACACACAAAACACACTCACTCATCTTTCATCCACATTAAGTACTACTGTGTAATTGAGCGGCCTGAGCTGGCGAGGCGAGCGCATCGCTGCTGTTGCGCGCTTCGCTTACTCGGCCGTTGAGAGCTCGTGAAGAGGTTTTCTGTGCTGTGGGCGCTGCGGAGAGCAAATTGTCGTGCGTTGTTTTGACAACGCGTGCAAAGTGTCGTGTTCCGTGCCTCGCAGCATGGGAAAGAAGGGTGCGCAGAGGAAACCTGCCGCTACGAGGGGTCCTTCGGTTGTGCGACTCTCTGAGTCTGCCGACCGTGCAAGGAACTCCCGAGAAGACGAGTCGCGGCCTGTCCCCCCTTTGTACGTGAAGTGCAAAGGCGGGTGGACAGCGCTGTTCGACACCATGACGAATTGCGCTCGGAACGAGGTGGTCTACGAGTCTGTCGATACAGACTCGCTGATCTGCGTTCGAGCCGCAAACGTGGCAGACCACAGGGCGATCAAGGTCGCAGTGGCCGACCACATCGTCGACGCGCCGCCGGCGCGCCAGAAGGCACCTTCCCTAGGAAGGATGAAGACGACTGAGGCACTCCTCAGGGGGTTGCCTTGGTGCTGTGACGAGGCAGCGGTCCGGGAAGGGCTGCTGCGAGCCGGGTTTGGTAATGCAACCGCAAGGTTGCACAACCGGACCAACAGGAAGAGGGCGCCGCTCTATGCCGTGACCGTGCAAACGGTCGACGGCGGGAGCGACATCTTCGACTTGCGGAAGTTGCTGGGCTTCCCGGTTACGACGGAGGCTCTCCCGACCGCCATGGATGCTCAGCCCCAGTGCTTCAGGTGCCAGAGCGAGGGCCATGTTGCGAAGTACTGCCGCAACGCGGCGCGGTGCGTCAAGTGCTCAGGTGAGCACGACAGCCGCGCCTGCGACCGCGGCAGCAACGCTCTGCCGACTTGTGTCCGGTGTGGCGGCCCGCACGTCGCCAGTTGGCGCGGTTGTGCGGCTTCCTCTAGCCGCAACCGTGCCGGGGGCGGCGAAGCGGCTGCGGCCGCACCGACGCAGCAGCAGAAGAGAAGACGACGTCGGAAACGGCGTAGGGCGGAGAACAGCCCGGTGCAGCTGAGGGACGGCGCAGCAGCAGATCCACCTGCCAGGGGCGGGGACGGCCGCTCGGAAACGGGCAGCCAGGACGCAGCTCGCCCTCCCGCGAAGAGATGTGACCTCGAGCTCGGCATCGCCGTGAAGGAGGCCACAGCGGCCCTCAAAGCCGTCATGGCGGTGGAGAGGGCTGCCTTCGCAGCCGCCGTGGCTGCAGAGAAGGAAGATGCCTTGAGGCAACACCGAGCAGTCTTCGCCCAAGGCCTCAGTGCAGTCGTACCTGCGAACACTCCTGCGACCTCGCAGAAGGACGTTCGCGCGCCTGTCCCAGCGGTTGCCCCAGCAGCACCGGAGGTGAAAGGTGCAAAGAAGAAAACCGCCAGGCCAGTCTTCATCGCGCAAGCGTCGCCGCGCTGCCGCGCCGAACTTTTATGTTACAGGGAGTAAGCCACTGCGGCCGGCCCAGGAGACAACGAGGGAGCCCAGCCGCGGCACCGGACTGACCCAGCTAACGACCACGCAGTACATAGGTAACGTTGCACGATACCTCACGCTAACCCCCCTCACCTTGCATGCTCTGTCGCAGCTAGCAAACCGCTACTGCTCTTACTACCCGTCCTACTGTCGCAGAGGTTTTTTTCCCTTGGCGCTGGCCTTGGCACTTTTTTCCTCTGCTCTCACAACCGCTACCCTTCGATCGTTTTCGACCACTTCTATCTCCTGATGGACCATGTTAATGAGTAGTCTTACCCAGAAGCATGGATAACATCACAGCCTGCATCCTGTGACGCCTGATTTAAAACTAACATGCATACGGAGGTGACAGTAGAACTTTTGTGTTGGTCACCACGTTGGTGCGGGCGTGGAGGGGCCCCATCCTTTGTGTAGAATAGTGTTAACTGTGTAAATGCAATTCTGTCAAAATCTGATGTGCATCATGTGTATCAAGTAGTAATGGCAGCAATGTATCACAGTCAATAATAGTTAAGTCAACGTCATAGTCATCATGTCAAGACCAATGTTTGCGAAGCCAGATCAAATGTACTGTTGTTGAACAACTGTCAGTGAGCCAAGATATGCAAATACTTCCTCTCTTCAAAAAAAGTATATACCGCTTAGTGATTTAACAAAGTGTGTATAGACTATCTTCCTTCTACTTTAGTGTTCTAGTCTGCTATCTTTATCCTCCTTGTTCCATAAGACCAACAAAAAAAATATGCATCTCACTTACTTTACCTCTTATCCACCAAAACTCCAATAATCATCAACTTCACACAATCTTAATAATACCTCAATAATACCTCTTCAATACGTCGATACATATAAACCTTATTACCAATATCATTTCACTTCCATAACAACTCTTTCCACTAGTCAGTCTCCTCGAACAAGTACAGATAAAATCCTAATGCAAACTTCAGTTCATCACCCCATACAATCTGAAGACACATTGCCAACACACAACCTCTGTGTAATCCATCTGACCCAAATCTTCTGCTCATTATGAATTATAAACAAAGAAATGCATACATGACCTCTAACAGACTTAGTTCGAATAACTCTCAGTAATTAAGTACGATTACGGAATGTGAATGATCATAATATTTCACAGTGTGTACATCACTTCAAGAATTATGGCAGAAGCAAACATGTGGAGTATTTCTTGTGTCAAGTGTCACTTCCTATTTCAATTGCTCACGAAAAATGCAGTGTAATAACTGTTAATGGTCTAAACCTAGTAATGGTATGTCATGTCGTTAGCTTCCTTCCTATTAGCATAAAGTTATACAGTTTCCATAAAACCTCCAGCTCATGTGACTTCTATGAAGTTTCTTGTACTAATGTCGTTCGTCGAATTATAGCAGTTCATTTTCTCATCTTAAAAATATAAGGCACTTAGCGTAAGCAAAACAGCAATAGCGAGTAAATATACCAGTACAGAACAGAATGTCAAAAAGTGGATGCAGCACAATCCTTACAACGAGGCTCTGCCAAGCGAACAATCTGTAATTAACACCATACTGTAACCTAAACTCTATATTCGTACACTGTACATCAGCATTGCTATATACCAAATTAAAGAGTAGTTATGACAACAACAGATATGTATAAATATGCAATCCACACGCATAGCTGCAAACATATGTTATCTAACATAATAAACAGGTCATTAGCATCATATCAGCATAAGCAAATAAATGTTCATATGTAATCTTAATAAGTAAACATGAAGGCGCAAGCAGATAAATCACAAAATATAACTTACATACATAATCACAGTCAGCACAATTAATCAGGTTATAATTATAATTTAAATAAATAAGCACAGCAGACACATAATTAAAAAAAGTATGACATCAGTGAAAAAGCATAGCAGCCAAGCGATGCATAATATATACAAGTTACAACCCAGTTCATTAATTATCATTGTCAAAATCAGTTAACGTACGCAAGCACGTCGCTTCACAAGTAAATTCATAGAACATGAGAGTAGCACAAAGTATGAATCACGTAATCGCGAGCAGCAAATTACGTCTAAAGTACGTACCTAAGTGGAAATATGTTATCTGAAAAATGAACTCAATTAATAGTTACCTTTTTAGGTTATTAGTTTCTTCTTGGAAATTACATTCTTCCTGAAAATTTCTCGATAGCAAGTCGTCTTAACGTCGGACACGCGCAGAATTTACCTGAAGTTCTTAAATATTTTATAGAACCGTATCCTGAAAAATACTCAATGTTAATAACATAATTCAACAAGTCACTATAGCTTTATACTGAATTTAATCGGAGAAATTAAACTGTGTATTTGTTTACGGCTGTCAGTGCATTCGCACTGAGCGCGCGATCAGCTGTAGGCGCGTGACGTAGGAAGCAATTGTTCGCGGTCAACGACTGCCTTGTGCGGCGCGCAGACTTGACTGTTGCTTTGAGTATGTGCCGCCGCCAAAACACAGCGCGGTATCCTTGTACTCTCCGCATGTTTACATCTAGCTGTTAGTTTCTCAAAAGTATGTCATTCCACAAAAATTTTTACGTTAGATATATGAAGTATTCCTTTAGAGCGTCGAGATTTAAGAGTTGCTACTTCGACAGTGTTATCATGAATAATTTTGCGAATTCTATATGGACCGTTATAAGGGAGAAAAAATTTGCGACACAAGCCCTTTCCTTTGTGAAATAAACGATGAGACCTAATTAACACCTTCTGACCAACTGACAAGATTTTTAAACGACCAGGATGTTTAGCTGATTTCTCTCTTCTCGCAGCCGCAGATGCAATATTTCGTAGAGCCAGGTTGACAACTTCAGAATGCCGCAGTTTCCGTGAAGGCGGAAAAGGAACTATTTCAGAAATGCGATTTGTCGGTGCTTTATTTTTTAATGTCAGTATAGGCGGTAAAGAAGTTGAATCATTAGAGAGTTCATTCAGAATGTTTTGAAAAATATGAAGATACTGATCCCACGTTCTGTGATTCTGATGACAATAAAGTCGACACAATTTATTGATTTCCTTCATCCATCTATCTGAAGTGTTAGATTGAGGGTGAAAAAGTGAAATGAAGATTGGTTTAATTTTACGACGCTGTAGAGTACGAAGCCAAATTTTAGAACGAAACTGTGAACCATTATCTGATATAACCTTATCAACATGACCAACTTCTTTAAGAAAATGTTTGATGAAAGCGTTAGATACTGAACGAGCTGTTGCTTTGCGTAAAGGTGTAAAACATACAAGTTTTGACGTCAACTCCACTGCTACGAAAATGTACGCAAAACCATTAGTAGAACGAACCACTGGACCGAACAAATCGACTGCAGCCATCTCCTTCAATTTCGCTGGAATGATAGGAAACAACGGTGCTCTGTGAGAAACTGTTGGCGGCTTAGCCTTTTGACATAATTTGCATTTGGCCAGAACAGATCGAATACGTTTTTCCATATTACTGAAGTAGCAATTTTCCCGTAATTTATGAAAGCATTTTCTGGGACCAAAGTGTGCATAACTGAAATGCGTATACCAAATCAATTTATTGACCCACTCGTCAGGAATACAAACTAACCAAACGGAGTTGTCGACCGATTTTCGTTTAAAAGGAATGTCATTGCGAACTGAATAGCATCTAGTTTCTCTGGATCAGGAAGAATACCTTCTGTAGCAATAATGTGACCGAGAAATTTCACCTGAGAACGACCAAATTCAGATTTTTCTAAGTTCACTGTAATGCCAACTCTTGCAAAAATACGTAATAATGAATCCAAAATTTTGTTGTGCTCACTCCAAGAATGTTTAGCAATAAGAATAACGTCCACATATGAAGTAATATTGTCACGAAGATAAACAGGTAAAATTTCATTTAAGCTACGAATGAATGCTGCTGAAGATACAGTGAGTCCAAACGGTAATTTCCGAAACTGGTAACAGTTACCAAAGGCTAAAAAGGCAGTATATTTTCTACAATCAGGGTGGAGTTCTATTTGCCAAAAACTTGCGCTCATATCAATCGTGGATAAAACTTTAATTCCATGGAAATGTTGAAGAAGTTCATCTAAATTTTGTGGGCGGTCAGTTTCAGGAATGATGATATTATTTATCTGTCTGGAATCCATAACCAAACGAATTGACCCATCCTTTTTAAGAACAACGTGTAATGGGCTAGTATAAGGACTGACTGCAGGCTCAATAATGCCCTGATCTAACATGTACTGAAGTTCATTCTTAACCTTGTCTCTGTAAGCCAAAGGAATAGCGTACGTTTTCCCGCGAAATGGTGTGTGTTCTTTTACTTTAAATAAATATTGTATGCCTTGTATAGTTCCCGTGTGATGTCTAAACACTGTAGCATGTGAAGTCAAAATGTGGTGCAGCTCTTTTCTTGCAACGTCATCTGGCACTTCAGGTTTCTTAACCTTTTCATTAATTAATTCTTTGCTATTAATTATATCATCCATCGCGTCTCTGTATCTATTGTCATTGTCATGAATAAACACACTGTCGTCATAATGCTCAACGAAAACGTCAGAAGTAAGAAACCTTAAACATTTTGTATCTGACTCAGATCTTGTTAAACACTCGAAAAATTTCAAACTTTTCGGCATTCCGGCAACAGTCAAATTCACACTTCCTTATTTAAAGTTCAAAATTGCCTTATGTGCGTTAAGAAACTCCATACCTAATATAATTTGTGAACTGAGTAATGGAACAATAATAAAATTAGCAGAAAATTCGTATCCTTGACAAATGAAATTTAAATTGGTCTGTTGTTTGACTTCCACACTTTTTCCAGAAATCGCACCTCGAATTGTAGTTTTAGAAATAGGTAACATAGGACAAGCAATAGTTTTTACACATATACGAAAAACTTATTTACTAATGACATTCAATGGGCTCCCAGAATCTAATACTGCAGTGAACTTATTCTTACCCACACATACTTCAATAACAGGATCTAAAAATGCGTCTACATTATTTTCCTTTTCGTCTAGCAAAATGTCTCTCATGTCTTCCAGGCGTACGTAGTGTAAAGTCGTAGTGTCATTACTTTCTGAACCGTCTATATTGCTGCCAGAAGCCGAAGCTACAAGTCATTGTCGATTGTTTGCGTCACGTCTTTGATTATTCGCGTCATTTCGCGGATCAATTTCTACGATTTGCACTTGTCTCTCTGAAGTTCTGTCACGTGGAGGATGCCAATTAGGTCCTTCCTGTCTGTTAGATGCAAATTCTTGGCTGTGTCTGTTATTAAAATTTCTGTTTTCCTGTCTGTCTGCATAACTACTTCTTGTGTAATTTCGACTGTCATTTCTGAAATTATTGTTGTATCTACTACCCTGGTTATTTCTGTAGTAAGAATTTCTATTACTGTATGAATAATTTCTGTCCTGATGATACCGATTACTGTTTCCGTATGATTGATCATTCCGGTACGAATTACCGCTATTGTCTGTGTAATTGCTGTTAGAACGTCTGTTATTGTCATAAGGCTGGTATCTGTTGTCCTGTCTGTTACGTCTGTCATTCTCAAAATTACAGCTATAACGTCCGTTCCGACCACTATCCCTTTTCTCTGAAAATCTATTGTAATTACTGTTACTGAAAAAGTTACAAAAGGTCCCGTCATCGTTGTCATACTCAAGTTCTTGCAACAAAGTCTTAAAAGTCTCAATGTCGTCTTTACATCTTCCGGCTAAAGCAATTTGTCTTATGGATTGTGGCAGCTTAGTTAAACAAATGCGAATTAATTCAGTCGGGCTATAAGGGTTGGAAAGGAACTGATTCTCTCGAATCATGTCTTCAAAATATTCTGCCGGCGTGCGGAACTCAGACTGTTTGAAATTACGCTGCATAATCAGACTATGTTTGACTCTCTCTTGCGTGTTTTCGGACCAATATGCCGATAGAAATGCATGATAAAAATCAAGTTCTTGCAACAAAGTCTTAAAAGTCTCAATGTCGTCTTTACATCTTCCGGCTAAAGCAATTTGTCTTATGGATTGTGGCAGCTTAGTTAAACAAATGCGAATTAATTCAGTCGGGCTATAAGGGTTGGAAAGGAACTGATTCTTTCGAATCATGTCTTCAAAATATTCTGCCGGCGTGCGGAACTCAGACTGTTTGAAATTACGCTGCATAATCAGACTATGTTTGACTCTATCTTGCGTGTTTTCGGACCAATATGCCGATAGAAATGCATGATAAAAATCATTCAGATTATTACAATCTCTAATGAGTGCGCGCATCCGCGTCGCCGGTTCGTTTTCTAAATATCCACACATAAATTCCAGTTTGTGACTTAGTGGCCAATTTGGTGGAAGTGCGTACATAAATTGATCTAACCATGCACATGGATGTATGTCATTCTTAGAATTACGGAAGATCTTAAATTTCCGAACAGTCAAAAAGTGTTTATAGTCAAAGTTTTCGCCTCGTGGTGACAAAGACCTACCGCGTCTGTCCCAGTCCCAATGTCGATTATTGTCAAGTTCGCGCGCCTGGCGCTCTCTTGTTGCTTCTCGTAAATGAAATAAATTACTTTCTTCATACCCCTCTGCTATCTGTGATTCTAAGTTTCTTCTACTGTCCTTTCCTACTATTTCGCCTTCAATTTGTTTGACTTGCTTTTTTAAAGCCTCAAATTCCCTTTTCACGCGTTCATTAAATTTTCCCTGATTTTCAACATGTTTACTTATGTTCTGATACTCTTCGGTTTCTGCAAATGGCAATGGTGCTGTATCATCCGAATCTCTGTCCCCATGTAAACTAAGATTTGTCAGTTTATCTGAAATTTCCTCAACTCTTTCCGATAAGTCACCTAATTGTTCTTTCTGTTTATTTATGTCTTCCGTAAGTGTCGCGACTCGCGTTTCAGTATTAACACATTTAGTAGTTAACTGTTCATACTGTTGTGTTAGGTTATTTAATCTGTCATTTGGTACGGATTCCTCGATTCTCTCAAATATTTATTTCTTATCGTGTGCACGTTGTAAATTTAACTCTGAAAATTTCTGTACTATCACGCGATTTCTTTCTTCCTGTTCTCTATCCTGTTCCCTTTGTCTGATTTCTACTGCAATTAATCTATTATTGTGAGCATTCAAAATTGGTTGTACTTCTTCTCTGATTTCTTTCTTTAATTCATCTTTCATATTTTTGAAACATGTCCCTATTCGTGAGGATAACCGTGTTTCCGAAGTTCCCATCTCTGTTTTAAATTCAGAGCGTAAAGTTCCCATCTCTGTTTTAATTGTTCCCATCTCTGTTTTAAATTCAGATCCTAAAGTTCCCATCCGTGTTTCCATTGTTCCTATTCGTGAGTCTAACCGAGATCCCAAATTTAATATTGCACTCATCAACTGCTCCATATCAGCCGGTTCGAAATTCTTTTCGCCCCTAACATTTCCCGCAAAACCAACTTCCTTCGTCATAGCTGTAAGGCTATCTGTGTTCAATACTATTTCAGAATCTTCTGTCGTTAATCTCGGATTCTGTGAATTTTCTGATTGAGAAAACTTTTGAAATGGTTCCAGACTATTTTCCCGACTTATTACATTGTTTTCAACTCCATTATTCATCATACTGTTGTCCTGTGTTGGCGAGTTCGCCATGTCAACAATTTTGTCATTCTCACTATTCATCATTTTCGCCTTTTTCATAGATCGCGTAATCATTTACAAAACATAAAAAAAATTCGTCACTGTACGAAAATCACGCAGGGACTCCTTATCTCCAATAATACCATTCACATGAAATGTTTCCCTCAAATACGATTAACAAAGAATTGACATAATTGCACTAGATTGTCAAACGCGATACAAGACAACAAATCAAATTCTGAGAAAAAAATACCATTAGAAGAATGACAATTACCAAATCTACACATGCAACATAGACTACAATTACTGAACTACAAATTACTACAACAATACTACAGTCTACTATTTTTACAATCAGAAGAATTTCAAGGGACGATCCTGGCAGGGTCGCCACGTGCATGGGGGCTTAATTAAATATAATTGGAAATATTTTTTTATTATTGGTAGCTGTATGTCCGATTACGCCGTGTCTCGTAATCGGTTGACCCTGACTAGTATTATTACGCTATCTGACTGCAAAGAACAACAACAAAGAATGAAATGAAAATTTTCGTAAACACAGTTAATTAATTAAGTCCCCAGCAACTATAAAACCTACTAAACCAAAGCACAAGTATAACTGTTCTGTATGTGGGAGTGTGACTCAACGTACATCTGGCACGGTTCTTCTTCAACAAGACAAGAATTTTTAAATACCAATTATACTGACGTGATAAAAGAAAATTAGAAATACCATAATTGCTCGAGGAAAGTAGAATTACACTCTAATACAAGAACACACGCCAGATGCTTTGTTGACTGAACCTGTAATGACGCATTATTTAGGACACTAAAATAAAAACAAACTGAGTTAATTACCTCATTTATATTGATGAAAATCATTCCAATCCTTACATTATATCTCAACCAGAACTCTCCAATATCACATCTCAGCAAGCACTGCCTAATAGCACATCTCAACAAACACTCTCTGCTACAACATCTCAGCACAGACTACCACGAGACCCCGACAGGCACTGACTACTACGAGCTCTCTTCAAGCACTGACTGCTACGAGTTCTTAACAGGCACTGACTTCTACGAGCTCTCCCCAAGCACTGACTTCTACGAGCTCTCGACAAGCACTGTGGAGGCGGCTTAACAATACTCTTTGGCGCAATCTCTGGCGCAGTGGCTCAGTGTAGCCACCTTTCACATGTACTCACACGAGGATAAAGTCCAATGTGTCCTCTGGTATCACGAGACGCAGTCACCAAAAGCAGCCCAGATAAAATTCCAGCCGGCATACCATAGACAACCACCAAATGTTAAAAGCATCAAGATGTGATATGCGAAGCTTAAGGAAACATGGGTAGTCTGTGATCTTAGAACAGGCAGGCCTGGACGCAGTGTGTAGATAATTAGTGAGTAGTCGCAAGAAGTCAGTCCGCAGAGTCTCTCGTGAGTTGCACATTCAGAAGATCATCCCATCCCACATAAACAACTTCTATATAAACAACTTTTTCATTCGCACAAATTAATTTCTACATAAACAACTTCTTTTCCGCACATAAAATGTCCAGATCGTGCAGGCCCTCCAACCAACCGATTGCAGTTATCGTCATGACTTTGCTGTTGCCATGCTAGCTGAGACTAAGGAAGCTGATGAGTATCTGAAACGCGTCCTTTTGTCAGATGAGACCACATTTTATTTGAATGGTGTTGTCAGCTGACACTTTGCCAGGGTCTGGGGGTCCGAGAATTCCCACACTGTGTTTGAGACCGTCAGAGACAGCGTTATGCTGACCGTGTGGAACGATCTCATGCACAATAAAATCTTGGGACCTTTCTTCTTCAGTGAAACAGCAGTCCCAGTCAATGGCTATCAGATACTTTGCAGTTACTTGTTGTGCCACAGATTGGGGACATTCTAGACATAATTTTTCAACAACGTTTTGTGCCACCTCATTGGGGTTAGATGTTCGTGCCTACTTAGACACAACATTTTCAAGAACACGGGTCAGGCGTGGTGGTCCCATCAACTCGCCTCCACGATCACCAGATATAACACCAATGGATTTTTTCCTTTGGGGTGATGTCAAGCACCAGGTTTAGCGAACACCTGTGGACGACATCACATGGTGCAGAGCTACTGACATCATAACATAGGTCCCTCACGAAATGTTGACAAGCACATTACATGGGGGCTTAATTATTATTAAATTTGAAATTCATTTTTATTTTTGGTAGCTGTATGTCCGATTACGCTGTCTCTCGTAAACGGTTGGCCCTGACTAGTATTATTACGCAATCTGACTGCATAGAACAACAACAAACAATGAAATGAAAATTTCAGTTAATACAATTAATTAATTAAGTCCCCAGCAACTATAAAACCTACAAAACCAAGACACAAGTATAACTGTTCTGTGTGTGGAAGTATGACTCAACGTACACATCTGGCACGGTTCTTCTTCAATAAGGCAAGAAATTTTAAATATCATTTATACTGACGTGATAAAAAAAATTAGAAATACTATAGTTGCCCAAGAAACCCAGAATTACACTCTAATACAAGAACACACGCCAGATGCTTTGTTGACTGAACATGGAGTGATGCATTATTTAAGACATTGAGACAATAAAAAGAAAAGGAAAAATTTTTTTCTTTTACCCTCATATATTGACGAAAAGCACTCTAATCATTAGAATATTCCACACCGACTCGTTACTATTACATCTCAACAAGAACTTTTCAGTATCACATCTCAGCAAGCACTGCCTACTACGAGTTCTCGACCAGCATTTTTCACTAGCACACCTCAACAATCACTGTCTCCCACGAGTTCTCAACAAGCACTGACTACTACGAGCTCTCCCCAAGCACTGCCAGTGGAGGCGGCTGAATAATACTCTTTGGCGCAATCTCTGGCGCTGTGGCTCAGTGTAGCCACCTTTCATATGCCCCTCCTCCACAGGCCAGAATTTGATGGTATTTTTGCCAGCATTGGTGGTGAAAATACCACCAAATTCGTCCACAAAAATACAGACAAAAATAAAAGATAATATTTATACCTAAATATCAAATAATTAGTTAAAATTTTGGCTTTGCACTGACCTTTCAATAACCTAATATATAAAATACAGTAAGCAATACAACTTCTTTTCATACATGTGACTTTACATAATAGTTCACACAATACACAAAAAATCAGTTTATACAAATGTTCACATAAAATGCTTTCAATGATTAAAAAAAACAAGTAGTTGATAGTTCCAGCAGTAGCACCCAGCAATGGTCAACAGGTGCAAATACCAACAAGTGACATTATTTTAGTAGAAGCAGTTCATCAGTGGCACCCAGCAATGTTGAACAGGTACAGACACTAACAAGTGACATTATGTCAGTAGAAGCAGTCCATCAGTGGCACCCAGCAATGTTGAACAGCTGCAGACACCAACAAGTGACATTATTTCAATAGAAGCAGTTCATCAGTTGCACCCAGCAATGTTGAATAGGTGCAGACACCAACAAGTGACATCATTTCAGTAGAAGCAGTTCCATCTGTGGCACCCAGCAATGTTGAACAGGTGCAGACACCAACAAGTGACATTATGTCAGTAGAAGCAGTTCATTAGTGGCACCCAGTAATGTTGAGCAGGTGCAGACAGCAAGAAGTAACACCATTTCAGTAGAAGCAGTTCATCAGTGGCACCCAGCAATGTTGAGCAGGTGCAGACACCAACAAGTGACATTATTTCAGTAGAAGCAGTTCATCAGTGGCACCCAGCAATGTTGAGTAGGTGCAGACACCAACAAGTGACATCATTTCAGTAGAAGCAGTTCCATCTGTGGCACCCAGCAATGTTGAACAGGTGCAGACACCAACAAGTGACATTATGTCAGTAGAAGCAGTTCATTAGTGGCACCCAGTAATGTTGAGCAGGTGCAGACAGCAAGAAGTAACACCATTTCAGTAGAAGCAGTTCATCAGTGGCACCCAGCAATGTTGAGCAGGTGCAGACACCAACAAGTGACATTATTTCAGTAGAAGCAGTTCATCAGTGGCACCCAGCAATGTTGAGTAGGTGCAGACACCAACAAGTGACATCACTTCAGTACAAGCAGTCCATCAGTGGCACCCAGCAATGTTGAGCAGGTGCAGACAGCAACAATTCAGTAGAAACAGTCCATCAGTGGCACCCATTATGTTCAGCAGGTCCAGACAGCAGTCCATAATATTCACTATCACTGATCACACTGTTCATCAGAGTTTATAAGCAGAAATTAAACATGTCCTAGTGGCACCAATCATGTAGAAAAAGTACAAGTAACAGTCCATAATATTCACTATCACTGATCACACTGTTCATCAGAGTTTATTAGCAGAAATTAAACATGTCCTAGTGGCACCAATCATGAAGAAAAAGTACAAGTAACAGTCCATAATATTCACTATCTTAATCACACAGTTCATCAGCAGAAATTAAACATTTCTAAGTGTCACACAACAATGTTGAACAAGTGCAGGTAACAGTTCATAATATTCACCATCACTAATCAGACAGTTCAGGCATGAACAATAGTTTGAATGCACATACAAATGCTTTTACACACTAAACATATAAATTCTAATAAACACACAAATGATATCAGATAATTGTCATATTAACTATTACAAATACTCAAATATCAGTAAACCTATAGTATTTATGGGTGTCAGTGCAAGCCACAACATACAAATAAAATAATATTTAGGAGATAGGTGGGTAGGATTAGGAAAGGAAAACACACAAAACACACTCACTCATCTTTCATCCACATTAAGTACTACTGTGTAATTGAATAGTGTTAACTGTGTAAATGCAATTCTGTCAAACTTTGATGTTCATCTTGTGTATCAAGTAGTAGTGGCAGCAATGTATAACAGTCAATAATAGTTAGTCAACGTCATAGTCATCATGTCAAGACCAATGTTTGCCAAGCCAGATCAAAATGTACAGTTGCTGAACAACTGTCAGTGAGCCAAGATATGCAATTACTTCCTCTCTCCAAAAAAAAATATGTACTGCTTATTGATTTAACAAGGTGTGTGTAGAGACTATCTTCCTTCTACTTGAGTGTTCTAGTCTGCTATCTTCATCCTCCTTGTGCCATATAGACCAACAAAAAAAAATATGCACCTCACTTACTTTACCTCTTATTCACCAAAACTCCAATAATCATCAGCATCACATAATCTCAATACTTCAATAATACCTCTTACGTCGATACATATAAACCTTATCATTAATAGCATTTACCTTACCTCTTGTCCACCAAAACTCCAATAATCATCAACTTCACATAATCTCAATAATATCTCTTCAATACGTCGACACATATAAACCTTATTACCAATATCATTTCACTTCCATAGCAACTCTTTCCTCTAGTCAGTCTCCTCGAACAAGTACAGATAAAATCCCAATGCAAACCTCATCATCCCATACAATCCGAAGACACACTGTCATCACACAACCTCTGTGTAATCCATCTGAGCCAAATCTTCTACTCATTATGAATTATAAACAAAGAAATGCATACATGACCTCTAACAGACTTAATTCGAATAACTTTCAGTAATTAAGTACGATTATGGAGTGTGAATGATCATAATATTTCACAGTGTGTACACCACTTCAAGAATTATGGCAAACAGAAGCACACATGTGGAGTATTTCTTGTGTCAAGTGTCACTTCCAATTTCAATTGCTCACGAAAAATGCAGTGTAATAACTGTCAATGGTCTAAACCTAGTTTTGGTATGTCATGTCGTTAGCTTCCTTCCTATTAGCATACATTTATACAGCTTCCATAAAACCTCCAGCTCATGTGACTTCTATGAAGTTTCTTGTACTAATGTCGTTTATGTCGAATTATAGCAATTCATTTTCTTATCTTAAAAATATAAGGCACTGAGCGTAAGCAAAACAAGCAACAGCGAGTAAATATACCAGTAGAGAACAGAATGTCAACAAGTGGATGCAGCACAATTCTTACAACGAGGCTCCGCCAAGCGAACAATCTATAATTAATACAATAGTGTGACCTAAACTCTATGTTCATTCACAGTATATCAGCATTTCTATATACCAAATTAAAGAGTAGTTATGACAACAAAACAGAAATGTGTGAATATGCAATCCATAAGCAAGGCAGCAAATATGTTATCTAACATAATAAACAGGTCATTCGCATCATATCAGCATAAGCAAATAAATGTTCACATGTAATCTTAATAAGTAAACATGAAGGCGCAAGCAGATAAATGACAAAGTGTAACCTACATACATAACCACAGTCAGCACAATTAATCAGGTGACAATTATAATTTAAATAAATAAGCACAGCAGGCACATAATAAAAAATATGACATCAGTGAAAAAGCAGTGCAGCCAAGCGATGCATAATATATACAAATAACAACCCTGTTCATTAATAAAACATTGACGAAAATCAGCTAATGTACGCTAGCACGTCGCTTCACAAGTAGAATCATTGAACATGAAATTAGCACAAAGTATGAATCACGTAATTGCGAGCAGCAAATTACGTCTAAAGTACGTACCTAAGTGGAAATGTGTTACCTGAAAAAATAAACTCGATTAATAGTTACCTTGTTAGTTTATTAGTTTCTTCTTGGAAATTACATTCTTTCTGAAATTTTCTCGATAGCAAGTCCTCTTAACGTCGGAGACACACAGAATTTACCTGCAGTTCTTAAATATTTTATACAACCGTATCCTGAAAAATACTGAACGTTAATAACATAATTCATCAAGTCACTATAGCTTTATACTGAATTTAGTCGGAGAAATTAGACTGTGTATTTGTTTACGGCTGTCAGTGCATTCGCACTGAGCGCTCGATCAGCTGTAGGCGCGTGACGTAGGAAGCAATTGCTTGCGGTCAACGACTGCCTTGTGCGGCGCGCAGACTTGACTGTTGCTTTGAGTATGTGCCGCCGCCAAAACACAGCGCGGTATCCTTGTATTCTCTGCATGTTTACATGTAGCTGTTAGTTTCTGAGTCCGTCGCCAAACAAAAATCTTTAGGTAAATCCGGATGTGAATGAAGTGGAGCAGCAACTAAAGCATCACGGAGTTGTTCAAATTCTGACTGAGCTTCCTCATCCCAACACCAATTAGATTTCTTTCCAGATAGTTCACATAAGCGAGGTGTGGCCAAATCGTCCAATCTAACAAAGCGTCTAAGAAAATTAGACACCAAGGAAACTACGAACATCACGTTTTGTGGTAGGTACAGCATAATTACGAATAGCGTCTAATTTTTCTGGATCAGGAAGAATACCTTCTGTAGAAATAATGTGACCAAGAAATTTCACCTGGGAACGACCAAATTCAGATTTTTCTAAGTTCACTGTGTGGCGAAATAAATAAAAAACATTTTACATTTTAAATTCCACGTCATTGTTGATTTAATCAGAGTTCTCACCTTAGACGTAGAATTAGTCCTTCTGCCACAATATTAATTCATTAGTCGCCATCGATGTTCTTCTCTTTGTTGACCGTGTGTACCATCATGAGTCGGCATCGGTTCACTTCACGAAGACGGTGGAAACCAAGGAATACTATGCTACGTCGCTATAAATAATTTTCGTAACACTTCGATACTTTTCACTATTTTTTTTATTCACAACACAATAAGACTTGCTGTGCTCGTCGCATAAACCATAATTACCAGCCATATGGATGCCTTTCCGCACAGTCCAAAAATCACGTCCATCCTCCACAAGGCAACAATCGAAAGTGTCCCTTAGCTCCTTGGAGTATCAAACAAAAGAGAATCCAATGTGAACTTTACAAAGATTATAATATACATGCCTCTCAATTTATCTTTGGCGCAGCTTTTAAGATATTGTATGTCTCTGCATAGGAATGTGTCATTACAACTGCCCCCCTACTGTATACTGTCACTAGAAAATTTTATTTGATTGACAGGATACAGTAGTCGACCTTGCAATTGATAGGTTTGGGGGTCTTTTATTTACACACCTCATTTTTACTGTCTCATTTTCATGGCACTGTGAATTCTTTGGTATTTCTGAGTGTGTGTCAGTTTTTTGGTATACTTATGCTAATATTTACAAACCTTAATCCTAATATACAAAGTTCTGGTTAATACTGAGAAAATGACATCATGTAGTAAAGTTTGTACAATAAAATATACACTGAATACAACGTTACATACAAATGTTTCCTTCCTCATCAGAGGTGAAAATTAAGTCCTTGTATTGCCTTCTGTATTTATTCTGGGGCGACGAGCTTTGTTCGCTAGCCCGTGTTGAATATGGGCGGGTGATACGCGCGCCTGATTGGTCGTCCGTTAGCGGGCGACGTTGGTTGAATGCGCGCGACAGTGCACTGAATATACACCGACGTGCGGGTACCGTCGAGACTTCCGAACCTCAGTATGCGTGTGCTTTTTGTAGTTCCTTCCAGTACTTAGACTGGATACGACGAGGTACATTGGAATATGTGCCCCGAAGAACACACCACACTATGTGCGAGGCGGAGGACGATCCCGTCGATGCAGCTCCTGGTAAGAAGCGTACCGTGTCAAACTTATTTGGCATTGTCCTTTCCTATTGTGACGCCATGTGTTGTTTGACGATACAAGCTTCAATTTTCGATGTCACTTGTTTAGGCTCTCTGACACTTGCAACGTAGCACTACTTTGCACAATTTTAATTTCTACACACACACCACTTTAACCGCGAGTATTGCGATCGAAACTTCCTTTTCACTACACTTTTTTTTTCTTCGCATTAACCCCTTTTACCTATTGTACTGAGATTATTCCCCTCAATACTTCTGGTCAATGTACATAATTTGTAAGTCACGGGACTTGGCATGAAATACAAAATACATCACATACAATGGAATAACATATAATACAAACAATACATTGTTTACATTAACTGCAGGAAAAAACTATCGACTAAAATTGAAAAAATTTTTGACCACTCAGAGTGACTTCTTCGGCTTGGATTTTACTGACACACACACTCGCCTTTTCCCATTAATCTGTTAGAAGGAACAAGTCCTTTGTTTTCCTTCTTGAACTCGAGTATAAGTTAAGGTTTACCTCCATTACGTATTCTTCATACGCAACGACATGCATCAGCATGCAGAGAATACAGCTGTAGCCGCTCCACTGAAGCTTGGGAAGGGAATTTTCTACCTTCTACTTAGGGTAGTGGCAACGACTACGTGTATGCTACGGTTTTTTGCGCATAAAATCTGAAAATGCACGAAATAATCATTTATATGCAGCATAACCCTAATATGTACAGTATTTTGGGCGTAAGCACATTCTGGTGTGCTTGTAAATCACTAACACTAATAAAATTTCCTACATTAACATAGACATATAAACATACAATCTTGAAGCTCAGGATGTAGCTACTATCAATATGTACAGTGTTTCATAATAGCGGCACGCCCTTGTGTGCGTGTATCATTTTCAATTAAAGTGCGCTTATAGGCGTCTTGTGTTATCATGGGAGAAAAAATAAAGACATTTTAATGCATCGGTTGTCATAAAAATCTATGTACACGAACAATCAGACTTTCATAGCTTCAGTGCAGCATGAAATTCTTTATGACGTTTTGTTCATAATTCATTTTATAGGCGATTCCTTTGCTTACAGGTCGTCGATCACACTACTTACCTGTTTCTCGTATAGCGGCGATATCATTTTCATTCCTTGTGACTGTAAATTGTTATATGTGTGAAAGATATAATTTTAACATGATTTTTCCTTTCATGTTTCAAGTGGGTAAAGTAATTCATACCTTCCTTTTGCATACATGAGTGAAGCATCGCTAATGTTGCACTTTGTATCAGGGTTTTCGCATTTTCTCGTAAACTCGTAGAGTCTTACGGTTTTAATTAAGTTGTTTCTTGACGTTAGGTATACCTGTTTATACGAGGTTGTCTTACAGTTTAATTTTCCTTATACACTTCTACGTTGTTTAAGGTCAGTACATGTACAGGGCTTCTTTCGCCTTTCACACATTCATACATACGTTTATACACAAAAAAAATATCTACCACTATAATATACAATTGCTGGTGGGGCCCTTTTTCGGTACCCTGCACCATTCCTTCAATATTCCAAAATAATTCAGGGTGTGCTGAGCATCGTCCCTTATACTAATAATACTTACAACTAAATATTTCTTCTTACATACATAACTGCCTTACGGTCCATTAATGCGCAACATTCCCTATTTTCCTCCTTTACACTTTAGCTTTCGTACATGTACCCTCGTGTATAGCTTATATATTCTACAAAGCTGTTTGCTGAGTGCTTCAGGTGTTTCCTAACGTTAATGTGTTTCTCCCTCTATAAACCCTAGGTATTTGTTTTGAGAGCGATTCAGTTCATTACTCACGCTGCATAGGTCTGTTTATTATTACCCTATTTTAAAGCTTGTGTCACTCTTTTCCTTAGTCACAAAAATTCCCGCGTTCACCTTGTTGTTCATTCTGAAAATCGCTAGCTACTGTGTAATGTAAATGTATGCGTTATCTCTTTGATTTCCTCTTTGCTGCTTTTTCCCTATATGTAATTGTATGCTGTTCTCGTGTACATAGCCTTTCTTCCGGTTATATATCTGCATTATTTATTTATTTATTTATTTTTCTATTTTCTTTCTCCTTCCGTACAAGCTAAGATTTTACTCAGTATAATACACTCCTGGAAATGGAAAAAAGAACACATTGACACCGGTGTGTCAGACCCACCATACTTGCTCCGGACACTGCGAGAGGGCTGTACAAGCAATGATCACACGCACGGCACAGCGGACACACCAGGAACCGCGGTGTTGGCCGTCGAATGGCGCTAGCTGCGCAGCATTTGTGCACCGCCGCCGTTAGTGTCAGCCAGTTTGCCGTGGCATACGGAGCTCCATCGCAGTCTTTAACACTGGTAGCATGCCGCGACAGCGTAGACGTGAACCGTATGTGCAGTTGACGGACTTTGAGCGAGGGCGTATAGTGGGCATGCGGGAGGCCGGGTGGACGTACCGCCGAATTGCTCAAGACGTGGGGCGTGAGGTCTCCACAGTACATCGATGTTGTCGCCAGTGGTCGGCGGAAGGTGCACATGCCCGTCGACCTGGGACCGGACCGCAGCGACGCACGGATGCACGCCAAGACCGTAGGATCCTACGCAGTGCCGTAGCGCACCGCACCGCCACTTCCCAGCAAATTAGGGACACTGTTGCTCCTGGGGTATCGGCGAGGACCATTCGCAACCGTCTCCATGAAGCTGGGCTACGGTCCTGCACACTGTTAGGCCGTCTTCCGCT
Organism: Schistocerca serialis cubense; assembly: GCF_023864345.2. Taxonomy (NCBI): domain Eukaryota; kingdom Metazoa; phylum Arthropoda; class Insecta; order Orthoptera; family Acrididae; genus Schistocerca; species Schistocerca serialis. The sequence continues at coordinate 180,259,514 of NC_064645.1, forward strand.
CACGCCCCAACATCGTGCAGCCCGCCTCCAGTGGTGTCGCGACAGGCGTGAATGGAGGGACGAATGGAGACGTATCGTCTTCAGCGATGAGAGTCGCTTCTGCCTTGGTGCCAATGATGGTCGTATGCGTGTTTGTCGCCGTGCAGGTGAGCGCCACAATCAGGACTGCATACGACCGAGGCACACAGGGCCAACACCCGGCATCATGGTGTGGGGAGCGATCTCCTACACTGGCCGTACACCACTGGTGATCGTCGAGGGGACACTGAATAGTGCACGGTACATCCAAACCGTCATCGAACCCATCGTTCTACCATTCCTAGACCGGCAAGGGAACTTGCTGTTCCAACAGGACAATGCACGTCCGCATGTATCCCGTGCCACCCAACGTGCTCTAGAAGGTGTAAGTCAACTACCCTGGCCAGCAAGATCTCCGGATCTGTCCCCCATTGAGCATGTTTGGGACTGGATGAAGCGTCGTCTCACGCGGTCTGCACGTCCAGCACGAACGCTGGTCCAACTGAGGCGCCAGGTGGAAATGGCATGGCAAGCCGTTCCACAGGACTACATCCAGCATCTCTACGATCGTCTCCATGGGAGAACAGCAGCCTGCATTGCTGCGAAAGGTGGATATACACTGTACTAGTGCCGACATTGTGCATGCTCTGTTGCCTGTGTCTATGTGCCTGTGGTTCTGTCAGTGTGATCATGTGATGTATCTGACCCCAGGAATGTGTCAATAAAGTTTCCCCTTCCTGGGACAATGAATTCACGGTGTTCTTATTTCAATTTCCAGGAGTGTATAATCTTACAATACCGTCCATGACCAGTATGTACTTGTATGTTCACTTTTATTACGTAATACCAGCTTATAATTAAATTTTCTAAGTTACTATTTACAAGACTTGTGTACCCTTTCCTTTCTTGTTTTTGAATGACTTTCGTCTCTGTGTCTCATAGTAAGAGTGGTCTCAAAACTTTTAAACGTTCCGCGCATGCGCGCTTACGTACCACGACTGGACTGTAGGCGCGGGGAAAACTCTGCATTGTTGGTGAACATTATTCGTGATAGCCACCACCGTGTAATAGTCACGTGACGCCTGGACTCGACCGCGCATGCGCCTTCGCGCTTTGTATACACTCAGCTGATCGGACAGGGAAGGGGGGAAGATTTCTCCCCGGCTCGCTGCCTACAGCGCGGCCAATGACCTTGTCTTGACATGCAGCTATCGCGTGCTCATGAGCTGAGCGTTGGATTGCAACTTCGACGTGTGGTTTGTTGCTCGTCTCAAGCTAACAAACTCTGACCTTCGCGTTAATTTGTCTTTGTTCCCCTCTCTTAAATAACTGAATTAGACTACAAAAGTACTGTATGGTTTATTTTATAGTGTTAAGACACACAGTAACACATGTTTCATTAGGTTTGGTTAAATATGCGTTTTTAAGCTGGCATATGCCCCCAGTTGTTCGCAAGTTTCTTAGGTTAATGACAGCAATTTTACTGTGTGATCCAAGGTTGTACAATTTCAATTTTGCTAAAATAACATATAACCTTTAATGAAAAAATTCCTTGATGTCCTTGTGGGGGTATAACCCTTTCACCTTGCCCGTTCGTGTGTTACCTAACAGATAACATCCTGGGTGAGGTTTGTCTATTATAATGAAAGGGCCATCATACAACAACTGCCACTTAATACTTTGTGACGTGTTACCTACAGCTGTCAAGATTTTACAATTTTCCGTTGGCAACACTGGTACTTTTAATGCTTTCGAAACCTCTTTAAATAAACTGTTAGAAATAATATTCGTAGATGCGCCTGTATCTAAAATTACGTTGGTAATTGTAGTTCCTATCTTTGCTGTTATTACAGCCTGCACGAGGTCACTTACCTTGTCCGGTGCTTTCATCTCTTCTTCACATAGATCATCTTCTACGGTCGCATCCTGATCATATCTTAAAAATAATTGTCTAAGATGTAATGTGTGCTTGCTTGTGCCCCCTGTTGTCAAATCGGTCGGCCGGTGGGGCTCATTACGACCGATTGTTGTTTACCGGGGGAGACAACGGCGTTGCTTCAGTACTGTCCGTTACATCTACAAAGTGTACTGAGTGGTTATTCTGTCGCCAATTAGTTTCCGGACCGCTGCGTGCAACATTTTCTTGCGACCGGCCGTCGCTATTCCTCCTTGGTCTGTCATTCCTATTACTGTAACTATTGTAATTTTCATTTGTGTGCCGCCTTTCATCACGCGGGCCTGACCAATCATTCACGTGATTTCTATCATTTCCATACCGCCGTGGACCGTAATCTGTACTATACCTTCGGTCTTCACGTCTCTGTGGCGCCGAATTCCTCCGATTCCCGTAATTCCAGGTTCCATTATTTGGCCTTGTCGCATACGGATGCCAACTGTGTGGGTTTTGTCCACTGCCATTAAAATGATATCCGTTACCGTTGTTTTGATTGGTTCCGGAATATTCATTCCGATTACTTGTGCTCGGCTCTTCTTCGTATATTAGATCAATTGAGTCAAGCACGGAAAGAAAGTAGTCAAGGTCGTTTTCCGGTATGGTTACCAATTTTTCGCGTAAGTTCGCGGGTAGTTTGTTTTTCAGAATTTTGAGAACGTCTACGTGCGGTATTGGATTGTTCCAATAGCGCGTCTTATTCAAGTACTTTTCGAAATACTTTCTCAACCCGCCGTTTTTTAGGTTGAACGGTTGTGGGTTGAATACCTCACGTCGCAGTCTTTCTTGGACCCCAGCAGACCAATATTTCTCCAAGAAAGCCCGTTCAAATTGTTCGTAGGTGACGCACTGTTCAGCCATGTCTGTGGCCCACAAAAGTGCGTCGCCTTGTGTGAAGCCTACTACATATCTAATCTTCTGTGCCTCAGTCCAGTTTCTTGGTAAGACATTTTTAAATGCTCTTACAAATACGACTGGATGAGTTTTTCTGGATTCTGTGGAGAAAACTGGAAACTGTCTATGTTTCAACAGGCTCTCATCGACTAGAATCGTCGAGATGCAAGGCGACACGCCTACTGCCTGTTGCAGCACCGCGTTTGGCGAATAGCCATTGTTTGCCTGTGCCGGTGCGTGCACATACGCCGGACAGGGCGCGTGATGTTCTGCGTTATTGACATCGTAATCTGGCACGGGCGAATAAGTGTCGCGCTGCTTGTTGCTTGACGTAGGCAAGTCATTTGAAACGTTTAGTCTACCAGCAATTTCCTTACGTATTCTGTCCTCGGCTACTTTGATTTCATTACCTAATTTTTCAAAAAGTTTTGTTTCCCGGTCAGTTATTGATTCATTTACATTACCGTTTTCTAAAGTTTCATTTATTTTGATAATGTCGGCGTTGATACGTCGAGTCTCCTGTTTCAGAAAACCGACTTCTTCATTAACTTTATTAACTTGGTCAGGTATTTCTTCACATGCGGACTGTACTCTTGTTAAATTTAATTGAATAGCCTGTAGGTTTTCATGTATTTCTTTTTGTACGGTTTGTGTTTGATTGTGTGTTTCTACTATTTCTGACAGTTCCTGTTCCTGTTTATTTGTAAGATCTGACAATTTCTTTTCTAAATCATTTGCCAATACATTGTATACACTATTGACGGTTTTGATGACTTTGTCTTCGATCTTTTGATCGATTTCATTGGTGAGTTTATTTAAGCGTTGATCGAAATGTCTGTGCATGTTCGCCAGTTTTGTGTTCGTTGTGTTGTGGCTGACTTCTAGATTCGCCAGTTTTGTGTTCGTTGTGTTGTGACTCATCTTTAAATCAGATAATTGCTCGCTCACGTTTGACATCAGACTATATAATGCCTCAAGCGTAACTGACGAAGCTTGTGTGTTTGTATTTATGCCATTATTTGTTGCCATTGTTTCTCTGCCACGGTCTGATTGAATCGAAACCGGGCTAGGTTCACTGATTTCACGCGAAATATTTTCATCTGATCTGGTAATCGATGCTTCATCGACTGTGCACAAGGTTTCATTTGCAAGTGGTTCATTATTGTTAATCCCTGTGGAGTGCAATTGAATCGTATTTATTTCTACATTATGTTGTGCTGAAAAACTAATTGCGTCATCATTTACGTCACTATTGTCAGAATCGGTGACGTGTCCATGAACATTTGTTAAATTAAAGTTCTCCGATTCCATTGTGCAGATATTATTTTTATCTGTACTTTACTGTTAATCTAAATCTTTACATTCTCTCGCAGTTGAATTAATAAAAATATCTCGCGATTGTTATTTGTTGCGCGTCGGAAATTTACAAGATGGCGCACTACGTCTTCTAATTCTGCGATTGTTGAACATAAAAAGTAATTATCAAAGTGTAATTGTGTGTTGCCACAAACACTACCAGGATTTTAATATGGACAGGAAAAGGTTCTGCTTTAAGTGGAGCTAAGCCAAGGTGCAGCCACTGCATGCGTTTGCGCTTTCCTACCTTAATTCCGACTGAACTGCATCACTCACGATTACGTTAGTTTTGTAAATCCTTGTCCTTGTTCCTTCTGGTTATTGTGCCATCCGTTTATACAGTTAATACTGTTTCACTTTATTCGTCATTTTCCATGTGCGTCATGCGTCAAACAGTAATTAGTACAAGTACATTTGTAGCACAACAATGAAGTACTTACTCTTTGTTCCACCAGCACTGTCCCTGTCAGCGGTCGCCAGTGTGGCGAAATAAATAAAAAACATTTTACATTTTAAATTCCACGTCATTGTTGATTTAATCAGAGTTCTCACCTTAGACGTAGAATTAGTCCTTCTGCCACAATATTAATTCATTAGTCGCCATCGATGTTCTTCTCTTTGTTGACCGTGTGTACCATCATGAGTCGGCATCGGTTCACTTCACGAAGACGGTGGAAACCAAGGAATACTATGCTACGTCGCTATAAATAATTTTCGTAACACTTCGATACTTTTCACTATTTTTTTTTATTCACAACACAATAAGACTTGCTGTGCTCGTCGCACAAACCATAATTACCAGCCATATGGCTGCCTTTCCGCACAGTCCAAAAATCACGTCCATCCTCCACAAGGCAACAATCGAAAGTGTCCCTTAGCTCCTTGGAGTATCAAACAAAAGAGAATCCAATGTGAACTTTACAAAGATTATAATATACATGCCTCTCAATTTATCTTTGGCGCAGCTTTTAAGATATTGTATGTCTCTGCATAGGAATGTGTCATTACAACTGTAATGCCAACTCTTGCAAAAATACGTAATAATGAATCCAAAATTTTGTTATGCTCACTCCAAGAACGTTTAGCAATAAGAATATCGTCAACATAAGAAGTAATATTGTCACGAAGATAAACAGGTAAAATTTCATTTAAGCTACGAATGAATGCTGCTGAAGATACAGTAAGTCCAAACGGTAATTTCCGAAACTGGTAACAGTTACCAAAGGCTAAAAAGGCAGTATATTTTCTACAATCAGGGTGGAGTTCTATTTGCCAAAAACTTGGGCGCATATCAATCGTGGATAAAACTTTAATTCCATGGAAATGTTGAAGAAGTTCATCTAAATTTTGTGGGCGGTCAGTTTCAGGAATGATGATATTATTTATCTGTCTGGAATCCAGAATCAAACGAATTGACCCATCCTTTTTAAGAACAACGTGTAGTGGGCTGGTATAAGGACTGACTGCAGGCTCAATAATGCCCTGATCTAACATGTATTGAAGTTCACTCTTAACCTTGTCTCTGTAAGCCAAAGGAATAGCGTACGTTTTCCCCCGAAATGGTGTGTGTTCTTTTACTTTAAATAAATATTGTAAGCCTTGTATAGTTCCTGTGTGATGACTAAATACTGTAGCATGTGAAGTCAAAATGTGGTGCAGCTCTTCTCTTGCAACGTCATCTGGCACTTCAGCTTTCTTAACCTTTTCATTAATTAATTCTTCGCTATTAATTATATCATCCATCGCGTCTCTGTATCTATTGTCATTGTCATGAATAAACACATTGTCGTCATAATGCTCAACGAAAACATCAGAAGTAAGAAACCTTAAACATTTTGTATCTGACTCAGATCTTGTTAAATACTCGAAAAATTTCAAACATTTCGGCATTCCGGCAACAGTCAAATTCACACTTCCTTCTTTAAAGTTCAAAATTGCCTTATGTGTGTTAAGAAACTCCATACCTAATATAATTTGTGTACTGAGTAATAGAACAATAATAAAATTAGCAGAAAATTCGTATCCGTGACAAATGAAATTTAAGTTGGTCTGTTGTTTAACTTCCACACTTTTTCCAGAAATAGCGCCTCGAATTGTAGTTTTAGAAACAGGTAACACAGGACAAGCAATAGTTCTTACACATATACGAAAAACTGATTCACTAATGACATTCAATGGGCTCCCAGAATCTAAAACTGCAGTGAACTTATTCTTACCCACACATACTTCAATAACAGGATGTAAAAATGCGTCTACATTATTTTCCTTTTCGTCTAGCAAAATGTCTCTCATGTCTTCCAGGCGTACGTAGTGTAAAGTCGTATGGTCATTACTTTCTGAACCGTCTATATTGCTGCCAGAAGCCGAAGCTGCAAGTCATTGTCGATTGTTTGCGTCACGTCTTTGATTATTCGCGTCATTTCGCGGATCAGTTTCTACGATTTGCACTTGTCTCTCTGAAGTTCTGTCACGTGGAGGATGCCAATTAGGTCCCTCCTGTCTTTTAGTTGCAAATTCTTGGTTGTGTCTAGTATTAAAATTTCTTTTTTCCTGTCTGTCTGCATGACTACTCCTTGTATAATTTCTACTGTCACTTCTGAAATTATTGTTGTATCTACTACCCTGGTTATTTCTGTAGAAAGAATTTCTATTACTGTATGAATAATTTCTGTCTTGATGATACCGATTACTGTTTCCATAAGATTGATCATTCCTGTACGAATTACCGTTATTATAATTGTCTGTGTAACTTCTGTTAGAACGTCTGTTATTGTCATAAGGCTGGTATCTATTGTCCTGTCTGTTACGTCTTTCATTCTCAAAATTACCCATATAACGCCCGTTCCGATCACTATCTCTTTTCTCTGAAAATCTATTGTAATTACTGTTACTGAAAAATTTACAAGAAGTCCCGTCATCGTTGTCATACTCAAGTTCTTGCAACAAAGTCTTAAAAGTCTCGATGTCGTCTTTACATCTTCCAGCTAAAGCAATTTGTCTTATGGATTGTGGCAGCTTAGTTAAACAAATGCGCATTAATTCAGTCGGGCTATAAGGGTTGGAAAGGAACTGATTCTTTCGAATCATGTCTTCAAAATATTCCGCTGGCGTGCGGAACTCAGACTGTTTGAAATTACGCTGCATAATAAGACTGTGTTTGACTCTGTCTTGCGTGTTTTCGGACCAATATGCCGATAGAAATGCATGATAAAAATCATTCAGATTATTACAATCTCTAATGAGTGCGCGCATCCGCGTCGCCGGTTCGTTTTCTAAATATCCACACATAAATTCCAGTTTGTGACTTAGAGGCCAATATGGTGGGAGTGCGTACATAAATTGATCTAACCATGAACATGGATGTATGTCATTCTTAGCTTTGATGAAGATCTTAAATTTCCGAACAGTCAAAAAGTGCTTATAGTCAAAGTTTTCGCCTCGTGGCGACAAAGACCTACCGCGTCTGTCCCAGTCCCAATGACGATTATTGTCAAGTTCACGCGCCTGGCGCTCTCTTGTTGCATCCCGTAAATGAAACAAATTATTTTCTTCAAACCCCTCTGGTATCTGTGATTCTAAATTTCTTTTGGCGTCTTTTCCTACGATTTCGCCTTCAATTTGTTTGACTTGCTTTTTTAATGCCTAAAATTCCCTTTTCACGCGTTCATTAAATTTTCCCTGATTTTCAACATGCTTATTTATGTTCTGATACTCTTCGGTTTCTGCAAATGGCAATGGTGCTGTATCATCCGAATCTCTGTCCCCACTTAAATTAAGACTTGTCAGTTTATCTGAAATCTCCTCAACTCTTTCCGATAAATCACCTATTTGTTCTTTCTGTTTATTTACGTCTTCCGTAAGTGTCGCGACTCGCGTTTCAGTATTAACACATTTGGTAGTTAACTGTTCATATTGTTGTGTTAGGTTATTTATTCTGTCATTTGGTACGGATTCCTCGATTCTCTCAAATTTTTCTTCGTTATCGTGTGCGCGTTGTAAATTTAACTCTGAAAATTTCTGTACTATCACGCGATCTCTTTCCTCCTGTTCTCTATCCTGTTCCTTTTGTCTGATTTCTACTGCAATTAATCTATTATTGTGAGCATTCAAAATTGGTTGTATTTCTTCTCTGATTTCTTTCTTTAATTCATCTTTCATATTTTTGAAACATGTCCCTGTTCGTGAATCTAACCGTGTTTCCAAAGTTCCCATCTCTGTTTTTAATTCAGATCCAAACCGTGTTTCCGTTGTTCCCATATCAGTTTTTAATTCAGATCGTAAAGTTCCCATCTCTGTTTTAATTGTTCCTATCTCTGATTTAATTGTTCCTATTTGTGAGTCAAACCGTGTTTCCATTCGTGCTCCCAAATTTAATATAGCGCTCATCAACAGCTCCATATCTTCTGTCGTTAGTCTCGTATTCTGTGAATTTTCTGATTGAGAAAAATTTTGAAATGGTTCCGGACTATCTTTCCGACTTATTAAATTGTTTTCAACACCATTATTCATGATACTGTTGTCCTGTGTTGGCGAGTTCACCATGTCAACAATTTCGTCATTCTCACTAATCATCATTTTCGCCTTTTTCATCGATCGCGTAATCATTTACAAAACATACAAAACTCGTCACATTACGAAAATTACAGAGAATATAAGACGTTATCACCAACAATACCATTCACACTATATGCTTCCCTCAAACACGATTAACGAACAATTGAAATAATTGCACTAAATTATCAAACCCGTAGACAAGACAACAAAAAAAAAAAATTTGAAAAATACCATTAGAAGAATGCCAATTACCAAATCTACACATGCAATATAGACTACAATTACTAAACTACAAATTACTACAGCAATACTACTGTCTACTATTTTTACAATCAGAAGATTCCAAGGGACGATCCGAAGCAGCGGTCGCCACGTGCATGGGGGCTTAATTATTATTAAATTTGAAAATCATTTTTATTTTTGGTAGCTGTATGTCCGATTACGCTGTGTCTCGTAAACGGTTGGCCCTGACTAGTATTATTACGCAATCTGACTGCATAGAACAACAACAAAGAATGAAATGAAAATTTCAGTTAATACAATTAATTAATTAAGTCCCCAGCAACTATAAAACCTACAAAACCAAGGCACAAGTAGAACTGTTCTGTGTGTGGCAGTATGACTCAGCGTATACATCTGGCACGGTTCTTCTTCAATAAGGCAAGAAATTTTAAATATCATTTATACTGACGTGATAAAAAAAATTTGAAATACTATAATTGCCCAAGAAACCCAGAATTACACTCTAATACAAGAACACACGCCAGATACTTTGTTGACTGAACCTGGAGTGATGCATTATTTAAGACATTGAGATAATAAAAAGAAAAGGAAAATTTTTTTTCTTTTACCTTCATATATTGACGAAAAGCACTCTAATCATTACAATATTCCACACCGACTCGTTACTATCACATCTCAACAAGAACTTTTCAGTAACACATCTCAGCAAGCACTGCCTACTACGAGTTCTCGACCAGCACTTTTCACTAGCACACCTCAACAAGCACTGTCTACCACGAGTTCTCAACAAGCACTGACTACTACGAGCTCTCCCCAAGCACTGCCAGTGGAGGCGGCTGAATAATACTCTTTGGCGCAATCTCTGGCGCTGTGGCTCAGTGTAGCCACCTTTCAACATGGATGGAATTCGAATATCACCTGAACATCCTTGTGGAACACATTGTACAACAGCGTTAACTCAACAAGCCCATACATTTACAAATAAAATACTAACGTAGAATTCATTTTGGGCAACAACATAAATTGTAAGTGCACTGTCTGGCAAAAAGAGTAAAGCACTAAGATGGGGAGTGTAAAATGAAATGAAACTTCATGGTTTGTTAAGGTTTGTGCTGACTCGAGTCAAATTTACAAAGAACTTGGCAGAATGAGCCTAGTAGACAGTAAGATGGTGAACCTCCTCTGACGTGGACGCATACACTGACTCGGTTGTGAAGCGCTTCATAAGGCCGTTGTGTCCTCTCTTGAGAGAAGCTGGCCCATGATCCTGGACATCCTAGATAATGCCAGAGGGACAAAGTTGGCGCCGGAACTGATCTGATAAATGTTCTATTGGGGACAGATCCGGGGATCTTGCTTGCCGCAGTGAAAGTGGTTAACTAGTGTTTGTTGTATGCTAATGTATAGTTATATTTACTGGTACTTTGTTTGTGTGGTAATGTGAAGTTGAACTCTTGATTAAAGAAGCCGTTAAGCTCGGATTTAAGTTCGTAAGTAATCTCGTAATTGTTGAGAAGTTATCAGCAATGTAAAAGTTAATCAGAAATGCAACATTAAGCTGTGTGCTCCAACGCTCATGGCGAGAGTACGGGTTGTTTTGTTAAATTTTAGAAAACTGTCCTGTTAGCAATAATGCATGCAATCCGACTGCGAGAAAAATATGAAATATACGCAGCTAACAACAACGTCCTGTCCGAAAAGTATATCACTGTTGAAATGTTTATTGTATAACACGTAAATTATAAATAACCCATCTGTTCGCGTAATGAATAAATGCTATGCTGGTGCTACGCTAGTTAAAAGCTCAAGCTAGTAGCAACACGATGTGCAATGCGTGCTTTAAAGTATTAGACATCCACAAAACTTCCGTTACTTCTCGTTACTGGAATGATCACTGTCAGTTAAAGTTTTGTTACTGAGAAACTCGAGAAACCAAAATTATATATCTGAAACATGAAACAAAGAGACGAATGCTGATTGACGGAAAAACAATAAAGCATTTTCTTAACAAAACTTTACATCATAAGACAAAATATTATAAAATATTAAAATTTCTCTTTACGTTAATAGTGGAAAAACCTGAACAAATTCTCCGACTTTCTTCTCTCTGTCTCTCTCTCTCTCTCTCCCCAAGACTGCGATACACTCACAAGCGAAGGTTCTGGCCGGCCGGTGCAGGTTCGAATCCTGCCTCGGGCATGGATGTGTGTGATGTCCTTGGGTTAGTTAGGTTTATTTAGTTCTAAGTTCTAGGGGACTGATGATCTCAGATGTGAAGTCCCATAGTGCTCAGAGCCATTTTGAACCAAAGATTCTACTAGCAGTGTCTCGCAGCCAGTGATCTCTGGATGTTGAGCTTCAGCTGCCCGATCGTGATAGCCATGATGCTCGTATTTCGCATCTTGCCAAACTGCAACAAGGCTGCTAGGAAATTTAAGCAGAACACGAAAAGAATATACTCTTACTATTCGATTCTGCTCCCACGTCAGCCTATTACATCACATGCTGACATTAAGTTCAAAACAAGAAATCAGTCCGCAAAACTTTATCACATACAGACCGATGGAACTTTGTTTGCCAAAATACAACATGGCTGACGGTGCAAAGCACATGAATCTGCAGACGCGCTGCAGTTCTATACTCAAAGACCACACTTCTAAATCCATGTTGTAAAGAGATCACTGCTCACAGTGCAACCTCTTTCGCAGATATGTTGCCCGCTGTTACTCAGATGCTATTGAAGCTTTACTTCTCTGGGTGACATCCAAAATATTACCAATATTACAGTTCTCTGCATAAAACAAAACCCTCAGAACCGGCGTACTTGAACATCATGGTGACAGCAGAGACACGTATAATGTGTGCACAAGCAGTGTCCTAGAAAACTGATACCACTATACCGTCGCACGTTACGTAACACACGACGATGCAGCACGGTCGAGACGTACAGTCCTCCCCTCACATTCCCCTCAGTCACCATCAGCCTTGACATCAAGTCGTACCCGATGGCTCCCCAGACCACGACGCCAGGAATAACACCACTGTGTCCATCCAAAACACTGGAAGAGTGTGACGCTCACCAGGTGGCCGCCATACCCGACGCCGCTCGACAACTAGTGTGGTGCTCAACTGCAATTCATCGCTGAACAAAACGCAAAGATATTCATCAGTAGTCCATGTTTCTCGGTTACCGTACAACACCAAAAACAGCCATTTATGTTGTAGCGCTAACGGCAGCCTAGGAATGGAATGATAATTCCATACTTCTGGTGCTCTTTGTTTCCGACCAATGGTGCAGGATGACATACAGTGTTACAGGAGGTCCACTGCTGTTCTCCGATAGCAGACACAGATGTGAAGGGGTGTCAATGTGCTTGGTGCACAATAAGGCGATTCTTCCCTGTTGTGGCCAAATATGGCCAACCGGAACCTAGCCGACGAGTATGTGTGCCCTCATGCAGTCATGCGTAACATGGAGCCACTGTCACATCCGGGTGACCAATAAATCTGGATATTGCACGAGTCGACCGGGCAGTCAAATGGAGACCCACAATGAGGTCCCATTCAAACTCTACCTGGTGCTGTTTGTAGCGTAGTCCCGCAGAAGAATGCGTTTTATTCGTGTCCTTCACAATCACCACTCCACATCTGAACATCTGACGCTCTTCGCACCCCTTATATACACTACAGTCTTGGAAACAGCACTAGCACGCACTGCTGGCGTAAGGTTGCCTGGAGCAGAAGGGCCAGGAAAAATAAGGGCTGAAATACTTTTGAATTAAGAGTTTAATTAACACTCCACAGCCACAATAACTTTGCAGATTAGGTCACTAGCGCCATGACATATGAAGACAAAACCATGTAATTGGACAAAACTATTTAAGAACAATTAGTGATAAGTAATCCTAATAGGTTATCAAATATTTCAGGGAGGTCAATTATAAGAGGTTTCAGTGTCAACTCAAGTACTTGCTGTCAATTCAAGGTCATTCATGGGAACATGAAATGTGAAAATTTAAATTTACAATAAACGTCATTCTGTTTTTAAAATATACAAACTTTGTGAGTACTGCTTACAATTATTCAAATATTTACAGCCAATATCAATAAAAGAAGCAAGATAATATTTCATCAATTGAAGTTACATAACAATTTCTTCAAAGTTTCCAAGAAAATAGTCTTTAAAATGAGCAGGCCGAAACAACTATAGAATGTGTTTGACTAAAACACAACAAATGATTCAGGTTGACCGAAAAAGGAGTTCATTAAAACAAAGTAAAAAAGAATTAAAGGTCTTTGATATGAAACCACCACACAATGGAATGTGATGCGGAAAAACAGACACAAAATTGCTTAAGGCAGGCCCGATATATTGCTCACCCTAAGCCACCAGTGGGAACACGTCTCAAGGCGCAAACATGCAATTATAGCGTCATGAAGAGAGTAGTAATCTTTAAATAAAACGTATGTAATCAGATTACAGGCTGGCAGAGTAGATACAACATTTGTGAAAAGTCGCTAAAACATAAAATAACTGGCAAAGGCAACTACCCCCAATTATACCTGATTGTAACTTAGTTCAACGGCCAAAAGACATTCAGCTTCAAATCACGCCACGAGGCGGTAAATACTTAACCGACGTGCAGTACCGAAAACATAGATGGAGGTCAGACGCGAATGGTTGGCTAATGCACCTCACCTTAGCAAAACAAGTTTCGCTTGGAAGTATACAAGCAACGAGATTTTCTCTGGTAAGTCGCATAAGCTTGCTGGCTCCAAATAACTAAATAAAGCGACATGTCGATTTAATGTACAACAAACCAGGCAAAAGAGAGAAAATGCCTAGAACGTCCTGAATAATGACACATTACACGTTAAAGCAATTTATAAAACCACAATAATGTAAAATACACCATCATAGCAAAATTATGACGGTTACCAAATTGAAGCTATTATGATTTGATACGAGTGACACGCTTCTAAAGTCGCCTGGCCAGACACACGAACAGAGAACAATAACAGAAGGCTGAACCGGATCCGAGATAGAAGCAGCAGGGCACAAACACCCGTAGCAAGAAAACCAGCCCAACCAGCCCTAACTATCACGTCCACAGAGGAGAGTGAGATCAGTCTTTACAAATGCCGCATAGAATCGGCACCGAACTGAAAGTAGCTCACCGAGCATACAAAGCCGCTGTGCGATGCCAAACAGTGGAAAAACTGGGAGCCGCCGGAAGATTTAGATAGCGGCGACCCAGTGCTTTCCTACAGACCTTGTGGGCCAAAGGAAATATTATGTCCACTCCAGTTTCTGGTGCAGGTTCCTCGTGGCCGGAACATGCTCAGGCAAACTAACTTCGAAGCGAGCGGGAGAACGAACAGCCGGCCCATTTCCCCATAGACTTCACCGTCCGTGCTGCTTCACACACTCCCACCCCGGAAACAACGGTCCCAGCGGCTCTCACCGCAAACGTGCCATGCCTGCATCACGCCGAAGATCGTGTTCAAGGAGCCCTGGCGCGAGCTGTCGATCGCGCAACGGTCCAAACACTAAACATTAATGCCGCTATTGCACTCTGAGGAACAGTTAGACCACTGAATTCAGCCTGTCACAGAAATTACACCACCAGTGATTTACGTTCCCCCTTATTGTGTGTTGGCAACGTCCTCGCCGCAGTGGATACACAGATCCCGAAGTTAAGCGCTGTCCGGTGTGGACGGCACTTGGATGGATGACCATCCGGGCCGCCATGCGCTGTTGCCATTTTTCGGGGTGCACTCAGCCTCGTGATGCCAACTGAGGAGCTACATGACCGAACAGTTGCGTCTTCGTTCAAAGAAAGCCATCATAACGACCGGGAGAGCGGTGTGCTCGCCACGCGCCCCTCCTATCCGCATCCTCATCTGAGGATGACACGGCGGTCGGAGGGTTCCGATGGGCCTCTTGTGGCCTGAAGACGGAGTGCTTTTTTATTGTGTGTTCCCGTAAGAAGTTACGCTTTCGTCCGACGACATCTTCTGGTAGTTTCACTTTGTTTCTCAGGGAGTGTGCTGCATAATAAAAATGAAGCAAGGCATTAATCTGAACTATGACATGACTATGTTCTTATTGCGATATGAATAAAATCTTCTGAAGTATTCATCCGCGTCTAGAGCTACCATGTAGTCAATGTGGGTTGCGACGTGTGGATATCTTAATCACTGGGGTCGTACCATTTCTGTTGAGTCTGTGTAGCTAAGAACTGTGTGATCGATGCCTGCAATCACTCGATGAACGGCCAGATTGAATCAGCATTAGCACATTGAACCTGTTATTTACGTTTCTAAATCAGTGCATGTTTCAGACGGAAAAGCTGGGCTGAAATGATTTTCATGAAGTTTGTTCTCACTCAGAATCTTACGATTGAAAATCAAATACCAATTAATTACAATGCTCAATGGATGCGGCAGTAAACATTGCTATAGCTAATATTCCACGTTTCGTGAGTAGGTTTCTTACCAGAAGATTCTCAGGGTGTTACGCCATTGGTACGCTAAATTTGCACGTGGTTTCAATGGTATATAATTAAATTCAGTAGCCAGCCGATGTGGCCGAGCGGTTCTTGGCGTTTCAGTTTGAAACCGCGCGATCGCTACGGTCGCAGGTTCGAATCCTGCCTCGGGCATGGATGTGTGTGATGTCCTTAGGTTAACTAGGTTTAAGTAGTTCGAAGTTCTAGGGTACTGATGAGCTCAGATGGTAAGTCCCATAGTGCTCAGAGCCATTTGAATCAATTAAATTCAGTGTAGTATCAGTAAACACGTCCAAATTCTTTGATATCGATGTTTTTTTAAGAGCAACGCAGTTCTTTCACCATCTGACTCTTAAGGAGTGTATCCACTAGAAAGTATCTTCCGCAAGTAACGTCTCCAAACATTTCCTGCGGTGTATACATTAGAACAAAAACTTGCGATAGTTTACTTACGCAATTCGCTTGGAAAGTTACCTTCAGGAACGTTCTGCAAGTACTTCCAGAAGTATTTCTATTTGAATTGCGTCGTGAGATACGCAAGAGCAAGTTTACAGTGTCGTGCTTCAAAATCGGAGCAGCTGCACTATTATTACTGAATAAAAATCGTGACAAAAAGCAGTGTGAAGAATGTGAAGAAAAAATAAAAGTTCATGTGAATAAATGATGCAGAGGTAGTTAAACTCAATTCTAGAAGGCTTCTTAGCGCACTAAAACAACTGCAATTCAGCCTAGTTAAAAACTTACTGAGAATGTTGTATATCAGTGTGGCAAGCTATATCAGCTAGAGGTTGCCTTTTAATTGTTCTTCGGTTTTTGCAGTCAATGTTTATCACTTTTATTACAAATGTGATGCATTTATGCTAAAACTTAAAGACGTCTGTATTGCCATTATGCTTCGCCTTATGATGAAACAAAGTAAGTGGTAATTTCATTTCGCACTGCCTTTGGCTAACGGTCGTCAATTATATACACCAACGCAAAAATAACCGCAACACCAA
Organism: Schistocerca serialis cubense; assembly: GCF_023864345.2. Lineage (NCBI taxonomy): Eukaryota > Metazoa > Arthropoda > Insecta > Orthoptera > Acrididae > Schistocerca > Schistocerca serialis. Next base: position 180,276,040 of record NC_064645.1, read on the forward strand.
GGAGTTGTGCGAGATAAACCAATGTTGGAAGACTTATTTTTACATCCGAAAGATGACGTCTATTGATGTCTGACGTCAGTCGTGTAAGAGTGGCGCTAGTCCCGCCACCATTACGATGCAAACGCGGTTTGCTTTAAATACGGGTTGTAACCGTCGTGAGCGTTGGTTATCTTTGAGAGTGGACGTGATAAGTTAATGTTAGTGAAGAATTTCTTTAAGACAACTACGACGCCGTTATTAACACCTCACTGAATGAGGCCATGAAATAAGGCTACGAGAAGCTGTATATTCCTTCCGCGATATTGCAGAGACGCATGGCAGTAATGTAGCCACTGTACATGACTGCTAGCTGCGGTGGTCACAGGATGGTACTGTAGCAAGAACACAGGGCTCCGGACAACCATGGAGCACTGCCGAGAGGGTAGACCGTCGCTTTCGGCTTATAGGTATGGTGCATCGCAACTGCGTCTGCAGTAGCAATTTGAACGGCAGTTGGCATCAGTGACAGAATGAACAGTTACAAATAGGTTATTTCAAGGACAGCTGTGAACGAGACGCCCTGTAGCTTGCATTTCACTCACCCCATACCACCACAGTTTGCGACTTCGTGGTGTCAAGAGGGAGGTCGTTGGAAAGTGGAGTGAGAGTCTCCTGTGCTTTCCGATGAAAGCCGGTTCCGCCTCGTTACCACTGATGGCCATGTGTTGGTTAGGAGGAGGCCAGGTGAACACCTGTAACCAATCTGTCTGTGGGCTAGACACACTGGATAAACACCTGGGGTTACAGTCTGGGGTGCGATTTTGTATGACTGCAGGAGCACTCTCGTGGTTATCCCGCGCACTTTGACTACAAATCTGTACGTGAGTCTCGTGTTTCGAACTTTTGGTGACGTTCATGAAAAGGATTCTAGGAGAAGTTTTCGAACAAGATAACGCTCGCCCACATACCGCTGTTGTAACCGAACATGCTCTACACAGTGTCGTCATGTTGTCTTTGCCTGCTCGACCATCAGATATGTCTCCTGTCGAGAACGTATACGACATGATCGGACAACTCCAGCGTCATTCACAAGTGGAAGCCACTGTGTCTGTACTGACCGACCAAGTGCAACAGGCATTGAACCCCATCCCAAAGACTGACATCTACCACCTGTACGACGCAGTTTATGCTTGCTTGTATTCAACGTTTCGGCAGTTGCAGGTTATTAGAGTATCAGCATTTCATATCTGCTTTTCTCGAGCTTGTATTTACGTGCGATCTTGCAACATTACTCATTTAAATACCTATGTGATCGCCGTAAGCTTATTGACACCAGTGCTTACTAATTTAAGTTATATATTACAGCACTGAAGATGGTCACTAAGTGACCGAAAATCGATTTTGCGATAATAAACAAAAATATACGACCAATGCTGTCTCTCCTTCCAAGTATACCCATTATCTGGTCGTAGTGCACAGGACACTATGGAGTCGCCAATCAATTTAAATACCTTTCCGTAAGATCTGCATCTACGGGATTAGTCTGCTATTCACAGTAAAGTGCCTGGATGAGGGTTCAATGAACCACCTTCATGCTGTCTCTCTACCGTTCCACTCTCGAACGGCACGCGGGAAAAACGAGCACTTAAATTTTTCCGTGCGAACCCTGATTTATTTTATCGTGATGATCATTTCTCCCTATGTAGGTGGGTGCCAACAGAAAGTTTGCGCAACCGGAGAAGAAAACTGGTGACATTTCATGAGAAGATCCCGTCGCAACGAAAAACGCCTTTGTTTTAATGATTGCCACTCCAATTCACGTATCATGTCTGTGAAACTATCTCCTCTATTTCGCGATAATACAAAACGAGCTGCCCTTCTTTGTACTTGTTCGATGTCATCCGTCAATCCCACCTGATGCGGATCCCACACCGCACAGACAAGACAGACTTATTCCCTTAATTTCGCCGGCCGAAGTGGCCGTGCGGTTAAGGGCGCTGCAGTCTGGAACCGCAAGATCGCTACGGTCGCAGGTTCGAATCCTGCCTCGGGCATGGAGGTTTGTGATGTCCTTAGGTTAGTTGGGTTTAAGTAGTTCTAAGTTCTAGGGGACTAATGACCTCAGCAGTTGAGTCCCATAGTGCTCAGACCCATTTGAACCCTTAATTTCATTCCTCTATGTTGTGACTTGGCAGGGCAGCCAGGCCACTAGGGGATGGAAGCCGAAGGGCACGCGTTTAAGCTCACGCAGGCTGGCGTGAGGTCTGGGAACAGGTAAAGGAAGTTATAGTAGCAAAGAACGTACGTAGCTGCGGGAATACTTAACTTTAATCCATAACTGGTGAACATCGGTCTGACGGTACATGAATCACAAGATAAATAGCAAATGATAATGGCGCCTTGCTAGGTCGTAGCAAATGACGTAGCTGAAGGCTATGCTAACTATCGTCTCGGCAAATGAGACCGTCATTTGTCAGTGAACCATTGCTAGCAAAGTCGGCTGTACAACTGGGACGAGTGCTAGGAAGTCTCTCTAGACCTGCCGTGTGGCGGCGCTCGGTCTGCAATCACTGATAGTGGCGACACGCGGGTGCGACGTATACTAACGGACCGCGGCCGATTTAAAGGCTACCACCTAGCGAGTGTGGTGTCTGGCGGTGACACCACACTCTGTACTACTTGTTTCTTGGTATTGTGATTTTTTTGCGAAACTGTACATTTATGAGTTGCAATGGTACATTTGTTTCGGCTGGTCTGTCTTTTTTCCATACTCCTCTTCGACACTGACATTTTCGTACTGGTATTGAACACACAAAACTTCTGAAAGTTTGAGAAAATCTTTCATCAACTACCAAGTTCAGCAAGTCCTTGTAGCAATACGATGGAAACTGTTTCCCTTGCGGAAGCTACCTGTAGAAGTTGACGAAACTTAAAGAAGTCGACTTGCTGGGGGTGTTTCCACCTTACAGATGTAGCTTCAGCAAGTGAATTGCCAAAGTTTCGGTGCGAGTGGACGCAAATCTTTACTGTTTCAATTACGTTTGGACTGACGATTTTTTCGTTATTACGGGCCAGTCCGAAAATGAGTTTTAAATGGGTCACGTTTGTCACTAAAAGGAAAATAAGTAAAAATCTTCAGTACTTCGTGCTCTGCAGCTATCAGCTGTTTACTAGAGCATATCTTCTCTACAACATGGAGCTGAACTAGAAATGTTTATTTGCCAAAACCGGTTTTTGTGTTTATAACCCATAACCAGTGGCATCTGGTGCAGAAGAACAAACTAATGCGCATCGATTGGACAAAATGATAACATAAGCAGTAACATAGCAGTAATATAAGTCCACCTGTTTGTTTACCTCCGTAGCAGCGATATGCGAGTCAGTTAATACGATAGGATCTGAAATCTGTCTTACCACAAACAATACAGGTTGTCTTGTATTCCAGTAGTGACAATTAGGCAGTGACAATGCTTGATGGTGTTTGACGTAACTGTCATAGGGAGCAAACATCGAACTGACGGATAAAGGAGTTTAAGTTACATGTTCTTTGTTACAAGTTATTTTCTAAGATCAAATATATATCTCTGACATGCAGAGGTGTGAAATGTACCAGATTCAAAACGAAAAGCCTGATATTTTATAGTGTCTCTCAATCTGGAATTATTCAGCCATCTCATATTGGTATTTTCACTCAATTACATCTACATGGCAAAATTTTCCTTTGCTATTGGCTGTACTGTGCCAACAGCAATGTTCGCAGCTCTCCCGAAACAGTCAATTGTAATTGTTGAGGTAAAAATTGCATGGTTGTAGCTGAAACGTACTTCAGGTGGACTTATGTTTAATATATCCTCAATCAATTACTTACGAGCATCTCTACTTGAATTTTAGCCACAAAATATAAATAGTTTCTTTATTATCAATAATTACTTCGTTTGTCAGATATTTGTTGGTTATGGGTTGGAAAAGTGATCTGTCGCCAAGAAAAGTTACTAGTATAAAACTGTTATTTGAAGAAAAACGCTATTCACAGCGAGAAACAGCAAACAGGATACAAATTTCACAAAAATCTGTAAGCCGCATTTGCCATGCAGCGAAAGATGGGCTTAATATCAGTCCTGGACGTCGAGGGAACTGTGGACGTAAGAGCAAACTGTTCCGTAGAACTCGTCGCAAAGTTATCCAGCTGGCGAAAATAACAGAACAGCTACCTGTCGAGATTTGAACAAGGCTCTTGAGAACTTTGGAGTCAATGTTTGTACCTCCACAGTCCGCAGAAAGCTGCCTAGCGCAAGCTTTCCATCTTGTCGTCTGTACAAAAAAAGCAAACTTACCCCTGCAAGGAGTGTAAAGAGATATAAATGGACCCATGAAAACTTTATTTAAACGAATTGAGAAACTGTATGTGAAAATTTCTTTTGAACGATGAGTATTACTGAAAACAGACAGGGAAAAATTTTCTTTTGTTTTCTTCTGTTCATACGAACATAAACATCCGAAGTCATGGATTTTTTATGGTTAAATTTTTGTTTCCTTCTGGTCTCCTGTCTGACTAGTCTACATTATCCATATGTGAAGAAATTACCCGGTATGTCCGAAGAACGGTTGAAGAAGAGTATTATGAGTTTTGTATAGTACAAATCGTAAAACATCTCACATCTGTTATGGTGTGGAGTGTCCTGTCAGCAAAGGGTAGTGACTACCTCTACACTGCGGAAGGCACTATGATCAAACTCAGTATACGAAAACTCTGGAGAAGAGGATTTTACCTCAGGTGAAGAAATGGTTTCCTGACGGTAACAGTGTTCATGCACGATGGTGCTTCTTACCATAAAGCTACGTTAGTTGCGCAGTTCTTACCCGAGAACAATGTAAAGTTTGCCATGGCCTGGAAATAGTGCAGACATGAACGCTTTAGAGAATTTTTGGGCAATTGTTAAGCAGAGGTTGAGGAAGATCAACATTGCAACACGGTTGCAACTCATCGATAAACTGATCAAAATATGGCATCTTCATGAAAATTCCAAAAATTCATGCTCAAGACTCATAGAGATAATACCAGGACGTGCTGAACTGCCCATTAGGAATAAAGGCATGCACGCAACATACCACTATGTTCTCGTTTGGTAAAAAAGTGCATCTGAACTGTAAAAGTTTTCATTTTAATGAAAAACAACCATGAGTCTAATAATTTTTACACATCTGTGAATGTAAACTGCCGGAGAAATCCGGCGTTTCCCTGTATTTATTTACAGCTGTGTATCCACGCCTGTAGCGTCTGCATTTTCCTTAATGTGTATGATATCGTATCTCCTCAACAATGCATTATACAGTGATATAATTGAATACGAACATTCAGCGCTATATGTGGACGCTGTCTGCTAAATATGCCGGCAATGGAGTTAGTAGCAAGAAAGTAATAAATTTAAACTTAATGCACAACGCGGCAGTTTTTCACACATTTCAGTGTTTATGACGCCATATCTCCTGAACTATGTATCGTACAACGATACTACATTGTAGGTACATACAGCAGCGTATGTGAATCAACTTTCTTTACAAATATTTAAGTGTAACATTCTTCAAAAATGTATTTATGTTATCCAAATTAACTGTGTGATATGTTGTAGAGCAAATGGAGTTCATAACCAGTTTTGCTGTAATACAGAGAAAAATTAAACAACTTAATCTGGAAAACCAGTATGTAACCCATATAATCAAATTAATCCCTCTGAAATGTACTCAGACTCGTGAACACCGAGTTCTATAGCGCTGAGCAGTAAATTGATAAACTTCCCTATGCAAATAAATAATGAAATAAATTTCTTAGCTCTTGAGTCGCAACAGATGTAATCTTGGTATTCTGTTCTCTTCACAGTAGGCATAGAAAATATTCAATCTTGGCTCAGCGAAGTACAATGCCGCCCGTAAAGTGCTTCATACAAATAATGTCAGTAGATTAATTGATCAATGATTAACCTTGCAAATGTTCAGGGTGTAATGGTACTTGAATTACATAACCATTACGGCAGCTCACCTGAACATCTCGACACCAGTAATATTCTACTGTGTTTCTGTTAACTACTTAACATATTTCTGAGACAACATTCAGATTTGATTTCATTTGTTATACATTGATATGTTTATATTGCAATGATATTATTCTTATGTGTATTCTTTCTTTTGTCACTATGATCTTTGACGTATTTGTAACTGATTTTTGGGCGCGTAAGCGATTATTAGTTAGTTGTTAGAGAGTCGGACCTTGAAAAAGTCAAGTCTTGGAGGTCATATTGTAGTCAGCTTATAAAATGTGAACTTTCACAGTGACTGTGAGGAAGATGTTTTCAAGTATGTTTTGTATTGTGAAGTGATGTTTTGTGTGTTACGTGATATTGCAACAAAAACAATAAAAAGGAAGTGTAACTTATATTTGGAGTGCTGATTGTTTTTTTACATCATCATTGTGCTGACTTTGAAAGGTTTAATCTTCAAGAATCGTTTGTGAAGCGCATCTATAAAACTTTTGAATATATCAGAATAAATCCTAGGCCTCTTCGCATCTGAGCTTGGAATCATCATCACCAGATTTTCGACGATTGAGCCACGATTTTATAACGAGACCAGCGTGGGGAACACGAAAAGATGAGTGCCTAGTTTATTCATTATTACATGAAATGACTTTATTAACTGTGCTCTAATGACACCTGCCACATAATAACTATGTTGTTGCCCGAAAATGCAGTATTTAGCAGCGTGAGCAACACCACAATCATTATTAAATTTTGACCTTTGGTGTGGTAGGATTGTTACAAGGGATAATTTTGGATATTGGCTCGGCGCTGTGCAATGCTGCCCACATTAAAGCTGTTACAAACATTAATACTTTTCTGACTCCAGCACATTACATTTTTTTGACTCTGGTTAAAAAAATCATTTCTTCTAAAAAAATTCATTGGATTTAAATAAACACGACATGGAACAGGATGAGGCACTGAGAAGGGGATATGCTAAGACCGAATTCAAAAATTGTACTCAGAATAAAGTTTCTCCTACACAAAACCTGATATGAAACATTTTACGCAAACTTCAAAATTAGTGAACTTCTCAACTATACTACAATTCTCACTTACTGACGTAGTTAACAATACTTGGATAGTTACTTGACAAAAGGTCTTACATCGTTTGACAAAATAGATTCCAAAATTTAACTTCCTTGTATGAGTTTACAAAATACACAAAATATTAGAAATCGGGGACACCTAATCACTCTATACAAAAATCTGATGGAAGATACTTGGTTCCTACATTCAAGGGACGGTACTTTTAGCATTAGCAAAATCCATAATGCCTCGCAGCATGCTTAAAACTAAATATACAAAGTTTCATTAGCTTACAAAACTATTACGCTGCGTCCATAGGCCAACAGCTAAATCCTCACAGCTAGCCACTAGCTTAATGGCTTACATCCTATTTTTAACAGAGTGCAACGGCAACTGTTAGTGAGCTCCGCGCGCCCCTACTTACAATCGAGTCTGTCACTCAGGCAACATCTTTGGTTCAGTGGTGTCAGGGATACAATCTCTTCTACTTGTTATAACCATTTCAGTGAAATGAATTAGTGACCCTGCCCATTATACTCATTACTCGCGGCTTTTTGTGGACCCCTCACAGTGGACACTGCTTGCAAAATTTACTGTGAAAAAGTCAGCAACAAAGAAATAATAAGCTTAAACTTCATGCATGATGCGACATTTATTCACGGATCTCAATGTTTATGACATCATATCTCCTCAGTAACGTGTATTAAAATGATACAGTTTTGCACTTACATTCCGTGGTACATATATAAAAATACTGTCTGCAAAATGTGTCGTGCATACTTCTAGTAGTGAAGAATTAACAAATTATAACGCCTTGCCTCATACGGTACGTTTGCTGCATGAACAGCAGTAAAGTAGAAAGTAATGAACATTCTTCCTATCATTATTTTATAGGGGTTGCCAGAGGGATATTTTTTGAAGAGCTTTGAAATTATGCAAGTCGCTAAGTGCTCTCATTCTCAAATACTGTGTGAATAAAGTCTGGGAATTAACGTGTCAGTGGCTATGCTTCTTTTTCACCCCCCTTCCCACTCCTTTCATAGGCAGATGGTTCTTGCCCCCACAGGGATTGCCACCTGACGTTAAGCTATATATTTGGTTGAAATCGGTCCAGTGGTTTTGGAGGAGATGTGTAAAACACACATACGCTTAATATTCATGGGTTACTAGTCCTTACAAACTATACACAATCATTTTCGATTTACATTCTGTTACTGTATCGCTTTGACTGCTCACATTTCACTGATTGTTTTTATTCACACGCTGCACTACATTTTCAGTTCCTCCCTTCGTCACTGGTAAGAAACTAACGTTCGAACCCACTACAGCTCTTGCTTTACATGCCCCCACCAAAGGGTAGTCCCCCCAGTGGCGGAATCCAGAAGAAGCCAAAAAGCTTTGAATGGTTCACATCGTTCAAGAACATTCTACAACATTCGAGAGTGTTATGGAACATTCCACAATGATCTGGAATGTTCCGGGATGTTCCCGAACATTCTGGAATGCACCCGAATCTTACAGACCATCCCATAACGTCCCGCATCATTGTGGAACATTCTGGAATGTTGTGGAATCCTCTCTAATGTTCTGGAATGTTCTAGAAATTTCTAGAAGGTGAAACTTCCTAGTCCTCATACCTTCAAAAGCGCGCCTTTCAAGTAAAAACCGGACCTTCCTCATGAATGGGGTATAGAGGACTACCACATCATGTAACTCCCCTGACCTTACCGGGACTCGTTTCTGAGTTTTAGCGGCACGCACATTGTACACGTACTTCTATAATATATATTGATGTCAGGTTTTCGACAACTGGAATATGAAAGTAGAATATACAAAATGTATAAAACTGCAGCCAACATATCACTTCAAATTGGACAACTTTATCTACAGGATATATACTCCAAACTAAACCTATTTAGTTAAAACACTGTTGAAATTTGGTATGTATATCTTATTTCGTAAATCTGTTTGTCCACTCGACAACTGGTATATGAAGGTAAATGAAATGATCGTATGGCATTGTTGGCCGGGATGTCCCATTCGGGTTCGCCGGCCGGAGTGGCCGTGCGGTTCTAGGCGCTACAGTCTGGAACCGCGAGACCGCTACGGTCGCAGGTTCGAATCCTGCCTTGGGCATGGATGTGTGTGATGTCCTTAGGTTAGTTAGGTTTAAGTAGTTCTAAGTTCTAGGGGACTGATGACCTCAGAAGTTGAGTCCCACAGTGCTCAGAGCCATTTGAACCCATTCGGGTTCGGCCGCCAAGCGCAAGTCGTCATTCATTCGGCGCCACATAGGGGCGACTTGCGGCCGTGTTGATGATGCAGTGTTTATGAGGACAACAAATATAACTGAACTACATGAAATTTAGTCTCATTTTTCGCGAATTATTAGTGTATTAGTTTTAGTGAATTGGGATGATTAGTAAACGGGAATTAAAGAGCTAGATTTCGAATGAAAAAGAGTATGAGATTAAAAAAAAAACCAATTAAGAAGTAGAAATTATTCGAATGAAACTGAAATGGATATATTTGTTGTATATGAACATACAAACCTCTGATCACAATTTCAGAAAAATTGGATGATTTATTCAAGAGATAGTGCTTCACAAACTGGACAAATCAATAATGTGTTGGCCCCCCTCTGGCCCTCATGCAAGCAATTATTCGGCTTGACATCGATTGACAGAGTTATTGGAGGTCCTCCTGAAGCATAATGTGCCAGAATCTGTCCAACTGGCGCGTTAGATCATCAAAATCCCGATCTGAGTGGAGAGACCTGCCCCTAACCCTCCAGTTAGGGAGAGATCTGGCGACCTTGTTGGCCAAGATAAGGGTTGACAAGCAGTAGAAATTCTTTCCGTGTGCGAGCGGGCATTACATTGCTGAAACGTAAGCCCAGGATAGATTGCCATTACCTGCAACAAAATGGGTCTAGAATGCCGTCGACATACCAGTAGGCTGAAGGATGCCGCGGCTGACAACCAAAGGGGTCCTACTGTGAAATGAAATGGTACCCCATACCATTAATCCTGGTTGTCAGATCGTATGGTGGGCAACAGTGAGGTTGGTATCCCACCACTATTCAGGGCGTTTCGATACGTCTTCGCTGATCATAATTTGCTGATTATCGGGGCTCAGTTCTAAGCGGCACTCATCACCGAAGACAATTCCACTTTAGTAATGAGGCTGCAGGCGGAAGGCGTGTCTGAAGACGCCCCAGAGAGCGATGAGATACCAACCTGACTGTCGCCTGCAACAAAACGGGGCGCAGTATATCGTCGACATACCACTATGCTGCAAGGGTATCGCAGATGACAACGAAAGAGGTCGTGCTATGAAACGAAGTGTCAGGCCCTATAGCAGATGACATTCATGTTTGTATTCCACCGCTATCCAGGGCGTCTCCAGAAAAGACTTCCACCTGGAATCTTATTTACTGGATTGGAACTGTCTTCAGTGATGAGTCCTGCCTCGAACTGAGCACTGATAACCAACGAAGACGTAACGAGGCGCCCTAGACAGTGGTGTTATACCCACTTCACTGTTGGCCACCGTAATGCCTAAGAACCAGGAGCAATGGTATGGAGAACCATTTAATTTCATAGTAGGACCTCTTTGGTTGTCTTCCGCGGCATCCTTACAGCACAGCCGTACGTTGACGATATTCTGTGCCCCGTTTTGTTGCCGGTTATGGCAAGCCTTGCTGGGCTTACATTTCAAAAAGATGATACCCATTCACACACAGTAAGAGTTTACACTGTCTCTCTGCTAAACCCTGCCTTGGCTAGCAAGGTCGCCAGTCCACTCCCCAATTGAGAACGTGTGGAGCATTATGGGCAGGACCATCCAATCAGATTGGGATTTTGATGATGTAATAAGTCAGTTGGACAGAATTTGGCACAATATCTCTCAGGGGAACATTCAACAGCTCTACACTTAATGACATATGTCATGAGTGTACATCATAACCACCAATTCCCGTCCCATCAAGATGATTCCTTCGTGGTGCGTCGTTCCTTTCTTCTTTTTTAGAGATTGGATAATTAGGGTGTTTATCCCTACAAGGGTTAATTCAGCTATTAACGACCCATTGTGTGTTCCCGCTGCTCAGATTACAATTAGGCTTCATTACAGGCTCGAGTGATTTCCTCGGCATTTTGCCTCAGTGCTGCCTGAATGTCAGCCGAGACAAGCGTTATGTACATTCTGTGATTTTTTGAATTGTCTGTATTATGTAAAGTTTCTTCATTTGAAGCCGCATTTAAGTTGGATAATTGTTTTAGCCTACTTATTCTTCTGTCTCTGGAAGTCCTGGGAGGGCTCACTCTGTGATAAGTTACCAGGACAATATGTGTGCCGTAGTTGGTGAGTTTCTAAAGAATCTAAACTAGAGTATGGCCAAAACGTGGCTGAAGAAAGGAGAACTTCCACGCAAACTCAGTACTGTTGCTAACAGCTCTGAGGCAGAAAATAAAGTGATTTAACGTTACGAAATGGGGTGCTGCTGACTGCTCAGGGAGCAAGGGGCGGGGGAGAGTATCGGGAGAGGGGAGAGGGACTTGGACGGTAGACGAAAGGTGGCAGTTGGCAAGTTGCAGGCTTGGGCAGGCGACTAGCTATCCGGTCAATACAAAGATAAAATACTCAATCATTTCATCTGTGTTAGGTTTTGTGGAATATAGTGAGACATTCTAGCTCATGGAGCAATGTGGCTGCAGAAGAGGGTTGAAAACTGGATATTGCCAAGTGGACGTCAGTCAGTCACGTTAAAATAGATACAAGTTATTTTGCAGAACTATTTCCATTTGTGTGCTTCTTTCGTAGTCAGTTCTTTTGATTCCCTTGCATTTATATGTATTACAGTGGTCAAGCTTGCCGCACGGGATTAGCCGAACGGTCTTAGGCGCTGCAGTCATGGACTGTGCGGCTGGTCCCGGCGGAGGTTCGAGTCCTCCCTCGGGCATGGGTGTGTGTGTTTGTACTTAGGATAATTTAGGCTAACTAGTGTATAAGCTTAGGGACTGATGATCTTAGAAGTTAAGTCCCATAAGATTTCACACACATTTGAACATTTCTTTTTGGTCAAGCTTGTCTCGCAATACTTGCCCTGTGTTTCTCAGAATACCCGCATAATTTCTAAACTGGTGAGAATCCTAAGAAATTAGTAGGTGCATATATCCTGATATATGCTCAGATAAATATGCAGTATTCTATCAGTATGGTGAAGAGCGACAATGTACTTCTGCTTAACAGACTCTTAGCACCACAATGGTGTCCGCCCGACGGTTCAAAATATCTATCGACTACAGCGCCTTCAGGGAGTCTGGTTATTTGATTTTGACACTGCTTCTTGAATTGTAGACTACTATCAAGAGCCACCAGGAGGTATTTAGGGGTAGAACTATGAATTCCAGCAGTTCTCGGCCATGAATCGCTTCATCTGTCGTTGGTATGTCTGTTGCGGAGGTGACAAGTACCTGCTGTGATTGGATATGATTTCAAGCTGCTGACTTCGTATACTCTGCCAGGTCATCAAGAGCATCTGAAAGTTGTCACTAGACGTCTTCAATGACCTTGGCTCCGTCAAGATGGCCAGATCATACGCATAAATAAAAGAGCTGCAAGTCTTGTTACCTGTTCAGTACACTTAAACATGGTATGCTGTAACGTGAGTTTTATGTAATCGTGCGGTTAGCTAATTTGGACTATGTGTCATTGTCAAGCACTTGTAAATGACAATGAAAAGTAGTCGAAATTAGCTAATCGCACGATTAAATAAAAATTCACGTTACAGCCCACCTCGGACCAAGTTTACATTTATTAAGGCTCTGGAGGCTGTGTATGTCCACAAATACAAAATCTCTTAGTGATTAAAATTCTTCTAAAAAATAAGAACAATAATAAACTAAAACCGACGTTTCGGCCGAATTGCTACGGCTTTCTTCAGGGCACAACTGGTTTTGCATGGAGATAGGTGCTTCTACTTATTACAGATTATCGATGTATGACGTCACTGTTGTAAAATGAAATGAGAGGTTCCACCAAGGATGTAGTCAACAATCTTAAGACTGCTGGTGTTTACGAATTACGGTGTGAGTGCGGAGCTGCCTACATAGGAGAAACAGGGAGACGTGTCAGCTTAAGAGTAGCAGAACACGAACGCTATGTACGATTACAACAACATAATAAATCGGCGGTAGCGGAACACCACCGTGACTGTGGACAACCTATTAGGTTCCAGAAAGACCGAGTGCTGGAGAAGGAATCGTGGATGTGAGAACGCGAAATACGGGAGGCGGTCGAAATTATTAAGCAGCCTGACAACATCAACAGACTGGCTGCCGGCTGCCGGCCATCCCAGTCCAACGGGCCGTGAACGGTCGCGGGGCAGAAGCTAAACGGGATACGGACGTATCTGTACAATCAGCTGTAGAGCAACTGTCAGCCCACATCCGCGCACACCAGGAGGAAAGCTTGCCGACTGGTGGACAGCTACCAATCGTTGACGACATTGACATCCACGAATAGCCTATTTCTTTCCATCTTCCCTTACGTCTTGACTATCCAATCATATTAGAAGTCCAATTAAAAGTTTTACAACAGTGACGTCAGACATCGATAACCTGTAATAAATAGAAGCGCCTATCCCCATGCAAAACCAGTCGTGCCCTGAGGAAGGCCGTTGCAATTCGGCCGAAACGTCGGTTTTAGTTCATTATTGTTGTTAGTTTTTAGCAATGACGCGGCATAATACCCAGAAGAATTTTAATCACTATGACACCGGCCGCGGAAGCCTACGTTCTTATAACAAAATCTCTTGTTACGTAGTTGGTCGCCGGCATACAAGTTAAATAGTGCGGAAGCGAGATCGCTACCTTTTTATTCCGCCAACATGTTCTGATATTTTCAAACCTAACAAAGGATCTTCTGTTGCTAAGCAGCTTTGCTGCGATCTTCATAAAACCTTAATTTTCTGTAGTATTGTAGAACTGCAGTGTCATTACCGCTGCGATGTCGACGTATGTGCACTGAAACGATTTTTGACGCTGCGAGCTGGCTGTGAGTGCTCTGCACCTGTTATTCGCTCGTGTGGCCGGTATTACACTATCAAATTTCTTTGTCAAAGATTTGATCAAAGATGTGATCAAATACTCAGTCAAATATATTTGACAAAGATCTTTGACGTAGTGCTATTAGGGATATTACACTGTCATAATATTTTTCGTCAAAGTTCAAGACGGCTTACAACAACAGCTTATTAACCGCAGCAGTTGCATGTACCACAATTGTACTGTGTACACATGCGGAAGAGAAGTGGGAAAAAAAAAGGAAACATACCTGGGTGAAGCCGTGGGTTTTAAGACGACACGAAAAAAGCATTCAACAAAATTTGTTACGTGAGCTTGTAGTGGAGGACGTCAAGTCATACATCAATTACTTAAGAATGGATGAGCATACATTTCTGTATGTGCTCAGTGAAATGTATCCTCATACTACAAAGCACAAAATTCACTTAAGAACTGCTACATCTGCAGAAGACAGTCTCACTGTAACACTCCGATTCCTTGCTACAGGAAAGGGTTAGGTTAGGTTACGTTGTATTCACGGTGCCTCACGGTGTAAAGCGCCTCATCAGCTTCATACATCTCTATTAATTTTGCAGTTGTTGGCACACACCAATTGTATTGATTGGCGACTCCATGGAGTGTTCTGTGCACCACGACCAGATAATGAATATGATTGAAGGAGAAACAGCATTGGTCGTATTTTTTTGTTTTATTATCCGCAAAATCGATTTTCGGTCAAAACAAAAAAAACACGACCAATGCTGTTTCTCCTTCCAATTATACACAGCAATTGTATTTACCGGTAATGTTTCTAAAAACACTACAGACGACAGAACGCTGCAGCGATGCTAGCGCTCCATGTGGTAACACGTCACATTGCAGCGAACAGAAGGCAAGCGACTTGTTTGATCAAATCTACAGCGAGGACCTAGATTTGATCAAATATTGGACGACATTTGACAAGGTTCCCTATTACACCATCAAATATCTTTGACAAAGATTTTTGACAAACATATTTGACAAAGAAATTTGATAGTGTAATACCGGCCTATCCATCGCGTCTAAAGCGACCTGACAACGTAGCCGCTAACCGATGTGGACTCTGACCCTCCTCTGCCTGCAGATGAGGAATTAGGGAAACTGAGCGAGCGGCTGCGCCCCACCTCCGTCAGCATCCTGCGGCCGGCCGGAGGCGCCAAACTGAGCTGATGGCCGGCGGTGCCGGAACGCGAAGCGGCGCTCCTGGCGTGCCGACGGAGCGGCCCGCGGAATGCGAACGGGGCGCCCCTGGCGGCGGCGCGCCGAACCGGATCAGACGGGCCGACGCGACGGTCGCGGCCGCGCCGGGTTGGGTAGGGAGGGGCACGGCATGGCGGGGCGAGCCGCGGAGACGCGACGCCCGAATTGCTGCGCGTCCGCAGCGCGCGTTCCGCGAATACTTGTAGCGACTCCCCGGTGCAAGTCGGCGCTGCAGTGAAGACGCATTCTTCCGCCCAGCGCGCTTCTGGAGGCGGCTGCGGACAAAGTTTCCGATTGGCTCGCACGGACATTCAGTGGTTACAACAGTTGGCGCAATAGTGGGCACAATTACATCGTGTGCCTAGCATCGCGTAACAGGGCACCACGTAGCAAAAGTAAGGGTAGTAACCACACCTGGTATAAGGTTAATCCCCAGGAGACATCACGCTAATTGCGTGTTGTTTTTTATCTTTTGCTGTTATTTTATACCGCACGCCCCTTATGAGCAGGGAATGGGCCGTCGGTGGTACAACATCCCGTTCTCCAGCCAAGAGCATTCATAAAGGTACAACAAAGATGGTAGAAAAAAATATCAAGGAGAGACAACTAAAAATATACACCATTTAAAAAACACAACTGCGATGATGTGAAATTCTCCCATGAAAAAGCACTGGAGGACTGCACTTTCTCTTAAGACCTAGTGGACCTGCAGTGGGTGAGAAGCATTATGGGAGGAGAGGATATGTTTCAGAGAGGTTGAGAGGTGTTGATAACGAGATTGGGGTCTCGTACGCGGGGAAACTATGGAGCTTATAGGTAAGAGGTGAAGTGGATAGTAGGAATACAGCCGGTGGGACGAATAGAGGTGAAAAGGAATAATGGTCTGTGGGGAAGGTGGTGGTGCTAAAGGAAAGGGATAATGGATGGATGGAAAGGAAAAAGGAGAGAGGAATTCTGATGTAACTGTCAATGTCAATGAAATTCACCAGCAGCTGTGTAACTTAAGATGTTATTTTATTTTGAAGGCTACCAGTTTCAGCATTTCATTATGCCATCTTCAGGCCCCATATGCACCTCTCCAAACGAATGAAAATGTGATATGGGGCCATAAATCACTGGATGTCATGAATTCAATCTTTACGCTAGTGCTTCATTCGAAGACTTGATGGCAACTCAATTCTGATGACGTTGGAGTTGGGTAGGTAGGGAAGGGTTAAAGTTGGTACGTGGGATACATAGCAAGGCAGATCTCATTGTATGGGAGAGGGAGTTGATTGAAATTGCGTTGAGATAGGATGTGGAGCGTGTATAGCTTTAGGGATAGAGGGATGTGTTTGCGAAGGCTCGGCAGCATACCAGGGTTAGTGAGCACAGGCGAGACAAAGGGGTCATTGGAATCTTGTTTGTGGACAGTATAGGTGATACGTAAGTTTTCGATGTGAGTGAAGACGGCAGGGAAGTTGAATAAATGGTTTAGGATCCATCTGGGGCATGGAAAACGGATGAGGAAAGCGAGACAGAGCACTTGGCGTTCGAGGATCTGGAGGGAATTACGGAACTTAGCTGGGACGGATATCAACGAAACATTCGAACAGCGGAGGATGCGTCGGATCAGGGTTTTGTAGGTGAGGGATGTGATAACCAACTTCACAAAGTTAGTGGTTTTGTAACTGTGTGTAACGCCGCCTCTAGCTTAAATAGTAGCCTCTACTCGGCGAGAAAGACAGTAGATAAGTTTCTCTAGACATTTCGCAGCCAACTGAAGGGACGCTTTGATGATTAAATAGCCCAGATCCAACAAATTACGTGGATGTTCATTGATATGAGAGGTGTTCAATAAACAATGTAACACGTTTCTTCTCGGACACTTCTGGATTAAAAAATGCAGAATTTGTTGTGGGACTTCGTGGAATATTCCAGCTTCAGCCCCTATAGTTTTATGAAGCTTCGATAGGCAGCGGCTCTATGCGTGCTCTTAAAACTGGAATCTGCAACGGAGGTGTGTTCCTAGCAGATAGATGTCAGTACTGGCAGTGAACAAAATCACAGTGAGTCGTTGGCGTCTGCTACCGTCGTTAAAAGATTCGCACAAACCTGCCCGATCTCTCGACTCCTGCAATGTTGAAACGTGCGGACACTCTCATTCGAGGTGATCGATGGATGAAAGCAAAAACCTCGCTGAACAACAGGCTGTCTCTGTTGGTAGCAGTGACAAATTCGTCCGGCGGTTGAGGTAATCAAGGGTGGTGCCTGCTGGGTACTTCGCTACCTGACAAAAGACCAAAAGAACAACGAAGGCCCATCTGTATGGAATTGTTTGCGCGTTACGAGCCTCTGCACCAGAGTGGGACTCATAAAACTTCAATGTAATGTTCTTCCTCCCGGATCTCGCAACATCCGACTTCCATCTGTTTGATCCAATGAAGGATGATGGGAAGGTTACTGATGCAGCAAGACGTTGGCCCCGACGCTGACCAGTGGAGTGGTACCATGCGGACATACAAGCCCTACCAGGAAGATGGCGTAAGGCGGTCGCATTGAACGGAGATTATGTTGAAAAATAGGATTTCGTAACCAAAAGAGTGGAGAATGACACGGTGTGTTGAATCCTGAATAAAACAAACGTGCTTTCAGAAAGAAAGTGTCTTGCGTTACTTATTAAACACCCCTCGAACAATTCACAGGCTGTTCAGAATAATTGCGCACATTTTCTATGTGATTTATAGCGTGTGACTTAGTGTGTTAGCCGAGGTACGATAAAATCCCCTCGCGTTCGCCAACGGGGATCACACTCGTGAAACCGTGTGAACATGGCTGTTGTGATCTTGAAAGACGGAAGTGTGCGCAGCATATCTAAGGAGCTTGTATTAAAGAAAGAATATGACATAAAAATTCTGGTTCATGTTCACGTTAATGCAAGTGAGTGGGTCCGTCATGATAAAAAAATATTCCGTATCTCTGGTGACAGCTAGTAACTCCATGAGCGTATGGATTAACCGCCTCGACCGCTGCGGTCGCAGGTTCTAATCCTGCCTCGGGCATGGATGTGTGTGATGTCCTTAGGTTAGTTAGGTTTAAGTAGTTCTAAGCTCTAGGGGACTGATGACCTTAGAAGTTAAGTCCCATAGTGCTCAGAGCCATTTGAACCATTAACCGTCTCGGGCCATCTGCAAAAATGGCGCTTTGTATCTTTTCGAAAAAGGAAAATCATGATTTTTCGGACCTTACTGTACGGTTCCAGTCACCGGCCGTACCGTTTCTTTGTTAGTTGGTCTCATTAAAGACATACAGCTTCATGAGCAACTGAAGGCTACAGACTTTTTACGAGGTACGTTTTTCCATGCAGTTCCCCTCGCAATGATTGCTTGAAATCTTGTTTAAAAGCATCTTGAAAGGTGGCTACGCTGAGTCACAGCGCCAGACATTGCGCAAAAGATTATTATTCCGCCGCCTCCACTGGCAGTAGTAGTTCAGAGGATGTCGAGAGCAGTCGTTGTTCTATTGGGCGAGAGAGTAGACGATCTGAGTATTGACTGAAATGTTCTACTGTTCGGTTTGATGTAATGTATAGATGGAAGAAGATGCAATTGTCAGAATATATTTGAGGAAGGAGATGGGCTTTTGATTTATGATGCTGGTGTAATCGAATATTTTCGTCAATACATAATGTGGTAAAAAGGTATTACAATTTTCTTTAATAACAATCCCTCTTGCTCACAGGTACAGTCAACATAGCATCTGGCTCGTGTTCATTTATTAGACTTGTATTTCTGGTTTCTATGTGCAATTATAGTATTCCTGGTTTTTCAATTAGTTCATTGTAAATGGTGTATAAAATATTTTGTCGTATTGAAAAAGAACAGAACAGTTACACTTGTGCTTTGTTGTTTCGTAGCTTTTATAGTTGCAGGGGACTTAATTAATCAATTGTGTTAATGGAAATTCCTTGTCATTCTTTATTTTTATTTTATGCAGTCAGATTGCGTGCTAATAATAGTCAGGGCCAACCGGTTACGAGACTTCGTAACCGGTCACACAGCTAGTAAAATTATTGCATTTATTCATTAATATTAGTCTTTTCTTTTTATTAAGCCCCCATGCAATCTGCATTCACTGGCAGAAGCAATTCTTGTCGCATTTGGAAGTGATTATCATTGAAAAAGCGTAACACTCATCTCCGGGCACTTTCGGTTAGGATGTTCTTACGATCACTATTCTTTCATCGTATTACATGGTTGCGGCTGGTGCACTATTCCTTGTACACAAGCTGTACAATTCGTACTGATCACTATGAAAAGGAATGTGTGGATTCATTGTGTGACTATGGAGAGGTCTAAACATGATAGCTCATTCTGCCATCTTTCATACCTCCACATCGACCAACGTTACTCAGGTGCTTACATATGTGGCGGCTCCTTTTATGAAACTGAAGTTTTGAATTTTTGTTTTATACGTAATTCAAGATTACATAAAATCCTGAGTGCTCCTGCCACGCCTAAGAGTAAGTTCGTTTTATAATTTTGTTCGTGTGACGCTTCACAATAAGGGGCGTAGAATAAAAATCCCTGGATAATTCAAGTAACCAGTATATCAATCGTAAGAGGAACACATGATTTGGCATTGGACTGTATTAAAATTGTTCCACCGCTCCGAGGGCAACTAACAAGCCATTGAACAGGCAATGTTAAAACAAAGAGTAAATGTTTTGACTTTAGACAGCGATTTAACAACAGCTCACCATGCAAAGCTATTGAAAATAAGCAACCAATGATTCATATACATTCATTCTGTAAATTAAGCCATTGTTCACTAAATTAAAAGCATAACAAATTCTCCCAATACACAGGATAATTAAGCTCTTGCTACTTGAGAGAGCCTCCGTGGAAAACGACTGACGTTTGGACAATGAAACTACGTGGGAACATTTGTAAAGACACGTGGAAGAGAAATGATGAATAAATCACTGAAAGAAACACATTTTGATTTGAGCATGTGAGGGCAACATCTGTTAATAGCGTGCCACGATTACGTTCCAGGTTACAAACGTTGCTCTATGTGACGGTCATCTCGACGACCTCACGTGGACGTGTCGCTATGGTGTGTAATTTTAACTCTATTAGTGCTACGGATGTTGTACTTTTACGTTTTATTAATTTGACAACCCATCTGAGAGCATTCTGTTTTATAAATGACAAACCATGTGGAGTTTTTTAGTGTATTAACACTTTGTTCTCAAAATATCGCTGACACACATACGTGAACATAAACGCAAAGTGTAAAGCCACTGTGAAATGACAGCACGATTTTATCGAAACTAGTAATTGGAATAAAGGTGTTAAAATCAAGCGGTCTTGGCCTTCACAAAAAAAAGTCGGTCAGTCGAGAATCATCACTATACAACTACTATTACGGTCTCGTATTTGTCTCGTTTTTTTTTAAATTCCAGTGCGGGTTGTGAACGCCGTACCTCCACCACTTTGAGATCAGCTTCCACAGTAGGCTACTAATTCCTTGAAACGCGAAGCCGGGTAGCGGCTCGGACGATCTTTGCAGTGAACACGTAACAAATGTTTTCAAAATTATTAATAAAAGGATTATTCCTACTTTCGGACTTTCTCCTATTACTGAGCAACAGTTTGAGAACCATTATCAGAGAGAGTACATTTGGACCCGCCAGGGTAGCCGAGAGCTCCAAGCCGCGGCGCAGCTGTGTGACTGGGATTTCCTACTGCGAGCTTGCCCTCTACATCTTACCGTTGTTGAACAAGATTATTTGCCGGCACGGTAGCTCAGCGTGTTCGGTCAGAGAGCCGGTTGGCCTCTGTAATAAAAAAAACAGAGAGGAAAGATCAACCACTGAACTTGAACAGGATGTCTTGCGACGTCCGCAACGACCAAACACAACGATCAATAACGAACAAAAAAAAGAAAAAAAGAAAAAAGAGCGCTAACGCTCTGCTTCCTGGACTCGGGTAGGCGCGCCTGTCCCGGATCGAATCCGCCCGGCGGATTAACGACGAGGGCCGGTTTGCCGGCCAGCGTGGATGTCGTTTTTAGGTGGTTTTCCACATCCCGCTAGGTGAATACCAGGCTGGTCCCCACGTTCCGCCTCAGTTACATGCGTCGCAGACATTTGAAACATGTTTGCACTATTTCCCGATTTACACTAGATGCAGACAGCTGGGGTACATTGTTTCCATCCCTGGGGGTACAGGGTGGCGGCAGGAAGGGCATCTGACCACCCCTAAAACTAACCTTGCCAAATCCGTTGTAGCCACGCCGACCCTGCGATCGTTGCGGGACTATGGCGTAAGCGAAGGCATGACAGAAGAAAGAAATCAGACGGTTTACATTTCAAAATAATATTTTTACGGGAATTAAAAATTCTTGTAATACGACTTTTACACATGCAACCACTGGCACAAACACACCACTTTACTGCCATATTGTTGAGGATGTGGACAAAAATATGGGAACAACAGACATAACACACTGCCATGGCTAATACGGTGTAGGAAAACCGTTGGCATTCAAGAGAGCTCCCAGTCGTCTCAGAATTGATAAATAAAGGACCTGTTTGGTTTTCATGAGAATCTTGTACTATTATTCTTCCTACAAAATAGTGGCAAGTTCATTTAACAATGACGGAGAGGGATAATGATAAAGCATGCTTTACTCCAAAGTAGACTACAGCAGCACAGTTATATTCACATCTGGTACTGCGGTGGGCAGGTGATACGCGACAGTTTAGCCTTGAGCTCACAGAACCAGTTCCCGACGACGTCAGCTGTGTGATCGGGGGCCCTGTCGTCTCAGAACACAGCATCACCACTGGGGAACAAACCTCGTACCATGGGATGGACCTGACTTGCTAAAATCGTCAGTAACCATTAGCACTGATATGACCTTGCAGAATAATCATGGACCACTTAGAATACCACGACATGGCTGCCCAAATCATCACCGTACCGCCACCATGAGATGTGAACTTTGCCAGTAGTTGGAAACGGAGTGAAGTAAGACTCTTTCTTCCAGATGAAATATTTTTCATTACTCCATAGTGCAGGTTGTAACGAATATGCAAGAAATTTGCAGAAGCAGCGGATAAGTCCAACCTGCATAACAGTCTGTGTGTGATGTAGGAGTGTCAGTTTCACTGTCATTTAAGCCCACAACAGATCGTCATATGGAAAACTTAAAAATAACATTTGGATAAGCTATCTGACTACGTATTTGAATATTAAAAACTACGGGAACAAATGTACCTGTGACAATGAATACCTAAGCAATCTGACTGCGTGTTTGAAAAATAATTTTCAGGTGATACAGAATCAGACTTGTGCATCCGAATTTACTGGACTAGAGTACATGACATGTTGTGGTGTGTCAGTGTCTCTGTGTTGGCACTAAATTTTCCGCTCAACTCTTTAGACGGCTTCCTTTTTCCATGTGGTTTACAGCAACGCGAAACAGGAGCGGCTAAAGCTCATTGTTACTAAGAAAGAATTTAATAAAAAGGAATTTGCTTGGGCCCTGTTAACTGGCTCAAATGGCTCTGAGCACTATGCGACTTAACTTCTGAGGTCTTCATTCGCCTAGAACTTAGAACTAATTAAACCTAACTAACCTAAGGACATCACACACATCCATTCCCGAGGCAGGATTCGAACCTGCGACGGTAGCGGTCGCTCGGCTCCAGACTGTAGCGCCTAGAACCGCACGGCCACTCCAGTGGGCCCCTGTTAACTACTAAATAACTTTTGAGAAGAAATTTCATTAATTAAGTCTATTTAAAACTTCACAGTCATAATGAACAATTATTAATAATGACAATGACAAATGACGTATATGTCAATAATGGCTGAGTGCCATATTAACAAACCATAACAATTTAAAGATTCCATTAATATTTAGTAACCACAGCATATTATTTAGATGTGGAGAGTAATTATTATTATTTGGAGGATAAGTAGGCTTCTGTCACTGACAACTGAAACATGGAATTATTGCAAACTCGGACTAACAATCACGAACCTAAACCTGCAGTTGCTTTAGCGCTATGTTTGCGAATTTTATCTTGAATTCCTTCTTCAAGTGTTGTTGAGCCATCTAAACCTCTCCTGGCTATATAAATTAAATCAGGCCTTGAGTGTGCTTAGATCCTGCCAACACCGACGTGAGGGCAGCGTGACACGTCTTCTGTCTCCAGCTCTCGACCGACACTACTACTTCCACTCTCACAGCAGAGTTGCCGTTGCATAATATGCAAAGTCGCTAGCCGCAGTTAAAAAATCCGCTAGATACGTAAAATAACGGTCACTAAAAATCCGCTGGATGTCGCTAAGCTAAACTTTCTTAAGGGCAAAGATATGTCGGTGGGGGGGGGGGGGGGGGGAGGGGGGGGGGGAATTATTATATTTATTTTCAGCTCTTGGGTATTGCCAGACAATAATGTAATACAACGCCTACTACGTATTTTTAATGGTCCTATTTTGCTTTTATTCCAGCGGTATTTTGGAAACTTGGTATGAAACACTACAAATCACATTAATTTATTGATAAATGGTACTGAAAGTTTATTATTTTCAACAACAAAATTAGTCTAACGTATGCACAGTTTGAAAAATCTTAAAAAGATTAAATTTGTAAACGAAGCCATTAAATGTTCGACTCAGTTGAAATTATTCGTGTCTCAAGCTTCCGATCTGAAAAGACAAAATGAAAAGTATGCTTATATCTATTAAAATTCTGTAGTTGTGACTATGTACATAAGATTATTAATAAAATAAAATACATACACTGTGACATTTTAAACGTGTTACACTGAAAGCCCAAATACTGTAGCTACTCATAACTCCAACTTTTATTATGAGACAAACCCTGAAATCGCGGAAAAAATCAGCTGTTTCACATAAAATGACCAAGGCCACTCAAAAAATATATGGAATAGCTAAT
This sequence comes from Schistocerca serialis cubense, assembly GCF_023864345.2. Taxonomy (NCBI): domain Eukaryota; kingdom Metazoa; phylum Arthropoda; class Insecta; order Orthoptera; family Acrididae; genus Schistocerca; species Schistocerca serialis. Next base: position 180,300,383 of record NC_064645.1, read on the forward strand.
TTTTTGCGAATTCACGGCTGGTCCCATAGCAGAAGTTGTTCGCAATGATGAGTAACTTCGATTCGACTTTTGATGCAACATGTCACGACGTATATATTACGCTGCACTTTCATGAAAGAAAATATAATTATTCACAGTAAATGATGACAGCCAAAACACCGTGAAGAACGTTTCGTCAGGGTATCCCATTTCCTTTACAACATTAGTTAATGACGTGTCTTTTGATTGTTTCAAAGTTTCTTCCTCACTCAACAGTGTCATTTTTCTAAAGCTTTGTAATTGGCTGGAAGTCTTTTTTGGACTCCTTTTCCTAACTTTACGTTAAAATCAATACACCGTTTTTTTATTCATACAATACTAACATCATGATTTGCTGGAAGCTTCTGAACATGTGACTCAAAAATATATCCCAGGTAGGGGACGGGATTAAGGTGACCTCTTATTTTGAGATCTGTGTAGTTTTGGTCGGTTGTTGCTGCCGTCGGCAACAGAATTCTTTGGGAGACTGAACGTAGCAAAGCCATCAAACAACTTACCAGTTTCACGGGGTTTGCTTTCTCACTCTCAAATATTTTGATTGTCTGTTGCACCTCACTAAGAATAATTTTCAAAAAGTACGTATAGAGTCGATTCTGTTCATCTGAGTACATATTACAAAGCATCTCCGCTGTGTAACATCGATCTTTAGTAGGCTTAAAATGCAATTTTAATTCATCCCAATGGGATAAAATTCTTACTATAGCCGGTTCGATAGATAGCCATCGTGTGTCACACGCTTTCGGCATTTTTAACGGTGCATCACCGCAATTAATTAGATGAAAAATATTTTTATACTCAATTTGGCGCTTTAACGAGTGTGAGGACCAGGTGTAGGTGTCACGGACCAGAAACTCAATGTTTCGTGGCAAAGTGATTTCTGATGCGTGCGTTACTGCCAACTGTAATGAGTGACATACACAAGGTATGAAAATGAGATGTGGAAGATTGTGTTGCGTTTTCAGAATTGTATACAAGCTGTGACTGGAACCAGTCATAACAGCTGCGTTATCGGTTCCTATTGCAATAAATTTTTTTAGTTTGAGGCCCTCAGCTTTTAAACACTGTAAAAGTGGCGATACCATTCCAACGGCATCAAAACTCTCCAGGGGCTGCAAAGCTAAAAACGCAGACGCTACTTTTTTTTATTTAAACTGAAATATCTTACGACGATCCCGATATATTTCCTGATGCTGACATCTGTTGATTCATCTAATAATAAACTATATTTTTGGTCACCTATGTCACTTAAAAGTTCGTTTTTGAAATGAGGTGCTAGAATATAATTTATTAGCTCCGTACATTTGGTTCTATGTAATTTCATGTTGTTTGTTGATTTCGAATCCTTAAAGCATTTTTTACACACGTCAGTCAAATGATCTATGTTGGAAATTAAGCTATGTTCAGCAATGTAGAACGCTAACGTACACTCAGGTCTTGCACATGAATTACATGTTTGAACTGGTACTGCAGAAAATTTCAGTTGCTTATTTTGAGAAATTAGTTCATATTTTGCTCTATGTTTTTTCGTTTCCAAATGCATTTTCAAATCGTTAATTTTTGCATACATTTCGGACTGACAATAGCTACAATAGGCTTTAGTTGAGTTACCTGGCACAGGCTTCAACAAATGTTTGAACTCCATGCCGTTTTCCCACTCTTTTCTATAACTCTGGTTGTAGACCTTTCTTTTAGGCGGCGGTTCCATGATTTTTTTTTTTATAACTGCGTTAATTCCACACAACTACTATCGTTACACAATCAAAACCGACAATTTGTAAACAACTGCAAGAACTAACGACACCGGAACACATCGATATAACTAAAATGAATATGACATTCCAGACAGTCCAGTTCCTATACAGTATTCTTGTTCTCACTCACTGTTGAGTCACGAAGCTCCTACAGTTTTTCTGCAGGTTCGCTACTGCAGTGCCGCCAAGCGGCTGTTCTGTATAAAGGCTGCGAAACGATTGTGTGTTTTGTTAATGAAGTGTAAAAGCACATTCAAAATAAAAATGCGGTCGTATTTCGGACTTATTATGGCACTATAAATTGCAGCAGCTTTCAAAACTATCATTTTTACGATTTCCAAAGAATGCTGTGAGGAATGTGAATAATTATTATAGGTATTTTAAAAAATGTCCATTTCGACGTATTTACGCTTTTAGGCTTGCGAGAAAATATCTACATTTTCTATTCATTCGTTTGGAATCAGAACTTTGACACTTAAGAAGACTGGCAAAAATCTCTTTATCATCATTTCATGATGTTACTACTGTGTAAATGGCTGACGTTCCTCGGATACAAATAAGCTTTTAAGTTGACAACTTTTCCAATCTCTACCTATTAATATACTAGTATTTGGTTTCATACATCAGTTTCATTAAAAATGAAAAGTAAACACAGCTGTGCATTTTTGTACTAGATTAAGGAAATATGTGGATCTTGTTGTACATAATTAAGATAGCCGTGTATAAGTTTCGAAGAAAATTGTTAAAATTAGCAGGTCGTAAGAAAGTACATGATAGCAAGCAAGCGTTTTGAATCGCAATTGACAAATTATGCGAGTATAAACGAAGGGTTAATTAACGTATCTAGCAGATACTGGTGGTGTAAAAGTATTTAGCGGTACAATATGCATGCGTTGAGTTTTTCTCCATAGAGTAATCTTTTATTTTCCCTCCCCACAAGCTGAAGTAGGGAAGTAAAGGAATGTTGATATTTATTAGGAAGAGAAAGTTAGCAGAACACTGAGGATGTAGCGGTGGTACATAGCCGAAAGTGACTGAGTTTTAAGAACGACTCACATGCAAAAAAAAAAAGGTAACTTAGTCTTGACTGCCTAAAAAGTCTCTGGAAGTCGCTAAAATTTTTTTCCGCTAAAGCCACAATTTTGCCCGCTAAAAGTTCATAAAATGCGCTAGTTCTAGCGACTTTGTCGCGCTAACATTGTTACTATCGATATCTGAGTGCTTACACAATGCACAGAATAACGTTGACTATATTGATTTATGTAATGGAGAGTTCTGACACATTTCTTACAAGGATTTATGGCTTCCACAAAACGTTTTACAGTTACGGGTATTTGCATCACTGTTGAGTGACTTGGAATTCTAGCGCGCCCTGCAGTTCCCTGTTTATGAACGTCCCTTCATGTTTTCCTCGCGCTGGCAGTGCGACATTCATTTCTACAGGGACATTTCAGCTGTCGTCCTCTTATTTTTTGCACGGTCTACAACGAGCGTCCGTCGTGATCACTCAGAGCGCGCTTTCGACTGCTTTGTGACTCAGTGGAAGATGTTTTCCGCTTATCTCGCATGTGGTCTGATTCTTTGATGCAGGACATCTTGAAACACCAAACACTTCGGATCCCTTGCTTTCGGAAGAGCTTACCGTACGGACACAATTTTCTCACGGTAGAATTCACTAAACTCTTAGATAAGGCACTCACAGCTACACAGAACACTGTTCTGCCCACGAGTGACACAGTTTAGGGAACGTATTGCAGAGATGCCGTTAGTGGTCAAATACAACAGTGCAACCTGTAGGCTTGGCTTAGCAACTTCATCTATCTTCAGGCATCCAATGTGCGCGGTGTTTCTATTCGACCCTTGCATGTCAGTGATGGAGGGTCCGTGATTGATTGATATCAGTTGTAAGCTATCTGTAGCGCACCAAGGAGGAACCTTTAAGTGGGTGCCTAATAATTTTACCGGTGAGGTTACAATGTGTCAGTGGCACAAGGTGTATGTGAAACGTCAGGGAACAAGGTAAGATGGAAACTAATGCTGTGGATATGAATACGAGGTGCGTTCAAAAAAGAAATCGAACTTTTTACTATACTGAGGTGACAAAAAATTCAAGGAATGGCAATATGCAGACGCCAGGTGCATCGCGTACGCAAGGTATGAAAGGGCAGTACACTGGTGAAGCAGTCCTTTGTACTCAGGTGATTCATGTGAAAAGGATCCTGACGTGTTTATGACCAGACGACGGGAATCAAATGACTTTGAATGCGGAATGAAAGTTGGAGTTAAACGCATGGGATGTTCTATTTCGGAAAACGTTGGGGAATTCAGTATTTCGAGATCCACAGTGTCAAGATTGTGCCGAGAATACCAAACTTCCTGCAGTACTTCTCACCACGGCCAACGCAGTGGCCGAGGGCCTTCGCTTAACGACCGCAAGCAGTCGTGTTTGCGTAGAGTTGTAAGTGCCAACAGACAAGCAACACTGCGTGAAATAACCGGAGAAATCAACGTGGGACGTACGAAGAACGTATCCTATAGGATAGCGTGGCGAAATTTGGGGTTAAGGAACTACGAGACCAGAAATAGACGCGAGCGCATTCACTAACAGGACGACCTCGCCTGCAGCGCCTCTCCACGAGTCGTGGCCATATCAGTTGGACCCCAGACGACTGGAAAACAATGACATGGTGAGATGAGTCCCGATTTCAGTTGGTAAGAGCGAACATCTCGCGAAGCCATTGACCCAAGTTGTCAACAATATTCTGTGACAGGTGGTTGTGGCTCCATAATACTTTGGACTGTGTTTACGTGGAATGGACTGCATCCTCTTGTACAACTGAATCGGCCACTGACTGGCAATGGTTAATGCTGGGCTGCCATTCATGGACCTCATGTTCCCAAACTTGTCACCGGGCCCCAGCAGTTGGCGTTTGGTTTGAAGAACATTGTGGACAGTTCCAGCGAATGATTTGGTCACGCAGATCGCCCGACATGAACCTCGTCGAACATTTATGGGAGGTAATCGAGAGATCAGTTCGTGCACAAAGACCTTTGTCTCTAGCATGGTGAATACTTAGGCTATGCAAATATTTTATCCTTTGGAATCCTGTTATAATTTTATTTTAACAATAGCCTTTACCAGTGGGCGGCGAATACATTTGTGCATATATTCTGGCGAACGCTGAATTTAATCTGGCTGCTGTCTTAAGCCATGAAATGTGATGTTTCTGGTTTTTATATAAATTTTATTTGTGACAATAGCTCCTAGACTTCATCTAATGTTATTTACCAACATGCGATGTAACAAGGCCCACGCCTTCTGAAAAAGATATTTTTAGAAATATCTAAACCTAGGTTAAGAGCTAAATAAACCTTCGGTTTGCAACTGGTTGAGTGATTTTTTCAACCTCTTCAAATTTATACAGTTGCTGAATCGTAGCCATGTTTAAGATTTTGAAATATGGAATCAGTTTGAGATCCTCTGTCGAGAGCACTCATTACTTCGCGCGAATAAAGAGCTACTGCAGTTGAGTTTAACGATAGTTTCTGAACCCCCGCTGACTATATGTTAACTGTATGTTTTCTCTGAGGTCATTCGTAATTTTCGAACGCAGTATATATCTCAAAATCCTACTACAAATGGATGTCAGCGGCATGGAACTGTGATTCATAGGCTTCCTACTATTTTCTTTCATGAGTGTTATGTGTTCCGTGCAATTTCCCAGATTTTAGGTATGGACGTTTCGTTGAGCTAGCAGTTGTATATGGTTGCTAAGTATGGAACTACTGTATCAACATACTCTGAAAGAAACCTAATTGGTATATTATCTGGAGCGGAAAATGCTTTTTTAAGTAATTTAAGCTGCTTCGCTACATTGAAGATATCCGCTACTAAGTTATTCATGATGACAGCTACTGTTGATTCAAATTCAGGAATATGTACTTCATGTTCTGTGGTGAAGGACTTTTGGAAAACTATATTTAGTAAGTCAGCATGAGTTGCTCTTTCTTATGTGATATTGTAATTGCTGTCACGCGGTGAAGGAATTGTGAAGTGCCGATGATTTACTTTACTTATGACCAGAATCCCTTTGGATTTTCCGCCTTGTATCTTTCTGGAGTCTGTCGAAAGCACATCGCAAACGTGCTAAATTCGAACTTCAGTAAAGTATCCCTAATCTTGGGCATTTTCGGTCGTTTGATTTTTTTTTTTTTTTTTTTTTTTTTTTTCACACCACAGTGATCTGGCAGTCTCTAATCCCTGTATTAGTTGCTGATGCTCCCTCTTCGCTCAGAGTTATTTTTCGATTTCTTCACATTTTTCATGCAGCCATTTCGTCTTAGCTTCCATGATCTTCCTGTTTATTTCATTCCTCAGCTACTTGTATTTCTATGTTCCCCAATTTCCATGAACATTTTTGTACTTTCTTCTTTCATCGATCAACTGAAGTATTTCTTCTATTACCCATGGTTTCTTCGGACTTACCTTCTTTGAACTTGAGTTTTTCTCTCCATCTTCCGGGATTACCCCTTTTAGAGATGTTCATTCCTCTTCAACTGCACTGCCTACTGAGCTGTTCCTTATTGCGGTATCTATATCCATGGAGAACTGCAAGCGTATGTCGTCATTTCTTCGTACTTCCGTATCCCACTTCTTTGAGTATTGATTGTTCCTGACTAATCTCTTAAACTTTAACCTACTCTTCATCACTATTAGATTGTGATTTGAGTGTATACCTTCTCCTGAGGACGCCTTGCAATCCAGTATCTGACTTCGAAATCTCTGTCTGACCATGATGTAATTTAACTGAACTCTTCGCCTATCACTCGGCCTTTTCCAAGTACATACTCTTGTGATTCTTGAATAGAGTATTCGCTAAACTACTAAGTGAAGTTTATTACAGAACGCAATTAGTCTTTCTCTTTTGTCGTTGCTTGTCCCCAGCCCATGTTCTTCTGTAAACTTTATTTCTGCTCCTTCCCCAACAACTGCATTCCAGTCCACTATGACTATTAGATTTTCATCTCTCTTTACATACTGTACTACCCTTTTATCATCCTCATATAATTTATCTAGCTCTTCATCTTCAGCTTGCGATGTCAGCATATATTCTGAACTGTCGTTGTCGGTGTTGGTTTGCTGGTGATTCTGGTAAGAATAACCCATCACTGAACTGTTCACAGTAACACACAGTCTGCCCTGCCTTCCTGTTCATAACGATTCCTACTCCCGTTATACCATTTTCTGCTGCTATTGATATTACCCTACACTCATCTGACCAGAATCTTGTCTTCTTTCTATTTCACTTCACTCACCCCTATGACATCTACACTGAGCCTTTGCTTTACCGGTTTCATAATTTCAATCTCCCCTACCACGTTCAAGCTTTTTTCATTCCGCGTCCCGTCTCGTAGAACGTTATCCTTTGGTTGGTTATTCACTCTGTTTTTCATGGTCACTTCCCACTTGGCAGCCCTCTACCGGATATCCTAATGGGGGACTATTCTGGAATCTTTTGCTAATGGAGAGATCATCAAGGCCCTTTTTTAGCTGTAGACCATATGTCCTGTGGATACACGTTATGTGTCTTAAATGTTGTGGTTTCCATTGCGTTATGTATCCCCACACCGTTGATCATTGCTAATTCTTCCCACTTTAGGGGCAGTTTCACACACCAAGGACAAGAGAGTTCCCTGAATTTCTGTCCGCTCCTCCGCCGTCTTTGACAAGGCTGTTGGCAGAATGAGGGTGACTGCCTACGCCGGAAGTATTCCGCTACCTATACTGATTATTAATCAAAATTTAACATATGCCGGGTTTCGAACCCGGGACCAAGAATGATTCGATTACTCAACTAAGACACGATCCCCACACAACGTGTCTGCATCTATAACCCACACAATAATTTGTGTCTTATTAAAATAAAGACTGTTTACAATTAAGGAATCAAGCAAGGAGGAGAAGAAAGTGAGCTTGAATCACAGGATGAATATAATGTGAATTAATCTTTTCTGCTACCACTGTCTTAGTCTACTCGTAAAAGACACGCGGGAAGAATGATTGACGTTAAAATTCCTTAGTGGCCTTAACTTACAGACCTTTTCTGGTTGCGACCATTTCATAAGACTTTATGTTATATAGGACAATATGTGAACTCACCTCTTTTTCTACCACTATCTTCCTCTATTGGGAGTCGCGTGGGAGGAATGACTATCGTTAAAACCCCATTCTATCTCAAATGTCTAGAATATTTTCGTTGTGACCATTTCATAGGACGTATGTTGGACGAAATAACATGTAGCCCGACTCTTCTCCTGCAGTGTTAATAAAAAACCTCTCCGTCTGTAACACTCTCGCATCGACTAAATGATGATATGACGCCAGTCTTCGTTGGAACCTATCTCTCTCTTCAATCACATAGACGATTTTTTATTTAGAATCTTGTAGCTAGCTTAAGGCAAAAGTTGTAGATATTTACTCGTGTAAATAAACTAAATATTGTTTCCAATTATGTGTTATCCACTTGGTTAGCGTACATTCTGCAAACTGCATCTTTCTAAACCGTTACGATACATCATAGAAAGGAGTCCATAGAATGGGTAACTAACTGTTCCTAAAATAAGGTAGAAAGTACTTGGAAGTCAATTTCTACATAAGGTCGTGCGAGATGTGAGAAAAAGTTATGGACAGGAGAATCTCTGTTTACTGCGCTCATAAATCCGTTTATTCTCGAAACGGTTCCATTAATAGATAAACACTTGGGGCCGGCTGCTATCCTCATTCGCTGTATCGCCGCTCAAAGCCTTTTGAAAGCGCGGTGAGATATTTCATTGTGCCATCGTCGGTTACGACGTGCAGCTCTGAATAGACGATGTAGGGACCTATAACTTCGGTGCCCCTGGGCTCCCACAATGCACTGCGATAAGGAGATGGTGTGTGACGCGAAGGGATGGTAGTGCTCTGCTGTATAGACCTCTCCTGAAACATCCGCAACGCTAATATGTGTGGGGCAAGCCTTCAAAAGGTAGCCGGTCACATGAGATAAAATTACTGAACGATAACACAAACTTCTTTACAAAATTTTATTAGATAATATCGCAAAAAAGTACAGAAAAAAGATATCGATTATCTTCTTACTCGCTCAAAATCATCTGCGTTGCGCTCAATACAAATTTGGTGTCGTTCATGAAAAACTAGAAACGGCTGGCCTCAGTTTTATATGGAACAGATGACTCAGTTGGGTTCAAAAGTCAGCTGAGACGCGTTTAAACATGTTGAAACTAATATCGTGGGATTATTGTCTGTTATCTAAAACCTTTAACATTGTTACCACTTTAACACAAAAAGTCACCAGGCATCAGGAATACATGGGTGAACATAGCACCCAGCTTCTTTTGCATAGTGTAGTTTATTAACTCATGATGTGTTCCAATAAGTAATAATGAAGATGAATTTTCACTCTGCAGAGGAGTGTACTGTGATCTGAAACTTTCTAGTAGACTGAAATTGAATGCTGCATCGGAGCTCCAACACGGAACCTTTGTCTTTTGGTTGCTAATGCTGTACCGCCTAAGATACTCAAACCGTGCTCGGGACCCACCCTGAAGCTTTTCTCTCTCCTACTTTCCAAGTTTCACAGAAGGGGCGGATCGTGACTAGAGACTGGAATGAAAAGCTGCTCTACAGCATTGGCCGGCGAAAGGTGAAAGAGCCGGATTTGACAACCAGTTTGGCACACGGTTTTATTTTTCCAGGAAATTTAAATATTTTTTTATCTTTACCTGCATTATTTTTTACTTTAAGAATCGAGATATTATGCTAGTGTAACGTCTTAGTTGGAAAGATCTTAGCTTGGAAAGATCATATTCGATTACTGTCGTAATTGACATGCGAGGTATTTCACTCGTTGTTATGGTAAAACTCCGCTTTTTTGTTTGCTGTCAATCGTAGTTCAGATGTCTAATACCGATGTGTGCCGATGCTTCACAAGAATTCACAAATTGGGTGCATTATACTTTTTCATTACCGACAGCATTGGATATCCCGGCCAATGTTTACATTTTAGTACCAGATCGCGACGCTCATTTCGCATTTTACATTTCAAAAATGGTGGTAAAATGATTTTCAACAATAAATTTTTGTCTTGTAGGCAACATTTGAAAATGGTTCAAATGGCTCTGAGCACTATGGGACTTAACATCTGAGGTCATCAGTCCCCTAGACTTAGAACTACTTAAACCTAACTAACCTAAGGACATCACATACATCCATGCCCGAGGCAGGATTCGAACCTGCGACCGTAGCAGAAGCGCGGTTCCGGACTGGAGCGCCTAGAACTGCTCGGCCACAACAGCCGGCGCAATATTTGAAGTAGAGGCCCACAGTTGTTGCTGAAACAAGTCAGAAAACGAAATTCGAGTTTGAAGAGTCGTCTCATAAACAACTACAGTCATGTGCCTGATTTTCATTAAATGCATTTCTTATTTGAAATGTTTTTGGTAATAATATAGGCTTATATATTTCCAGATATCGCTGTAGTCCTACTGGCTTGGGGAACTAGACCAGAAATCAAATTATTGTGAGGCAACATGCGATAGATGGTAAACTTGATGAGCCCAGAACTCACACATAACAAGATTTTTCTAGGACGCCGGTGATAATCCTCTGAAATAGAAAGAAGCAAATTACTACAATCACTTTCAGAAAAAAAGAACACCGTGAACGACTGGAGATAGGACGTTCATATTCAGAGGACATGTACATTAGTATGTTCTGCAGAAATGACTAGCTTTTCAGTCACCTCGGTTTAGCATGTGCCCTGTTGCCTAGCAGGCACAGGGTCTGCGTGGGTCCTGATAACGTGTTCCATTCGTGACGGTATCGACGCGTATAAGGTGCGAATGGCGTCCTGGGATATAGCTATCCACGCTGCAGTCGTGGTGGTTGGCAATGGGTCATAGCACTGCACCCATCGTATCACCATATCACACACATTTTCGATTGGCTTCAAGTCTGGTGATCTTCCGGGCCAGGGCAAATGGTTGATGTCCTGTGACACCAAGGAGGCTCGTATTCGTGCAGCAACACGTATTTTTGCATTGTCTCGCTGAAAATTGGCGTCTAGGGTGTTGTACAGAAAGGGTATGGCTGCGGGTTGCATATTCACGTACGTCGCACTGGTCACATCGCTCTGGACACCACCAACTGTGATTCGTGGTTGCACCCAACACCATCCCGCACCGTAAGGCCTTGAGTTGGTTCTGACCGTCGTGTGCGAATACAGTTACTGTGATGCCGCTCCCCTATCTGCGGTGAACCAACAATGGGCATGAAATCTGGATTCGCGGGACAGAGCGGATCAGGTTGTAGAAAGGGGCCAAGATCAGTTACTGTTAGTTACAGCCGGCCGAAGTGGCCGCGCGGTTCTGGCGCTGCAGTCTGGAACCGCGAGACCGCTACGGTCGCAGGTTCGAATCCTGCCTCGGGCATGGCTGTGTGTGATGTCCTTAGGTTAGTTAGGTTTAACTAGTTCTAAGTTCTAGGGGACTAATGACCTCAGCAGTTGAGTCCCATAGTGCTCAGAGCCATTTGAACCATTTTTTGTTAGTTACACAAGGACACATAATTTTATTCCTCTAAAACCACAGTTTTCTCTTTAAAACAACAAGGATCAATTCACGGCTGAGGACCCAAGTAACTTCTCAATAACAAAGTTTAAATAATTCCTTTTAAAACACCAGGATTTAGACAAGCGGCTGAAGGCCTTACTTAAATAAAAATTAAAATATCTTCTCGGCTAAAGACCCAAATAATATCTCAGACCAGCAAAGGAAATTTTTTAAAAGGCAAGATTTACAAATTTCGGCTGAAAACCATATTAAGGAAAATTTTAATTACTTCCTCGGCTGAACGCACAATAATATTTCAACATAATAGAGGGGAACCTTTAAAGACAAGGATTTACACAATACAACAGAAAACCACCTTAGGAAAACTTGAAAAAATTTAACGGCTGAAGGCCCAAACAATTATTGAAAGTAATTAAAGACAAACCTGAAGATAAACATTTACACAGTACGGCTGAAGGCCATTTTAAGAATTCAAAACAATTAAGGAGAAACCTTACAGACAGGAATTTACACATTACGGCTGAAAGCCACAAATTTTAAAACAAACGCGACTGAAGGCCTAAATACAGAGCAAACAAGAATTTTAAATAAAACACGGCTGAAGGGCTAATTTTAAAATACTTCACATAAGGTTCGGCTGAAGGTCATAAACTGAACATAGAACAGACAAAATTAATACACGGCTGAAGGCCTCGCACAGTACTTGAGACTAAAAGAAGATCACAATCCAAAACAACAAGCCAGTGGTGCTCAGAAGTGTTCCAAGGATCAGCCTGGGGAGGAAACTCTAACAACAGTTTAGGTGAGGCAGGCAGCTAAGCGTGACACCATATAATCGGGAGGCAGCACGACCTACGGACGGCTGAAGAACCAACCAACAACCTAATCAATTCCCTTCAACCCGACCAACGGGACGACGACCGAAAATGTCAGCGAGGATAATCGCTGCTCCAGTACGCAGACAGCGTTCATCTGCTCAGCGGAAACCACAGAAGCTACACACAGTTCCACGTAAACACTTGCACCAAGAACTCCGACAATCCTAAAACGAATCACCGTCGAACAACAAAGAGAAATGACAAGTCTCTCTCTCTCTCTCTCTCTCTCTCTCTCTCTCTCACACACACACACACACACACACACACACACAGAGAGAGAGAGAGAGAGAGAGAGAGAGAGAGAGAGTTTCCATTAGCGGTCGGCGACCAAATACACGTCGTCCGATGAGACGACCAACCGAACGACCAACCAATGTCGACCCCACTCAAGTTATGAGTGTCGGCAACGGTCAGGCGAGTCTTGGTTGTCCGGAGCTCACTGCAGCTCCAACCCAACCCGACTCAACTCGATGTCCGGAACTCGGAGACACGGCAACCCGGGCACACTGGCTGGGATCCACCCATGCAGAGGTAACTCTTGCCCATTGGCCACGACATCTCTGCAGAAGGAAGGAACCGACCCACGTGCGGCAAGATGACCAACTGACGAGGCCCAGAAACGGTCAAAAGACCCACGTCTCCCGATGAGACGACTGACCGAACGACTAACCAACGGTCGTTCCCGGTCCAATCTCCTTCCGTCGGACAGTTGATGTGTATGCGACCAGAGGTCGGCGAGTACTGACAGTCCACACCGCACTGCGCTCCGTCCCCAACTGAACTGCCGACAGATGACGACCCGGAAATACTCGCGGTCGCTCCAGAGACATCATGACCTTATCGATAAGCGGTGCTGCTGCCACTCACAGTCAAGGAAACCTAGTGACGCCAGTAAATGGAATTAAAAGAAACCCAGGCGACCGAACCACAAAACAAGATGACGAGCCTCTGAACATGACAGAGAGCCGCGCACGGCTCAGGGCCATCATTTTCAAACAAACAGGACCTGGGTTCGTCCGTAAACGCTACCTAATGCCGTTCCTGTCCCCAGTGATGTCGTTCCATACACCATTGCATCTAGCATGTTTCTGCACATTCGTCAAAGGTAGGCAGGGAAGTGGATGACGTGCACGTAACCCTTGCCGTAATAAATGGCGACGGACTGAATCCCTGGTAGTGTGCGATGTGTTGCACTGTTGCGCCAGGATCTGCAATCCCACTCGGATGAGGTGTCGATCTGCTCGGGTTGGGGTGGTGGAGGTAAGGTCTGGGTGGTGCGATCTGACCCATTTCGTCGTGTTCTACTGCCTTCTATGATCCACTCTGCACACACCAGTTGCACTGCCGTTACACTCCGTCCCACACAAACAGCAGTTTCCTGGATGGACGCATACCATTCTCTTTACCCAATAATGCCCAGTCTTTCGAACTCACTGATTTGACGATACGTTTCGCGCATACTTCTGCAAGGCATCCTGCGCGTCTGCTCGAATCACACAAATCCATTACCTTCGATTTATTGCGAGAACGAAAGTCGCAGGCAGATTTTGAGCCTTGATGTCGATGTTGACCTCGAAGCCGCGGGCTGACATGTTCAAAATGATAACCATTTCTCCCGAACATACTAATGTACATGTCCTGTGAATATGAAAGTCCTATTTCTAGTCGTTCAAGGTGTTCTCTGCGAGAAAGTTACTGTTGAATGGTTCATTATGGATAAAAGCTAACTGATTTCATTCCAATGAAAATGTTAATGCTCTCTGCAAATGAAGAATTTCATCCTCATCAGTAATTGAGGCATCAATAACAACAAAATGAAACTTGTACGGACTTATTGATCAGGCGCGCTTTAGTTAGCAACAGTCTCCGATGGCTCAGTAAATTCATCAGGCCATGAATGGTCCTTTATTTTGCTTTAAATGGCAGGTCCATACATCCTTCCGCACCATGCTAGCGCACCCCCGTCGGAATTCCCCGCTGCGGAAGATTCAATTCCAGGTTTGTTTTCTTTCGATCTGCTCGGGGATTGTAGGGGGATGTGTTTCACAGGCGAACGTTGATGATTCGAAGAGAAAACTGCTAAGGGGGTACCGTATTATAAACCAAGAGACTACAGTCTGTTACGAAAATATGGGGTACCAAAATTACCTGGTATGTTTGTGCAAAGGAAATACAAATACGAAGCTCACTGTCATTGAAACATTTTTCTCATTCAATCTCGCTTAAGGATATTCTCAAGTAGTACTAAATGTAATATTTAACACATTTTTGATAACTACTTGTTTAAAATGAATGATAGTCTATTATTAATACACGGTGTTTCACACACCGTGTTACATATTTACAGAGTTTGTATAGGGGAGTTAGTAGATCAAGTTTTACCTAGGAACCCATTTCCGGAAACGTCATCCAACGGTGCTACAGAATGTCAAACCTATGGGCGTCGGCGCCTGTAAATGTTTGTATAGGCAGGGTGTTTCCACGATGACGCTACAAACTTTCTAGGGCGATTGAAAAGGATAAATATGTCAATTTGAGGTAAGTTCAAAAAATGGTTCAAATGGCTCTGAGCACTATGGGACTTAACTTCTGAGGTCATCAGTCCCCTAGAACTTAGAACTACTTAAACCTAACTAACCTAAGGACATCACACACATCCATGCCCGATGCAGAATTCGAACCTGCGACCGTAGCGGTCGCGCGGTTCCAGACTGTAGCGCCTAGAACCGCTCGGCCACAGCAGCCGGCTGAGGTAAGTATTCCTGTAACGGAAACGAACGAATCGAAAGTTATAAGCGAAAACCGTTCCAGAATACACATACTGGTACTGTTGTTGCAAAATTGTAGGATAGGCAACTTTCAGAGGTGGTAGTATGGACCAAAACTAAAACTCTAGTAAACATGGGCTCTAAAGTGCATGCCTTAAGAGCTATGATCGCTTATTCAGAAGAAGAGATGTGTTTTATAGTAGCGAAGATGAACAGCAACTCATAGCTCCTCAGGTGCGCAGTTTAGAGCCCATTTACTGGACTTTTTTTCTTTTTTTGTTCCATACCACCACCTCCGGAAGTCGCCTAACCTACAATTTTCGCAACAGCAGTTCCAGCATATGTCTTCCACTGTTTGAGTAAGGCAAGTTGGAAAGGAGACAGGCATACGTGTGTATGATAAACCCCTTCCCTCTACAATTCATCTCCTTCGTACCCCCTCCGTGTTACCACAGATGACATGTCACTGATCTATTTGTACTAAGATTGCGGTACACATGAGGTGCGTATTTGCTCCCACCGCCGTAAGTGGAATGCATACGTTCTAATAAAAGTTCACCAACCTGCAGTCTTCTATAGTTGCTGTCCCCCGCGCAGATAACAGCGCGTAGGTAATACGTTTTCTTGAGGCTGGAAGGAATTCTTAGCGTTGAACTGATACTATGTGAATTATTAAATTTCCAATTATTATGCCGCTCGGTTTTTATTGCCGGAACACGAGAAACTGCACAGTTACATTCTAACTTAGAGTGACAAATAATTTCCATTCTTCTGCAGAATAATGAACTCCGTATTTCCGTAATTGCTTTCACACTTTTCTCAACTACATGTCCACATAACCATACATTACTAATAAAGTCTTAACTGATACCGACCGCGGCGGACAACATGTATGTCCTCCGACACTGCCAAACCACCTGCGATCTTATAGCCGAACTCCTAAGTTAGAAGCAATCCGAAGATCACCGAAGTGCTCGTCTCCCTTTTCGTTTACCTGTTGTTTATTATTCTGCTGGTCATTAATACTTGTGAAATAAAGGAATGATAGCACGCTATTGAGACATGATTTTATTTCAAATGCAAGTAAATACGCTGCTTAGGTTGTCTAATATTAATAACAAAAGATTATCATTTTGGCCCGCAAGTTCCGAATGCGGCAGTTAATCGCGCAGAAGGACCACAATTTAGCCAGTCGTTCTCACTATTCCCCTACCGAACAAACCATCTGCGTCTGGTACCTCACACCACTGTAGGTCATTTTGATTCTGCTGCATTTTCAACTGTTCTAAGAAGAGCTTCTTGTACCTGAATGTCATGGCTGCAAAGCCAGAAATATTAGAGGAGGTATGAGAAAAGTTTTCGCTCATAACTTTCGACCCGTTCGTTTCCGGTCCACGGACCAGTATCTCAAACTGATACATTTATCCTTTTCCATCATCCTAGAAAGTTGGAAAATGTACAAGGTCTTGTATCCCGCGTGGAAGGCGGCACGTGGGTCTGCTCCTATAAACAGAAGGGTAGGTCGAATGTACGAAGTGAGCAGGAGAAGGTGAGGTAAAAATCTGGATACTGCTTTTAACTTTACAGAACATTTAATAGAGAATATTAGTCAGTGACAAACGTAACTTTGCACCGAAGAGCACGTAGGTGCAAAGCCGGATCCATCACAGCTCACAAAAATTACAAAGGCAAAATCTGTAGTGGCTCGCCCACTATGAAAATACAGCAATGTTGGTTGGTCGTTTGCTCGGCATCAAATGGGCTGGATCCGGAGCGGCGTTCGTAGAGCTCCACAGCGCCGGCTAGAGGGCGCTGTCGTCGGTGTCGGTGTCGTAGTGCCAACCTAAGCACTTGCACCTACGCCGTGGCATCGTAGCTATCGATACCACACAAGGAATCACCCAATATAGACATATATTTACAGGTGCCGGCGCTTATAATTTTGCCGCTCTGTAGCGTCGTTGGCTGACGTTTCCGAACATGTGATGTTATGTAAAACTTGGTCTGTTAAGTCCCCTCTGCAAAATCTAGAGGTGTATGAAATGAACTGTGAAATACCCTGTAGATGGTTATGTAGTAGCGTATACCAAAAAAACCTTGGGGACAGTTTCTTGTGTTCTGCTCTAAGATATGGAATTAGTGTATACTATTCTGGTAATTTAATTTGCATAAGTAGTACATCGTTTTCACAGTTTGTACATTATTCTCTATAGTCTTACTTAACAACTCATATGAAGTCCCTTGTATCCACATAGCCTTATTACTCGTAGTAATTAATACGGGAAATACAAACAATGTTAAAAATTTCTTCGAGTTCAGGTTAATACGTTTAAAAGAGAAAGTCAGAAACTATTGTGGTCAGTGAACAAGACGAAGTCTGGTGTACGATCAGAATAAGAGGAAGTAAATCCCATTTTCTACCAGGGCTTACGGATTCAGAAAGTTGGTGGCTTTACAAAAGAAATATGGCACAGACGTCGTGGAAAGGGATGCTACATCGAAGCTGACATTGATTTTGGAAGATCGATCCCTAACCAGGTATACTAATTGGGAATACTGAAACCCCTAATATCTAACAGTTTTCATTTATTCGACTGAAACTTGGACAATAACTAAAGGGGATCGCAAAAAAATTTATGCTATTGACATGTGGATTTAAAGGAGGAATAGGACGGAATATCATGGACGAACGAACCAACAAATCAATCCTTCAAGAATTGCGGTTGGAGAAGAGACTGTCCAGTACTTGTTACCCGCGAATGGTGCAGTTCTCTGGTCACTTAGCGCGGCGACGGCAGTATTTCTAGAAAAAAGATGATTATGTAAGATAAGGCTAAAGGGAAGACATTGTAGGGAAGACTACCGACACCATAGATGGACAGGATGAAGGAGAAAACAAACAAACATTGAGACATATACTCCGAGATGCAGAAGACCGGGAACAATGGAGACGGGCGGTTAAGAATATCGTGTGTTGGGTCACCAACTTCCAGCTGTGTGAGACACAGCATTGATGAAGATGTTTTATAGAACTATATCAAGTCACTAATTATCACCCCTAACGTTACACGTGCTTCCAGCCTTCTGGATAGTATAATACCTATTTCCAACAAATGGTACACAAATTAGATTTTTGTAGTTGTGGGTGGTGTATATGCCCTGTGACCTTTTTGCCTGACCATTTTCCAGGTATATATGTTAGTGTATAGTTGAATGTTATCAGTATGTAATTCATAGTACATAGATGGGATTTACATATTTTCTTTAGTTCACGCAGGGCTTATACAAATTTCATTTTATTTTACTTATCATGTTATACTAAACATTTTCTTTTCTACAAATACGTTTATGACTGCAACTTGAACAGTAATGGGATGTTATACAGTGCCACGTGTCTGTCAAACAAACTGCTAGTAGAGTGCAAGAGGGCAGATTTTGATGATGTAACAATAGATAATTTAAATATTCTAATTAATCACGAGAAGTTGTACTTCACTAACGCCACACATGTGGAAAAAAGTCAAAGATGTCTATTTTATTTAAGAACAATACCGTGAAATGACTTACAATAATCGTATTATAATACAAAATAACCTCAAACATTTCCGTTAAGAGTTTCTGTGTAGATGCTCTTCATTATAATAGGAGGAATTGCCCAAGAGGCAGGTAATTAATCCGCCTTAAAAGCCAGCACATAATATACGTGACTTCTATGTAATCTGGAAGACTACAGAATGTCTGTGTACCCATGTGTTTGCCTTTATCCTGTACTAGTGTTACCCCTTGAAGTTTTCGTAGAGGTTGTTTTTGTTCGAGTGTTCCTTATCTAACGTTACTTCCGCTTCTTTTGAAGTAAGAGAATAGTTGGTAAACAAATATTTTGAAGTATTTGTCAACGTACCCAGGTTTGTGAAGGAAGTAAGCAAGGAAGGAAGATTAGAGTTTAACGCCCCGTTGACAGTTTTGATACGTGGTACTTACTGGAATTCAGGAAAACGTGGAAGGGAGGACCAACCAATATAAATTTTTCACACAGCCTGGTCATTTAACAATACATAAACATAACTTTCTTTTACAAAATGAACAAATTTGCCAAAGTCTTTTGACCTTAAGTTGATTAAACTTTTTCAAAAGAAATCTAACAGCAAACAATATGACAATGATTACAAGACGGCCGGACCTGCAGCCCGCCCGTTATCGGATGAAACAACGGTGTTAGACACAGTCTGTGATATTAAATGCCCTTCTGCAACACATGAAAACTATATAAGCACCATTGATGACAATAATGATTCATTTACTCAAAACAGATGACGAAACTTTTAATTAGAAAGCTGTATGTCGAAAGGTTCTGGACTGAGATGCGCACCGATTAGGAAACAAGATAGTTCCCTCTTTGTTTAACAGCAACCTGTTTCTTGGTACAATTGTTCGTCTGTATTTACGACCAGGAGCTGTTTCATTAGAACATTAACGATCGGATACTAACCAGAAAGGAAAGGCAATATAATAGCGGGACAAATTTTCGAACAACTAGTGTCTTAGTACAATACTATGGCCCGTATTTACGACCAAAGAGCCTACCGAGTAAAACTCCAAGGGTCGGGTACAAACCACAAAATAATAAAGAGGGCAGGCAGACAATGACACAAGTCACCACGAGGATTCCCCTTTATCAGCTAGCACTTCCATTGATCCATGTCGACCTGCTGCTTGTAGTCGACGCTGACCCCGGTGAAGTACTCCGGTATCATCGCTCAGCGCAGGCTCTCCTTGAGCAGCTCGTGGCTTCGGCCACCGGGGCCTCGTGAACACCTCTTGTAGCGACGCTACCGCCAATCCCCAAAACTTTGTGCCTCTCCCTTGGGCCAGCGAACCTCGTATATACACCGGCAAGCAAAGACCTTCTAAGGAGACAACCCACAAACACCAACTCTTCCTCATAGATATTGACAATGGGGCCGCAAGGGGGATAGTCGATACTACACCTGAGCCAGTGGCACCAGACAGAACAGTCTACTAATTCAATGGCAACACGACCCAATGTTATTAGAAACGGAGAACAAGATCGGTTTACGGACGGCTGGACAAGGAGATCGGCTGTGCCCTTTCAAAGAACCTCCCCGGCATTTGCCTTAAGCGATTTAGCTAAATTACGGAAAACCGAAATATGTATGACCTGACGGGGAACTGAACCTTCGTCCTTCTGAAAGCGAGTTGTAACGTGCCATTAAATAAAAGAAACATTATTAACATTCTACATTTTCATTAATCATGTCTATATATTTACAATCGTCTGGTGCTAGAGGGCTCCGAACTGTAGAGTGTAACATGGCGGTGTATAACGTAACTATGTTGATGTATATGATGCAGCGGTCTATAATCGAGTATCGAATTAGAAGAGTTCGTCCGCATATGGCGCTCTCTTTTCTTCAGCATGACAACTCCAGACCACTCACGAGCGCTACAACATCTGCAGCAGTCCGAAGCCTTGTGTTCACTGTTTTTGATAATTCACCACACTGTCCCGACCTGGCCCCTTCCGATTTGCATCTGTTTCCAAACCTTAAAGAACTCCATCGAGGACTTCACGGTTAATACTGACAAAAAGGTGCACGCAGAGGTAAGTTTCTGGATCTGTCAACAATCTCAAACATTCTGCTGTGACGGTATCCACTTACTGGTCTCTCGTGGGAGAAATGTCTTCGTCGCTGGGTGACTCTGCTGAGAAATAAATATGCAGACATGAATAATAAATTGTAGAGCTGTAATAACTTTTGTTATATTTAAAAAGCTGAAGGGTTTGCACATAATAACTTCGGAGGCGTTACTTTCAGAACGCCGTCGTAGTTACAAACTGATGTAAGATGACGTGAAAACTTTTGTCGGTGCTATTTATTTTGAGACTGACAACCCTCTGAACTCATGAATTCTCTAGTCTAATGCAGTCTCGACGCAATCCTTCTGGCATCCTTTCGCAATACATATATAAAGATGGTATCTGTTCTTCCGGGCATGTCCGGAAGAACAGATACCATTGGTGATCTTGCAGCTCTCGAAGAATGAAAAAGTACAGTGAAATCCAGACCATTAGCTGCTTACTGGCGTTGATGAATATCAACGGGGACAGTTGAAAATGTGTCCCCTAACCGGCATTCGAACCCAGGATCTCGTGCTTACATGGCAGACGCTCTATCCGAATGAGCCACCTTTTTTTTTTTTTTTGTTCGTTATTGATTCTTGTGTTTGGTCGTTGAGGACGTCGCAAGACGTCCTGTTCAAGTTCAGTGGTTGATCCTCCCACTCAGTTTTTTTTATTACAGAGGCCAACCGGCTCTCTGACTGAACATGCTGAGCTACCCTGCCGGCGTCCGTTTTGTTCGTTTTCGTTCGTTTGATCTGCTGGGGGCGGACGTCGCAAAACACCCGTTTCAGTTCGCCGTTGATCCATTAACTCAGTTTTTTTTTATTACAGAGGGCAGTTAACCCTCTGACCGAACACGCTGAGCTACCGTACCGGCAGCCATCGGGAGCACAGAGGACCGTGCGCCTGCAGGGACGTTTCTCCGGCACGATCCCCGTGAGACCCACATTTCCAACTTACTGTCCCCACACTACATTTGTAGTGCCCCTTCCCGCTACACTCATTACTCGCGGCAGTGAATCTACCGATTCCCGTAAGAGGTCGAGCAACGTGATTGCATCAGCACTGAAGAGTATCATTGGTCAGTAAGCCTTATTTATTTGAAGATGGTATCTGTTCTTTCGGACATGTCCGAAAGATACTTGGTGCCGAAAGTTCATGCAAAAGTTCACAAAAAGCTTAAACTAAAGAAGTTGTGCTTACAATGGGTATTGCAAACACTACGTGAGTGGCTTGTACGAGAATCATAACTACAGTGTATGGAACGTAACCACTGAGAATTACCAAACAATTTAGAAAAAATAAGATTGATTTATCTGAGAGTACTTTATTTGTAGGCAAAACTTATTTAGCAGCATTTAGTTGCATCCTTTAGGAGCAATAAAATCAAGTCATGCCACGACTGAGAGAAGAGCATGGGATCTCCCACAGTGCACAGTCTGCTGATTACCAAAAAGGTTAATGTAAAGCAATTTTAGCCCGGAAAATTAGGTGCACTGTGTGTTTTTGCATAAACTAGTAGAGCTGCTTGTGGAATTTGGGCCTCAGCATAGTACAATCGAGTATGAGACATATCGTGAGAGCCGGGGGAAGAAGGTCCCTGACAGCTGTCAACTGCGAAACGCAAACGTCTGGAGCCGATGGCATTATTTTCCAGAAATAACTTATTTTATTCGACACCAGATAGTAGAAAATGGATGACACTGACCTTATACATGGTATAACAAACACAACGATTTCATTCATAACTAGCATTACATATATTCAGATCTTCTTCACACAACTGCCTATTTAGGATAACATCTGTCTTTGTAGCGTTTTTGTTTGTCCTATTCACTGCGTTTCTTTTTGAGTATGAATAGGGTTCAGTGTCCAGAGCTAAGACGTCTGCTTGCTTGATGATTTCTTGTTTATATTATATTTATAGTACTTTCCACACCTTGTCCCACATTCCTTTGACGTTGTTGGAGAAAAACCTGTGTCTATGAGATCGCAGGTACTGAATTTGGGAATGTGTGCAAGATGCGTTCCACTCTGTTAAGCTGTTTGAGATTTTTCTGTTTACAGTGCGATATCACGAAGGTCTGATATGTTGCCATAGAATACTTACTACCAATCAGCTCATAGAACAGAAGACGTCATGACAACGTATGTGTGATCACACCCCTTACAGCCTTGGTTTAGTACCTACTATATACTTGTTTACTTGGAAAAAAAGTCTCTCAGTCACATGACACTGTTGGTCACAGAAAAACTGGTGGGCAGTGTCTGGCAAATCAGGCGGCAAGTCTGTATGAGAATGGAATTCAGAATTTGGTTGCTGTATGACAGCTGCTTTAAAATTTTTAGAAGTTATGTAGAAATGTAGGTATAACACTTCAAATAATAAACGACTCGTTTCAAAAGTGCACTTGTGTTTGTTTAAAGTAGAAGCGGCACTTCGTTAAATAAGCGCGCTCCATACCTGCCGTTAACAGCAGTGAGAACGTTTACACAGACAGAGAGCGCGTTCCGTAGCGCTGCAGTAAGTTGGGCCTGTGCCGCCCCCCGCCCCCGGATGCAGGGTGCAGATAGGGATTTACTGCCGGGCTCGGCGCACTCCCTCCGCCCCCAGCCCTCCGCGGATGGGAGACTCGCCTCGTCAGGCAGCCACCGCCGGCCGCCCGTTTGACGCCAATGGGGTGTTTTGTAGATCGATCCCCCATCCGCATCGAAAGCGGTTTATCACCCGGCGTATAAAATGCCGGCCGCCGTTTCGCCACCCTCTTGGAGCCGTCGGCGCCGCCACCGACCAAAACGAGAGCCGCAGATCTCGCTGCCGTCCTTCCACCCGAAGCTCGCCGTCCGCACTCACCGCTCCCAATACTTTCCTGTCCCTCGCATCCTGCTGCTCAATGCGTCTGCTTCTCTTTAACAGTACTCGTATTCTACTTACTCCTGCGATGCAGATAATTCTGACTGAGGCCTCGAAACCGAAAAGATGTGCAAGATGAGGCCATAATGTAAAATGTTTCCAAGTGGCTCTGAGCACTATAAGCCGGCCGGAGTGTCCGAGCGGTTCTACGCGCTACATTCTGGAACCACGCGGCCGCTACGATCGCAGGTTCGAATCCTGCCTCAGGCATGGATGTGTGTGATGTTCTTAGGTTAGTTAGGTTTAAGTTGTTGTAAGTTCTAGGGGACTGATGACCCAAGAATTTAAGTCCCATAGTGCTCAGAGCCATTTGAACCATTTTTGAGCACTATAGGACTTAACATCTGAGGTCATCAGTCCCCCAACCTGAGGACATCACACACATCCATGCCCGACGCAGGATTCGAACCTGCGACCGTAGCAGCAGCGCGGTTCCGGACTGAAGCACCTAGAACCGCTCGACCGCAACGGTCGGCGCCATAATGTAACAACTGCGACATAGAGTCCTAATCACTATATATATATATATATATATATGTGTGTGTGTGTGTGTGTGTGTGTGTGTGTATGATGTATTTTTGTGTGCTTGCATCTATGTGGGTGCTTACTTTCTTTTTTTTATTTCCGTTTTCCTGCATAACTGTTTGTGTATTAATGTAAATAATGGTTTTTCGACTGGCAATATTTCCATCAATGTGCACATTACCTATTTTACTGCCGGCCGGAGTGGCCGAGAGGTTCTAGGTGCTTCAGTCTGGAACCGAGCGACCGCTACGGTAGCAGGTTCGAATCCTGCCTCGGGCATGGATGTGTGTGTTGTCCTTAGGTTGGTTAGGTTTAAGTAGTTCTAAGTTCTAGGGGGCTGCTGACCTCAAATGTTAAGTCCCATAGTGCTCAGAGCCATTTGAACCATTTCAACCTCTTTTACTCGTGAACGTCTATAGGAAACAGTCCTGGAGAGTGTGCTTGTTTGGTTTCCTATTACGCAACATATTCTCATGTCTGTATTGTTACGAGATGATGATCTTCTTGAGATACGTGTCCAACATACTTAGAGTTCTTGTACTCTCGTTTTTGTGTTTATTTCTGCTGTTTTAATCTAGTAGTAAAGATTTTAGTATTTCGCTGATGCTGGTTTACTCTTCTTTCGAGTTGAATTTTTGTTTAAATTTTACTTTAATTACACTTTTTCTGGAAAATGTTGTTGATTTTGAGCTTATTATTGTAAGACACATTTTCTTTTTGCGTTATGGAATGTCTTTTCTGGCGTGACAGTACATTCTACATCTACATCTACATACCTACTCCGCAAGACACCGAACGGTGTGTGGCGATAGTTACCCTATAGCAGTACTAGTTATTTCCTTTCCTCCTCCATTCACAAAGAGAAAGGGGGGAAAACGAGTGCCTATATGCCTCCGTAAGAATCCTAATTTCTGGCATCTTATCTCCGTAGTCCTTACTCGAAATATACGTGAGCGACAGTAAAATGGTTCTGCTGTCACCTTCAGATGCTGGGTTCTCCAAATTTTCTCAGCAGTGTTCTCAAAAAGAAGTGCACTTCCCTCCAGGGATTTCCATTCGAATTCTCGAGGCATCTCGCAACACTTGTGTGTTGTTCGTACCAACCGGTAACAAACCTACCAGCCTATCTCTGTATTGCATCGATGTCTTCCTTTAGCCCGACGTGCTACGGATCCCATACACTGCAGTAGTACTCAAGAATAGACCGCACTGTCGTGCTCTATGCGGTCTCTTTTACAGATGAACCACATTTTCCCCAAATTCTCGCAATATACCGAAGTCGGCCATCCGCCTTCTCTAACACAAGCGTTACACGCTCATTCAATTTCATATCCCTTTGCAACGTTATGCCAAGGTAGTTAAAAGATGTGACTGGGTCAGGCGTGCCAATGCTGTACCCGAACGTTACGGGTTTGTTTTCCTATTCATCCGCATTAACGTATATGTTCCTACATCTAGAGCTGGCTGCCAACTAGAATTTTTTTATAATTCACCTTGTATCCTCCTATAGTCAATTAACTTCGACATCATATCTTACACCACAGTATCATCAGGAAACAACCGCAGATTGCTGCCCGTCCTGTCCACCAGATCATTTATGTATAAAGTAAATAACAGCGATCCTATCACAATTTCCCGAGGCACTCCTGACAACACCTTTGTCTCATACGAACACTCGCCGTCGAGGTCAACGTACTGGGTTCAGTTATTTAAGAACTCTCTGAGCCACTCACATGTATGGGAAGCTATTCCGCATGCTCTTCTCTTCATTAACAGTGTGCAGTGGTGCACCCTGTCAAATGCTTCCCTGAAATCGTGAAACATGGAAAGTGCCTGACACCTTTTCTCCATAGTTCGCATTCTATCGTAGGAGCTGAGTTTCGCATGAGCAATGGCTTCTGAAACCTTGCTGATTCGTGGACATAAGCTCTCAAGAAAAACTAAGAATACAGTCAAGGACTCTACAGCAAACCAATTTTACGGATATTAATCTTTGTTTTAGCTTGGCCGTTGTGTGCATTGTATGCATTGTGATCATATGTTCGCGAGTCTGCAACTTTAATATGTTTGTATAGGCTTTCTCATATTAACTAAATTCTTAAGAACCTGCAGTCTGTTCGACTCTGTTCATTCGAACCTCCCTGAGGAAGCAGTTCACGAAGCGAGTGTGGTTGCCTCGTGCATTACAGCCTCGAAAATATTTATTGTAAAGCTGAGCAGTTGGATGGGATATCTTGATTAAAAATTTCACAGCCCTCAACAGACCCACATGGCGTGCTACTACCCCAAACTGCGACTGGCTCACTTACTTACTGAGACTGTGGAACTACAAGAGTGAGAGAAGCATGCGTACCACACGCTTCCAAGGACCATCTGGCATCAGATGAATGCTGCACTCGTCGGGGCAAAGAACTCGACTGTATGACTGTTCCACGTTTCATTCTACATTAGATGGAGGTGGGTGCGTACTGGTTGGTTCGAGAAACCCTTCCCAGGTAGATGACTCTAAAAAGGTGGCGCGGACTTCGGTTACGTCCCACATGTGGTACTTAAGGGCCACAATTTGGAGGTATCTGTCGTTGTCCAGTGTTCTTGATCGGAAATGACCTTTACGACTCTGAGGTTCAGATGGCTCTGAGCACTATGGGACTTAACATCTGAGGTCATCAGTCCCCTAGAACTTACAACTACTTAAACCTAACTAACCTAAGGACATCACACACATCCATGCCCGAGGCAGGATTCGAACCTGCGACCGTAGCAGTCGCACTGTTCCGGACTGAAGCGCCTAGAACCGCTCGGCCACCGTGGCCAACACGACTCTGAGCTCATATGGTTTGTGTCACGCGGTAGTGGTCAATATTTCAAATGTTTTCAGCGCCAACTTCCAGTGTTAAAAACACTTCTGGTCGTGAAATGACAATTCTCGCTTGAAATGACCGTTAAAGCCATGCTGACAAACTTAATAATACACACAAGCGCCGTTGTACCGTTCCCGACTAGAGATACCGTCTGCCCTTATGAACTATATTGTGAGCTGCAATTTCCCATGGCTAAACATCAGACAGGAACATGTTTGTGATTCGAAACACAAAAACGTTGGCAGTAATAGGTATGCCGCAGAACTAATTTTTTTGAGGAATTTATTTGAGCATGCAGCAGCTTCATTACATTAAACTGACGGAAGACACACCCAGACACACTTCGCAAAAGAGACACGTTTCCTTCTTACAGTGGCTGTTAGAAGACCACCTTGTTTGGTGGATAAACAAGAATGCTGTGCAGGTTTCGGATAACGTGTTCAAAAGTACTTGGCAGGACTGTCTGTCCATAAAACCCGCAGTGAATTCCTATACACCCCGGGGTATCCTCCGTAGGTTGAAGTAGCCTCTAACTACTGCCGCATGATCTCAGTATTTCCGCTTTACTGACCGTAGAGTTTCTTTGACATCCAACATGTAACTTCATTTCACCAAGACCTATTATACACATGCAGATAACTCCACTGTCACATTCAAGTTCGACCTCAATAGAGACAATATGGTGTACATAATTGTAGGAAAGCATTATGAATTACAGAACTTTGAGTACATCAACTTGACGACTGACATGCTGATGTATCAGTGACGGTAAGTCCATGAAGATGAAATCAAGTAAACAAACTTTAATATTTGTAACTCACGATTTAGCATGTTCTTGAATGATGACTCGTATCATTGAGTTGCATTACAGTATTTAGTAATTTGATCGAATTAATTGTTTGCAAGTTGTCTTATAGGACAGTATGTTGCAGAACAGTGTCTAAGAACCTTAGTACATACTGCAGATCGGTTACTTTACAGATGGTTAGAGCCGTACCGACGCGGTCCTGCGGCCCAGCCAGAGCTGCGGCCTAACTGTTCCGGCGTAACGCCAAGGCCGGCACGAAGATCATGAACGCAAAAGCAGAGGGGGCAGTGAGACGACGTCAGCCAACAGTACGCTGACTTGGAGGACACCACGACCGGAGCGGCATCAACACGAAGAGAAGAAAAGCGACGCTCCGCCTAGCCCCTGCCGCACTAGAGGACGAGCAGTGATATTAGCAAAAGCTGTGACTGAAGAACTTGTGCGATTAGAGTGCATGGAAATTGTATACATTGAAGGACACTGATTATTTGCATGTCACCAATTGCTTGCGACCCATGCTGTAGAAACCAACGTTACGTATTGTCAATTCAGTTACTGTATGTTGCCTAGTTTTCCGAGAAAACAGTTTCCTAAGCACCCTCTAATTCCCCCGCCCCCATTCCCAACATCACCCGTCTTGAACAATCTTTCTTTAATTTTTTTGTATTTAGATGAACCATTATTAGAAAGATTAATTAAATTCACTGAGTTAATATAAAATATTATACTCAACATATTCAAACGCATGGCTGTAGTAAGCCTAAATAAATTACAAGTTGAATAAACTTTCTAAAAAAATTGTGTTGTGGCGTAACAAGACAGCTACGCCACACTGAAGTAGCCGAAAGGCACGCGTTAATCTCACGTAGGCTAGAGAGAGGTTTGAAACAGGATACGTAATGAATGGTAGCAAGAAAAGTACGTAGCTGCTATAATACTTAACTTTTAATCCATCATGTGTATACAGCATTCCTTGATGATACAAGTGAGACTCTATCTTAAAATGGTTAATGGCGCCTTGCTAGGTCGTAGCCATTGACTTAGCTGAAGGCTATTCTAACTATCTGCTCGGCTAATGAGCGATGCTTCGTCCGTGTAGTCGCTAGCAATGTCGTCCGTACAACTGGGGCGAGTGCTAGTCCGTATCTCGAGACCTGCCTTGTGGTGGCGCTCGGTCTGCGATCCTGACAGTGGCGACACGCGGGTCCGACATGTAGTAATGGACCGCGGCCGATTTAAGCTACCACCTAGCAAGTGTGGTGTCTGGCGGTGACACCACAAATTGAAAGTAAAACAAGATCTATATTTTACCGTTTGTGGAAACTATTGCACATTGGTTCTGGTATGATGGGTAAAAAAGGACACATTTTATCCATTCATAGTATGTTGTTAATCGTGCTTAAATCACTAATTACAAATGAAAGGATAAGTGCTGTAATTAAGAACTACTAAAAAATACCTTTCTAGGAGTTGTGTTTATACTACACTTTTACCCTGAATTTTCTTGCTGTGGGCGACATGGTTCAAATGGCTCTGAGCACTATGGGACTTAACATCTGAGGTCATCAGTCCCCTAGACTTAGAACTACTTAAACCTAAGTACATCACACACATCCCTGCCCGAGGCACGATTCGAACCTGCAACCGTAGCAGCAGCGTGGTTCCGGACTGAAGCGCCCAGAACCGCTCGGTCACAACGGCCGGCTGCTGTGGGCGAAACATACTCTGATTATCTCAGTGAACTTCAGGTTAGCAGCTGTGTAGTATTCTATCGATAAGTTAGCTAAAATTGAGAATATTGAAAATGAGCTCAAAGTAGCTGAAATTGCGTTCACTGCATGCTGCAATCACTAGCAGTGTTATAAATATTCTCCATGCTACACTGAAGCGCTAAAGAAACTGGTATAGGCATGCGTAATCAAATACAGTGGTATGTAAACAGGCAGAATACGGCGCTGCGGTCAGCAACTCATATATAAGACAACAAGTGTCTGGCGTAGTTGTTACAGCGGTTACTGCTGCAAGAATGGCAGGTTATCCAGATTTAAGTGAGTCGGTGTTACAGTGGGCGCACGTGCGATGGGACACAGGATCTCCGAGGTAGCGATGAAGTGGGGATCTTTCCGTACGACCATTGAATGTCAGGAATCCGGTAAAACATGAAATCTCCGATATAGCAGCGGCCGGAAGAAATCATGCAAGAACAGTACCAACGACGATGAAGAGAATTGTTCATCCTGATAGAAGTGCAACCATATCGCAAATTGCTGCACATTTCAATGGTGAGCCATCAAAAAGTGTCAGCGTACGAACCATTCAACGAAGCATCATCGACATGGGCTTTCAGAGCCGAAGGTGCAGTCGTGTACCATTGACGACTGCTAGACACAAATCTTTACGCCTCATGTGGGCTCGTCAACACCGACATTGGGCTGTTGATGCCTGGAAACATGTTGCCTGGTCGGACGAGTCTCGCTCCAAATTGTATCGAGCGGGTGAACGTGTACGGGTATGGAGACAACTTCATGAATCCAAGGACCCTGCATGTCAGCCGCGGACAGTTCAAGCTGGTGGAGGCTCTGTAATGGTGTGGGGACTGTGCAAATGGAGTGATATGGGACCCCTGATACGTGTAGATACGACTCTACCAGGTGACACGTCCAAAAGCATCCTGTCCGATCACCTGCATCCTTTCATACCGATTGTGCATTCCGACGGATTTCGGCAATTCCGGCAGGATACTGCGATACCCCACACGTCCAGAATCGCTACGCAGTGGCTCCAGGAACACTCTTCTGAGTATAAATGCTTCCGCTGGCCACCAAACTCCTCAGACATGAACATTGTTGAGCAAATGTGGGATGCCTTGTATCGTGGTGTTCAAAAGAGATCTCCACCCCCCTTGTACACTAAGGATTTATGGGAAAATGTTCAAATGTGTGTGAAATCTTATGGGACTTAACTGCTGAGGTCATCAGTCCCTAAGCTTACACATTACTTAACCTAAATTATCCTAAGGACAAACGCACACACCCATGACCGAGGGAGGACTCGAACCTCCGGCGGGACCAGCCGCACAGTCTATGACTGCAGCGCCTTAGACCGCCCGGCTAATCCGGCGCGGCAGGATTTATGAACAGCCCTGCAGGATTCCTGGTTTCAGTTTCCTCCAGCACTTCTTCAGACACTAGCCGATCGCATGCCACGTCGTGTTGCGGCACGTCTGCTTGCTCGCGAGGGCCCTATACGATATTAGGCAGGTGTACCACTTTCTTTGGCTCTTCAGCACACTTCCGTGTTTGGATAAGTGTCTCTTCACTCATAGTTTAAAAAACTTTTTAAAATAACTTATTTGGGTAATCATCACTTCACCTATATTTAAAAAAATTCTTCGAAATGTCTAAACGGGAAGTAGTAAATGCTATTTCAAAAGAATCTGGACACCCATATATAAAGCTGAAGTGACCTACAGAGGCCATGAGAGGCGGACCATGCAGTATAAAATGGGGCGAGAAACAGGTTTCTCACGTTGTCAGTGGGGAAGCAGTAGCAGAAGAAATGGTCGGTCAGGAGAGGTTAGTCACATCGAACGAGGACTCTCACTGGATATCACCTGAGTGACAGATCCATCAGTGCCATTTAAGCTCTTCTAAAGTTGGCTAAGTCGACTGTCGGTGATGTGACTGTGAAGTGGAAACGCATAGAAACAACCACACTACGCAGACAATGATTTTATCAACATGCCATTGCGTCCTGTCATATAGCAACATAGGCGAGGCAATGGTTTGTGAACAGTAACAGTTCTGAAATGAACTAACCTACCCAGACTCTCGAACTGAACCCAGTGGAAGCAGAACGTCGACTTCGCTATAAAACCTAGCATCCAACACCATTACCTCCTCTGGTCCCGGCTTTTGAACAAGACATTCACACGCATCGTTGAAATTATCCCCAACGGAGTTCAAGCTGTCATAAGGGCGAAGGATGGACACATACCTCATGTAAATGTCCACTAATAGGTGTCCGGATACTTTTGATCAGATTGTGTATATGTTATTCAGCACGTTTTTCACCTGGGCCTTGAAAACAGCTGTTTCGTTAACTGTCTCCGCTGTGTCAGTATCTCTGTAATACTTCGCACCAAGATCAGCTCCGCGTTTTTAAAGATACGATACCGAGTTTACATATCTCTCGTTTCTTTACGAGTAGTAGACGTGAGATAAGTTTTCGATTTCACTTGTTGTCCTGTCAACGATTTTGTAGCTCGGTATCTCAGTTTCACTGGGAAAAACCGACCAGTTAAAGCCAATGCCGGTATTTTAGTTCAGAATAACCGGTATTTTTCGGTATTTGTTTGGTCTCAATTATGATAGGTTTTTTTCATATTTTTGCTAATAACCGAGTAAAAAAACCAACGTATCATTTTGCCACCTAACTGCGCTTTAATTTCTGGTATTTCAATAAAACTACTTTTAAACTATTAGTGTTTAATCGTGAAATTTGCATTGCTTTGAAATACGAGATTTTTGTAGAAATGGGGAGAAACAATCTTCACTGTTTTAAAGCAATTCCTGCACCTAGAAACTAGCAACAAATACATGACAAAGAATCGATACAGCATTGCAGAGACAATAAGGTATTCCTTGGCGTATGGTACGGTAAATTATATGTTGCGCATGTATGTGCCGTTTTCAAGACATCTATGAGATAGATTTTCGCTTTTGTCCTTGGACATCAGTTGTACTGCAGAACGGTACCATTCTCAGATTGGAAGTATTTTACGAAGGGTGGTAACAACGAAGTTCTACGTTCCATTTGCTTTAAACGAGTAAAAACAGCCGGCCGGTGTGGCCGAGAAGTTCTAGGCGCTTCAGTCTGGAAACGCGTGACCGCTACGGTCGCAGGTTCGAATGCTGCCTCGGGCATGAATGTATGTGATATCCTTAGGTTAGTTAGGTCTAAGTAGCTCTAAGTTCTAGGGGACTTATGACCTCAGATGTCAAGTCCCATAGCGCTCACAAGGGAACCTCCCCATCGCACCCCCCTCAGATTTAGTTATAAGTTGGCACAGTGGATGGGCCTTGAAAAACTGAACACAGATCAATCGAGAAAACAGGAAGAAGTTGTGTGAAACTATGAAAAAAATAAGCAAAATATACAAACTGAGTAGTCCATGCGCAACATAAGGAGGGGCAGACCACACGAACGCCGTGGTCGAGTGATTAGCGTGAGCAGACGCGGAACGGAAGGTCTTTGGTTCTAATCTTCCCTCGGGTGAAAAGTTTAACTTTTCATTTTCAACCAATTATCAAAGTTCAAGCACTCACACGTAATCAACTTCGGTCTCCAAAATTCCAGGACATGTTCAGATTTACTTGGATATATGCAGGATTTAACGGTCTACACACGGAAAAATTTGAAAACGTTAAAAGGGAAAACTGCGCGACTGTGAAACTGTTGCATTCATTTGTTGCAGTTTATGAGACAAACTCTTGTTTTCATCACTTTGTTGGGAGTGATTATCACATCCACAAGAAAACCTACATCGGGCAAGGTAGAAGAATCTTTCCACCCATTCGCCAAGTGTACATGCTAGGTGGGTCGAAACATATTCCTGTCATGTGACGCACATGCCGTCACCAGTGTCGTATAGAATATATCAGACGTGTTTTCCTGTGGAGGAATCGGTTGACCTATGACCTTGCGATCAAATGTTTTCGGTTCCCATTGGAGAGGCACGTCCTTTCGTCTACTAATCGCACGGTTTTGCGATGCGGTCGCAAAACACAGACACTAAACTTATTACAGTGAACAGAGACGCTAATGAACGGACGGACAGATCAAAACTTTGCTTCACTCGAGGGAGGAGTTGAACCAAGGACCTCTCGCTCCGCAGCTACTCACGCTAACCACGGGACCACGGCCCTCTGGAGCTGAATATATCCATGATGTTGCATATCTTGCCCATGGACTACTCAGTTTGTATATTTTGCTTATTTTTTTCATAGTTCCACACAACTTCTTCCTGTTTTCTCGATTGATCTGTGTTCAGTTTTTCAAGGCCAATCCATTGTGCCAACTTCTAACTAAATCTGAGGGGGGTGCGATGGGGAGGTTCCCTTGTCAGAGTCATTTGAACCATTTTTGATTAAAAATAGGAAGAGGCACAACAAACCCGTGATAACATTTGGGGGGAAAATATCCACAATGTTCCTTGGAAGAGAATGTTAATTTGATTGATATAACTATAATTTTATTGACGTGTTACAAATTCGGGATAATAACTGAACTATTGATTTTGTAGTAGAGTGAAAAACTGATACCATCCAAAAGTGACATTGCAGGTAAGGCATCCAATTGTGAGTTTTCGCTATCTCTGTCGCTATGCCACTCACATTCAACTTCGCAGCTCTTGCTGGAGACAATAAGACCAACTTCTACCGCAGCCTCGATCACATAGCGATCGTGATCTCATACTCCTTCACCTTCATTAGAATGTTTCGAACTTTGTTCGAAGTGTACGTTTATTACTACAAGTAATAGAAACAAAAAATCAAGAAGAGGTTATTTCATAAACCAGTGATTTTGAGCGTTTTTAAAGGTCATTTTAAACTGGAGACGAACCGGTGTAACTGGGAATCGGTTGTTTCAATGGTAACCGCTACACCTAGTCCACATCCAACAGAAATCGGCAAGAAGTGGAATCTTCGACCAAATAATGTGCTTGCCTCTGCATCCTCTCGCCCATCTTTTGAGATCCTACAGTACTGTAGCGAAGTAACAGCAACACTATATCTCAGTACGAGTGAGTTTTGTAGATGGCGGCTGCGTAGAGCAAGTGCACTGTTACCAGATAAATCACGTTTGCGATAGATGTCTGCTCGGTTCCTGCCCGTTATTAAAGATGCAGCATAAAACTGTGACAACAGCGTGCGTTTGTAGTCGCGGGCCGAGGGAAACGCTTCTTCTTGTAGGCAGAAGATGGAAAACACTAAGGATAAGGATAAGGGTAGGAGGACTCACGTACTCCCGATAAATTCCTCAACCGTCTCTGCTTTTGTCAGTCTTTGAGCACTCTCTGTGTCTCTGGCAGTGACGAGGGCTTATTTCGCTATGCCGCCGATTCGGCCCTGCTAGCTGGTGTGTAACCACTGCGTAACACACTCCATTTCACGTACTGACTCTTTATCTTTCACTGTATGTAGAGTGGCAACGTCAATCATTACGGGCATGTGTGTCGTATATGTGTGAGTCGATGTCACACTGTGAATCTTTGTTTATTTTCGTAATGGATGGCGGTCAAATGCATCAGAGAAGCGAAGTAGCGGAGTTTGATCAGCGCCACAGGCGCCATCATTCCTATTTTACGTTGCTGAACGCTTGCACTATTATTCTGGTACAGGATCGCCACATGAAAGGTTTCTGTACCTGCCTTCAGATTAAGGAGTACGCTTAAATCTGAGATATTTACTATGTTTTTGTTGCCAGGACTGTCTGAGGTAGCTCACATTGAATCTAGATACGCTAAATCAACTTTCCAGACATACCCTGCAGAGATTTTAGTCCGGAATCCAAGGTTTTGGCCGCGAAAAAGATGTGAAACGATCGTTAGTAAATTTTTTAATTGTGCAACGAGTGTTGATCTGCATGAATAATTGCAGCCATGTAAGTATATGTGAAACAACTGGAGTCATAAACGTGGGGAACTGTCTATCACTCGTTAATGCAGGTAATCACTTCCTCCTAGCATTTGTACTACACACCATATCATAACAAATAGTGCTTTTAAGCTGCTTACAGGGAGAACATGATGGGTAGGAAATGATTTGGGTTAGTTATCATGCAAACGAGCTTCATTTAATTTGAAATGTTTCATTATTTCAAAGAAAAATCAAACCAGACTTACTATGAGCTTACATCCTCTCCATTTTGTTACAGACAAAAAGAATATTTATGATTAAAATGATCCCTTAAGCTCATTTCAGACATACTTTGATTTATTTAACCATGACCAGTAATGGTCAGTGGTGAGGAAGCGATTGTATGTATTGTATTGTATGTTAACCGAGGACCTAGAAACGACGGAGAGGCTCCGTCCCTGCCGCAGCCGCAGTCCATAACCCCACGACGACTACCGCAGTCCACCCCTCCGCCGCCCCACACCGAACCCATGGTTATAGTGTTGTTCGGCCCCCGATGCCCCCCCCCCCAGGGAAATGTCTCACACCAGACGAGTGTAACCCCAATTTTTGCGTGGTACAGTAATGGTGGTGTACGCGTACGGGGAGAATTTGTTTGCACAGCAATCGCCAACATAGTGTAGATGAGGTGGAATAAGGGGAACCAGCCCGCATTCGCCGAGGCAGATGGAAAACCGCCTAAAAACATCCACAGACTGGCCGGCTCACCGGACCTCAACCCAAGTCCTTCGGGCGAATTCGTGCCGGGGACCAGGCGCTCCTTCCCACTCTGGAAAGCCGTGCGTTAGACCGCTCGTCTAACCGGGCGGGCTGAGGAAGCGATAATTATGCATGGTTTCCAAAAACAACCATTCGTTTACACAAGCTTCCAGCAGTAGATTACCACTAAAGTACTAAATTTAACCAAGCAACAAATGCTGGGACACAGGAGATGATAGTGCCAACTTACATCGTTTATACTCAAATCGGAGACCCATGGTCTAGGAGTCGCAACCCGTCTTCGCCAGTGGTGAGGTGACCACGAACCGCCTCTTCATATGCGGCGACGGCTACTTACGATACGCCAGGCGTATAAAACTTTGTCCACACCCTAAACACCTGCATACCATACCGTTGCTCAGCCTCCTCTGGCACGGTTATTTCATAACCGGCAACGTGCGACGCAGCCCTATGGGATTCGCGCTCAGGATTACCTCGCTGCGATGTCTATAGCTGGTCTTCGTGTTTTACGTCGCGGTTGGAGCAGATCTCCACCTTGGCTCCCTCGGCGACCCAAACTTATTTTAGATTTGACTCGTTTTAAGAAGGATGGCACGCCAGATTTTACATTCCAGTCACTGTTTTTTAACACTTTAGATGTGCATCACGGTTTCACTGTCGTTTACACTGATGGCTCCAAACAGGAGAATTTCCTTGGCTGTTCTGTGGTGTTCCCTGATCATGTTACCCGGATTCGCCTCCCTGCTGAATATACCGTTTTCGCAGCGGAGCTCCACGCGATCCTGAAGGCACTGGAGCTGATGCATCGTGTTCGGGGCGATCGATTTCTTCTCTGCTCCGATTCTCTTAGTGCCTTACAATCACTGCAGAACCTATACCCGACTGAGGAGATGGTCCAGCTGATATATGACCAACTGTACTTGCTCCAACGGCGGGGTAAAGAGGTATCCTTCTGCTGGGTGCCTGGTCATGTCGGCATATGGGGCAATGAACAGGCCGATCGGGCTGCCAAGGAGGCCTGCAGAGAGCAGGATGTGGTCCACTGTCCTATCCCCTTGCAGTCAGTCATTGCTGCACTCCACAGGAAGTGCATGGAGTTGTGGGAGGACGAATGGCTGGCGGTGACGGCCAATAAGCTGCGGTTGGTAAAGTCAACCACTCGGCCGTGGCGTTCCTCCTGCCGGTTGCTCAGGCGGGAAGAGGTGGCCCTCACATGTCTTCGGATCGGGCACTGTCCTCTCACACACAGCTTTTTATTACGGCGGGAGGATCCTCCGTTTTGTGATGCTTGTGGTGTGCACATCTCTGTCCGGCACATTTTCAAAGACTGCATTTTATACCGTGATGCACGGGCAGAAGCACAAGTTGTTGGGGATCTGCCTTCTGTTTTAGCTAATGATGAGACGTGTGTGTCTAGGGTTTTTAAGTTTTGTGACGTGTCTGGACTCTGGCCTAAACTTTTAGGCTGGAGGTTTTAGTGTATTAGAGAGTGGCTGACTCCTCCCCTTTTTTCCTTGTAGTCAGCCAGCCACTTCCATCTGCTACATTGTTTTAGCTCCCTCTATCATTTTCTTCCTGTGTTGTCCATGTTTTACTGCTGACACCCTGCTTCATCCCACGCTTCGGTGTGGATGAGCACATATTTTTCAACGATTGTTACCCGTGTTTTATGTTCCATTTTATATTCCTGTTCTGGTATTTTTCTTGACACCCGTCTCCCTATGTTACTGAACGGGCGCTGAAGATCTTGCTGTCGTGCGCCCAAAAACCCCTCTAATACTACCCCCTTGTTTGCGTCTCGCCTGTTGTGCTGCTTGCTAGCAGCCGCACGTTTGTTTACTTTCGCTTAGCGACTTGTCTTCGTGTCCGAATTCATCGACCATAATGGTATTTTCCTATTGCCGAGCAATGATTAAATTAACTGTTCCGTCTGATGATAAACGACCACACGCGTATGAAGTAGAACGGTTTATACGGGACGAAATGCGTCTCCCGCAGTAAGGTGTTTTTCTATCCTTAATACTACTGTGTACATACAGCTGGTGAATAAAGAGCTGTTCGCCGACATTGTGCAGCGCCTTGATACCGAACTCAAGTTCCGAACTCTTGACGGCCGTATAGAAAGTGTCGTGGTTCACGCTGGTTTGGGCCTTAGAACGTTGAGGTGCCGTCGGAGGTTGTGGTGGCCGTCTTTAAACCTTACGGCAGTGTGGTCAGTTACATTGCCCAACCATGGGAGACTTTCGAAGCCTACCGGGTCCTAAATGGTGTCCGTGTCAGATAAAAACTGAACTGAGGAAACACGTGCCTTCCTACTTGGTTACTGCCAGCTGCAGAGCTGTAGTCATTTACTATGGCCAGACGCGCACTTGTTCAGATTGTGGTTCAGGTTGAGGACAGGAACGCCATGTCTGTTCTGAATGTCTCTGACGTAGAATGGTTCAGACGCTGATCGGAAACGTCGCCCTCTTTGCGGCGGTCACTATGTCTATCTTACGCTGCCTGAACGTTTTGTCTGTCGCTCCTACACTGCCGCCGCAGTGACGATGTCCGACTCGATCCCACGGTTGTTGATTATGGAGTTGCATCAACTTCCGCTTTTCTGCCCTCTGTCGGACGACAACCGTCCACCATCCTACACGGAACAATATGTCGGGAAGCTACGACGAATCTGCTTGCTGACGCCACCGAAGTCCATAATCATATCCAGGGGGATTCTACGAACAAGTCGCCCAGCCTGACGGACACTCATTAGAGTTTTAAGGGGCATTTCGTCCCCTACTGGCGGCGATGTGGACGGAATTTTGTCGGCACCTTTTGTCGTCTATCACGCAGCACTAGACAGTTTCATTAATGGTCTCCTCATTCCCATCCACAAGACTCGGGGTGCGTCTTGGATATGTGATTATTGCCCCTTGAAGTTGCTCAGCAGCAATATTTGTACCCAGCTGTGGCTGCACGACTTGGAAACGACCGGCCCGGTATGTGGATCCTCTGGCCGGCCGAAGTGGCCGTGCGGTTAAAGGCGCTGCAGTCTGGAACCGCAAGACCGCTACGGTCGCAGGTTCGAATCCTGCCTCGGGCATGGATGTTTGTGATGGCCTTAGGTTAGTTAGGTTTAACTAGTTCTAAGTTCTAGGGGACTAATGACCTCAGCAGTTGAGTCCCATAGTGCTCAGAGCCATTTGAACCATTTTATGTGGATCCTCTAATGAAACCTCTTTGGGAGGTACCAATAACACCCACAATACCCTCTGTCGCTATCGAGATACTCGTCGTGTGCTTTGACTTTTGTCCACTCTTGACTTCGGCCACGCGTTCGATCGGGTCGATGACGACTACCTGGAAGGGTGCTCCGCAATATGGACTACCCTGATACTACCGCTGATGTCATAATGCGTCCCTCGCAGAGCGGCGACATGTGTGGTCTACAAAGGCCATCTCACTCCTCCCATCTTGATCCGTCGTTGGGTGGGTCAAAGCTACCCACTCTGTGCACTTTAGTATGCTTTTGTTCAACAGCCTCCATCAATACTTCTCTCGGTGATCACGTATTCAGCTGTACTGTTCATGCAGATGATCTCGTCCTCGTTCTTCGTAGCAGTCTGAGGCAAGGAATTCATTGGCATGGGTCACCATCCACGGTGAAGATTCTGGTAGCTGCCTTAACGGCCGCAAATCGAGCGCTATGGCTATAGGTGCGGGGCTTCCTGCGGAAAGTGTTCCTCCATTGCTTGTAGCTGATACTGTCCGATACTTAGGATTCTGTTTTCCAAATGATCTGCGGCACACGACTGCCCTCAACTACGGCACCTACTGTCCCAACTACGAGCTGGGCTCCTAGACCATCATTTACGAGCCCTTGGTCTTCTGCAACCGACAATATACGTATGTAAATGTCCTTTCGGCGTCACGTATCCCCGACGTGGCACAGACATTCCTCAGTCCATAGTCTATGCCCCGCCACATGCTAGCGGTGTTGGGTTCATACGTTTGCCACTGATTACTGTACAAGATTCGGTATGAGACCCTCAAGGACGATCTTTACCTGATCAGCCGATAGCCTTTTTCATCACTTGTAAAGTGGTGCTCACTAACCTGTTCCTGGAGGGCCTTGCACCACGCTTTGTCTCATCCCCCCTCAAGCTTTTGAAAGTCTTTCCGCCCTTCAGTTATTTCCGCCACTTTTTCTCGAACTAGGCAACGTCCATACAGCGATACTGCCAAAGCTCTTGATGTCCACGAAGGCGATCTATGGCTTTCATCAGCGAAACAGGTCACCGAATGTTCTTGGTGCGACAGATGCTGGCCTTAATTACCAGTAAAACACCTCATCAGATACCTCCTCACCTGCTCCTCGCTCAGGACTCAGGATACTTCCCACAAACGAAGACGAACTCTGTGAACTGCATTTGTAGACAAGCAGTTTAATACTTGTTCATGGCGAAAATAATGTTCTTGCTGCAAAATGGTTGAAATGGCCCTGAGCACTATGGGTCTTTACTTCTGAGGTCATCAGTCGTCTAGAACTTAGAACCACTTAAACCTAACTAACCTACGAACATCACACACATCTAGGCAGGATTCGAACCTGCGACCGTAGCGGTCGTGCGGTTCTAGACTGTAGTGCCTAGAACCGCTCGGCCACTCCGGAATAATGTCCTTGGTTTCTCATACTTCCTTAATGAACGATGTCATGCAGTTGTCCGAAATCCCAAATACCACAATTTGTTTCCACTTTCGTTCGAAATGTCTTTCTTAGCCCACCTCGGGTTTCGGGTGTTACTGCAATGAAGAACTTTTCTTCTCAGACAAATTATGCATCAATGGTAACATCGAGTGTAGCAACTTGCCGCTACTTCCTCCTCGTGACGTCGGGTTTTTGCTATAATTGGTGGTAAAAATATATAAATAAATTATACTAAAATAAAATGAAAAATAAAGGAGAAGTAGAAATTATATAAAAACAAAATCAGTGATTTTTTTGTACCTTTACTCCACGATACCTAGGCTTTGCTTGATTCCTGGAGGAGGGTACAGAACATGGTGGCCATGCCCCAGGTTGCGACCCCTGCCGACTTTGCCCCCACATCTCCCTTTGGGCGTCAAAAGGAGCCAAAGGAGGGGAGTAGGGATTTGGGGGGGGGGGGGGAGGGAATCTCGTATCGTCTTTGACTAGTGATCAAATCGTCCTTGGTAGCGGGTTAGAACCCCATCACTGCTTCCGGAGTAAGCAGTCATACTCGTTCTGCCAACGGCCTTGTCAAAGTGGGTGGAGAAACGGACAGAGGCTCAGGGCACTCTCTTGTCCTTGGAGTAATAAAGTGCCCTGAACAATCGAAAGAATGAGCACTGATCAACGTCAAGAGGATGAGAAGACAATGGAAACCACTGCATACACTGTGGATGCATAATGTGGCTTGTAACTAAAAAACTGTCATTAGGATAGGAGAAGATTCCGTACTTATCTCCCTTTCGGATCTCTGGAAAGGGAGGTGACCTTGAGAATAACAAATAAAAGGATAACATTCTACGAGTCGGGGCATGGACTGTCGAAGTTTCAACGTGACAAGGAAACAAGAAAATGTGAAAGGGGAATTGCTAAGGCTCAATATAGATATAGTGGTGGTCAGTGTATTGAAATGGAAAGAAGACAAGAAGGGTAACATCAGAATGAGCAAAAATTGGTATAATGAGAGTAGGATTCGTTGTGAATAGGAAAGTAGGACAGAAAATTAGCTACTGTGAGCAGTTCAGTAGAAAGGTTGCCCTCATCAGAATCGACAGCAAACCAACACCGGCAATAATCAGATATACCGGTATATGCCAACGTCGCAAGCATGAGATGAAAAGACTGAGAAAGTACATGAGAATACTGAACGGGTAATTTGCTACGTAAGGAGACATGAAAATCTAATAGTCATGGAGGACTGGTGTGTGGTTTTAGGGGAAGGAGAAGACGAAAGAGTTATGGGAGAATAAGGGCTTGGTAGTGGGAATGAGAGAGGAGAAAGACTAATTGTGTTCTTCAATAAATTTCAGCTGGTTACAGCGAACACTCCGTTCAAGAATCTCAAAAGGAAGAGGTATACCTGGAAAAATGCCAGGAGATAAGAGAAGATTGCAGCTGGATTTCATCATGATCTTGCAGATTCCGAAATCAGATACTGGATTGTTAGATGTGACCAGGAGCAGATGTAAACTCAGATTACAATTTAGTAACGATGAAGATTAGGCTGAAGTTTAAGATAGAATTCAGGAAGAATCAATGCGAAAAGAAGTGGGATATGGAAATATTGAGGACTGAAGAGATGCGCTGGAAGTTCTCTGAGGCTATAAACACAGTGGAAATGAATAGCTCAGTAGGCAATTAAGTTGAACAAGAATGGACGTCTCTAGAAGGAGCGATCACATGTGCTGGAAAGATTGGCACAAGGAATGTAGCTGCGAAGAAGCCATTGGTAACAGAAGAAATACTTCAGTCGATCGACAGAAGAAGGGAGTGCAAAAATGTTCTGGGAAATTCAGGAGCACTGAAATACAGGTGTCTTAGGAATGAAATCCCCGTGGATCTATGGACCGTGGTGTCGGTGGGGTGGCTTGCGTGCCTCAGCGA
Organism: Schistocerca serialis cubense; assembly: GCF_023864345.2. Taxonomy (NCBI): domain Eukaryota; kingdom Metazoa; phylum Arthropoda; class Insecta; order Orthoptera; family Acrididae; genus Schistocerca; species Schistocerca serialis. The sequence continues at coordinate 180,343,237 of NC_064645.1, forward strand.
TACAGATAACGGTACCACAGATGAAATAAAACGGAGGTGTATCTGTTGAGAGGGAAAAGAAACTTGTGGTTGCTGAAGAGGGGCAGCAGCCTTTTCAATAGTTACAGGGGCAACATTCTGGATGACTGAATGCTGAACATCAAGCAAAATGGCATTGCTGTGCTGGTACTGCGAAAGGTTGAAAGCAAGGGGAAACTACATCCGTAATTTTTCCCGAGAGTATGCAGCTTTACTGTATGGTTAAATGATGATACCGAGCTACAAAATCGTTGACAGAACAACAAGTGAAATCGAAAACTTAGCTCACGTCTACTAGTTGGTTAAAATATTCCGGAGGTAAAATTGTCCCCCATTCGGATCTCCAGGTTGAGGCTACTCATGAGGATGTCATCAACAGGAGAAATAAAACTGGAATTCTACGGATCAGAGTGTAGAAAGTCACAACCCTTAATCGGACAGGTAGGTTAGAAAATTTAAAAAGGAAAATGGACCAGTTGAAGTTAGATATATTGGAAATATTATAGTATAGATATACTGGAAATTAGTGAAATTAGTGGCAGGAGGCACGGGACTTCTGGTCAGGTGAATACAGGAACATAAATCCTAAATCAACGCAGGAGTAGGATTATTAATGAGTAAGAAAATAGGAACACTGGTAAGTTACTATAAACACCATATTGGACGCATTATTGTAGCCCACACCCACCACAGTAAATGGTTATGAGCACTATGGGACTTAACATCTATGGTCATCAGTCCCCTAGAACGTAGAACTACTTAAACCCAACTAACCTAAAGACATCACACAACATCTCGAGGCAGAGAAAATCCCCGCCCCGCCGGGAATCGAACCCGGACGCGGGAAGCGAAAACGCTACCGCACGACCACGAGCTGCGGACCACACCACAGTAGTACAAGTTTATATACCTACTAGCATATGCTGAAGAGACTGGAGAAATATGTGACGAGATAAAAGAAATTATTCACGTAGTTAAGGAAAAGGAAAATTTTATGTGATGGGGACTGGAATTTGATAGTAGGAAAAGGAAGAGAACGAAAAACAGGAGGTGTGTTGTAACGGTGACCGGAACAGTCGCGGGGTTGAAGTTTCGCGGCGGGATCCACGGAGCAGCCGGCGAACACAACGAGTGAGGACGGACACGACCAACGAAGGACCTTACGACAAGAACAAGTACGAAACAACAGACTCAAGAAAGCTTACCTAGACAAATACGTCCACTCGTAAACAAAACACGAAAGTAAATACGCTGTCCAAGGAGAGGAGATATGTCGTGGCGAGCAGCCAGCCACCCACCCCCTCCCAGTGCCGAGGCGAATACAAAGGTGGCAGTCAGGCTAATGGCCCGGTCAGGAGATTACGCAAGAGACTTTACTTGTAGTCAAAGCATTTGATTCTGCAAATTATAGTGGTCTCCCGGAGCTGATAAAATATTACGGAAGCATAGACCTTATTAGCAAATATTTTTTCATCCTATTTAATTATAACGGTACATAGCATAATATTAGAAATCCACGGAATGCACGCAACGAAATAGCACCTTCTAATTTGGGAGTAATTACAGCAGCTTTAATATAGGGATGAATATTGGGTCTACTATAGTTTTTGTTATAATATATAAAATATTTGTCACCCTATAACCAAGAAACAACAACAGAAATCTGCTATGTTTTACCAACGTGTCACATTCCACGGCCGGTTAATGGCACGTACGATCAGCCTTACATTAACATCACACAATTTTTGATAAGATTGTATAGAACCTTTGGACTAGGAAATCCTTTGAGAAATTTGTTATATCAGACATTATTCAATCAGTTTAGTTATATAGGATGGGACAACATCTGCTACTTCTTCCAACCCAGAAAAAAAAATTGTATGGTAATTGCAGTATGGAACTGGCAACATGGAAAAAAGAAACCTGTAATGCACTTCTTTCTTCCTGGTTCTTTTTCTGCAAAATACCGCCTGAGAGAAGTAGTTGTTAGTAAAACCATTTTATTACTGTCCTTTTTCCTATTTGGTGTTTTTGAGTACTAATTTTCCTAAAGCTGGCGCCACACCTGTTGCCCATATTGCGCAACTTTTATAACAAAAGGTAAAAGTACCTCCAGGACTTGTTCCTCATACACGACTACTTCGATCCACACCAAGATTTATCCACTCTGTATATAGTGCATAAATAGCCTTAGCTATCATTTGTGTTCCAAACAGCCGTAGCACACTATTAAGGTCCATTATATTTCTCTGCGGATTAATAGACAAATTCACAAGTAACGCGTTTGACTGCGAAGAAGATAGTCGTTATAAATATAGTGATTCCACGATGTGGACGTTTCTTGTTTATCTCCTGTCATTTGTTTGTATAGGTCAAAATTAAAGCGATTGTCCACTATCTTTTATAAGAATATGATTGTACAGTGACTTGGTAATGTTGAACAGATTAGCACGTATTTCACATTCTTCAAAGAAGTTTCATGAGTTTGGCAGTTGGCCTCAAGTGTATGCACTCATTCAGCCCAAAAGTAACAAATGAAATTTTGAAAGTTGTCTCTGCTTTGCTTTATTCAATTAACTGTAAAAACTACTTCTGTACACTTTCCCGAATTCGGAAACCTGTACTGAGGCCCTGGAATAATCATCCCCCCTAACGGTTGAAAAGTGTTCTGTTATTACTGTAGTACTATGTTTATTATAGGACGAAGCTCATCCACAAAAAAAGAAAAAAAAACTTTGTGAGATAGGTACCCTTATACGAATTTTCATTTCATTCTAAAAAGTCGATACTCTTATCCAACCCAACTAAGCTCCGTGTAGAAGATTGGTTATAACAGCTCCCAGTCCTGTTTTTTTTTACCAAATACTTTCTCAGCCTAATAAAGCCTTTCAGTAGGCGTAATGGTCTTTAAGATTTTCTGACACCTACAAAATGGCACCGAAAGTGATTAATGGAGGCTACCTGACGCCAATTCACGCCGGAAATTCCCGGGTCGCTACTGGCTCACGATAAATTGACCAATCGGTGAACCCATTCAGAAAAGAATGGAAGGCGTATCCCGCCAGTGATTGCTATATGTGGGTTCCAGACGGGCGTAGGAAAGCGGTCCTTCGAGTTAAATTCGGGAGAGGCGTCATGTTTCCACGGATTCTTAGTTACTTCAATTTTATCTGTTACTCGTATGACTGGGTAAGTAAGATTTATAGTTTTAATACTGGGGCTACAACTTTGCTTCCGTCGTTTTTTTTTCTCAAAGTTCGAGGCTCTATTGTGAGCATCTTAATAAAAAATTACGTTTCATAGTATTGGCCATCGCTGGCCACTGCTTTCTCCCACAGAAATTCTTCTAATCCATATGTGGCATACAGCAAACCAGTGCTTAACAGTATTAGTTAAAAACAGTCTTGGTTGCAACTTTAGTTTTTTTTTTCAGCTACGCGTTTCGCCTTATTTAGGCATCTTCAGGTTGATCTTAATTTGATATTTCTTAGAACGATTCTTTAGACAGTGTAGCCAAAGAGCATCGTCGAATACATCAGGGCAACATCACCTTCGTTAAACTCAGTAAAAACTTTTCTAGATGTACGCGAGTGACTCCAAGACCTGCATAACGCGTTCCTGTTCACAGGAGCGAGTAACAGAATAAGATGGGGCTCAGGTAGTAAGCATAATGCATAGTTGAAAAATAAAAAAAACTAAAATAGCAACCAAGACTGTTTTTATCAATACTTTGTCCCATCTTTCGGGCAGCATATGTATCCCGTGGCGGAAGAAGTGGGCGTCTTTCGAGAAGATCCATGTATTGGTCCAATTTTGCAATTGTTCATATGACAGGAAGCGCTGGGCAGCCATGTCGTGAGCCTTTGAACTAAAAAGTTCTTATTCAAAGGGAACAATGTCTGGAAAATATGGCGGGTGGGATAGTACTTCCCATTTCAACGTTTCCAGGTATGTTTTGGCGGGTTTTGCGACATGGGGTCGAGCACTGTCAAGGTGCAAAATCACCTTTTCATGTATATCGTTGTACTGTGCCCGTTTGTCTTTCAGTGCTCGGGTCAAACACATCAATTACTTTCGATAACGATCTCCTGTGATTGTTCTCGTCGGTTGCAGTAGCATCGAACGCTTTGTCTCTTTCACAACCATGCTGGTCTTCAACGTCAAAATCACCTTTCTTGAAGCATGGAAATCATTTTCTGCAAAGTTCTGTCACTATCAGGCGTCTCATCATAAGTCTTACCCAGCTTTTTATTAGCCTCAGCCGCAGATTTCTTCATATCAAAGCAGAAAATTAAAACCTCTCGCAAATGACGAGAATCGGGCTCGTAAGTTGACATATTCAGCCGAGAATAGCTTAAAGATGCAATCAAAAATCAACGAATATTCTGATGGCGTTATGTTCTCAAATGCCTAAGCTTACTGTATGATACTTACGACCTACGACTTGCACCACTACTTTCCATTAATGCCGTCTACCGCAAAACGGCAGAAGCAAAGTTGTGGACCTAATTTTTGTAGGCATTCTTCTTAATCTGCTTAGCTGCTTACTTAAATGTTATTTCACCTTCAAGGTAGCAGTAACTATCCTTCGCCTTTTGCAACAGAATTTTTCTTATTGCGTTACCGAAATACGTTTGAGGTAAAAAAAAACTGAAATGATCCTATGGCATTGTTGGCCGTGAGGCCCCATCCGGGGAAGTTCGGCCGCCGAGTGCAAGTCTTATTTCAGTCGACGCCACATTGGGCGACTTGCGTGCCGCTGATGAGGATGAAATTATTATGAGGACAACACAGCACCCAGTCTATGAGCAGAGAAAATCTTTGACTCGGGCGGGAGTCGAACCCGGTCTCAATGCATGGGAGGAAAGCACGTTATCACTTTCATCTAAGCAGGGGGACATTTCAGGTAACTGTTTTAGGTATGTTTAATGGCCAACAATGAAATAAAAGGAACAATTGTTTTTCTTAACTACCAATATTTTATTTCCAAGTATACAATATTTCATACCTACGCTATTAGTTTAACATAAACATTCACAGTATTTACGAATAAAGGATGCAGAATAGGGACTTCATGTACTCTAGTTACAGCCTTTAACTCTACAGAATATGATTACTAAGTGCGTCTACCAAATTCTAGTTATTGTTATGTTCTCGCCAGTGGACGCAACCAGAGCTGGCGCGATATGGTAGTTCCCGACTGGCGCCATGGGCGGAGCTTTGAAGTTCGCCGCCAAGCACAAGCGTGGCCCAATCAGCAACTTCCGCATCTCTGCCAGTGAGGTAGACCTCCGCGTTGTGATAAGCAGTGGCCACAGGCAGCCGTGGACGGATCATGTGCGGCGTTCGCGTATGTCACTTCTAGTATGGAGTTACAGTGCTACAGTTCGAAGCTACAGTTCGTAGTGGAAATCAGCCTGCAAGGCTTGGTCTACAAATGGAGTCGCCTAATGCCTTCACACAGGGACAAGTGAGTGCGAGTGTGGCGCCAGGGACGGACGTATTCTTGTTGACATTGTGTTCAGAATGCACTCCTTCACGGGCCATTGCTAGTTGTACACCACTGGCAATTAAAATTGCTACACCACGAAGGTGACGTGCTACAGACCCGAAATTTAACCGACAGGAAGAAAATGCTGTGATATGCAAATGATTAGCTTTTCAGAGCATTCACACAAGGTTGACGCCAGTGGCGACACCTACTACACGCTGACAAGAGGAAAGTTTCCAACCGATTTCTCAGACACAAACAGCAGTTGACTGGCGTTCCCTGGTGAAACGTTGTTGTGGTGCCTCATGTAAGGAGGAGAAACACGTACCATCGCGTTTCCGACTTTGATAAAGGTCGGATTGTAACCTATCGTGATTGCGATTTATTGTATCGCAACATTTGAGAGGTGGCATGAGCCCCCTCTGATCTCAAAAGGGTAAGCCGACGGGTGTGAGGGAGTCGAGTGAATGCTTTCCAGACGCCGACATTGTAGAATAGCAGCGGAGATACGCTCGCAGGGGCATGAAGTAGCGGCTGGGCTAGAGGTTCCGTTACTTCGCAGAAACTTAGCGAAAACACTTTCTGGCGGGCTACCAGCGAGGCGTGGGAATGACTTGTGTACCCAGGCCGTTGTGGTGGGCAAATTCCCGCGCTTTCTGCAAAATCGTAACTGTGATTGGCTTGCTCAGGGCATAGCTCCGTGATGTAGCAAAATCAGCGCAGAAATTGGCGCCAAGAATCTCCATTGGTGGAATGGTAGTGCTCCGGCAATAGAGTGGAATTTTCCGCCGCTTTTCGAGTTGCTGATTGGAACAGTTAACATTGGCCACTGTCGTGGGGGCGGGAATGTTCTGTGTTCGATTTGTATGGGTGCTCTTGTGGGGTAGTCGGCTCTCGCCTTTCGGTCGGAGTAGGTTACAAGACTGAGCTCTCGCTGCTCTGGACAGCCTGCATTCCATTGGCTATCTAATACACTTTTATTTGATTGTAACTGTTTAACGAAGTTGCTGAAGTTTCGACTTCAACGTAACTTTCCGAGTACAGTTGTCAATTGAGCGTTCTGCGTACAAGCGGCCTATGTTGTCTGTCTTGAGCAGTTTTGGTTAAAGTTGACTGTATCGGAGTTACTGTGTGACTTCGCTTGTTAAAATCAATCACTGTACCGTCAGTGATTGTGTGGCGAGCCTTCTTAGTCTCCCTCAGAGGCGCATTTGTATTGCTAGGAAGTCTTTAGTCTGGAACAACCAGACCAGGATAATTTGTTTCGGACTATACTCGCGACATTATCATCACCACGACGGGACGTCGAAGCAACCAGTCATAGCCTCCAGTACGCCAGATCGTGTCCGTGCAGTTAAGAATACAGTTTGGTCCACAGCTTGGTCTGCAGCTTGGTCCGCAGCACCGGCAAAGCAGGCAATTTTACTAGGTGATAATCAGAGCTCAGCAGGGCGCGCCTGTTTGTCTTTTCTAACTTCGTTCTGTCTTGGGTGTACATTGTCTGAGTTCTCACTAATGTAGCAGCAATTAATGTTGGGTTAGCTGGGTATTTCTCTTAAGATTTGAGTTGCAAGGAATTGGCTCCACATACCACTTCGTCATAAACGTCACAATCTAGTTTAGGGACAACTTCACCTTCACAGCATTTATTTGAGTATCCAATTTGAGCCAATTTGATGTATTGTAAATGTTTCATGTGTTTTTGTTTATTATTTTGTGTTTAGTCTTAATAAATCATATTGTTCTTTTGGTCAGAACTTTCATTCTGTTAATCGGTAGAGCAACCCTATCATTTCTCACTACGTTAATGAAACCTTCCTTTATTTAACTTATTTATCAAATTAAATTATTGCAGGTGCCAAACTCTTTTCTACCCCACTTGCAGGGTCGATTACAGTCAGTTCGCGTTTCTTTTTAATCCATGTGCAACAGCAAAAGTCGGAGTTAGAATACGGGGGGATTAGAGCATCATTTTTATATGAAGATTCTCGAAGAATTTGGTGATAAATACACTACTAGCCCCGACACCTCGCACATTGTTGCTCGCGTTGATCGAGATGCAATGAATGTTAGCAGAAGGTAATACAGAACGCCGTGCTGGATCCCAACCGCCTCGTATCACCAGCAGTCGAGATGACAGGCATCTTATCCACATGGCTGTAAAGGATCGTGCAGCCATGTCTCGATCCCTGAGTCCTCAGATGGGGACGTTTGCAAGACAACAACCATCTGCACGAACAGTTCGACGACGTTTGCAGCAGCATGGACTATCAGCTCGGAGACCATGGCTGCGGTTACCCTTGACACTGCATCACAGACAGGAGCGCCTGCGATGGTGTACTCAACGACGAACCTGGGTGCACGAATAGCAAAACGTCATTTTTTCGCATGAATCCATGTTCTGTTTACAGCATCATGATGGTCAAATCCGTGTTTGGCGACATCGCGGTGAACGCACATTGGAAGCGTGTATTCGTCATAGCCATGCTGGCATATCACCCGGCGTGTGGTACGGGGTGCCATTGGTTACACGCCTCTGTCACCTCTCGTTCGCATTGACGGCACTTTGAACAGTGGACGTTACACGTCAGGTGTATTTCGACCCGTGGCTCTACCCTTCATTCTAACCCTGGGAAACCCTACATTTCAGCAGGATAACGCACGACCGCATGTTGCAGGTCCTGCACGGGCCTTCCTGGATACAGAAAATGTTCGACTGCTGCCCTGGCCAGCACATTCTCTAGCTCTCTCACCAACTGAAAACGTCTGGTCAATGGTAGCCGAGCAACTGGCTCGTCACAATACGCCAGTCCCTACCCTTGATGAACTGTGGTATTGTGTTGAAGCTGCATGGGCAGCAGTACCTGTACACGTCATCCGAGCTCTTTTTGACTTAATGCCCAGGCGTATAAAGGCCGTTATTACGGCCAGAGTTGGTTGTTCTGGGTACTGATTTCTCAGCATCTATGCATCCAAATTGCGTGATAATGTAGTCACATGTCAGTTGTAGTATAATATATTTGTCCAATGAATACCTGTTTATCATCTGCATTCCTTTTTGGTGTAGCAATTTTAATGGCTAGTAGTGTATCTCTCTGCAAGCACATCCAATGAGGTGCTGTACAACTTAAGTATTACAGCGCAATAAAGTGTATATGTGTGTCACTAACTTGTTTGCGGTCTCACAGTCCAAAAAATTGTTCAAATGGCTCTGGGCATTATGGGACTTAACATCTGAGGTCAACAGTCGCCTAGAACATAGAACTACTTAAACCTAACTAACCGAAGGACATCACACACATCCATACCCGAGGCAGACTTCGAACCTGCGACCGCAGTGGTCCCACGGTTGCAGACTTAAGCACCTAGAACCGATCGGCCACACCGGCCAGTGTCACATTCCAGCTCGGAGCACCTAAACCTAATACGGTATGTGAGAGCCGTGCTACCCAGATGACCCATACACATCAAACGCAAACCAAAATACACTGTGCAGTAACATTAATGTGACCATCTGACAGAAGCTGTGAGGCGTGCAGGAAGACTCTGCAACGTACCGACAGAGATGTGGAATCATGCTGATCCCATTGCCGTGACCCTCTGCACTACGTCCTCGGTTGAGCATCCATGGCGCAAACAGCCCGATCGAAGTGGTGCCATAGATACTCGATATGTTTTAAATCTGGTGAGTTTGTTGGCGAGCTGACTACGGTAAAATGGTCGTAGTGCTCTTTGAGCCACTATTAGCTGTATGACACATTGCTTTGTCCTGCTGGTAGATGTCATCTTGCCGAAGAGGAACAAAGTGCAAAAAGGGATGCGCATGGTCCGCAAGAGTAAGGGCATACTGTGATGGTCCATTGTGCCTTCCAGAATGATGAGATCACCTAGGAATGCTCCACGGCCTGGACCCTTCCCACGATTGTAGCAGTGTGTTTGGTTTCAGGTGCTACACGCCAACGGTCGTCTGTCTTCCAATGGTTCAAATGGCTCTGAGCACTATGGGACTTAACATCTGAGGTCATCAGTCCCCTAGAACTTAGAACTACTTAAACCTAACTAACCGAAGGACATCACACACATCCATGCCCGAGTCAGGGTTCGAACCTGCGACCGTAGCAGCAGCGCTGTTCTGGGCTGAAGCGCCTAGAACCGCTCGGCCACATCGGCCGGCCCTTGCGGGGCAGGTCTGGCCGCCTTGGTGCAGGTGTTAGTACATTCGACGCCACATTGGGTGACCTGCGGGCCGGATGGGGATGAAATGGTGATGAAAACAGCACAGCACCTAGTCCCTGAGCGGGAAAAATCTCCGACCCAGCCGGGAATCGAACCCGGTCCGTAGGACCGCAATCCGTCCCGCTGACCACTTTGTTTCTTTTTTTTTAAAATCTCATTTTGTTTGCTTTCGTTCGTTGCATCTGCTCGTGGCGGACGTCCTAAGACATGCGTTTAAGTTCGTCGTCAATCGGTTAACTCAGTTTTTTTATTACAGAGGGCAGCTAACCCTCTGACCGAACACGCTGAGCTACCGTGGTGGCTACCACTCAGCTGTTGGAGCGGACTTGTTCGCTGGTGTAGTCTCCATATATTTGCTTCTCCAGAACTCGCTATATCAAAAAACATCTATTTTGTAACCCTATAAATTGGTTTTATATCTGCACGGTTGCCGCCGATGTGGTAGAATGGAACTACAGTGCATGAATTGCAAATACTCTCCTAGTCTGTAATATTTTGCTCTGTATTCATGCCTGTGTAATTTGGGCTTATACCTGGACCATTCGATAATTCCTATGCACTTATTAACCTCTTACTGCATGCTGTCGTCCTTGGTACAGTGATTTTAATTAACATCCGCGGCTCGACTTTAATGATATATATTTACTAGTTTTATGTGGAACCTGAAATGAAATCGGTTTAATAACGCAATCGAAACGCTAGCTGTGCCGCGAACCAACACATTCAGTACAGAGGGCGGTAAACGTTTTCTTTATCAGGATCATAGTTAAGCTGTTATTGACTTCTGCCCCATTTGAACTTCGTACAAATTTTTATTGCATATTTCGAATAAATCCTAGAAGTGGGCTTCAACAACATTTTCTTTTAGTAAGGGAAGCGACTGTGATTCGGTTACGTTAATCCCTAAATGTGGTTCTTCAATATTATCTGTATTTATTGGTGTAAATCAGTGTTTCGAATATGAGGTTGTACATAGAACTTTGATGCTATTTATGGTAATAACGTTTCAGTTGCTGATATCAGATATATTATTATCTTGTCAGATGTCTTATCTTATTTAGTCTCCTATGCACAAAAGCAACTTCAGTCACACTGGTAAGGTAGGAGCATGGACTACATTCCATGTCGTTCAACGTAGCAGCATACTACATAACATTCCCACATCAACACGTAAAAATTACAGGAAAGAGGGGTGGCTGTGTGGTTGGTATCCCCAGTAATTGGGCCGGCTCGCGCTGTCAGAAAGCGAAGCAAAATCGAGATTTCTGAGGTGCTTCGTATAACAGCACAATGACGAATACCCAAATTATGTTATACAGTATCAGGATGGTATATTACTTTTCGCTGCTCAAAAGAAGAAATTAATGTTTTTGAAGCTGGTAATATTAATCGCATTGTTATTGAACTAGTGTGTGTAGTGTCACTGGTTGTGTGTCTGTGAAGAAAACAATCTTGATCGGCGTCGACTACTCCCACAGCATAAGTAATTTCGTACACGTAGACAAGCTGCAGACTCAGACGGTTGCCCGTAAAATTCTTGATACATAAGAGAAAGGAAACTTCTATGGGATCTTCTCGAATTGGAACACTGCCATTCGCATTTTGTCATCCCATGATTGTCTGCGAGTGAAATGAGTTCCTTTTAGCATAGAAAACTTCCTCTATTCGCTTGACCGTGTTATTGAAGCAGGCTCTACATCAAACATGGACCACAAAATGTTCGAATTCCAATACAAGCTTTTAGTACATAATACACTCCTGGAAATTGAAATAGGAACACCGTGAATTCATTGTCCCAGGAAGGGGAAACTTTATTGACACATTCCTGGGGTCAGATACATCACATGATCACACTGACAGAACCACAGGCACATAGACACAGGCAACAGAGCATGCACAATGTCGGCACTAGTACAGTGTATATCCACCTTTCGCAGCAATGCAGGCTGCTATTCTCCCATGGAGACGATCGTAGAGATGCTGGATGTAGTCCTGTGGAACGGCTTGCCATGCCATTTCCACCTGGCGCCTCAGTTGGACCAGCGTTCGTGCTGGACGTGCAGACCGCGTGAGACGACGCTTCATCCAGTCCCAAACATGCTCAATGGGGGACAGATCCGGAGATCTTGCTGGCCAGGGTAGTTGACTTACACTTTCTAGAGCACGTTGGGTGGCACGGGATACATGCGGACGTGCATTGTCCTGTTGGAACAGCAAGTTCCCTTGCCGGTCTAGGAATGGTAGAACGATGGGTTCGATGACGGTTTGGATGTACCGTGCACTATTCAGTGTCCCCTCGACGATCACCAGTGGTGTACGGCCAGTGTAGGAGATCGCTCCCCACACCATGATGCCGGGTGTTGGCCCTGTGTGCCTCGGTCGTATGCAGTCCTGATTGTGGCGCTCACCTGCACGGCGCCAAACACGCATACGACCATCATTGGCACCAAGGCAGAAGCGACTCTCATCGCTGAAGACGACACGTCTCCATTCGTCCCTCCATTCACGCCTGTCGCGACACCACTGGGGGCGGGCTGCACGATGTTGGGGCGTGAGCGGAAGACGGCCTAACGGTGTGCGGGACCGTAGCCCAGCTTCATGGAGACGGTTGCGAATGGTCCTCGCCGATACCCCAGGAGCAACAGTGTCCCTAATTTGCTGGGAAGTGGCGGTGCGGTCCCCTACGGCACTGCGTAGGATCCTACGGTCTTGGCGTGCATCCGTGCGTCGCTGCGGTCCGGTCCCAGGTCGACGGGCACGTGCACCTTCCGCCGACCACTGGCGACAACATCGATGTACTGTGGAGACCTCACGCCCCACGTGTTGAGCAATTCGGCGGTACGTCCACCCGGCCTCCCGCATGCCCACTATATGCCCTCGCTCAAAGGCCGTCAACTGCACATACGGTTCACGTCCACGCTGTCGCGGCATGCTACCAGTGTTAAAGACTGCGATGGAGCTCCGTATGCCACGGCAAACTGGCTGACACTGACGGCGGCGGTGCACAAATGCTGCGCAGCTAGCGCCATTCGACGGCCAACACCGCGGTTCCTGGTGTGTCCGCTGTGCCGTGCGTGTGATCATTGCTTGTACAGCCCTCTCGCAGTGTCCGGAGCAAGTATGGTGGGTCTGACACACCGGTGTCAATGTGTTCTTTTTTCCATTTCCAGGAGTGTAGTTCATCACAGAATCCTCTGATCAAAATTAAATACGCGCAATTACCTTTGAAATGCAACTGACTGTATTATGAACGTTACTACATAATAACGTTACACATCGCTTGTGAATCTCAAAAAACACAAATTATCCAATATGGTGGCTAACAATGACTGTTTCATTGCACACACTTCCTACAAGTCTTCCACTTGTCGTGTAACAAAGACGTCTCACATTCCGATTTTACTACTTTTCTTCACTCGCTATGGAGCAATGCTAAGTCAATGAATAAAGATTTCGCTCGCGCAGGCGAAACGCGCCACCTCGCGATATGGCGATATGTCTTCACTTTAAACCAATAGGAACCACGTGACCGCTACAGTCGCAGGTTCGAATCCTGCCTCGGGCATGTATGTGTGTGATGTCCTTAGGTTAGTTAGGTTTAAGTAGTTCTAAGTTCTAGGGGACTGATGACCACGGATGTTGAGTCCCATAGTGCTCAGAGCCATTTGAACCATTTTAAACCAATAACAATAGAAAGGTCGTTAAACTGATCACTCACTTCCGGCATCTAGAACAGGTTAAGGGATATTATAATGGCCACTGTACCTGATATTGTTTAGCAAAGCAAGCTGGTGTGAATTGGCTCAACATATAAAACCGTCGTGAAGTTAAAATTTGAGATAAATTAATGAATTTAGCTTTGATGGACTATTATTTGACACCAACAGCTTGAAACAAATGTCTTAGACGAGCAGGGGGTAACGAACACACAATGGCCGAAACACAGGGGCCCGTCAGCAATCAAAAAGGCAACTCACCGAAAATTACCGAATTATTACATAAGACGTAGCTATCAAAATCATTATATCGTACTTCAAGAAATTAAACATCTGGATCACTCTCGACTTAGGCATCATGTGAAGTACTGCTACACACGTGGACAGACAACACAAAGAGCTAAGTTAAACTACAACGAAAATTCTCACAAAAAAGGGTATCAAATTTCTTATAATCACTTTTGGAAAACGATACGACACTTCAGCACACTCTAACATCCTATGTGGACTCAGAACAGATTACACTCCCACATGCTGAGCACTGTAAATCCATTGCATGTCACGAAGAGACTGCCCAAACTTTGTAAAATAACCGTAAGAAAAGACTCTAGTCCGACTTCTATCTTCTGTATCAAGCATTTAAGATGATCAATTGTCAGGACCATAATTTACCGATTACTTTAAACCATCATAATTATTAAAACTGAACCTTCTTCTAACACTTGTCTGACTGAATTGATTCGAAACGACACATTACGAATGTTCTCCACGATGACCTAACTCATTTTATACCTGTTATTCACCAGATCAGCAAAAGCTCCTGAGCAGCTTCCGCGGCTTATGCCAGATTGTCTGACACTGCCCAAGCATGGCGGACTTACGGAGACCACGTCTCCTCGTTGAAACTGCCCAGAGGGTAAACTCTCCCATTGGCTGCAGCCACCTGCACCATCTACTCCCGACTCTATCTTTTCCGAAGCCTTCAGACAATGTCTTTGCTTATATTTTGATACATCCAGCTACACTCTTCCTTAGGCTGGTTCCTCACCTTTCTATATCTCATCTCATTAAAGCACCATGAACTCACACACTCATGAAAGAGTACAGCCAAGAAATGGGAACTATGACACATTAAAATAAAACACAGATGTGTCCATTTTCATATCCAAAGGCCGTATTTCATGAGTATTAAAACAGAAAAATTCTTATTTCACAAAGTACCAAGACAGTCAGTCTACTGACACTCTAACATCACTGCCATGCAAATGGGTTAAATTGAGCATACTAAGCCGGCTTCTGTGCCCGAGCGGTTCTAGGCGCTTCAGTCCGGAACCGCGCTGCTACTACGGTCTCACGTTCGAATCATGCCTCGGACATGGATGTGTGTGATGTTCTTAGGTTAGTTAGGTTTGTGCTAAGTCTGGGGGACTAATGACCTCAGACGTTAAGTCCCATAGTGCTTAGAGCCATTTGAACCATTTTTAAGCACACTAACAGTACCGATTCTAGCCTTCGTCGCCAATAAACAACAGTCAGTATGAGTGCACGAACCAGGCACCTGCTGCGGAGGTCCATACCCAGCAACGTTCCCTGAACGGTCGTTGAGGAGACACAGTTGGTACCCTGCTGCCTTTTCTGGGCGGTCAGTTGCTCAAAGTTACTCGTCTATTCTCCCGTACACATCTCTGCAGGCGTCGTTTCCCTCTGTCATCTGATCTACGGTCCGTCGTACACCATAGCTGTTTCGGCGCCAGTTTCCGATAGCGTCACTTCGTCAAGGACTTCGAACATTTCATGGTCGATGTTTCATGTAGGACCTGCTTCAATAACACGGTCAAAAGAATAGAGAAAGTTTTCTCTGGGAGTGAAATGAGTTCCTTTTGGCAGACACTCATCGAATGACCAAATGCGAATTGCAGTGTTCCAGTTCGAGAAGATCCTTTAGAAGATTCCTTTCTGTTATATTTCAAGAATTTTACAGGCAACCCAGGTAGGCAGCTTGTCTACGTGTACGAAATTACGTATGCTGTGGGAGTAGTCGACGCCGATCAAGACTGTTTTCATCACAGACATACAGAGACACTACACACACTAGTTCAGTAACAACGAGTTTAATATTAACAGGCTTTCTTCTTTCGAGCAGTAAAGAGTTATATACCATCCTAATACTGTATAACATAATTTGGGTATTCGTCAGTGTGCTGTTATACGAAGCACCTCAGGAATCTCTGTTTTGCTTCGCTTTCTGACAGCGCAAGCCGGCCCAATTACTGGGGATACCAGCCACATACACACGCCTCTTTCTTATAATTTTTACGTGTTAATGTGGGAATGTTATGTAGTGTGCTGCTACGTAGAACGACATGGAATTTAGTCCATGCTCCTGCCTTACCAGTGTGATTGAAGTTGATTTTGTACGTAGGAGAGTAAATAAGATATCTGACAAGATAATAATATATCTGATATCAGGAACTGAAACGTAATTACCATAACTAGAATCAAAGTTGTATGTACAACCTTATATTCGAAGCAGTGATTTAGACCAATAAATATAGATAATATTTAAGAACCACATTTTGAGATTAATGTAACCGAATCACCAGTCGCTTCCCTTACTAAACGACGGCACACGAACGGATCACAGACATGGCCGTTTGCCGGCCGGTGTGGCCAAGTGGCTCTAGGCGCTTCAGTCTGGAACCTCGTGATCGCTACGGTTGCTGGTTCGAATCCTGCCTCGGGCATGGATGTGTGTGATGTCCTTAGGTTAGTTAGGTTTAAGTAGTTCTAAGTTCTAGGGGACTGATGACCCCAGATCTTGAGTCCCATAGTGCTCAAAGTCATTTTTGAACCAGGCCGTTTCGGAAATGCTTCCTCCTTTTGCTCGAAAGACCCACCATGCCCTTTGTGGACGTCAAATAAATCGCTCTGTTTCCACATTATGGCAACAACTGCACATTTGCGCTTCACTCTGACATGCTTTATATACCGTCCACTGCTACTGCTGCCACCTGCCGTGTGGGAATAGTTATTACACGTTGTCGAACATAGGCGGTGGTCGCATTAATGTGATGGGAGCGTCTAGTGTCAATCAGGAAAAAACCTGTTTATTTTATTTGTCTGTAGAAAACTGAAAATCTCATGTAATTATATCAAACATCATTCATAAAACAGTAATAAAATTTCAGCTGAAAATGTGAGTAATAATTGTTCTTATCTGAAAGGTAAACGTGACCAAGATAAGACGTAAAATATATTCTTGTTTTGGTTTGTAACCTTATACAGAGAACCACGTGGCTATTTTTGTCTGCTATTTGGAAGTTTGATAACCACAGGCATCGACAGACGGCGAGAACCGAAGTAACATCAAAGCAGAATGACGAGAGAGAGCTATCGTGTTTGGACGTGCCCATGACCAAACCGTGAACGAAGCTGTCACGTTTTTTGATGTATCTACACTAACTGTCTTATTTGTTTATTAAGAACGGTGAGCCATTCGCATTCATGTAACTTGGCGTAAATACAGTGGTGCTACTAAATTGACAAAGATCACAGACGTGTGTCACTCCTTATCTCTGACGGTCACTTACAAAATGGAGAAGAATTACTGCTGATAGTGAATGCAGTCCCAGCTGAATGAGTTTCGGAATAAAAGACTGTGTTGTATGGACATTACGCACGGCGACACATAAATCTGCAGCCGTTCAAATCGCCAAACAACACTTAAGCTCCTCATTATGCATATTTGTACGGCTTTTAAAGCTGGAGACTACTGTATAGAGTTTCTCCTTCACTTATTACTGCAGAAGTATAAATTAAACCAAGCACTGAAGAATTTGAACAACTGTAGAATCCAATTATGCCATGTGCTTCTCAACTGACGGGATCAATATTTGTTGTGCGTTTCATTCATCGTCAGTCACGATATCAAAATGATGACGTCTGTGACACAGTAAGAAGTTAAAATATGGCAATATGGCAATTCTTTCGTCTGTCTTTATTCAAAGCTACCAATAATCTAGGACGTCCAAAACTTCGGGACGTGGTTAAATATCCCGAAAATGTTAAGAGGCCCTGCGAGATCCCACCGCCATCTTGGTATCCGCCATGTTGGATTCAGTTCAGATTTCCTCAGTGGGAGGTGTTTCATGTGATATCAATCTTAACGGTGGTTGAAAAATGGTTCTGAGCATTATGGGACTTAAAATCTGAGGTCACCAGTCCCATAGAACTTAGAACTACTTAAACCTAACTATGCTAAGAACGCCACACACATCCATGCCGGAGGCAGAATTCGAACCTGCGACCGTAGCGGTCGCGCCTTTAACCGAATGGTCACACCGGCCGGTCTTAACGGTGGAATTTGACGAGAAATACAACGGTGAACTCCGTTTTGTGATATATTTGACAGATAAAATGTTAAGAACGATTTGTTATAATTATACGTGTAACTCGTGTTGAATCACAACACGAATGGCACGCAACACATTGCAAAACAAAGTACACTTTACAAAATGTGTTGCACATGCTGTCCATGTACGTAAAGCCATTTCCACCCACCATCGGAGTATGTTTGCATGTAGACAACGCAACACAGCAGGCGTGACAGTATCATAAGCCTTTAAAGTCAGTACCGCCATTAGACTGTTCTTTTTTTTTTATTTGCAGTGTTATATTTACACGATCATGATTTCGGCTTAAAATGCCATTATCAAGTGTTCTAATGTTATACAGTGCCTAAGATGGCATACTGTCGTATTTAAAATATACTATTAGACACATTGTCTAAGGGACAAATTTGATCCTTAGACAATGCGTCTAATAGTGTATTTTAAATACGACAGTATGCCATCTTAGGTACTGTATAACATTAAAACACTTGATAATGGCATTTTAAGCCGAAATCATGATCATGTAAATTAACACTGCAAAAAAAAGTCTAATGGTGGTACTGACTTAAAAGAAATATATTACGACTGTGGCCCCACATTATGAAAAAATTATTAACTATCATAGGGCTTAATAATCCTCTGTTCCAGGTGCTGCACCTCACAAATTTTCTAAGAATGCTTCACGGACTTCATATATCCCCGAGGTAGAAATCTAGTTGGGTCACATCAGATGAACATGGCGACCACTCCACGTCACCATGATGCCCAACCCGATAACCAGGGAACTGTGTATCTGGCTGTCCCCATTCACAGGCACCATAACGGGATGGTGCACCATCCTGCTGAACGTACGAAGGAAATGTCCCGTCTTCGTTGACAACCACTGACATCACCACCTCGTCCAGCATCTGCAGGTAGGTCGCAGCATTGAGAATTTCCGTCAGAAAGATCGGGCCAATGTTATGCATTTCCCATATGCCTCACCGTACCATCACTTGCCTACGTCCTTGAGTACTGCAGGGTTACGTCCTCTTGGGTTGGCCCATGACCAGCGTGCAGGTTGTACTGTTTGACCTCCGCATTAACGTAAAAATTCGCATAATCTCTAAAGAGTATGTTGTAAGTACTATCGTGATCGGTGGCGTGTTGAACCAACACCCCCTCACAAAACTGCGGCCTCGATCAGCGTCGTATCTCGAAAGATGTTGTGGAGTTGCATTTTGAACGGATGCCACTTCTGTCGCTGTTGAATTCAGTGGGAAGTGTTCCGAGGAAAGCTATGCTGTTGGGTGTTTCGCCTGATAGCTTGGACGAGACTCGTGACCACTGCTGCTAACACTTCTGTGGCTGAAATCTGATCAAGTGCTGTGCGTGGACGGCCGTTACAAGACTTATCCTCCGCAGAATCCGTTTCTTGAAACTTTTTCATCAATTTCATGAGGGCACTTTCAACGACGGATTCCCTGCCAGGTTGTCGCTGGTTGAAGTCCCTGCTAATTGCCGTGTAACTCCGGCCATCAGCTAGCAGGATGATTTTGATCCTCTCTTCTCTCGTCAGCGGCATGTAGTCCTTCACATTAACGGCACAACTGCAACAACTGGAACAAAACGTGCTCTGGCTTCAGCAAGCTGCATGACAATTTACACATTTACAGGGTGTTTCAAAAATGACCGGTATATTTGAAACGGCAATAAAAACTAAACGAGCAGCGATAGAAATACACCGTTTGTTGCAATATGCTTGGGACAACAGTACATTTTCAGGCAGACAAACTTTCGAAATTACAGTAGTTACAATTTTCAACAACAGATGGCGCTGCGGTCTGGGAAACTCTATAGTACGATATTTTCCACATATCCACCATGCGTAGCAATAATATGGCGTAGTCTCTGAATGAAATTACCCGAAACCTTTGACAACGTGTCTGGCGGAATGGCTTCACATGCAGATGAGATGTACTGCTTCAGCTGTTCAATTGTTTCTGGATTCTGGCGGTACACCTGGTCTTTCAAGCGTCCCCACAGAAAGAAGTCACAGGGGTTCACGTCTGGCGAATAGGGAGGCCAATCCACGCCGCCTCCTGTATGTTTCGGATAGCCCAAAGCAATCACACGATCATCGAAATATTCATTCAGGAAATTAAAGACGTCGGCCGTGCGATGTGGCCGAGCACCATCTTGCATAAACCACGAGGTGTTCGCAGTGTCGTCTAAGGCAGTTTGTATCGCCACAAATTTACGATGAATGTCCAGATAGCGTGATGCAGTAATCGTTTCGGATCTGAAAAATGGGCCAATGATTCCTTTGGAAGAAATGGCGGCCCAGACCAGTACTTTTTGAGGATGCAGGGACGATGGGACTGCAACATGGGGCTTTTCGGTTCCCCATATGCGCCAGTTCTGTTTATTGACGAAGCCGTCCAGGTAAAAATAAGCTTCGTCAGTAAACCAAATGCTGCCCACATGCATATCGCCGTCATCAATCCTGTGCACTATATCGTTAGCGAATGTCTCTCGCGCAGCAATGGTAGCGGCGCTGAGGGGTTCCTGCGTTTGAATTTTGTATGGATAGAGGTGTAAACTCTGGCGCATGAGACGATACGCAGACGTTGGCTTCATTTGGACCGCAGCTGCAACACGGCGAACGGAAACCCGAGGCCGCTGTTGGATCACCTGCTGCACTAGCTGCGCGTTGCCCTCTGTGGTTGCCGTACGCGGTCGCCTTACCTTTCCAGCACGTTCATCCGTCACGTTCCCAGTCCGTTGAAATTTTTCAAACAGATCCTTTATTATATCGCTTTTCGGTCCTTTGGTTACATTAAACCTCCGTTGAAAACTTCGTCTTGTTGCAAAAACACTGTGTTCTAGGTGGTGGAATTCCAACACCAGAAAAATCCTCTGTTCTAAGGAATAAACCATGTTGTCTACAGCACACTTGTACGTTGTGAACAGCACACGCTTACAGCAGAAAGACGACGTACAGAATGGCGCACCCACAGACTGCGTTGTCTTCTATATCTTTCACATCACTTACAGTGCCACCTGTTGTTGAAAATTGTAACTACTGTAATTTCGAAAGTTTGTCCGCCTGAAAATGTACTGTTGTCCCAAGCATATTGCAACAAACGGTGTATTTCTATCGCTGCTCGTTTAGTTTTTATTGCTGTTTCAATCATTTTTGAAACACCCTGTAGCAACAAATGTTGCGTTACTTCTTACGTATCAAAGATATTACGAAACGGATTTCGCCATTGTGTTTCTCATCGAATTCTACCCTTTCTAACATGTATCCCATGACCCCCTTCCCCCTCCCCCCCCTCTATCACACTGAAGAAATGTGGACTGAATTCAATATGGCGGACGCCAAGATGGCGATGTGCAGTCTCAAGTCACCCAAAAAGTTTCCCACACGCCCTTTCCTTATATCAGTATCCAGAGCGTCCCTGCCTCTTACCATTTTCGCGATATTTAGCCAAGTCCCGACTTTTGGGATAACTTGTATGTAACCGAACGGCTGACACCCACCGTCACCTGATACCACTTGCAGGTTGTTTACCTAACAGCTTCTACAGGTAACAAAACTTCGATTTGAAGTATTCCACATAATTGTTGACAGAGTTTATAAGTTTAAAATCCTTTCATAATCTAATAATTAAGAGGTAGATGATGATGAGGTCCCATACTCCGAGGAGCGTTGGGGACGATGCGGGAGACCTGCACCGCCGTACGACGCAAAGTCCTAGTGGAGGTCGTCTTCCGCCCGTAATGGAGGTGAATGATAATGATGAAGACGACACAACAATACCCAGTCATCTCGAGGCAGGGAAAATTCCCGATCGCGCCGGGAATCGAATCCGGGACCCCATGCGTGGGAAGCGAGAACGCTACCGCAAGACCACGAGCTGCGGACATTAAGAGGTATAATACTGTGTTAAAGGTTTAACACAACAAGTCAAGTATTACAGCTAGAAACTGTGTATCTCTCGAGGTGCCGTTAACTTGTGGCGCCCAAGTTACACAGACAATGTTCATTGAGGTTTTTGAGAACCAGAGGACTTAGCGACTATGCACACCCTTCTGAAACTTTTTCTCACTTACACCCACCACAATATAACGAACGGAAAAAAATTATCGCTTAAAACTTCAGAAATGGGAATAACGTTTCAATTTATGGCTTCTTCATAATTATATCTGTTCGCAGCACACGGTATCCACATATACCACTGAACGTACGTGCAAAATTGTATCACTGCAGCGGACACAGTTCAGAAGGTACAAAAAAATTAGATGCATGAAAATCTAGTAAATTAACGTATAAAGAGCTTACCACGTTTCTGGATTGCTAGCTGTGCTTTTGTCTTTTTCATTAGTCTGTTGAAGACAAATCAGGAACCAACTTTGTATGTCCATCCTTTTGATAGAAGGTCTTGGGGCGACAGCCGTTAACTGCTGTGGAAAAATGAAATTTCTACAGCCGTCCTTACGATTTTATTTATTTTGTATCCGCCAGTTTCGGTGCTTCGAGATGGCGCATTGAGGCGCCGAAACTGATTGCTACAAAATAAATAAAATCATAAGGACGGCTGTAGACATTTCAATTTCTCACAACAATATACGAGGGGCGTTCAGAAAGTAAGCTCCGATCGGTCGCGAAATGGAAACGACTATGAAAATCCGATAAAGCTTTGCACAGATGTGTTGGGTAGTGTCTCTAGTATAACCCCAGTTAGCATCACGTCGCTCTTCTCATTTCTGAGCTCACAGTGAGTGCGTAAAGATGTCTAGAAAATAGTGTCTGCCGCCAAGTACGAGGGCCTGGTGAGAAATTTCGCCTGAAGCTATGCAGCTAACATTACATAACTGTCGTGCTGTTTCTTCTTCAAGACAATTCTCAGCCGCATTCTGCAGGGGCAATGAAGATGCTCCTGCATCGTTTTCAAATGGAAATGTGAGATTACCCACAATACAGTCCGCAATTGTCTCCCCCTGAGTTTCATCTCTGGTCACATGAGCCGCTGTCTTTGAAGACAACATTTTGACACAGACAACGAGGTGTAGGCCAGCGTGGAGAATTGGCGGAAAGCACTGGCGGCTGCCTTCTATGATGAGGCTATTGAAAAGTTGGTACAACGCTATGACAAAAGTCTAAGTCAGAACGGCGACCACGTAGAGAAGTAGCTGAAAGGTGTAGCTAATTGTTACAAGTAAAACATTTCTGATGTTCACTGTGGTTTCAATTTGGCAATCAATCGGAGCTTACTTTCTGAACAGCCCTCGTATTTATGGTCTTGAATCTTCATCTATAAAGGCTTTCCACGCTAAACGTCAAATATTTAACGCATTGACTCATTCGTATTCAGACATTTGAAGCTGTATTATAAATGGGAGTTTTATTAGTTACAGAATAGTGTGTGTGTGTGTGTGTGTGTGTGTGTGTGTGTGTGTGTGTGTGTGTTTTGCGGAGGCGCCGGGACGGGTTACAGATTAAATGCAGGCAAACGGATCTTACCTTTCGAGTACCCCTCGTATTGTATACTATAAGGATTGGACAAAAATATGGAAACATCACAAGGGACGCATGCTTCCTCATAAATAAAGACTACAGCTAACTCGGCAGATTGTGCTGTTGTACCCTAAAGTTGCTACACCACGAAGATGACGTGGTACAGACGCGAAATTTAACCGACAGGAAGAAAATGCAGTGATACGCAAATGATTAGCTTTTCAGAGTACTCACACAACGTTGGCGCCGATGGCGACACCTAAAACGTGCTGACATGAGGAAAGTTTCCAACCGATTTCTCATACACATACTGCAGTTTACCGGCGTTGGCTGGTGAAACGTTGTTGTGATGCCTCGTGTAAGGAGGAGAAATGCGTACCATCACGTTTCCGACTTTGATAAAGGTCGGATTGTAGCCTATCGCGATTGCAGTTACCGTATCGCGACACTGCTGCTCGCGTTGGTCGAGATCCAATGACTGTTAGCAGAATATGGATTCGGTGGGTTCAAAAGGGTAATACGGAACGCCGTGCTGGATCCCAACGCCCTCGTATCACTAGCAGTCGAGATGACAGGCATCTTATCTGCATGGCTGTAACGGATCGTGTAGCCACGTCTCGATCCCTGAGTCAGCAGATGGGGACGTTTGCAAGACAACAACCATCTGCACGAACAGTTCGACGACGTTTGCAGCAGCTCGCAGACCATGGCTGCGGATACCCTTGACGCTGCATCATAGACAGGAGCGCCTGCGATGGTGTACTCAACTACTAACCTGAGTGCACGAATGGCAAAATGTCATTTTTGTCGGATGAATCCAGGTTATGTTTACAGCATCATGATGGTCGCGTCCGTGTTTGGCGACATCGCGGTGAACGCACATTGGAAGCGTGTATTCGTCATCGCCATACTGTCGTATCACCCGGCGTGATGGTAGGGGGTGCCATTAGTTACACGTCTCGCTCACCTCTTGTTCGCACTGACGGCACTTTGAAGAGTGGACGTTACGTTTCAGATGTGTTACGACCCGTGGATCTACCCTTCATTCGATCCCTGCGAAACACTACATTTCAGCAGCATAATGCATGACCGCATGTTGCAGGTCTTGTACGGGCACTTCTGGATACAGAATATGTTCGACTGCTGCCCTGGCCAGCACATTCTCCAGCTCTTTCACCAATTGAAAACGTCTGGTCAATGGTGGCCGAGCAACTGGCTCGTCACAATACGCCAGTCACTACTCTTGATGAACTGTGGTATCGTGTTGAAGCTGCATGGGCAGCTGTACATGTACACGCCATCCAAGCTCTGTTTGACTCAATGCCCAGGCGTATCAAGGCCGTTACTACGGACAGAGTTGGTTGTTCTGGGTACTGATTTCTCAGGATCTATGCATCCAAATTGCGTGAAACTGTAATCACATATCAGTTCTAGTATAATATATTTGTCCAATGAATACCCGTTTATCATCTGAATTTCTTCTTGTTGTAGCAATTTTAATGGCCAGTAGTGTATTTGTACCTATGAAATGCCCCCAACACGCTGAAAGTGTCTGTCGTGATCTGTACGGTACTCTGCGCAGTTAAGAGTGCATTATGTGGGACCTAAGTGAAGCTGAACGTGGGCAAATTGTTGGGGCTCATATAACGGGTGCCTTCATAACCAAAGCAACCGAAGACCTTGGTGATTCAAGAGGCACTATATCAAAGACTTATACGGCATATTGGCAAAGCAGGAAAACATTATCCGTTAAGTCACAAGCTGGATTAAAGTGTCTATTGAGTGATCGGAACAGATGCTCATTGAAGAGGATTGTGGCGAAACTAAGAGGACGACAAAAAAAATGGTTCAAATGGCTCTGAGCACTATGGGACTTAACATGTGTGCTCATCAGTCCCCTAGAACTTAGAACTACTTAAACCTAACTAACCTAAAGACATCACACACATCCATGCCCGAGGCAGGATTCGAACCTGCGACCGTAGCAGTCGCGCGGTTCCGGACTGAGCGCCTTAACCGCGAGACCACCGCGGCCGGCTAAGAGGACGACAGCTACAAAACGCGCAGGGTGATCTGGAATTACAAAACCACTCATCAGTGATGCAAATGCCCGTAGTACAAAAACGTGGGGCCGAAGCCGTAGACGGCCGCTGTGACCGAGCGGTTCTAGGCGCTTCAGTCATGAACCGCGCTGCTGCTACGGGCGCAGGTTCGAATCCTGCATCGGGCATGGATGTGTCTGATATCCTTAGGTTAGTTAGGCTGAAGTAGTTCTAAGTCTAGGAGACTGATGACATCACATGTTAAGTCCCATTGATCTTACAGCGATTGGAGCCATTTGAACCGAAACCGTAAAACCTGCAACAAGCAGCAATGAGCGGAAGCCTCTCCGGCGGATGAGTCTTTTTTGGTTGGTTAATTTGGGGGAGCGGACCAAACAGCGAGGTCATCGGTCCTATCGTATTAGGGAAAGATGGTGAAGGAAGCCATGTCCTTTCTAAGGACCCGTCCCGGCATTTGCCTGAAGAGATGTAAGGAAGTCACAGAAAACCTAAATCAGGTTCCTCCTGGATGCGAGTCCAGTGTGCTAACCAGTCCGCCACCTCGCTCGGCTGTGAATCTTGTTACACGCTGTTTACGACTTCTGACAGGGTTTGAGTCCCAATAGTGGAACGAGGCGGGGATTCGGTGATAATCTGGGCAGCCATATAGTGGTATTTCAAGGGCTACTTGGTTGCTCTGCAAGGTAGCGTTCCTGACAAAGATTATGTGACCATTTTGACTGAACAGTGCCATCCCGTTGTAGAAAGTTTCCCAATGGTGATGCGGTGTTCCAAGTTCACCGGGCCCATTTTTATACAGCTCATGAGATCTGGTTTTGTGTGCACGGTAATGAGTTGTTGTATCTCTCCCGGTCACCAGAGGCACTGGATCTCACTCTTATTGGGCGATTGTGGTCGCCTTGGAGAGAAGTAGGCGTGATAGCTGTCCACCTTCATCGTCAATCATCATCGTTCCATGAACTTACCATTATTTTACAGCAAGAACGGCATAAAGCTTCCTTTAAAACCATACAGGGCCTATATTTATCCACCCCGATACGACTGGAAGCTCTCTGAAATCTTTTTCCTGCATCATATTTGGCACGGTAATGTGTCGTGTTTGTGATGTTTCCATGATTTCGTCCACACAGTGTAGTAGGCCGCAGTGCATGGAATGGTCTCAGGGAGTCAAGTCCGTGGGCTGCAAAGTGAATACACTTGGGCGTGCCGCCTGGTAGGTAATGCAGAGACGTTATCGCGTGTTATGGAGTGCCGGCGCCTGTATTGTTCCACTGTGCGACGCGCGGGACGTCCGCAGGGGCCGCGCCGCTTGAATTATTGCGGACCCGCGCATGCATATGTTAGCGCCTCCTCGCGAGCGCCGAAACTTGTGTTATGCAAATGGACGCGGCCAAATGTATTCGTAATGCTCGCCTTGGTCACCGCTGACATGGTACGCGCATCAGCGTGGAACGGCCAATAATCCCCGCGCATAAGCTTCACTCTGCTTTACTCTCTCCACGTACGATCTGTATCAGTTTCATGACGTCGTACTGAGTACCCACGACCCTTCAGATCTTATTTCTTCCTACTATATGAATTGCAAATTGTTACAGAGCATTGCCGTTTAAAGTGCGCTTTTCGGTGAGAACAAATTAAGTTTTCAAAGACGTAATCTGCGTGTATGAGCCGGCCGCGGTGGCCGAGCGGTTCCAGGCGCCAAGTCCAGAACCGCGCGTCTGCTACGGTCGCAGGTTCGAATCCTGCCTCGGGCATGGATGTGTGTGGTGTACTTAGGTTAGTTAGGTTTAAGTAGTTCTAAGTTCTAGGGGACTGATGACCTCAGGTGTAAAGTCCCATAGTGCTTAGAGCCATTTGAACCATTTTTTTGCAGGTATAAACACTTGGAAAACCTGTCAGTACATTAGATTTCACCTGGTGAGTTCACAAGATTTTAATACCCTGAAATATCTCCCTTCATATTAAATTTCACGCATAAGTGAAACAGAAACGACAGTTAGACTGTATACTGAGGCGACAAAAGTCAGGATAGCGATACGCACATAAACATGGCAGTTGTATCTCTGACACGAGGTATAAAAGGGCAGTTCACTGGCTGTCATTTGTAATCAAGTGATACATATCCAAGGTTTTCCGACATATTTATGGCCAGCGACGGGAATTAACAGACTTTGAACCCGGACTGATAGTTGGAGCTAGACCCACGAGACATTCCATTTCTGAAATCTTACAGGATTCAGGATCATCAGCATCAACAGTGTGCCGAGATTACCAAATTTCAGGCATAACCTCTGGCCAGAGACATCGTAACGGTCAAAGACCTTCACTTGACGACGAAGAGCTGCGCCGTTTGCGTAAAGCTGTAAGTGTTAACAGACAGCCGCGCGGGATTAGTCGAGCGGTCTAAAGCCGCTGCAGTCATGGACTGTGCGGCTGGTCCTGCCGGAGGTTCGAGTCCTCCCTCGGGCATAGGTATGTCTGTGTTTGTACTTTGGATAATTTAGGTTAAGTAGTGTGTAAGTTTAGAGACTGATGACCTTAGCAGCTAAATCCCATAAGATTTCACACACATTTGAAATTTTTTTTTGTTAACAGACAAGTAATACTGCTTGAAATAAACGCAGAAATTAATGTGGGACACACGACGACAGTGCGTTGAAATTTCCCATTAAAGGGCTACGGTAGCAGACGACCGACGCAAGTGCAACTGCACAACATCGCCTGCAGCGTCACTCCTGTGCTGGTGTGTGGTGTCACCGCCAGACACCACACTTGCTAGGTGGTAGCCTTTAAATCGGCCGCGGTCCGGTAGTATACGTCGGACCCGCGTGTCGCCACTATCAGTGATTGCAGACCGAGCGCCGCCACACGGCAGGTCTAGAGAGACTTCCTAGCACTCGCCCCAGTTGTACAGCCGACTTTGCTAGCGATGGTTCACTGACAAATTACGCTCTCTTTTGCCGAGACGATAGTTAGCATAGCCTTCAGCTACGTCATTTGCTGCGATCTAGCAAGGCGCCATTATCAATTATTTATCTTGTGATGCATGTACCGTCAGACCGATGTTCACCAATTATGGATTAAAGTTAAGTATTGCAGAAGCTACGTACTTTTTTTTACTAGACTCAACTCCATTAACTGTTCCAGACCTCACGCCAGCCTGCGTGAGCTTAAACGCGTGCCTTTCGGCTACCTCCTAGTGGCTTGGCTGTCTTGCCAAGTCACAACATGGTGAACGTATCCTTTGGACCCTTGGCGACTGTAAAACAGCTGCCTGGTCAGATGAGCCCCGATTTCAGTTGGTAACAGCTAATAGGGTTGGAGTGTGGCGCAGACCCCACGAAGCCATGAACCCAAGTTGTCAACAAGGCACTGTGCAAGCTGATGGTGACTTCATAACAGTGTAGGTTGCGTTTACATGGAATGGACTGTGTACTCTGAACCAACTGAACCGATCATTAACTAGAAAAAGTTCGGCTACGTGGATACAATTTGCAGTCATTGACGAACTTCATGTTCCGAAACAAAGATAGAATTTTTGTGCATGAGATTGCGCCATGTGTCACAACTGTCTGCGATTAGATCGGAGAACATATTGGATAATTCCAGTCACTGGCCCACCAGATCGCCCGAAATAAATCCCATCGAACTTTTATGTTACGCAATCGAGAGATCAGTTCCTGTAAAAAATCCTGCACCGGCAGTTATGGACGGCTATAGAGGCAGCATGGCTCAATATTTCTTCAGAGGACTTTGGACTTGTTGAGTCCAGGCCACGTGTAATTGCTACACTACGTCGGACAAAGGAGATACGACACGATATTAGGTGGTGTCCCACGACTTCTGTCACATCCGTGTAATTGAAACGACATCCGTGGTAGCTACATATCGACATATTCATCACTGCAAACAAGCGAAGTGAAGCTCCACTGCAGCAGACACTTTACCTTCCTGCTAACTGAAAATTACATCGAAAAAAAGAAAGTGTCAGCTCTACTGAACGCAGTTTATTCTCTCGCCTTTAGGTATAATGAAACCGAACGTGGCTCTTTCATGAAAGAACTTCATGAGGATATCCATAAGGGTAAAATCAGAGAGATTAGAGCCCACATAGGGGCATGCCGACAATCTGTCTTTCCACGAACAATACGAGACTGGAATAGAAGGGAGACCCGATAGAGGTACTTTGAGTACACACCGTCACGTGGCTTGTGGAGTATGTATGTAGATGGAGATGTAGATGTAGCTTCGCAAGAATTCCAAATCACCTGAACACTGAATTTAGCTGTTTATATTGTGCGGAATATGAATACAAAATCTGATTAAACATCCATACAATTTCTCTACATAACACCACGTGATATTACATAGTCATAAATTTAAAAAAAAAAAACGGAAAATAATCCTATATTAATATTAACGCCCTTGTCATACAAGGAGTGGAAACGTAATGAGATATCAACTTGTAGTTGCAGGTGACTGAGAAGAAATCGAACAGTGATCCCCCCTCCCCCTGCCCGCCGTGTTCTAACGAAGCTGTGAACTTGAACAAAGAATTAGCACTACCCACGTGAAAAACAGTTGTGGAGTATCTCGCGTGAATACATCTGAAAAACCATGTACAATACCATGGAGGCAGCGCAAGCAAACAACCGCATCACCGTACTTAAAAAACGCAAGAGAAAGTATCTCTGTTAAACGCCTCGTCACGTCTGTGCGGCAGCAAACAGAACAGCAGTGAATGTTTACGGCAGTAAGACGAAGAAAAAAATGGTTCAAATGGCTCTGAGCACTATGGGACTTAACATCTGAGGTCATCAGTCCCTTAGAACATAGAACTACTTAAACCTAACTAGCCTAAGGACATCACACACACCCATGCCCGAGGCAGGATTCGAACCTGCGACCGTAGCAGTCCCGCGGTTCCGGACTGCAGCGCCAGAACCGCTAGACCACCGCGGCCGGCGAAGCGCCTAGAACCGCTCGGCCACACCGGCCAGCTAAGACGAAAAAAAGTGTGTCCCTTTGTCCACCAGCTCCGCGGTCCCCTCTAACCGACTGTCCGCGCCAAGCAATTCGATTGGGTGGTTAAAGTCACAGTTCATATGAGACATTCCTTCACAGTTTCCAAAATAGGTGAAGTCAATCTTAGCAGGCGGAAGAGTGGCCGTAGGTTCTTTCACACATACCATTGCTTATGGGTACAGGTTATAATGCATAACGTGAACGGTGTTTACAGAAGACGACTTTCAACTTATTGAAGCAGTCTGTAGACTATCATATCTCTAGTTTTTTAAATCGTCAGTGTTTTGAATAATTTAATACTGTCCTTCAAATTTTCGTGGCTTGTACTAATGCATTCTTTCCTTTGTAATTTCGACGCCCTGTACGGTATGTTTTGCTTACTCTGGTCTAGGGATTACCAACCTGGAGGTAATTATAGAGTGAAGGGTAAAATTACTCTATTTCATGGGAAAAAACGGAAAGATTCCGTTGTTTTTCAATCACGAAACCAGACAATTTTTCAAATATCATTACTAAGATGACTACTTCGTAAGACTGTAATGCTGATTAAGTAAGTTATCAATAAATACATTTTTTCGAGTGCTATCATTAACGGTTTGCACAATGTGGTGGAGGTTATAGCTTGTGAAACGAATGTGTGAACATCATAATCCTCAGAGAGCCTATCCGCTATTCGCATACTTTGTACATTGTATCATGAATCTGTAAGATTGTAACATATACATCACATATGCTTAAATATCTCAAGAAAATGCCTTACCCGATTTGTAAGTAGTTCCAGTAGAGAGCAGAAATTGCTTGATTATCCACTTGGCAACAATAAATGAACTAATAGAGAGCACAACATAACAGTAAGTGTGTAATGGCCACTACACAGCTGTAGAGCCTACGCAGTGTTTTTCTTCTTTCTTCGTTATGTCCAGTTAAATAGAGCGTTTGAACGTTTTAGCTTGACTTGACAGTTTCTTTTCTGTTCTCTCTTCGCAAATTCTCATCATGAATTCACTCTGGTATTTCTTGTTGTGGTTCTCTGACCACTGTTTTCCAGCGGTTTTTTTTTTTTTCTACGTATCTCCGCGAACGTGTGACTTGAAATTTTGATTCCAAAGGCTTTGGGTTCGCGCTGATATTATTCGTGGCATTCATTTTTCGTCAGTCCTGCTTAACTTCTTCAAAAATCTTTTCTTACCATTTTCGAATTTATCACGTTAAGTAAGTTAGAATGAATTCCTTTCATTTCCACCAATGGTCACAAAAGCTTTAGTCCTTGGACTACCGGTTTCGGTCAACAGTGACCTGCAGCAAACCATGGAAAATGAAATACAACTAGTGAACAGATTAAGTCTTAGAACAATAAAATATGCCATACCGGAAAATTGTTACTTTCGTGGATGCGAAAATATGCACTTAAAATATGACGAGGCATACCTGTTTTATAAAATGTTCTAATGTAATAAAGCCATTCTGCATCGTCACGAAATATACAAGAAGTCAACTTAGCATCGTCGTACAGATTTAAGATGTGGCGTAAGGCACAAAGGTTTTGTGATCAATGGAGGATATCCAAGAAATGCATTCTACACTTCCTGAGTCACTATTTTAATCCACGATCATGTCGAAACTTGTAAAAATAAGTAGGTATTTTGGTTAATCTAGCGTTGCCCAGTCTGCAGATGTGACCATAGAATTTCTACGTCTTCTCCGTATTGCCTCAACGAACGTGTGTTGCCATGTATAGGCGTGTAGTTTTCCTTGCAATCCGTATGATATTTATATTAATGGGACGATAATTTTTCTTCCTCAGCAGTTACGTCAATTTTTGAATGACTTCCTTGAGATGTAGTTTCTGAGGCATACAGTGTTTCAGGCAAGGCAACCGCCTTGTAATGCCGAAGTTTCGCATTTCGAAATATTAATCGTTTATTGTAGTGATTCATTGTTATTCTCTACGTTTTCTCGAGTTTGGTAGCTCTTTCTAAATTGGCTTTACTGTCTAGTCCACATGGTACTACGACTTCTCCTATATATTTAAAAGAAGATAATATGAACTTGGCCCAATTTTGTTTTTAGTGGGGACATTCTGATATTTTTACTTAAATTTTTCATCAAAGGAATAGTCTGATATGATATTTGGAGGGCTGGCATTGATGCTACCTCGTGTAACTTATCTGTGGTGTATTATTATTATTACCATTTAATGAATATTGTTATTATCAGTGGCGGTGGATATACGTAAAGTATTGTCAGCCTGAAATCTAGTTTCTGCCAGTTCAACAGTAAGGAGTATAGCAATCAAATGGTTTGCAAACTAGGTACAGTGCACACATTTTAACTTATTTGATTTTGAATTGGGATGCATATTATGGGAGGTGCAAGTGGCGTTAAGGATAGAAATGGTGCACGGGAAGCATGTTTTGCAACAAACATCTACCCGCAATGTGGATAGTTAGCTTCTTTTTCTGAGAAGGAATCGTAGGTAGCAAACGATGCACTGAGAATTGCGGCATCATTCTATAAAAGAAAAAGTTTCTAGCAGTAAGAAGTATCAATTGGTCACTGACTCATTAGTTCGTGGTTTAATAAAACGCCTACAAAAGCTAAATATCATTTACCTCTCAACATATTAAAAATTGAAGTTGTACAAGAAATAAATGCCAGTATCTGCGCTGTAATATTTACATCTGCACTGTAGTATTTATTTGCGTGTCACTAGATATTTCTGCACAACAGGCCTGCCTGTTTCGCCTTACAAAGTCAATGCTAGGTGGAGTTGACGATCAAATGGCATCCAGCGATTTACTACGAGCCTTCTGTTGTAAAATGTTGTTATTATAATCACGTAGCTGTTATAATATGAATTTTTTAATTATAATAATGGTTTTCAATTATATCAAAGTTGGGGTCCGTAGAAGCTATATGCCATATAAAAAACATGTAGGATCTAAGGATCCCAGCTGTCAAACCGTTAATGCAACAAAACAAACAAATCACATTATAACAGTTAAGCGATTATAGGAAAAATATTTCACATCAGAAAGCTTACAGTGATTATAGTAACAATATTTCAAAACTGAAAGCTCACAGTTGACCCCCGGATGTCATGCGACAGTCAACTCCACACAGACGTGTACTTGAAAATGTCACTGTAAGCTGAAACAGCAACCTTGTTGTGCAGAAATATCTAGAGACAAGCAAATAAATGTTACATTACAGCTACTGGGAATGACTTCTTGTAAAATGTCCTGTTTCGAAGTAATTCATGCTGTAGGCGCTTCTGAGGAAAGAAAAATGTTCACAAAATGGCTCTGAGCACTATGGGACTTAACATCTGTGGTCATCAGTCCCCTAGAACTTAGAACTACTTAAACCTAACTAGCCTAAGGACATCACACACATCCATGCCCGAGCCAGGGTTCGAATCTGCGACCGTAGCGGTCGCGCGGTTCCAGACTGAAGCGCCTATAACCGCTCGGCCACAACGGCCGTCAATTAAAGTGTCAAAGAAAATTCTTTTCTTTTGCAATGCTGAGTTAGGCGCTAAAGTTGATGATACTGTGCAGAAATGTCGACTGGAGACGACGGAGGGGAGGGTACTGTATATCCTCTAATTTCACTCAGAGATAACAGTCTCAGGACTATTTGGAAACACTGTTCAAGTCTTCGCCTACCTAATATTTTCCCCCCTCTACTGCCGCTTCGAGATGCAATCCAAGTTCGGCATTCCTGAATATTGGAGTGCCGCTTCTTTTAGTAGGTGTCTTCAATGAACTTCTTTCCGCTCCTGTTTTTTGTACCAGTTCTTCACTTCCAGTTTTAACTGTACGCGTAATTTATAACATTCTACGATACCATTACAATTCATATTCTCCCATATTGACCGTCTCTGGATCTCTCACGCCGTCCGTTTCCCTGTAGTTGTTATCAGTAGAAACTTTATCCATCTTTACCAGTCTACTTCTAATATATTTCCTGATATGGCTGTCCTGTGTAATTTTACTTCCTAGTTAGGGGAAGTCTTGCGCTACTTATACGACTACTATTTTCCGAACTTTTTTCCTTAAGAATGCTGGCGTTCGGCTTTATACTACAAGTCATCATTTTCGTCTTTGATTTGTTTATCATTAAGTCATATTCCGTACCATGTGTGCTCTACGTCACTTTCAGCAGGTCTTATAAATCTTCCATGTATCCGAACATAGGAGCTACGTCTTCTGCACGCAAGTGCAAACAGAATGTGTGCCCATGTACTTTTACTTCTGTCATGAATCTGTTTTTTCATTACCTCATCCTCGTACAAGTTGAGAAACTGAGGTGATAAACTGAAATCCTACCTTGCACCTACTTACTTCGAACATTTTGAAGCGTCCCCTTAGAAAAATTAATTAATTACTGTGCTGATAAACCTCTTACATTATTGAATTTTGATTTTAGTGCAACGCAATCTGACTTTCAAAAATCCGTACAAAAGAATAGCCCTGGCTAACATTAACATATACCTTTCACAAATCACGCATATCACCAAAAATCTTCGTTACTCGAACTACTGCAATACAGCGAGCGCCACTACTGCCAGCTAAATAAAAGATTCAAATTACTGTAGGCACTAACTACTGATAGGCATAGTTAGCAAATGAAAGATTTTGATGGAGAACAAACAATGTATTTACCTTAATAGTGTTCAAAAGTCATAATATATATAGCAGTTCATGACATCCTGTCTTACAAATTTCAAAACTCCGCCATTTCTCTCCCCACATCCACCACGGCTGGCGGCTCACCTCCAACTGGGCAACGCTACGCGCTGTTAACATCCAGCTGCCCAACACTACAATAGCTAACAACAATGCAAACCAGCCACAGACTGCACGCAGCACAGCCACTGATTTTCATACAGAGCGCTACGTGGCATTACGAATAAAAAAAATACCTAAATAGCTTACTTACATAGCCCCTATGCTCCCCACAAAAAATTTTACAAATTGTTTTGGGCAGTGGCCAATTCATATTTGAAAACATTTTTCATAATCATAATTACAATAACAAAGAAATCAAATGCACATACTTATTGATACAATGTTGGTCAAAAGCTAAAATTTTCTCACAGTCCATAAAGACAGTCCTGATCATTCATCACTGTAAAATTGCAGTGCTTTTTTTTTTCTC
The DNA here is from genome assembly GCF_023864345.2 of Schistocerca serialis cubense. Taxonomy (NCBI): domain Eukaryota; kingdom Metazoa; phylum Arthropoda; class Insecta; order Orthoptera; family Acrididae; genus Schistocerca; species Schistocerca serialis. The sequence continues at coordinate 180,378,843 of NC_064645.1, forward strand.
AAAGTCTGAGCAGTAAAAGAAAATGCACATGGCAGTAGTGGATTTCCATGCAGTCTTGAAGAAGTAGTGTCGTCCTTCCAACGGAAAGACAGCGCTGACTCTTGACATGCAGACAGGTAATGGGCCACAACAGAGCAAACCCACAGCAGAGTCAGTCGGAGTTTTGAAGAATGTTGGTAGGTAGGTCATCGAAGAGCAGACCCACTGTACTCGTGGTAGAGATTACGGTATTGGTGGGCCACCACAGGTGCAGACCCAGTGCAGTCCTTGTAGAAATAATGGTATTGGTCTGCCATCAAAGATGCAGACCCACTGTAGTCCTTGTAGAAACGGCCAGCAGCCATCTCTTGCGACTGTGCATGTGCACAATCACCATCGAAGAGTCTTGCGGAGAATATAGCAAGTCCATACACCACCACTTGTGCACGCACAAAGTTTTTGGAATTGTCATTAGAAGTCTTGCAGACAATATAGCAAGTCCATAAACCACCACTTGTGCACTCACAAAGTTTTTGGAATTGTCCTTAGAACCAGCAATGCTGTTGATCAGTCCATTGCTGAATTATTAACACACGTCCAAACACTAACAGTCCCAACTTCTCACATATTTTGCATATACTATGACCATCAGAAATTTGATGAACTGGTGTCAATTACAATTTTATAACATGAGAATACAATAACAAAGGTACAAAATACATTATTAAAGAACATAACAATACAGATAAATTTGTAGTAGTACAGGCTTTACAAAAGAATAGAAATAAACAGATACATCAGTGTTACAGGAATTATGACATAAGTGAATATATGAAATAATGAGAATAGTTTTCGAAACATTAATTTCACACATGAGCATTAAAACAGAACAGAATAAATAATGTCTAAACATCTTTACAAAGAAAATAACATCGTATTTGAAAAATTCTACAACATAAATCTTATTAGCTAAACACATAAAGACAGGAAAAAGAGAAATACACAAGGATACATAAACACATAGCGGAATAATACAAAAGGAAAGACAGGGTTCGTTTTCAGGGTAACATTTGGTACTGCAGTCCAACCCAAAACTTCATTCCATAGATCTTTCGTCTTATTTCAACATTTGTTTCCACCAAAAAAATCCAATCCAATCTTGCTTTCTGTATTTATATGTTCACATATTTCTTACTTCATTATTTATTTTCCATTATCTTACCTCATCATTTATTTACAAGAAAATCCTACATAAACCTGTTGTCCCTAAACCCTACTTTTTTGTTCATATCCTCTTTCAAAATACTTTTTTGGCCAAACGATTTTCTTATAGCTTCTCAATGCATTTCTTTCCATTCATCACAACTCGTTCTCTTATCCTACCCCGTCTCAAGCTAACCTTAAATCTACTGAGCTCAGATGCTAAGCTAAGGGACGAGGTAATGCAGCAACACACAACAAATTAACACAAACAGCTATGATAAAAAATGCAAATTGGCAAAGCAAGCAGCATAAATTAGCAAAGCAAATGCAATATTACAACTAATATAAGGCAATGCACAGCAAACAAGAAAAAAAATCCGTAGTAAAACTGGCTTAACAGAGTAATACAAAGTCAAATTCGGTAACATTATGCCTGGCAAACAGCAGCAGCAAATGCAATAACTTATATCTAAACATAACAAAGATCAAGCAGAAAAAATATTACAGTAAAAATGGCCATATTTAATACCTATGTCATATCTTAACACTAGAGTGATGCATCACCGTAACTTACTCTAGCAGACAAGTTACCAAGTCACTGACAAAAATTATGTATGCAATTCCTGTGAAGTGGGAATGTCGTTTTGTGCTCCCTCGTTTTTTTGGAAGTAGATCATAAAATTATTCTTTACTGGGTCTGTAGACCGAAAATAGTGATATTAGTACATCTATTAAATTTTAGTCTAACCAATGCTGCAGTGCAGCTAGAAACTAGATATTAACTGAAATGAGCAAATATATACAAAGCAATGCGTGAAACGTCATTCACTAGGCACATGGCATCTCCAAAGGCAGTAAAAATTCTCTCAACTAGAAAGACAATAGATGTAAAAATGTTTCTCGTCATTTCATTAGCCAATTTAGTAAATATCATAAATTAAGAGCTCCACAGTGTAATCATATGTTTTCAAGTTCGAGCGTGTTGTATTTGCGATGCTTTCTACAAAGAAATGTCAATAGTGAAGATAATTGCCTCCTTTTTTTCTCCACCTAATGGCTTTTTTTTTGTCAGACGACTATCTCTCAGCTGGGCGCCCAAAACGCATTACGTCAAGGTCACTTACCTTTCTTACCGAAATATTTACGACACCAGTTAGCACAACAGTGACAGTTTGATACAAATAAAATTTCACAGGTCGAAATATTTGCATTACAAATCTGTAGAAACAAAATCCTATAAATATAAAAGTGTCCAAAAAATTTTCGCTGGCATTGTGATACATTCACGCATTTACACACATTTCATAATTCTTAAAGTACGATTCTTGGTTTCCAACATCCTTTTTCACAAGTCAGAGTCCCTAACCACTACTCATTATTCCTTACCGTATTACACATATACATATTCGTCGACACTTCTTCAATATTTCATCATAACAGATACATGGCATAATCAAATTCCTCATATAGCATCAGCTTATTGATCATAAACATACCTTAACAGCATAATACACATTGTCATCATAATAATAACATCATGAAAACTCAGCCAAATCTCAAAAACGTCGTAGCTTCCTGCAATAATTTCAAAACCTAAAAAAAATTCTCTGCTCATTTCTATAGTGCCATCTACCTCAATCATACTTTAAAAATCGTGATCCCATACCAAATATATCATTCAAAGCTCTCATAATATCACAATGGTTCAGAAAAAACATGAACAGTTCACAAAGTACAGACAAAATACAAGTGTGATGTTATCCAATGGTGTAATTACATAAACATCTGTCACTGATTTAGTAAAATAAATCTTTGTCTCTCTCAGTTAAATGATCAGATAGCTGTGTAATTTATGTGTTAGAGAAATATGGTACCGATGTGTAAAGCTGTATAAGCAAATACCGTATTAGCTAGGGCTCCTTGTCCTTGCCAAACACATGATACACAAAGTAAGCATGTACCCCCCTGAGGATTAATGTAATTATACCCTCAGGTGTTACAGATTACAGCAATGGAATGAAATGGATCACAGAAAACCTTTGTATCATTGTACTTCAAAAATCTTTAAAAATAAATGTTTTAAGTACAAAATTAATCACTCAAATATGTGTACTGTAGCGCTAAACTGTGCGTCTTGTTGTAAGATAATCTCTGTGGAAGTGTCGTAGTTATCGTCCTTTACTCTTCCTACTATGCAGAGCTCCAGCTTCAACGGAATTATCATGTGGTATATGGTACATCGGTAAAGAATGCTCAAATTTTTCTCAAGGTTAGCGTCTTTCTCTGAGCCAGCCGGCGCATGTGGCTGCCTGTGGTGTGAGTCATTGTCTGTGTCTTTGTTGGTGCGTGTCGTTATTGGGATTTGGGGATCTAACTTCTACAAATTCACCTTGTAGAGAGGGCCCAGCCCTGTTTGAATCCCGCCAGTTCCGATGAAATTCAGGTCTGTCGTTAAGATTATATCGTCTGTCGTCATGTCAGTAGTTCCTGTAGTTTCTATCTTGTCGGTCACGTGGTGGAGAATTTCTCCCTGAATCGTAACTGCGCGCTGAACTGTTGCGTCTGAAGTTATTCTGTCTCCCTTGATAATAATTGTTTTGGTTCTCATATTGTCTGTTTCTATAATTACCTCTGTCATATTCATTACTACGGAAATGCGATCTTTCTCTGTAACTATTACTACTCTGCCAACGGTTCTCATATGGGTGGTGTCTGTTTTGGTCACGCTTTACGTTGCAAGAATGGCCTTGTCGTGTCCATTTATTATTTCTTTCATCACGGAATTGCGACGGATGTGACCTGTAATTGTTGTGTTCCTGTTTTCGCGTTCCGCGATTGTCAGTGTGAATTTCCAATTCTTGTAAGGGTCCCTGAAAAGCTTCAATGTCGTCTTTGCAACATCCTGCCAAAATAATATGTCGTAAAGGTTCAGGCAATTTGATTAAGTAAATGTGGATGAGTTCTGAGGGACTGTATGGATTTTACAGGTACTGATTCTTGTGCAACATGTCTTCAAAATATTTCACAAGACAGGAAAATTCAGATTGTTCGAAATGTTCCATCATTATGGTGCTATGTTTTACTCAGTCTTGTGTAGCTTGAGACCAATATGCTGAGAGGAAGGCATGATAAAATTCTCCTTCACTGTGACAATCATGAATGACCGATCGCTTTCTCACAGCTGGTTCATTCTCTAAATAGCCACACATAAATTCTAATCTGTGCTCTAATGACCAGTTGGGAGGAAAACAATGAGAGAATTGATGGAGCCGCTCTTGAGGATGAATGTCGTTGCCAGAATTCTTAAACGTTTTGAATTTACGTGTAGTAATGAACACATTATAGTCAAAATCATCGTGTCGGCGAGTCGCATATCGGTCAATGTAACTTCGTTTCGGCGGTTCCATCTCAAAATTCGGTATACCTTGCCCATTTCTTTCATAATTTCCGAAGTACCCCGTGTTATTATTTTGTGGCTGTTCCGTATTTCTATATCCCTCTGCCATCTCGGAGCGCTAGTGTCATCTGAAATACATAATTCTTGTATTACCTGTGTCAGCTGATCTTGTACTTCCCCGATTTCTCTTTGGTGTTGCGTATTAATTTGATTCTGGTTTTGTTTGAATTTCCTAATTTGTTCTCACTCTTCTGCATCATTAAAGACTACCAGTTTTGTGTCATTCAGATTATCATCTCCCTTCGTAGATAAATTATTTAGCTGACCGAAAGTTCGACTACTTTCTCCAATAGTGTACTTATTTCCTCAGTGTGTTTTTCTGAACAAAGTTTCAGAGTGTCCATTTGTGTTGAAATTGTATCTACTGTGTCCTTTAAGTTTTCCCGAGTTTTTGCAAGTAGCGTAACCGAATCGGTAGATGCAACTGAGTCAATATTAGCCCACAAGGTCTCATGATATTCATGAACAATGGTTTGCAGTTCTTTTATGGCTGCTTCATGATTCTGTAATGTATTTTCATGCCGCGAAAAATTAGGTTGAAAATGCTCACAAATTTGCGTTTTTACGTCATTACAGACTTTTTGACATTTCGATTCAATGTTATGTAACTCGTAACTCAGTAGTTAAATCTTCACGTGTTTGTTCAAGTGTGCTGTCTAACTTTTGAAGCTATTGCTGTATTTGTCTCTGATTTTGCTCCATTGTGCCTAACTTTGGAAGCTTTTGCTGTGTTTGTCTCTGATTTTGTTCCATTGTGTCTAACTGTTGCTGTGTTTGTCTCTGGTGTTGTTCCACTGTGTCTAACTTCTGAAGATTTTGTTCCATTGTGTCTAACTTTTGAAGATTTTGTTCCATTGTGTCTAACTTTTGAAGCTTTTGTCCCATTTGTTGCGTTAATTGTAATAACAATGCACTGGTGTCTGAAACATGTTCCTCAGTGCTATTCGGCAGTGCATTTGAACCGGCAATATTCGCATTTTGAAAAGCAGAAAATGTGTCTTGACTTATTTGAGAAAACGGCGAGGACGCAAAACCTGAATCTACAGTATTTGCAAGATTGTATATCCTGTCATTTCGGATTCCTGAGGCAAGCTGTTGCCGACCGATCGATCGATAATGCTTCCCTGTTCACTAATTGTTTCGCTGCCTACACCATTATTTGCAGCCCGCTCCATTCCCTATGCACAATTACCAAATTACTACTTTGAACATTACTTAATTCATTACACGGTGGCGCTAACACACTGCTTTCGTCTTCACTGTCATTACTCAGTTTACTTTGGAGCCTAGTATTACGTTTTTCACACGCCATGATTGTCACAATATTTCACACGATAACACATAAAACCACAACTTGAAGAGCAAAATAAGAAAACACATTAACAAAGCATTGAAAATAATATCTCGTTAATTGCAAGCGCTGCTGCGAAATACTTGGTGCAAATCTACATGCATGCCACAACTGTTTTACTGTACGAGAATGAAAATTACAACTACAAAGGATATTCTCTCTACAATTAAGCGCTAGCAATAAACAAAGGCTGCACTAATTACACAAACTACAAGAAAAAATCAGAAGATTCCAGTGAAGTATCCTCGGCTAAGGGTCGACATATGAAACGTCCCCTTAGAAAAATTAATTAATTACTGTGCTGATAAACCTGTTACATTATTTGATTTTCAAGCAGCTGAGCAGAACTGAACGCACTCAGACATTTCGCTCTTTACCTATTCTGATCAACACTAAACTGACACACAATATTTTTTAGCGCAACGCAATATGACTTTCAAAAATCCCTACAAAAGAATGGCCCTGACTAACATTAACCTATACCTTTCACAAATCACTTATATCACCAAAAATCTTCGTTACTCGAACTACTGCAATACAGCGAGCGCCACTACTGCCATCTAAATAAATGATTCAAACTACTGAAGGCACTAACTACTGATAGGCATAGTTAGCAAATGAAAGATTTTGATAGAGAACAAACAATGTATTTACCTTAATAGTGTTCAAAAGTCATAATATACAGTTCATGACATCCTGTCTTACAAATTTCAAAACTCCGTCATCTCTCTCCCCACATCCACCACTGCTGGCGGCTCACCTCCAACTGCGCAACGCTACGCGCTGTTCACATCCAACTGCCCAACAGTACAATAGCCAACAACAATGCAAACCAGCCACAGACTGCACGCAGCACGGCCATTGATTTTCATACAGAGCGATAAGTGGCGTTACCGATTAAAAAAACCTAAACAGATTACTTACAATTTCTATCTTGACCTTCTAGTCTTCTTTTAGTTTCAATTGGGTTTTGCAGTTGGCTGTTATTCTTCTCTCGTTGTGCTGTACCTTCAGTTATAGAGATGATGAAAGTTGTGAATTTAGGAACTAACACAGTGTTTCTAGTACGATACATTGAAATCTGTAATTTAAATTAAGGATGCTAATGTAAAATTTAGTATTGTAGTCTTCTCCTGAAAACCAATTCCTTTGCCAAGATCGTCTTGTACGTAGAAGTGTTGGATTACAAGTCTTGGCAATACTTCTTACCATCCGCAGATCCATAAAACTGGATGGTGTTAGTTACATAAGACAATGCATACATCACTCTGTCCCATGAGGCGTATCCAATATACACAAAAATGTCCAGGCACTACACTGACATGCCAGGTGAAAGCGTTGTATGGTGTAACTACAACCACCTGGTTTTATGGATCAGAGGTTGGTAATACATATTCCTGAAACTAGTAATCTAGTAATTGTGTTTATATAGAGATGTCGGCAAATAAATTGGTTTCCAAAAGAAGACTACAACACAAAATTATAGAGTGCATCCTTCACTCACTGATCGTGTCAGGAAACCGTAAAGTAAAACTTCACAAAAACATCGATATTTCAGCTTCAACGTGTGTGAGTGAAATACGACCAGCGAGACAGTGGGATTAAACTAAAATATAACAGCCGAAATTTGTTTCCTGAGGTATGATAGAGATATTTTACTAATTTAAAAATGAAGTCAGTGTTTGTAAACAAAATTGGAGGAATACATTAAAAGTATTAGAGACAATAAATAGCAGTTATAATTTGGAATAACTGAAAAGGTTTGAGGCTGCCGGAGCAGCGACAGGAACTGGAACCTTTAGCTTGTAACGGAAAACGAAGAAGTTGATGTGGACGAAATATCTTCGACAATTTTTAAGAGACTGTATTCATGTGTTCCAGCCTGCCGGTGTGGCCGAGCGGTTCTAGGCGCTTCAGTCTGGAACCGCGCAATCGCTACGGTCGCAGGTTCGAATCCTGCCACGGGCAAGGATGTGTGTGATGTCCTTAGGTTACTTAGGTTTAAGTAGTTCTAAGTTCTAGGGGACTGATGACCTCAGATGTTAAGTCCCATAGTGCTCAGAGCCATTTTTTGATGTGTTCCTCCAGAGCATGGTACCAAAAGAAGCACTCATTTTTATATCTACTATGAACATGCTGCATTACAAAGGTTTATTTGACAATGACCTTTCTTACGGACACAAATCAGTTATTTTAAATACTACATAATAGCTCTTACGTTTGCTATTGCCTAGAAATTAGTATAGAGCTTGTTCTGAAACTGGAAACAGAAAAACATACATTTGGAAAATTACTGACAGTTCAAGATGCTACATTCGAGTTAGAAGTGTCCCCAGTTTGGTTACCTTCAGTGCATTGACACGTAGCAGTGTTGGTTGTTCTTAATCGACTGTAGTAAGCCTGCAGTTATCCGTGCCCTGTTAACATCATCTGGAAATTAGGAGTGATCGATAGTCTGATCACCATTGTTTGGTGTACCAATGGAAAACATGATTTCATAATGTAGTAATCTGGAGAAATCGAATGAACAGTCTAACGAGTGCAGAATATGGATCGAGTAAATCTAAAATAGACGAAAGTAATGAGAAGTAGCAGAAATGGAAACAGTAAGAAACTAAACATCAAAATTGGTAATGGCGATGTGGATGAAGTTAAGGAATTTTATTACATAAGCAGCAAAATAACCCATGACGGACGGAGCAAGGAAGACATAAAAAGGAGACTAGCACTGGCGAAAAGGGCATTTCTGGCCAAGAGAAGTCGACTAGTATCAAACATATGTCTTAATCTGAGGAAGAAATTTCTGAGAATGTACATTTGGAGCACAGCATTGTATGGCAGTCAAGTATGGATTGTGGGGAAAACCGGAACAGTTCATAACAAACCATTTGAGATGTAGCGCTACAGAAGAGTGTTAAAATTTAGGTGGAACTATAAGGTAAGGAATGAGGACGTTCTCCGTAGAATCATTGAGAAAAGGGATATGTGAAAAAGACATCACGGAATAACTTTTGTGGTACAAGATGGAACTGAAGAGGGTAAAAGCTGTAGAGGAAGACTGAGATTGGAATGTGACAAGTGCTGTTTTGAGATGAAAAGGTTGGCACAAGATAGGAATTTGTGGTGGGCCGCGTCAAACCAATCAGAAGACTGATGACTCAAAAAAACTATTGTATAACAGCTAGAAACATATGACCGGTACGTCCCGCTTTACGCGAGCAATCACCTCAACCACCTCCAGGATCCACCCGAACTCAAGGGTAGACTAAAGGGGTGGGGGGGAAGGGCGGGTGGAAGTGGCGATCTCCCCCTCCAAAAGTTGAAACTAAATTGAAATCAAATGCTAATTTTTGTAATCTGTGCAAAAAAAAAGCACGCGAATATGGAGTCTTGGTCAGTGAATTTAGTCATTTAATACATTAATCCCCAAGCCATCTTACTTTGTGTGCCCGAAACAATGTGCTACCTGTGATCAGTAAGTTGTACTCTCCCTCCTGTTCAAACTGTAGGCGCTAAATGCTAGCAGGGGTTTCCGATCTTCCACAGAAGCACGCTTTAAAAGTATAGTTTTAAATATATATATATTAACTGAACTGGCAAAAATATGACTAAACAAATTAAGAAATACGGTTTGAAAATAATTTTATTCTAATTTCAGTTTATTTCTTTTAATTTGACTATGAGCTCTGTGTTGACAAAAGGCTCATGAGCTTGTTCCTTTGCGTTAACAACTATATAAAAGAAGCTACACCAGAAAAATTTAAAACCGTTTTGTCTAAAATAAAACACACTTTTGCCGGCCGAAGTGGCCGTGCGGTTAAAGGCGCTGCAGTCTGGAACCGCAAGACCGCTACGGTCGCAGGTTCGAATCCTGCCTCGGGCATGGATGTTTGTGATGTCCTTAGGTTAGTTAGGTTCAACTAGTTCTAAGTTCTAGGGGACTAATGACCTCAGCAGTTGAGTCCCATAGTGCTCAGAGCCATTTGAACCATTTTTGAAAACACACTTTTGCAACTGTTGGATATTTTTAGGTATCAAAACAGCTTAACACAAGTTTTTTGAGGCTTTTTCCCTTAACTTTCAAGGAGAACACCCCTGGTAGCACATAATTAAGGAAATAAGTATTCACCTAAAAGTTCCAGACCCTCCTTCAGCCATGAACTCTGGTCTGTGACAAAGTAAGAATCGCATTCAAAACCAAATTTTAGATCTAAAGTAGACACAAACGTCGATGACAGAAACGGAATCCTTAAGACGATCAGAAACCGCTACAGCCCAGACCATCACTATCGGAATTTTCAGGACTATTTAAGGCTTACGCTAGTGGCATAGGAAAAGCCATTACATTTTGCTCTTAGGCATGTAAGCAGACTGGCCTATTCCAGAGGCAACTGACAGAATATCATTAACGGTGTTTAATTACTTAACCTGCCAACGGAGATATGGGTCGTGCTAGACACCATGTGATTCTGTTTACAAAGAGTGGTGAAATATCAGACAACCGTACAGGGCTTTCGCTAGGGCTTAAGGCAGAACACTTTCTTCCTGCACGCAACCTTCCCCTAGAGATTACTCATATATTAGACGACCATGAACCAAGGCCATACAAAACAAATTAGATCTGCAAAGGTAAGTGCAAAGTGAAGATCAAGGGTCATGACAGAAATCCTGAAGCTACTTACGGAACTAAATCTGGACATCGTGTGTGTACATGACCCATATGTCAAAATAGGAACGGTCCATTAGTGTCCCATCGGATATCACTGAGTTCACGCATGGTGAAAACGTAATATAATGTAGCATGGAAGCCAGAACTAATCTTTAACTTATAACATCAAAGGAATGGGAATAATATTTCCTGAAATTATTGAATGAGGATAGAGAAGAATACCTGGAGGGAGGAACAGCGAAAGGAAAGGAAAAGGAAGCGAAGAAGATCAAAAATTTTAGAAAATAAGGTGAATAAGGTATTAAGAACAAGGAAGAATGGTAAATCATTGGACCTGGACAGTATCAATCTGGAATTCTTAAAATACGATGGTGACAAAATTTTGAAACTTGTAACATGGTTATCCAATAAAATGTGTAACAGAGATTCAGTACCCAAGAAAATGAAGCTAGGATATGCTACTAGCATATTTAAGAACTGGGATCGCAAAAGCTTCTCGAACTGTAAAGGAATTTGTGTTATGAAAACATTAATGAGAATTTTTGGAAAAAGTAAAAACGAGTTGGAAAAAATTTTTTAAACCCAGTCGTTAGATCATGCGTAGACCATATTTCCACTTTACTACAGATCTTAGAGAAATATGGGGAAAAATCAAAAAATGTATGATTAATTTCCATTTAATAAAAAAAATGTATAGTGTACAGTATCCAGAAAACTGCTTTGGATAGCATTACATATGACGAACATAATTTGTCCTTAATTAAAATAAAACAATAAATATATGAAGGTATCATATGCCAAGTGAAAATACCTCATACACTTCCACAGAAATTTAGAACAAGCGAGGGCTGTTACAAGACTATAACATCACACTAACATTATAGACACTAGTCTGAAGACATGTTCTCGTAAATGGAACGGGATGGGGCCAGAAATTAAAGATGCAGTTTATTTACGTCACCTACTGTTTGCTGATGATGAAGTACTTATACCACAAGACAGGGAGGACGCAAATTATGTATCTAATCAGCTGGCAATGGAACACAGAAAGTGGATATCGAAGATTAACAGAACACCTCACTAATGAGCCAGGTGATTTACACATAGAGGGAAAGAGAATTAACAGGGCCAACATTTTCTGTTGGCTCAAATGGCTCTGAGCACTATGCGACTTAACATCTGAGGTCATAGTCCCATAAAACTTAGAACTACTTAAACCGAACTAACCTAAGGGCATCACACACATCCATGCCCGAGGCAGGATTCGATCCTGCGTCCGTAGCGGTCGCGCGGTTCGAGACTGTAGCGCCTAGAACCGCTCGGCCACACCGGCCGGCATTTTCTGTTGTTTGGGAACCATTTTAGGAAGAGGGAAAATCAGAGGCAGAAATTAATAACTTGTGACCATAGTTATGCGTGGAGTGGAGACAAGGACGACTAATCCGAAACACGTAAAAACATTGCAATCAGTAGGAAAGGACTTCTGGAGAAGATCAGCAAGAATTTCTAGAAAAGAGAAAATAAGAAACGACAAATAAATACAAAGAGTAGAAGTAAGAGGAAGAGAACATGACGTGATCCATAGATGGAAGTTACTAAGGAACGGGCATGTAAGAAGAATAAAGGAAGCTAGAATACCGAAGATGATCCTGGAACGGGAACCAAAGAGAAAGAAGAGAACAGGACGGCCTTTGACCACCTGGCTAGAAGATGTGCAATTAACAGTGAGAAGACTTGGCACCGAGGAACGAGATATATAAGATCAAAAAATTTGGAGGAACGTTCTGAAGAGATTAATCAAGATCTTCTGTAAGAAATGTAATAATTTCCGGTTATTTGTTATGTTGGAGAAAAACCTTTGTACACAGGAAAATCTCAATAAATAAAGTAAGTAAATAAATAAGTGGCATATGGATGGAGCAGAGTTATGGCCGAGGGTTGTGCAAGCCTGAGTGGGCTCAATTTGAGAAACAACGTAAAATATTCTTATTGGCAGTAGAGAAATGATAACTAAATTTACAGACCAATACTATTGTTGGAGGCAGCGCTCAACAAGAAAAGACCAACAATTAATACTTTTAGCATAGTGAAATCAAGATTCAAATAGACTACGCCCCAGTTGATAGAATCGTTCTAATAATACTCGTAGTTTACGAAAACAGTTTACAATATGTAACCTCTGACATAGAAATGACAATAAATTTAAATTTGACAATTAATCGCAGGACAACCAACCAGGAGGCACCTCTGTGATTTAATTAGAGCTACTTAAATTAGTATTCACATAAATGTGGAGCTACGACGTCTCCCTTCACCAAGTCACTGAAGAAAGACTATTGTCAATTATCCATGAGACAACTTACGAAACTCTCTCAGTACAATTTCTAGTACAATGTGACGTACAAAATATATCACTCTCAAAAGACAAAATATCAAGATAATTTTCGGTAAATGGCTTAAACCAAATAACTCACTTTCATGGAGTAATAGCGATGAAATCACATTCTGTACAATTGCACATACAAAATCAAACACTCTCAAATCGCATTCCAGCATATAACAAGATCAAAAAGTAACTAGCTTCTAGAGAAACAACCGTACGTTCAGCTTACCACCATAACACGCCACAATCTACCCACGAACCTCTCACATGTAATATTATTAATCATCTGATACACTCAGTGCATAGCTTGTACTTTTTACCATACACAATGTTGCATCACTTGACACCCAAAATTCTAATGTTGGCCATTAAACTACTATTCTTGTAATCCGCGAACTCTTGTCCGGAATCGCTGTCCTCTCACCCAGGTTAAAGACAGCAACTGCCTCATTTGGATTTTGAGTCCACACAACCCCTACGCATCGTGCGAACCGTGTGAGTGAGATCAAACACAGCTTCTTGGTGTGTTGGCTTGGAGAAGACTTCCTGTTTTGGGTCCCCATCAACTGTCTGCCTGCAACTGCTCCATGAGAACCAGCTGACGTCATGGACGGTCTTGCTTATGCAAAGCATCAGTTATAGCTCCCGCTGCCCGCAAGTCAAGTCCAGGTGGCCGTGCCTTGCCGCCGTTGCAATTAAGTCCGCCACGCACCGCTGCACACAGTCCAAGGTCTGACTGCTCTTTGTGGCTCGCCCACTGTTCGGTCAAAAACTTCAGATTGAGTACTGACCAGCCCAGGATCCCTGTTCCCATCACACACTACTCCATCCAGACTAAGAGCGATGCCCTGCAGCGCTACAAACGCCGCCAGCCGCCAGCCGCGCAGTGCATCCAAATGCTTGTGTGAGAGCAGCGCCAGTCCAGCTGCTGATCTAGACAGGAAACAAGATGTGTCGGTACAATGTAGAAATGTAAGATCTGGATGGCTTGTCATGACGAAAAACAGAACGGAGCGTACAATATCGTCGACGTAAGGATGCTGCTGATGACGATCAAAGGGGACAATAAAGGAACCCCAGATCATTACTCCGGGTTGCAGGGCAGTATGGCGGCCGAGGTCAGGGTTGTGTCCCACCGCTGTCCGGTATGTTCCAGTCGGTCATTGAGGCTCAGATCGAAGCAAGACTTATCACTGAAGACAATTCTACTCCAGTCAATAATATTCCAGGGCGAAGACGCGTCTGAAGACGCCTCGGACAGCGGTGAGATATCAAACTGACTGTCGTCCGCCATGCAGCCAGACAACCAGGACTGATCGTCTGGCGTGCCATTCCTTTTCATAGCAGAACCCCACTGCACAGCGGTACGTCAACGATGTTCTGCTCCCCGTTTTGTTGCTCTGGGCATACATTTCAGCAGGATAAGGCGTTTCTAATGCATGCCTTTGTACTTGCCAAACGCTACCTTGCCAGGAAGATTTCCAGGTCACCCTCCCCCGCCCCCCGCCCAAATTGAGAACATTTGGAGCATTATTGGTGGGGCCCTTCAACCAGCTCGAGATTTTGACCATCTAATACGCCAGTTGCATAGAATTTGGCACGATATCCCTTAGGAAAATCAATCAATACCAAGCTGAATAGCTGTTTGCCTAAGGGCCAAAGATAGGCCCATGTGTTATTGACTTGCTCAATTTTTTAAAATCTTTTTCTTCAATAACTCATCCAGTTTTACTGAAATTGTATACATATGTTTATCCCTGCACGTTTACATCACATCTGCCATTCTCCATCCCATACAGATAACACCTTCGTGGTAGTCGGTTTTTGGCTTAGAGTAGAATACTCAGGAGGCAACATATTGTTAGCAAAATCAGCTAGATAATTGATGAGAATCCAAATACTGTGGAATTGTGGACTTTTGAATTGGTTATGGTTCTAACCAACTTATACAAACAGTGTTCAACTGAAACACTGCCGTATATTGATAAGCTAAGATCATAAGCGCTTTTCTGCAACGGAATGCACGCATCATAACGACTGTTTTTAATGCCAGTGTGGTTCTCTGTAATAGTAACGTGACAGTAAGTCTTTGTTTCGAATTATAAGGACCATTTAAGAACTGGGCGTAGTAGGACTGAATTGTGATGTGGGACCAAGGAAGTATCACAATAGCGGAAGGGAGAAAACTAACACTGATGTCACTCTCACAAACTTCCCTGATGTACAATAAGATCGCAGCTTTGAATATTCTTGATAGAATAACTAGTGATTATAATATATTTTTCACATATGTAACATACGTTTTTGAACTATTGGAGAGGACATCCAGGTTATTACGAAGAGAATTGACTTAAAACGCGCGAAAAATTAGAAAAAGCTCCACTCCCAGCTTCTCTTAAGAACAGGATGAATGTGGATGAAATGATATGTATTTACGAAATCAGTTACAATTAAAAATCCGATGACTGTGCCACATTTTACAATTTTTTTATATCAATGTCTCATGTGTGTAGGAATATCTAGTATCTGGAATAAGATAAAAGCTTACCGATGGTGATTCCACTACTGCTAAGTCACACAGTCCAACTTGTATTGTTACACACCAGGACTGTATCCTCAAAATTCGTCCAAGTTCTACCGTGGATTGACCAACTTTGTCAATGACCAGTAGACTGCCAGCTACAGTGAAATGCTGAGCGAGTTGCGGCAAACAGAGAATCTACCGGAACATGGGGAAACGAGCTTCCAAGTGTGAAGGCGAAGCCTAATAACATCATGGAAGCTGAGAGATACCGTCATAATAGTGATAAAGCAGAGTTTCGTAAGGAAAGCTAGAAGACAGTGCAGCAGTAAGTATTCGGTGTCGAGCCAGCTGAAAAGAGTGTCTGAAAGGTGAAGTTGCAACAGTCTGAAATCACCAGGAGAACTGACAGCGAGGTAAAACCAGTACATACACTTCTGGAAATGGAAAAAAGAACACATTGACACCGGTGTGTCAGACCCACCATACTTGCTCCGGACACTGCGAGAGGGCTGTACAAGCAATGATCACACGCACGGCACAGCGGACACACCAGGAACCGCGGTGTTGGCCGTCGAATGGCGCTAGCTGCGCAGCATTTGTGCACCGCCGCCGTCAGTGTCAGCCAGTTTGCCTTGGCATACGGAGCTCCATCGCAGTCTTTAACACTGGTAGCATGCCGCGACAGCGTGGACGTGAACCGTATGTGCAGTTGACGGACTTTGAGCGAGGGCGTATAGTGGGCATGCGGGAGGCCGGGTGGACGTACCGCCGAATTGCTCAACACGTGGGGCGTGAGGTCTCCACAGTACATCGATGTTGTCGCCAGTGGTCGGCGGAAGGTGCACGTGCCCGTCGACCTGGGACCGGACCGCAGCGACGCACGGATGCACGCCAAGACCGTAGGATCCTACGCAGTGCCGTAGGGGACCGCACCGCCACTTCCCAGCAAATTAGGGACACTGTTGCTCCTGGGGTATCGGCGAGGATCATTCGCAACCGTCTCCATGAATCTGGGCTACGGTCCCGCACACCGTTAGGCCGTCTTCCGCTCACGCCCCAAACATCGTGCAGCCCGCCTCCAGTGGTGTCGCGACAGGCGTGAATGGAGGGACGAATGGAGACGTGTCGTCTTCAGCGATGAGAGTCGCTTCTGCCTTGGTGCCAATGATGGTCGTATGCGCGTTTGGCGCCGTGCAGGTGAGCGCCACAATCAGGACTGCATACGACCGAGGCACACAGGGCCAACACCCGGCATCATGGTGTGGGGAGCGATCTCCTACACTGGCCGTACACCACTGGTGATCGTCGAGGGGACACTGAATAGTGCACGGTACATCCAAACCGTCATCGAACCCATCGTTGTACCATTCCTAGACCGGCAAGGGAACTTGCTTTTCCAACAGGACAATGCACGTCCGCATGTATCCCGTGCCACCCAACGTGCTCTAGAAGGTGTAAGTCAACTACCCTGGCCAGCAAGATCTCCGGATCTGTCCCCCATTGAGCATGTTTGGGACTGGATGAAGCGTCGTCTCACGCGGTCTGCACGTCCAGCACGAACGCTGGTCCAACTGAGGCGCCAGGTGGAAATGGCATAGCAAGCCGTTCCACAGGACTACATCCAGCATCTTTACGATCGTCTCCATGGGAGAATAGCAGCCTGCATTGCTGCGAAAGGTGGATATACACTGTACTAGTGCCGACATTGTGCATGCTCTGTTGCCTGTGTCTATGTGCCTGTGGTTCTGTCAGTGTGATCATGTGATGTATCTGACCCCAGGAATGTGTCAATAAAGTTTCCCCTTCCTGGGACAATGAATTCTTGGTGTTCTTATTTCAATTTCCAGGAGTGTATGATGTGATAGCCATCACCACGGGAAGCATACGGGAAGCACCAACATAAAAACCCTACTCTTCTTAACAAATGTCTTAGTGCCCACTGTCCATTGTGTAGTTTCAGCTCTTGTGTCAGTAGCAGCTATCCAGTGAGAGGGGAGGTTGTGGAGGTCGACCTTTGGCACACCTACGTTTCTTCGGTCATCTATCGAACTACTACTGGAAGGACCCTGCTGCCAGCTTCACTGTTAGCTTTCGATGTAAACTCACGGCGCGCAGAGAACGCCACCACCCTGCAGGCCTGCTGGAGCCTTGACCTGGCTGACGTGAACGCTGTCAGCCATCCGATTTCTAGAGAGGGAGCTGTGCTGCTGTTCATCCCATTCCTGTGGCAGACATTGATGCTACTGGCTCCTGTCTCCTAAACAGGAGCTGAGGGACGACATCTGTAGTCCGCGAGTACTTCTGGTGGACCTGGGGCGAGACTCCCGACTGCCAATCTTCGACGTCCATGACAGCACTTTGGGATCGATGCGAAGAGCTGGAATCCGCCGGATACCACGGCCAATGGTCACTCGTGAACTAGCAGCTGCTACCCAATGCTTTGCTGTGCTGACGATACTGGGAGATAGCATGTCCCGGCATTCCACAGCTGACGAGGGACTACTCTGCCAGCCCGGTTGTGGTACGGTGCTTTGCAAGTCAATCCTGTACTTTCTTTCCTTGAGTCATTAGTCATCTTGCTGGTCGACAATTTTCACCTTTTAAAGCTTCTATAGTACCATGGAAGTTATTCCCTGATGTCATAACAGATGTCCTACCATCATGTCTCTTCTTCTTGTCAGTCATTTCCTGATATTGCTTTCCTCGCTAATTCTCTGAAGAACCTCCTCATTCCCTGCCTTACCAATCTAGCTAGTTTTCAACATTCCTCTGTAGCACAACACCTCGAATGCTTCGATTCTCTTCTGTTCCGGTTTTCCCACCGTCCATGTTTCACTCCCATGCAAATCTATGCTCTCAAAAACTTCTTCCTCAAATTATGGCCTGTGTTTGATACTAATAGACTTATCTTGGCCAAGAATGGCCTTTTTCCAGTGCTAGTCTGCTTTCGATGTCGTCCTTGCTCTGCCCAGGTAGCAGAATTGCTTAATTTCATCTGCTTCGTGACCACGAATTATGAAAAGTTTCTCGTTGTTCCCATCTCTGCTACTTCTCATTACTTTCACCTTTTCTCTATCCATGTTCTGTACTCATTAAAATGCTCATTCCATTCAGAAGAACCTGTAATTTTTCTCTGAGAACAACAATGTCATCAGCGGATCTTATCGTTGATACACTTGATTTTAATTCCACTCTTGAACATTTTTTTTAATTTCCGTCATTCTTTTTTCGACGTATAGATGGTACAGAAGGGACGAATGACTACATTCCTGTCATACACCCTTTTTAATCACAGCATTATGTTCTTGATTTTCTACTCTTATTGTTACGTCTTGGCCGAGCGGTTCTAGGCACTACAGTCTGGAACTGCGCGACCGCTACGGTCGCAGGTTCGAATCCTGCCTCGGGCATGGATGTGTCTGATATCCTTTGGTTAGTTAGGTTTAAGCAGTTCTACGTTCTGGGGGACTGATGACCTCAGAAGTTAAGTTCCATAGTGCTCAGAACAATTTGAACCATTTGTTTCGTCTTGGTTGTTGTAAATATCGTATATTACCTGTTTTTCCTATAGCTTTATCTGTTCTTCTCATGATTTCGAAATCTTGCACTGTTCTACATTGCCGAACGCTTTTTCCAGGTCTAAAACTCCTATAATGTGTCTTGATTTTTCTTTATTCTTGCTTCCATTATCAACTGCAACGTCAGAACTGCCTCTCCGCTGCTTTTACCTTCACTAAAGCTGAACTAATTGTCATCTAACACAACCTCAGTTTTCTTTTTCGCTCTTCAGTATATTATTCTTGGCAGCAGCTTTGATGGAAGAACTGTTAAGATTGTTGTGTGGTAATTCTCGCACTGGTCAGATCTTACAACCTTCGGAATTGTGTGGATGATGTTTTTCCGAAAGTTTGATGGTATAACGCCACATTCACATATTTTATACATCGGCGTGAATAGTCTTTTTGTTGTCGCTTTTCCCAATGATTTTAGAAATTATGATGGAATGTTATCTATCTCTTGCGCCTTATTCGATAGTTAGTCTCCCAAAGCTCTTTTAAAGTTTGATCCTAATACTGGATTCCCTATTTCTTCTACTCTACTCCTGCTTCTTCTCCGTTCACAACATCATACATGTCATTCCCCTCATAGAGGCCTTCAACGTACCCTTTCCACCTTGTTTTAATCCCACCGAAGATTGTTTTGATTTTTCTATAGGCTGAGTCAGTCATTCCTAAGTGAATTGTATTTCTGTGTTCCTATAGTTCTCTGAACATTTTTGAACTTCCTTCTTTCATCGATCAACTGAAGCATTTCTTCTGTTAACCATGGTTTCTATGTGGTTACTTTTTCTCCTCTGTTTTCTTTCCAACTTCTTTGATTGCCCTTTTTAGAGGTGGTCATTCCTCTTCGATTGAACTACCTACTGAGCTGTTCTATATCGCAGTATCAATAGCTATGGGGAATTTCAATCTCTTGCTTCCTTAGTACTTTCAAAACCCACTTCTTTGCTTATAGATTGTTCCTGACTAGTCTCTTACGCTTCAGACTACTCTTCATGACTACTAAAATGTGATCTGAGTCTATATCTGTTTCTGGGTACGCCTTAAAATCCAGTATCTAATTTCGAAACCTTTGCCTGATCATGAAGTAAACGAACTGAAATCTTCCTCTGTCTGCAGGCCTTTTTCAGGTACATCTACTCCTTTATGGTTCTTGAACAGAGTATTCGCTATTACCATCTGAAATTTTCTGCTGAACTCAATGTGTCGTTCTCCTCTCTCATTTTTACTTCCACGTCCGCATTCTCGCGTAACCCTTTCTTCTGCTCGTCCCCTACAACAGATTTCGAGCCTCCCTTGACTATTACAATTTCATCTCCCTTTACGTACTGAATTACCCATTTAGTATCGTCAAATATTTTTTCTGTGTCTTCATTTTATGCTTGCAATGTCGGTATGTATTCCTGATCTATCGTTGTCGGTGTTGGCGTTCTGTCGATTTTGATGAAAACAACCCTATCGCTGAACTGTTCTCAGTAATTCACTCTCTGCTGTTAATACGAGGGCAGTTCAATAAGTAATGCAACACATTTTTTTTCTCGGCCAGTTTTGGTTGAAAAAACCGGAAATTTCTTGTGGAATATTTTCAAACATTCCCGCTTCGTCTCGTATAGTTTCATTGACTTCCGACAGGTGGCAGCGCTGTGCGGAGCTGTTAAAATGGCGTCTGTAACGGATGTGCTTTGCAAACAACGGGCAGTGATCGAGTTTCTTTTGGCGGAAAACCAGGGCATCTCAGATATTCATAGGCGCTTGCAGAATGTCTACGGTAATCTGGCAGTGGACAAAAGCACGGTGAGTCGATGGGCAAAGCGTGTGTCATCATCGCCGCAAGGTCAAGAAAGACTGTCTGATCTCCTGCGTGCGGGCCGGCCGTGCACAGCTGTGACTCCTGCAATGGCGGAGCGTGCGAACACACTCGTTCGAGATGATCGACGGATCACCATCAAACAACTCAGTGCTCAACTTGACATCTCTGTTGGTAGTGCTGTCACAATTGTTCACCAGTTGGGATATTCAAAGGTTTGTTCCCGCTGGGTCCCTCATTGTCTAACCGAACACCATAAAGAGCAAAGGAGAACCATCTGTGCGGAATTGCTTGCTCGTCATGTGGCTGAGGGTGACAATTTCTTGTCAAAGATTGTTACAGGCGATGAAACATGGATTCATCACTTCGAACCTGAAACAAAACGGCAATCAATGGAGTGGCGCCACACCCACTCCCCTACCAAGAAAAAGTTTAAAGCCATACCCTCAGCTGGTAAAGTCATGGTTACAGTCTTCTAGGACGCTGAAGGGGTTATTCTGTTCGATGTCCTTCCCCATGGTCAAACGATCAACTCTGAAGTGTATTGTGCTACTCTTCAGAAATTGAAGAAACGACTTCAGCGTGTTCGTAGGCACAAAAATCTGAACGAACTTCTCCTTCTTCATGACAACGCAAGACCTCACACAAGTCTTTGCACCCGAGAGGAGCTCACAAAACTTCAGTGGACTGTTCTTCCTCATGCACCCTACAGCCCCGATCTCGCACCGTCGGATTTCCATATGTTTGGCCCAATGAAGGACGCAATCCGTGGGAGGCACTACGCGGATGATGAAGAAGTTATTGATGCAGTACGACGTTGGCTCCGACATCGACCAGTGGAATGGTACCGTGCAGGCATACAGGCCCTCATTTCAAGGTGGCGTAAGGCCGAAGCATTGAATGGAGATTACGTTGAAAAATAGTGTTGTGTAGCTAAAAGATTGGGGAATAACCTGGTGTATTTCAATGCTGAATAAAACAACCCCTGCTTCAGAAAAAAAAGTGTTGCATTACTTATTGAACTGCCCTCGTATTACCCTATACTCATCTGACCAGAAATCTTTGTTTTCTTTCCATTTCACTTCAGTAATTGCCACAATATTTAGATTGAATCTTAGCACTTCCTTTTTCATATTTTCCAGCTTCTCTACCACGTAAAAACTTCTGACATTCCACGCCCCTATTAGTACATCTTTTCGTTGGTTGTTCAATCTATAGGGTGATTATAATTAAAGATAAAGTTTCAAACCGCTGTAGAAATATCACCGCTGGTCAGAATGATGTCTAATTGCAGCAAAATACTATTGGAGAAGGGAGAAACAGATTGCAAAAGAAAAATAAATAGTTACAAAACGTAGCAAAAGATAGCGCTCTAAGCATCATAATTTAATAGTGGTCGACTGCAAATGGCAAATGAATCATACAACAATGCCTAAGGTGTACGTCTGACGTTAAACAAACTGTACTACTCAGTGAGCATGGGTGTTGAGGTGTGATACTGTTAGTTACGTAAGCTCATCCACTACGCAAGGTCATAGCACATCGAATGGGAAAATCGGTTTTTAATTATCCTGAGCCCAAAAGCATCAATCTAAATCAAATCGGATTAATAATTTCTGTGTGACTGGCGCAAAACATGTTCAATATACTGTCCACCGTTTTCTCCAACAAATTGAAATCGAGAAACAGCATGTTCCACAACTGGCAGAAGTGTTTCCGGGGTCACCTTCGTAATGTGGTGCGCAATACATGCCTTCAATACAGGTAAGTTTTCAATCGGAACACTGAACACATCATCTTTCAGATAGGCCCACAACCAGAAGCCACACTGATTAAGATCAGGTGACGGGGACGGCCAGTCTGTACGGAAATGGCGGCTGATAATTACAGCATTTCCGAAATGGCCCTTCAGCAGTTGCTTGACTGGATTTGCAATATGCGGAGGTGCGCCATCTTGCATAAAAGTGGTTCCATCCACACATCCACGCTGTTGGAGAGCTGGGATGACGTGGTTGCGCAAAAGACACTCATAGCGCTTACTAGTGACGGTACAGGTAACAGGACCAGAAGCGTCTGTATTTTCGAAAAATATGGCCCCATGTTAAATGATGCCGTAAACCCGCACCACACAGTGCCCTTTTCAGGATGAAGTGGTACTGGTTGATTTGAGTGTGAATTTTCCGTTGCCCAGATTCGACAATTCTGTGTATTGACATAGCCTGTCAGATGGAAGTGTGCTTCATTTGTCCACAAAATCTTCCACGGCCATTCATTATCCACTTCCATGCGAGCAAGAAATTCTAAAGTAAATGCCTATCTTGCTGGCAGGTCATCAGGAAGCAACTCGTGCACATGGGTAATTTTGAATGGATAACAAAGAAGGGTGTTTCGTAGGATTTTACGCACCATGCTCACGGGTATGTCCAATGTTCGGGGAATTCTCCGTACACCTTTACATACCACAACTCGTCTCCCCTTGCATTGCTGTGGCCACTGCTTCCAATGACGTTGAATCACTTCGTTTCCTCCCTCTACCATGTTGCACACCAAAAGAACCCCCGAATCATTTTCTCCAGACCCACAGGAGTCATCGGACCAACGCCTTTTTTTTCTAACCCTTCAGTGTCCAGAACTTTTGCGGAGCGACATGTGCACAGTAATCATTCTTGGAATACAGCTTTACAAGCAGACGAGATCCTGCATTGAGACGGTCATGGCGAATGTCGCAGACACGAAAGGAGGAAAAGCGGTGTACCAGGCTTGTTTATACCAACTTCAATGGGTCGTGCGCATGGCAGGTGTTTTCATTTAAGTATCTGACAGAAACAGTGCCAGCGATTGATAAATTTTCACACAATTTTTTTTTTTTTCTTCAGCCGTACGTTTTCCCCCTTCTCCGACAATACTTCGTTGCAATTTGACGTCATTCTGATCAGTGGTGTTATTTCTACAGCGTTTTGAAAGCTTAACTTTAATCATAATCACCCATGGTCACCTTCGCTTCGGCAGTCCTTTCCTGGAGATCCGAGTGGGGGACTCTTCCAGCATCCTTCTTCAATGGTGAGATCATCGTGACACTTTTCAATTACAGGCCACATGTTCTGGGGATACATGTTATTTGTCTTTAATAATTTGCTTTCCATTGGCTTCCGTGATCTCATGCCGTTGATCATTGCTTATTTTTCCGGATTTAGGGGCAGTTTCTCACCCCAAGAACAAGAGAGTGCCCTGAACCTTTGTCAGTTCCTCCGCCGTCTTTGAGAAGGCTGTTGGCAGAACGATTGTGACTCCTTATGTCTGAATACTGATGATTTTATTCAAAATTTTGGCAGTGTCGGGATTCGATCCGAGGACCGAGGATGTTTTACATGCTACCCCTACACCACACTGTATCGATTACCACCGCGTCTCGCCCGTCACTCCCAACAATTGTAGGAGTCTGGGACCGGTCCGCTATAATATGTGAGCCGTGCACGGCTCATATTCATCCCATTAATTGTTTGTCATCTTCTATTACGGTAGTGCCGCCTCGTTTTGTTATTCCATTTACTGGCGTCACTAACTTCCTACCTTACATGCCCGCGAGTGGCAGCAGCAGCGCGTATCGATAAGCACACTGTCGTCCCATCTCTGGAGCGACCAGTAGTATTTCCGGGTCGTCGTGTGTCGGGTAGTCGGTGAGTGCGAGACACACCGGCAGTGCAGTAGCGACGAAGCAGCAGTCGCGGGCGGACCAGCAGTCCAGTCGGTCAGTTGGCGTGGAGCAACAAGCGTGCCCTAGTCCGGCGGAGTTGGTCTGGAGCCGCTGGCGGTGTGCACGTGCGGTTGGAATGTGAGGTGCTGCTTGCGAGTGCTGCGAAGTTCGTCGCCCACCGATTTTGGACATGAAAGTTGAGTCCTCATTAACGAGCCTCAACTGTTTACATTTCTTCGTTTGATCCTTGTTGTCGCTTTTGGGGTCATTCCCGTGAGCAAAAACGTGTGGGTATTTAAGTCGGCTAAGATTCCAGCCGTCTTCCTGTGAAATTTAACTTAATTTATTCCCTGTTATGGAAGTTCACCAGCGGTATCTTCTGCCGTGTGGCCGTTGACGTTCCGATTACCTGCCCTGGTCGTTGACGTCATTTTAGGCAGTGTATTTTCTTCGACGTGTTGTTGCTATCCAGCGCGGTGTGTAGTTCGACAGCTGAGGTGTTGTCGGACGTAGTGGGAGCCAGTATTCTTTGTGTCGTGTATTGAAATTTTGTGGTCGTTTTGCTGGTTGCGTAGAGCGGAACTGATTTGGTTGATTGATCGGTCGGCTGCCTGTCGGTTGGGTTGCCTCCAGATTAAGAAGTTGTTGGACAGGCTGCCTGTCTCACGTAAACTCTCGTTAGTGTTACAATCCCAGGTCGACCCTTGGAAACTTTTGAGCGCCGTTCCTTGTGTGTTATATAGTAATATCCCTGTTTGGATTTTAGTTATTTTGTTGATGTGTGATTTCAGCCGAGTACCAATATCCCTAAAATTAGTGTTCTTGTCTTGCCCTAAAGGTATGAGATTGTTATATTTTTATATGGGGCCTTTAGCCGAATTTTACTGGAGATGTTTTAAGAAAAGGCCTTCTGCCTTTTAGATTGAAACGGTCTTAAGCGGTTAAACATATTTTGTTGATACGTGGCCTTTAACTGAGTATTAATATCTCTTAAATTAATGTCCTTGTCTTGCCCTTAAGGCTTCAGATTGTTATTCTTTATTTTATGTGAAATGTATCAAGATGCGGCCTTCTGACCTTAAAATTGAAGCTCCTCTTCTAGTGCTTAAACCGTTAAATTGTTTGTTGGTGAGCGGCTTTCAGCCTAGTTTTAATATCTCTTAAATTGATCTTCTTCTCTTGCCCTTAAGGCATAAGATTCTTATGATTTTAAATGGGGCCTTCAGCCCAATTTGCATGCAATGTTCTAAGATAAGGCCTTCTGCCTTTTGATTGATACTCCTCTTATTGCTTAATGTGACCTCCAGCTTAGTTCCATTAAAATTAAATTTCTGAGGCCATCAGCCGATTAGATTGAAGATTTAGAAAATATTCTTGGATGAAACCTCCTGAAGAAGCTTGTATTTTAATTTTGCTTAGGCCTTGTGTCTTGGATTTTGACTGTGACCTTCAGCCGATCTAAAGCCAATAAAAGGAGGTCGATTAGAGTTTTGAGTGTTTTCCATCCTTGTTGTAATACTGTGTGTTGATAAATATAGTTTGTATATTGAGTGCAACTCACAGGAATTCATTCCGGCCCCTTTCCACAACCTAATTCGCTCTGTCGTACTAGCCCAGGCATTTCAATATGTTTAAACAGCTATGTAATAGATTACGAAATCAAGGAGAACTTTTGTACTTAGTGAACACCAATCTCTCTTCCACGTTCGCGGGATTCGAGCAACGTCGTCGTCGAAGTAGGGGAGTTCTCGTGGAGGTGAAGCACAGTGTGGGCTTCGTGGGCCCCAAGACCATTATGGTGGCTGTGAAGGTTCTGCAGGAACCCTGAAATGATGGTGGCTAGAGAGGCTCTGGTGAAGACTCAACGATAGTTTTAGCGTAGGAGAAGGACTCCGATACGGCTCAAACGATTCAAATGGCTCTGAGCACTATGGGGCATAACATCTAAGGTCATCAGGCCCCTAGAACTTAGAACTACTTAAATCTAACTAACCTAAGGACATCACACAACACCCAGTCATCACGAGGCAGTGACAATCCCTGAACCCGACGGGAATCGAACCCGGGAACCCGTGCGCGGGAAGCGAGAACGCTTCCGCACGACCACGAGCTGCGGACAACCAACCATCTACACATCATACACATACTAGACTCGTGTTGAAAACAAAATGAATGTACCAGAGATGATCATCATGCAGCGACATGCATTTGTGTAGAAAGCATCATGAGTAAGGTGACTTGAGCTATCAGCGACAACAAAACTGAGCCAGGCGTAGGTTGAACAAACTGGTTATATCAGTAAAAATCGTATCTGTCCTTAACTTGCAGCTGTATGAAAGGCAAGTTATTCTAATGCTTAAAAAATCAAACTAAGTATTCCGAGAACTTATGCAGTCAAATGAAGACACTGCTCTAATCTACGTGCTGTCCACTCTCGAAAGCCGCGCAGGAAAACGAACACTTAAATTTTTCTATGCCATCCCTGATTTCTCTTCTTTTATCGTGATGATCATTTCTCCCTACGTAGGTGGGTTCCAACAGAATATTTTCGCAATCGGAGGAGAAAACTGGTGAATGAAATCTCATGAGAAAAATCCCGTCGCAACGAAAAACGCCTTTGTTTTAATGATTTCCACTCCAGTTCACGTAACATGTCTGCGGCATCATCTGCCCTATATCACGATAATACAAAAAGCTAGTCCGACATAAACAAAAAAAAAGGTAAATGTACCGGGAAAAGGGATGGAGTAAGCAAGAAGGAATGAGCTCGTAGTGGAGTATCAGAATTCACAAAAATAAATAGGCCTACAAGCAATTCATAAGGTCGTAAGAAGGACGGAGGAAAATAATTCAGGAGTAAGTAAAGCAAGAAAAAAATGCTTCAAATGGCTATAAACACTATGGGACTTAACATCTGAGGTTATCAGTCCCCTAGAACTTAGAACTACTTAAACCTAACTAACCTAAGGACATCACACACACCCATGCCTGAGGCAGGATTCGAACCTCCGACAGTAGCAGAAACGCGGTTCCGGACTGAAGCGCCTAGAACCGCTCGGCCTCGACGGCCGACTAAATAAAGCAGAATGAGCTCGTAGTGGAGTACCACAAGCCATCTAAACGAAATACAAACGGTTTATAAGATCAGGGGAACAAGTGAGTACTAGAATACTTCAATCCGGGCTGGAAATGAAAGTTCATCATATCATATATTTCTTACCTTATGCCCCCAGTGACTACACTGTTGTGGCAGAAAAAGATTTATTTTATGCTGAGTGTACGATGGCTTTAGAAACTGCCTCTTAACACAAATGAATTATAAAAACTGGTGACCGAGAAAACTCGTACAGGCTCCAAAATAAATCATCCCATTCATCGACAAACAGCCACAGTGTACGACGCGTAAATTTTGGCCCTGGTGGGACGACACAATCCTAGAAAATGGTAGATGGGACCAAATAATAATAGTAGTCGGAATTAACTGAACATCAAATTGGCCGAGGCTCTTAGAATATATTGGGAAAAGAGGAATATAAACAAAAGTAGAAGACAAACAAAATAAAGATTGATGTTTGGTAAAAAATATGCGACGAAGAAGAAAATTGTAGAGGAATGTAAAAGGCAATAATGCCTTCAAAACACTTAAAGCAAGAGGAAGCAAAATAGAGATTAGGTTGGTATCACCAGAATGTATGGTGCATTTTTGCGGTGATATGTGGAATTCTTAAGAAAAGGTAGAGCAGAATATGAAAACTATAGACTACTGGGGCATGAAACTGAGGGTCTAGCGAGATGTCAGCAATGAGTAGTGATTAAGTGGTTCATGCGGTCAAACAAATGAAGACTACTAAAGCTCCGGGACCACGCAATGTAAGTAATAAGCTTATAGAACCTGTCCCCACAGCTCTTTTTGCGATTATCGCGAAATTCTTCGATAAATGTTTAAAAGGTGCTCAAGTCTACCCTCTCTTCATTTCTCTTCAAAATTACTTTTATGAGAATTTGTAGCTGCTGCCTTCTCTGGTATAGGAACAATGAAGCATTTCTGGAAGACTGTCAGTATCTCTCCTGTGATACAAATGGACCTAATAAGTTTAAGCAGCATCTTTTTTCATGCTGTCACCAGCATTCTTTGTTAATTCTGCATGGACGTCATCAGTACCCATTGCTTTGTTGTCCCATAGTCCTTTTAGAGCTCCGACAAATTGTTCTTGCAGAATGTCATCTCCCTTGTCACTTTCGTCTACTCGCTCTTCTCTTCCTAGTACATTCTCCGAAAGAGGTGTTTCAGCATACAACTCCTCAATGTATTGTTTCCATCTCTTCACCATGTCTTCACCAAACAGAATTTTCCCCTCTTTATTTTCTATTGTACGTGAAAGTGTGGTTTTATGTTCGTTAGAAGATTTATTTGCTTTTCTACAGGCTAACTCAGTTCTACCGTTTTACATATTTCTTCCATTTGCCTGCAAATTTCCTCAAGGAAATTTTCTTTCGCTTTCCTAGCTTCTCTATTGACTAAATACCTTGGCCTCCTGTATTCAACTTTTCCTGTTCGTCTGTTGCGTTTTCGTTTAGTCTCCCGTTTTCTATAAGCTCAATAACATCTGCTGTAATCCTTTTCTTCTTGTTTTTGGGTTTAGTTTTTCCAACTATCTTTCCTGCTGCTTTGTACATACCAGATTTAATTTTATCCCAGTCTTCATTTACTCCACCATATTGAAATTTTTTAGCTAGGTTGTCTGTTTCGTGAACAGTCCCTCGGTTTTCAGTTTTCTACTTCCCATTTAAGTTTTACCATCTTCTTCTTCAGACATTTCAATCTGAGTGAACTTTTCATCAGGACCAGGTTATGATCACTCTCTATGTCTGCAGATGGGTAGCTCCTGCAGTCCTTTACCTGATTCCTAAAACGTGCTTTCACTAGAACGTAATCAGTCTACTGACTCCTCAGGTCTCGAAGGGCCTTCCATGTGTATCATCTTCGTTTGTGATGTTGGAAAAGTGTGTTTGCAATAACTAACTGTTGCTTCGAGTAGAACTCGATTAGTGGATCTCCTCTTTCGCTTCTTCTTCCAAGCCCATATTTGCCTACAATTCCTTCCTCTGGTCCTTCACACACAATCGCACTCCAGTCCATGATGATCAGGTATTCATCTCCCTTAACATTTCTCATCAGATTGCTTATTTCTTAGTATATTTCGTCAAAGACTGTACCTTCTTCTTTGGATGTTGGCATGTATACTTGTATTACCACAGTGTCCTTTGGTTTAGTTTCATGTTTGAGTAGTATAATTCGAGAGCTATATTGCACATCGCTAGACACCAGAACCATAGTTTTCCCTCAAAAGTATTCTAACTCCTCCCATTCCTTGTCTATATTGGTCAGTTCCGGTGGGGATGACTGTGTTCTTCAGACCAGAAATCATCTGGTTAGGGCCGGCCGGTGGGGCCGAGCGCTTCAGTCTGGCACCGCACGACCGCTACTGTCGAAGGTTCGAATCCTGCCTCGGGCAGGATTTCCAGGGCAAGTGGGTGCCCTGCCCAGTAAATGATTTATCCTGGTCATCCCTCAGTCCCTGTCTACGTTACCATCCACATAAAGTGACGTTGCTCACTCTATACCGCGTGGAGGTGCAGATCAGGTGTTTCCCTTCATCGGGTCTAGGACCTATGTGGCATTTTCTAGTCCCCTCCAGTACTTTAGAGAGTATTTGCCCCTTAGATATAAAAATACGGTATCTAGGCGCAGGTCACTGGATGAGAAGAGGTAATCTAACAAAAGTAAGTATAAGACTTTATTGGCCAGTACAGCGCTGACATGAAGAAAAGAAATGGATGTTTGCTAATGGTGACGTGCGTAGGACGTCGGAAGCACATGATGGCAGGTGCGTCGTTTTCCTCGAAACTCGATGAAAGAATTTATACAAATTATACTAACTACTCCGAACGTATGATAGATTTTTAAAAGAACAAGTTCCATATCCTGTATAATTATGTAGTATAAAAAGGATTAGAACACAGTCGTGAAACTGAGGATTGATAGGCACACCTGAACATACTTGATTTGAAAGTAAGCAATATACTTAATATAGATAGGGAGTGAACATAAAATATGGTGGTGTTTACGGCATAATTTATTCCGTAATGACAAAAAGTACCAGAAGCTTCGTAATCTAGCGAATAATATATCGAAAGCCAACCAAGATGAATGTCCAAATACAAGAGGTGTCGGTAAGATACTGCACTCAGTAACAGTCGCAACAGCTCATTTAAAGTTACATAGCAGCATTTTATAACAACCGCTGCAGACGAAGGAACGTCACTAAGAGTTATGACAGGATCAAGGCCAAGAAGTGGCCTTTCCAACTGTGCGAGTAGTCAAGAATCTGCAGAAGACCAGCGACAAAAGCATTACAAATAGAAGGGGATATTTGCTCGTAGTACTGAAGAGGTGGGGTCGGTTGTCCGATGCTGTGTTCTCCTGGGAAAAATGAGGTGTTGGTTGCTGGTACAAAGCTACTGCAGCGTCACCAGTGTGGTACCACGAAAACCTCTCAGATGACGCAGCGGGAAAAAAAAATATTTAGTGTCAGAAACACTTCCGGCCTACTAATAATGTAGTAATATACTGTGTATCTGTGGCGAGTTGTTAGTTTTCCTTGAATGGTTCGGTATAGATTCGTAGGACCGCAGCACTAGGTGTTCCAGGAATACCAGGTAATAACTACTACGAGTAAATAAGATGACATATACACTCCTGGAAATTGAAATAAGAACACCGTGAATTCATTGTCCCAGGAAGGGGAAACTTTATTGACACATTCCTGGGGTCAGATACATCACATGATCACACTGACAGAACCACAGGCACATAGACACAGGCAACAGAGCATGCACAATGTCGGCACTAGTACAGTGTATATCCACCTTTCGCAGCAATGCAGGCTGCTATTCTCCCATGGAGACGATCGTAGAGATGCTGGATGTAGTCCTGTGGAACGGCTTGCCATGCCATTTCCACCTGGCGCCTCAGTTGGACCAGCGTTCGTGCTGGACGTGCAGACCGCGTGAGACGACGCTTCATCCAGTCCCAAACATGCTCAATGGGAGACAGATCCGGAGATCTTGCTGGCCAGGGTAGTTGACTTACACCTTCTAGAGCACGTTGGGTGGCACGGGATACATGCGGACGTGCATTGTCCTGTTGGAATAGCAAGTTCCCTTGCCGGTCTAGGAATGGTAGAACGATGGGTTCGATGACGGTTTGGATGTACCGTGCACTATTCAGTGTCCCCTCGGCGATCACCAGTGGTGTACGGCCAGTGTAGGAGATCGCTCCCCACACCATGATGCCGGGTGTTGGCCCTGTGTGCCTCCGTCGTATGCAGTCCTGATTGTGGCGCTCACCTGCACGGCGCCAAACACGCATACGACCATCATTGGCACCAAGGCAGAAGCGACTCTCATCGCTGAAGACGACACGTCTCCATTCGTCCCTCCATTTACGCCTGTCGCGACACCACTGGGGGCGGGCTGCACGATGTTGGGGCGTGAGCGGAAAACGGCCTAACGGTGTGCGGGACCGTAGCCCAGCTTCATGGAGACGGTTGCGAATGGTCCTCGCCCTACCCCAGGAGCAACAGTGTCCCTAATTTGCTGGGAAGTGGCGGTGCGGTCCCCTACGGCACTGCGTAGGATCCTACGGTCTTGGCGTGCATCCGTGCGTCGCTGCGGTCCGGTCCCTGGTCGACGGGCACGTGCACCTTCCGCCGACCACTGGCGACAACATCGATGTACTGTGGAGACCTCACGCCCCACGTGTTGAGCAATTCGGCGGTACGTCCACCCGGCCTCCCGCATGCCCACTATACGCCCTCGCTTAAAGTCCGTCAACTGCACATACGGTTCACGTCCACGCTGTCGCGGCATGCTACCAGTGTTAAAGACTGCGATGGAGCTCCGTATGCCACGGCAAACTGGCTGACACTGAAGGCGGCGGTGCACAAATGCTGCGCAGCTAGCGCCATTCGACGGCCAACACCGCGGTTCCTGGTGTGTCCGCTGTGCCGTGCGTGTAATCATTGCTTGTACAGCCCTCTCGCAGTGTCCGGAGCAAGTATGGTGGGTCTGACACACCGGTGTCAATGTGTTCTTTTTTCCATTTCCAGGAGTGTACTTCAAGTAATACAGTCGTATTCAGTTTTAGGAGCTTAGGTAGTGGGTCCGCAGGTTCGGTTATTCCAACTGTGCCATTTTTATTCAACACTGCATAAAGATTACATGAATGCATGACTTGATATTTAAGCTGTAGATTCAGAGAAATCCTTGATGGTGAAGATCGAAATTTATTTTATTTGATAACTAATTTCGGCCTATACACAATCTTTCTTCACATGAAAACGATATACATCGACCAATGTACAACTGCCAAAGGAGGCATACATCATCAAAATTTTTGTGACCACAATCTTTTGTTGTAAAATCCCATGGAACAATGACGTAAAGACCCAGAGAAATTGATGTGTCGACAGAAGTGCCGACACAGCGTTATTTTGAGAGGGCCGATAGGCAC
This sequence comes from Schistocerca serialis cubense, assembly GCF_023864345.2. Taxonomy (NCBI): domain Eukaryota; kingdom Metazoa; phylum Arthropoda; class Insecta; order Orthoptera; family Acrididae; genus Schistocerca; species Schistocerca serialis. Next base: position 180,412,045 of record NC_064645.1, read on the forward strand.
GCTATAAGCTCACGCAGAATATCTTGAAGTCTGAAACAGGACGCTCAATGAATTGCTATGAAGAAAAGTACGTTGCTTTGGGAATACTTAACTTTTAATCCGTCATTGGTTTACAACGTTCTTGATGAGACATTTCATATGATAACTATCAAACTATGTAAGGCTAATGGCGCCTTGCTAGGTCGTAGCCATTGACTTAGCTGAAGGCTATTCTAACTGTCTCTCGGCAAATGAGAGAAAGGCTTCGTCAGTATAGTCGCTAGGAATGTCGTCCGTACAACTGGGGCGAGTGCTAGTCCGTATCTCGAGACCTGCCTTGTGGTGGCGCTCGGTCTGCGATCACACAGTGGCGACACGCGGGTCCGACATGTACTAAATGGACCGCGGCCGATTTAAAGCTACCACCTAGCAAGTGTGGTGTCTGGCGGTGACACCACAGAAATAGTTTGCCAATATGATGTATACAGAAAGAATCAGGCGCTTTACACAACTATGTGGACACTAAGTGGACACTGTGAGAAGGTACAAGCATACGGAGTAGGTTACTAGATGAGTGGTTCGAAGAGTCCTTAAGTAACAGAACTGAGTATGTCGTCCTCGACGGCGACTGTTCATCAGAGACAAGGCTATCGTCAGGAGTGCCCCAGGGATCGCTGTTATTTTCTATATACATTAATAATCTGGCGGGCAGGATAAGCAGCGGTCTGCTGCTGTTTGCTGATGATGTAGCGTACAGGAAGGTGTCGTTGTTGAGTGATTGTAGAGGGATAGAAGTTGACAAAAATTTCTTGTTGAGGTTATGAATGGCAGCTAGCTCTAAATGTAGAAAAACTTAAGTTAATGCAAATGAGTAGGAAAGAGCAACCAATAATGTCCGAATACAGCATTAGTAGTGTGCTGCTTGACAGTCACGTCATTAAATATCGAGGCATAAAGTTGCAAAACGATATGAAATGAAATGAGCGTGTAAGGATTATAGTACGGAAGGCGAGTAGTCGACTTCGGTTTATTGGTAGAATTTTAGTGAAGTGTGATTCATCTGTGAAGAAGATGGCCTATAGGATACTAGTGCGACCTCGAACGGAGGCACATAGACAGTCGATTTTTCCTCGCTCTATTTGCGAGTAGAATATGACAGGAAATGACTAGCAGTGGTACAGAGCGTCATCCCCACGGACCATACTAAGGCTTGCGCGGTATGTATGTAGATGTCAATCATATTTGCCGCGGTATCTATTCTAAAGTCCGCAGCTCATGGTGTAGTGGCTAGCGTCATTGCCTCTCAATTACGGGGTCCCGGGGTCGACTTCCGGCCGGGTTGGGGATTTTCTTTGGCTGGGTACTGGGTGTTTGTGTTGTCCTCATCATTTGATCATCATCATTCGTGGCAGTGACTAGATTGGATTGTGTACAATTTGGAGTGAGTAAAGCTTGGGACTTTGTACGGGTGGTGATGACAGGGTAGTTGAGTGCCCCACAAACGAAACATCATCATCTATTATAAAGTAACAACAGACGTCCTTTCCAGTCAGGTAACTAGTTCGTGAACACCATGTGTCGCTCACAGCACAGGTCTCAGTAAACAAGGAAGTGCCCTTGTCAAGGCAGGCAGAAGACTCATATCATGTCAAACAACAAGATTTAATATTTCTATAATTACAACTTGTGTTGTCCAACCTGCAATATGTAATGAGACTGCAATTTGGTTTATCAACAGCAAAAAATAAGTAAAAGCTCCATTGTGCTCCAGACATAGTCGCGGTGTCCGTGCGAATACTTCCTTTGTTGCAAACAATTCCGTTTCCTGTTTGAAGGTGCCTGACTTGGTTGTACGATCCTGCACGCCAGAGTGAACAGTATGTCTGTCTTCTGTGTCACTCTGTCGCTAGTCACATGTAGCTGCTGAGAACCTGTATGTCGTTGAGCATGGCTCTCCCGAACCCGTTTATTCCATAAACCCATAGCAATCGTGGGATCCCGCACAACGCGAGCGGCAATATTGCGATGCGATAATTTGCGGTTCCGATAGGCCACGATCATGTTCTTAGAGACGAGCTAGTAGACGTTTCTCATTCTTACACGAAGCATAACACTTTCATCTCACAAACAAACAACACTGAAATGTGACGTTTTAGTCAGGAAGCGCTGCATAATCTTTGTGCGTGTACTGAATGCAGGCGGCGATACTCGTACGTACGAGGAGGTTACAATTAAACTGAAGCTACTCACCGAGGTCCAGTGTTCGCTGTCATTATCGTATGGTAGCGACACTTGGTAGATATGCTAATGCTTTACTGCGGTACCGATTTACATTGGAAAAAAATTGGTTCCAATTTTGGCCAACGGGTGCAAATTTGACGCTGTGCGCTGCTCGTACGATGGCATGACATCGACGCTGTCATTTGTCAGGCCACAACGTGGGTGAACAATGTGGTTATCGAGAAAAGAGGCAGTGTGCTGTTAGCAAAACTGTTTGATGTGAGTGATAGCAATCACAGTGCTGTACTGTGAGAATATCGCAGACTTTAAAGTCTGAGGAGAGGCCAGACGACATTAAATGAATTACAGGAAGATGATAATGAAATTCGAAAACATGGGTGAGCTCGGTGTCGTACCTGGAAGAGAAAGGCGTACTGTTGCGGTGGAAGTTATTGACGAGGTTGCTGTTGTTGCGACTGACCGTACAGCGCATGCCGCGGGTATTGCTAGTTGTCGTGCAGTGTCACGAGAAAAGTCCACCCAATGGTCAACAGTACGGGAAGTTTAGCGGTCTGTTATATACTGGTACCCGCACAGGATCCAGACGGTGAAGCAACTGGAGCCTCATGATCCGCAGCATCCTTCTGAATTTGCTTTTCGGTTTCTGGCACTGATCGAAGTTGATTAAATGGCTCTAAGCACTATGAGACCTAACATCTGAGGTCATCAGTCCCCTAGAACTTAGAACTACTTACACATCCATGCCCGAGGCAGGATTCGAACCTGCGACCGTAGCAGCCGCGTGGTTCCAGAATGAAGCGCCTCGAACCGCTCGGCCACCGCGGCCGGCTCGAAGTTGATTACGTGCGACCTGGCAGGAGTGGAGGAGTTATCTTTTGCACTACAGTGCAGCGAATTAACGGGACTGCTGGATTGAGGGTACTGTTTAAACCGAATGTTGTGCAGGAAGACCTGCACTGGCCGTACGTAACTGTATGGTATGAAACAAGCACTTTATCCTCGATCTGTTCTTCTCTGAAGACATTACAAACGGTACTAGGAAAGATTTGCAATATCTTTATTGAATTAATTGTTCCGAAGTAATTTCCGCCGCATTGGATACACATCTCCATCCTCTGAAACGAAATCACTAAACCAGTTATCCCAAGTTTCTGTAAGGAGTAAGGCACACTCGTTCTCCCAAGCCTCTGAGGTCCTAATCACATTTTCAATGCGAGAACAGTGGAAAGCCACAAGGAGCAAGGCCTGGTCTGTAAGGAGGGTGCTCAAGAACAAGAAGTTTCAGTCCTTAAACCCCTCCCCCCCCCCCCCCCAAATATTCGGTGCATGCTTTGCCGCGATGAACTGAAGCGTTGTCGTGACGGAGGAATCAGGTGTCCATTCTTGACTTCGGTCGCAGGTTCTTCAAAGATTTGATGACTTTGGACAGGCACTGCTCAGTGTACCACTTAGTTGTGACTGTCTTCTAAGCGTCCAGAACAACTTGCTCCACAATTCCACTCTATCTGAAAAAAAACAGCTTACATTTTCTTCTTTATTGATCAGAATTTTCTGACAGAAAGGGTGTATCGTCATGTTCAAAAACCCTCACTTTCTTGTGAATCTTACTGAGCACGTCATAATAGTACAGACAAATCTTGACACCTGTCACTACGTTACTCACATACTTAGACTGTCCCTTGGAAAACTTCTTTAATCTCCACACATCTCCACGTCGTGTCATCTGCTCTTTTCAGACTATGTGGCACCCAGAGATAACAAAGTATCTTTATGTTGTGACTAGGCAAGACAGCCAAGCCACTAGGAGGTGAAGCCGAAAGGCACGCGTTTAAGCTCACGCAGGCTGGCGTGAGGTATGGAACAGTTAAAGGATTTGAGTCTAGCAAATAAAGTACGTAGCTGTTGGAATACTTAACTTTAATCCATAATTGGTGAACATCGGTCTGACGGTACATGCATCACAAGATAAATAGCAATTGATAATGGCGCCTTGCTAGGTCGTAGCAAATGACGTAGCTAAAGGCTATGCTAACTATCGTCTCGGCAAATGAGAACGTAATTTGTCAGTGAACCATCGCTAGCAAAGTCGGTTGTACAACTGGGGCGAGTGCTAGGAAGTCTCTCTAGACCTGCCGTGTGGCGGCGCTCGGTTTGCAATCACTGATAGTGGCGACACGCGGGTCCGACGTATACTAACGGACCGCGGTCGATTTAAAGGCTACCACCTAGCAAGTGTGGTGTCTGGCGGTGACACCACACTTTACTTGCAAATGATCAAGGAGAATCGGACGAAATGCTGGTGCATTTAGCCCTGTGGTGTCCTCTATCTGCTTATAGGTCGTCTTGTATTTTCATCAAAGCATGAATTTTTCCTTCGTAACTGATGATCGTGGTGACCTTCTGTCCTCTCAGCGTCCTCCAGAGTGAAATTTCCTCTTTGAAATTCTCTGTGCCACCTGAATATAGTTGTACGATGCACACACACACACATCACGGAGTGCAAGAGTCATTCCTCCTAAGTCGCAGTAGTCTATGTTTAAGCCGCGCGTGAAGTTGTACCTCAAAACTGCTCTAGTCTCAATTCGTGACCTCGATGCCATAGCAAGCACTTCTAACCAACTCTGCTAGTGAACTACTGCCCCCACAACTTGGCACAGCGGCTACTATGCAGTTATGAAGCATTCTCAGTACACAGCAACAATCCGTCTCCTGCGACTTATTGTTGCGTCGTATTGCAAAACTTTCCTATTACCCTTTGTACATCCAGTGGCCCTTTTAGGTATACCGCGGTGTCTGCGTGTTATCGAGACCTCCATGTACAGCATGTGATTCCTGCTTTGGAAGAGCACAACTGAATAAAAACCACAATTTTCATGCAAGATGGTTCAACACCTAATGTTGCTCGTCCAGTGAAGATCTGCTTATGCAACCATCCACGAACGTGTTATCTCCACAGGTTTTCCAGATGCATGGCCTGCAAGATCACCAGATCTGAATGCATGTGCCTTTGGGATATTTTAAAGCACACGTTTACCAGGGACACCTTCGGTCTCTGCCTGATTTAAAGGCCAGTATACAGCAACATGTTGCTCAGAGTCCAATGGAACTGCTGCGAGCAACTGTTGATCAGGTCGTTTTAAGGATTCAGCACCTCTTCGACGTCTCCGTTATTCATACTCAACAAATTCTGCAGCCAGCAGTTAATAAAAAAAATCAAAATTATGCCATTGTCACTTGTTTCACCTTTTCCGTTCCTAAGCCGTTTCATGTGGAAACATTTTAATACGTCTATCTTGCATTCACAGCACCAGATGTACACCTGGTGGCCAAAATTGCAGATTTTTTTGCGTAAATCTGTTCCGCACTAATACATCTATGAAGGTTCGCTGTTGTACGACATTCGCAGCCTACATTGGACCTCCGTAGTAGCAGAGTGCAGTTGCGCTGATTTACTAATCATTTCCATATACAAGCACGTAGCACACATCATGTAGGTATGGCTTTTTCTTGCGTGCTACTTTCGTGGTGTTGCAGTTTTAATTTCCAGAAGTCTATTTCTACCATAGTATTTCTGTTAGATAACTGTACTAACAAGGGGAGGCAGCCAATTGTGAAATTCAGATTCGATTCATACTACGCTTAATAAAAGCTCACGGCCAGAGGTGTAATGTGGCAAAGCACCAAGATGCACCTCTCAGCCGTTGTCGAGAAAATCGACAGTTAAAAGAAACCGTTGCGGTGAAATACTCTCTACGATTGTTGATTTTCTACAGCGTGGTGGTTCAGCGGTAAGCGCTCGGGTTCGTAATCCGAAGGTCGCCGGATCGAATCTCGCTCCATGCAACTTTTTTCTTAGTATTTGTTTTTTGTAATTTTTATATATATATATAATTCCCGGCAATCAGTTGCAACAATTATGCATATAATAAGTTGTTGAAAGTCGTTTGTCGTGGAAAAACTGGCGACTTCGAACATCATTATGTTTTCCGCAAACAAAGTTGTATTTCACAAATGTTATTAATTGTCTTCATAATGTTAACCACGTATAGTTAACGGAAGACGTAGAAACGAATATGTATAGCGTAAGTCAAACGTTCGAATTAGAATAGAGACCCCACGAACACAAACTTGCTGTGGCAGGTATGAAATATAAACTCCGTTACTCACTCGTTACACTTGAAGGACAGATGTTGAATGGGCCGAAACGAGCCGCCCCATAACAGCGTAGTTGCCTTCTAACTTCGAAAGAAGGTAGATGCGATCCCTAGCACAACTTATAACATCGTCGAAAATCAGTGCGGACGGGACAGCTTTGGTACACCCTGTTAAACAAACGGAAAAATGGAGGCGGTACAATTGGAGAGCGATCCACCTTCACCAACACGCATAAGCAATTCATTAATAGTTTATATATTGCAAAAAACTAATAATAAAAAAATATTGTAGGGCGCGAGATTCGATCCGGTTACCTTCGGATTACGAACCCCAGCGCTTACCGCTGCACAACGACGCTGCAGATAATTATTAGTCGTAGAGAGTATTTCACCGCAACGGTTTCTTTTAACTGTCGATTTTCTCGACAACGGCTGAGAAGTGCATCTTGGTGCTTTGCCACATTACACCTCTGGCCATGAGCTTTTATTATGCGCAGTATGAATCGAATCTGAATTTCACAATTGGCGGCCTCCCCTTGTAAGTGTAAGAGGCAACTTATATACGGTAATAAATGGAATCATATTACTTGCAGATTGTCTGATCAGATGTGAGAATTACGTTCCTACTGTTAACGAGAAAAATTAACAAATTTTCAAGAATATGTCTGGAAAGGGTTATGCGTGCGTTTTGTGACTGGAGCTTTTGGCGGCACTTGAAACTTAGTGCAGGTATGGACACCGGTTGGCAATAGGGGAAGTGACACCGAGCGTGTTACTAAAAGGGTTGACCAAAAATATAGAAACAACACGAGAAATGCATGCCTGAACATAAAATGCCTGCTAGTTGCGCTGCGGTATTTGACAACGTACGGCACGTGTGCAATGACCTCAGTACAATGCAAGTGTCAGTAGTGGCCAGAACAGCCTTATGTGTAGCTATCAGTGAATTCAAACGTGGGCAAATCGATGGCATTTTATGGTGAGTGCTTCCTTTATCAAGGCAGCTGAAGTGTTTGATGTTTCAAGAGGCACCGTATCGAAAAATTATACCACAACAGCGAAAACGGAAAAATGTCATCCGCTAATTCACAAGGTGGACGAAGATGTGGGTTGAGCGACAGCGACAGACGGTGGTTGAAGAGGATTGCGACGAAAAATAAGAAGATGACAGCTACAAAAGTCACTGCAAAACTGAATGTTGCACTGGCGAACTCTGCCAGCGTCAAATCGAAAGCAGCTAGAAAACTGACATACACTACTGGCCACTAAAATTGCTACACCAAGAAGTAATGCAGATGATAAACGGGTATTCAGTGGGAAACTATATTATACTAGAACTGACATGTGATTACATTTTCACGCTATTTGGATGCATAGATCCTGAGAAATCAGTTCCCAGTGTAAGAGGTATGCGCTGCCTGCGATATGTAACCTATAAGAGAATCTGAGCAGTGTTGTATGCAGTAGGAGCTGTGTGGTAGTAGCAGTAAGTTGTTGCTAGCGAGCAGTCTGGTGTATCGTGTTGGCTGGGCCGGTCGTGGTGCAGCGATGGCGGAGCCTGGGCGTTATAGTATGAGGTAAAAGCAGCCTCGCGCATATCTAGTAACGTTATGTGAACTCCCATGCAAATCTTTTAAAAATGTCCTAATAATAATCTTTGTGATATACAGTAATTTTTAACAAGCATTCATATCAATTTAAAGAATTTACTACTTTCTCCAATCCATGATCATTCCGATTGTTGCAAAAGAAAAATCAGTTGCTTCGTTTCATAAATGACAAATCTATCGGCCAGCATTGCACAGAGCTGTGCCGGAAAAAGTTATTGTAAGAGCAGATAGTTGGCGACTTTAGTGAGGTAAGAATTTTTGCTTTTTATTCAGACTGATCTTACAGGGCCATGACGCAGCACTGCTGTCGTCCAAAATTTACCAGGTTACTGAATTTATTTTTTATTACGAGGTTTAGGAATTTTTCTGTTTCGGGCTTACATTAAATGAGAAAAGAATTTTGTGGGTACATTGTGGCTATACTAGTGTAACCTCCCCACAAAAAATAAATTAAAATATAAATAAGTATTATTTGGTTAATGATTCTAATTTTTGTGTAACATCAGAACAAAATTGGTTCCCATTTATAACCTCCCTACAGAAATTCATTCACATTTAACCCCCACACAAAATTTGTTTCCCATTTAATATACCCACAAAATTCTTTTCTCATTTAATGTAAGCTCGAAACAGAAAAATTCCTAAACCTCGTAATAAAGAAACTAAACTCAGTAACCTGGTAAATTTTGGACGACAGCAGTGCTGCGTCACGGCCCTGTAAGATCATTCTGAATAAAAAGCAAAAATTCTTACCTCAATAAAGTCGCCAACTATCTGCTCTTACAATAGCTTTTTCCGGCACAGCTCCATGCAATGCTGGCCCATAGATTTGTCATTTATGAAAGGAAGCAACTGATTTTTCTTTTGCAACAATCGGAATGATCATGGATTGGAGAAATTAGTAAATTCTTTAAATTGATATGAATGCTTGTTAGAAGTTACTTTATATGACAAAAATTATTATTTGGACATTTTTAAAAGATTTACATGGGAGTTCACATAACATTACTAGATATGCGCGAGGCTGCTTTTACCTTATACTATAACGCTCAGGCTCTGGTATCGCTGCACCGCGACTGGCCCAGCCAACACGATACACCAGACTGCTTGCTAGCAACAACTTACTGCTACAGCTTACAGCTACTGCATACAACACTGCTCTTTGGTCTCAGATTCTCTTATAGCTTACATATCGCAGGCAGCGCGTGAGCAATCCATCTGCTCGAGTGCGCTAGCAACAAATTCCTTAATCTTGGACCTCTTACATAACCCTCCACTGGGGGGGGGGGGGGGCAAAAATTTGGCAGCTATGGTGAGTCAATTGGACTTGCCATGAGCAACAAATTTTTCTATAATCTACCTAATTAACTAAGTGTACAGTCACAGAGTATATACATAATATAAGTGCACAACATGAAATGAAATAGAGTGCACATGCACTGAGTACAGAACATATCATGAAATGACAAAATGTATACGCAATGAGTACAAAACATATTAACAAATGACATAAAGTGCACATGCACTGTATATATCTCTACCTTTTTTTACAACTAATAAACATATCAAGGAGTGAAATAAAGCGCACACGCACTGTAGAAGTCTTTAGCATTTTTACATAACATATCAAGGAGTGAAATAAAGTGCACACACACTGTAGAAGTCCTTAGCATTTTTACATAACATATCATGGAGTGAAATAAAGTGCACACGCACTGTAAAAGTCTTTAGCATATTTAGGACAACTGATCTTGCTAACAAATGAAATGAAGTGCACACGCACTGTATATGCCTTTATCATTTTACAAGAATTTAAACGCACTGTATAAGTCTTTACCATTTTACAAGAACTAGGAAAGGAATGGGAAGGATTGCATCACGGTTGTAGCACAGTAGGTTACACGTAGCTGCACTGAAAGTCCATATCTTTCGACAGAAGCACAACACCAAGTGAGACAATCTGAAGTTCTCTTCCTGAAGTATTTATCAGTGTAGCCAAGACACTGAAATGTCGTATTAATATTCAATGTTATCATTTTGGTAGTACATTAGGTACACCAAATAGTATAACCATAATAACATCTCCATTGTTCAAGGTGGTGGAGAGCATGATGTGTCAACACCACACTCTTTCACCAACGTAGAATTAGTGCAAAAACCAAATATGGTGCTCCATGATCATAAGGATGGACAGGACAAACGGATATTGCAGTAATTTCTGGTAATTAGATCAGAAGGTGAAGGACATTAAGTCTTATGCTAGTCATCATTGAGAATTACACTAGTCTATCAACCGATTTGAGTAATTGGTGGCACTCATTGCCTAGTTACTAAACATTTCTGTACTATGTATGAAGTATTAGAGAATAATATTCATAAGCCATCTGATTACAGTGAACATTGGCACTCATTGGCCAGATACAAACCATTTTTATGCATTATTCAAAAGTGATCATTGAAAACAAAAGTTAATTAATGGCATACCATTTACATAATTCATCTACTTATAGTAATCATTGGCACTCATTGGCCAGTTACAAACCATCAGACGTCATCATTCAAAACAGGAGCTAATGAGTGTAGCATCAAGCTACTGGTATTCATATATAATAGTATGTAAGTGACATAATACAAATTTAAAATATAAGAAACAGTGGCATTCATTGACCAGTTACTAAACATATAGCAAGTATTGAATATTACAAAACATTTTTCATCATTAAAGTGACAAACGACATATTTAAAATAATTATTGGCACTCATTGGCCAGTTACTAAACATATAGTAAGTATTGAATATTACAAAACATTTTTCATCATTCAAGTGACAAACGTCATATTTAAAATAATTATTGGCACTCATTGGCCAGTTACAAAGTATTCTTATATTTTTATAAAACATTATTCAATATTATTCAGAAGTCATCATTAAAAATGAGAGTTATTTATTGGCATAGCATTTATAGAGTATAACAAAAATATTATTTACAGAAATTATTGGCATAGTGTTTATGTATTATTACAAAACATTATTCAGTGTTACTCAGAACTCATCATTCAAGTGACATAGGACATATTTAAAATGCAACACACTATAACTATTACTCGGGTTTGTGGTTAGAAAACATCATTCAGTATTACTCAGAACTCATCATTCCAGTGACATAAGACATATTTAAAATGTGACACACTGTAACTATTACTCAAGGTCTGTGGTTAGAAAACATCATTCAGTATTACTCAGAACTCTCTTAAACTGGTAGCATTGTTTGGGACCCGTAATACAATTTTTTAAATTTGTGCTAGCAATGCATTGCGCTGGGATCGATAATTCATTGCTGGGGGATGAAAATATTTGCTTTTGACTTATTGCTGTAAATAACGATTAGTAACATCATTTGTCATCAGTCAGCTGTATCAAGGTTATGAAACAAGCAGAGTATATGTGATCACATTCATGAATGACACACCCAAATCAGTAAAAAAAAATGCAAGTACTAGAACAGGTTTAATAATTAACTGCTTATAGCACATTAATTTCATGAATAGCTTCTCCTGGAAAAAATACAAAATGGATTATTAAGCTGAAAGAAGAAGCGCATATTACGCTGAATAGTAGTGAACTTCGAATTAACAGGTAATGAAACGTGTACTCAATATGTATGTACTCTAGCTGTCCTTTCCAAAACCTTCAGTCATTATACCATGCGACATAAGATATACTGTCAAAACGAACTGCAACAAATACTTAAGTAACTACATAGCATTTCTTAACTAATAGTAAGTATATAAACTTCTCTCATCTGCAAAGAAAAACGTCATGATTCATATTACTATAACTTCATTACTATCATCACCTGCAAAGAAAAACTTCATTATTCCTATTAGCATATTTTTCATATAACTATTCATCATCATTCATTATCATCTGCAAAAAAGACACTTCATTATTCATTATTCATATTACCATTTATTTCATACAACTATTCATAGTATAGAGTTTCTTATTTCCAGCATATTTCATCACTAAAACTAAGATGTGTAGTTCTGTCTGACAGCCTGCATCAGTCGCCTCGTATTCTGAAAGAAAAAAATAGTTAAGACTGCTATCTTACGATGTGTATAGTATATTCTTGTTAGTGTTTGTTAATTCTGATCCATTTACTCTTCGTGACGAGGTATTGCATCTTCTTTCGTTCATTCCGAGGGTGAAATTCCCATTACATAGTAATCCACTGTGGTTTGTTTAATTTATTTCTTTTACATTTTTAAAAGATTTACACGTTATTGCTTTCTGAAAATGTTGAATAAGGATTAATGTCTTGCATTTAAATCATATACCCATTAAATAAAAACTGTTTCTAGTGATATAATTAAGCATACAGCATAGCATGACAGAAAAACGTATTATGTCAAAAAACATAGACAGTTTTCAAGTGCAAAAATGTACACAGAGTATCATAATGTAGTTGTAAAAAAACGTAAAATAGCCACGATGTTGAGATATCATAAGGCAAAAATGTCAAAGTTAACTGGTGTTTGTTACATCTTAAACATTTCATATTGCATACAAACAAACAGGAAAACAATCATACATACTTGAAAAATGGAAAATGTGCACGGTCTGATATATAACTACAAGAAATGACTTTCTTTGTGTTCAGCTTGTATGTTGTGTAGTTGATAGAGGCGAGAGTTGAAGACTTTAATGGAGAAAGAATTTGATAAAATTAATATGTCACTAGATAGAATTGCATAATTGGTCATAAAATATGTAAGTTTATCTGGAAAAATGTGCACGGTCTGATGTGTAACGACAAGAAAAGCGACCTACTAACCTTACCTTGCTGGGCACTTGCCAAGAAAAATATGATGATGATCAGTAAGTAGTCATAAAAATATAATTGCATCATTGGTCATATAAAAATCAAAAATGGCATTTCAGTGTGATAAATCATAAAGTATGTTCATTCAATAAAGGGTTTAATATTGGATACATGGTGATTGCCTTTACTTTTTCTGGTTCTCAGAGTACTACACTGGGGTGAGGAATGCTGCGAATTCGACATGGACCTGCGTATAGAAGCTCAAATTTACTACATCTATTCTTTCCTCTCTTGGATAGATAGTGTGTACGTCCAATGTGAAAGTCACGGCGTGTACAAACCTGTTTTTGCTGTCTTCTCCGGCGCTCTGCGGCACGTTTGATGTTGTTCAGCGCAATGTCAATTATTTCATGGTGTCGTAGTCGACGAGATGTAGGAAAGGATACTAATTCTTTAATTTAGTTAGGTGGTTCAACATTTTTCATTATAACAGTCGGAGATAGCATAGTAGATTCATTTGGTATCGAGTTAATTACATCCTGGAAAGCACAGTATGTATGTATCCCAATCAATATGTTTTTTATGGCAGTATATTCTACACAGTTTACCAATTTCTTTCATTAGACGTTCACAAGGGTTCGAGGAAGCGTGATACTTGGATATATAGATCGGAGAAATGTTTCTTGCTCGTAACATACGTGTCCATATAGCAGATCGAAACTGTGGTCCATTGTCGGAAATTACTTTCAATACATGTCCTACATGAAATAGAAAATGTTTTATAAATGCTTTCGAAACAGATTTGGCAGTAGCTTTGCCTAACGGAGTGAAGGTAACAAATTTCGAAGAGAGTTCAACAGCGACAAAGATGTAGCAAAAACCTCTATTAGTTCTGGGAATCGGACCAAAAATGTCTACAGTGGCCATGTGTCTCAGTTTAACAGGTACAATGGGATGTAATGGAGGAATATGTGAAGTCGTGTCTGACTTATCCTTCTGGCAGATTTTACATGACGCTAAAACTCGTCGAGTACGTTTATCCATGTTGGCAAAATAACAGTTCTGTCTCAGTATAAGAAAACATTTTCTAGCTCCGTAATGTGCGTAACTTAAATGAGTATACCAAATTAATTTGTTAACGAGCTCGTCAGAAATACATGATAACCAATTGTTGCTGTCAGGGTGAGAGCGGCGAAACAGAATTTTATTGCGTTCAGTGTAATGGTTTCTAATGGTAACATTATTCCTATCTTGCCAAAGATGTTTAATTTCTTTCCATGCGTTGTCTTTACTCTGCTCTTGTGCTATGTCTCGTAATGACGACGAAATGAAATTTTCAAATGCAACTTGTTGAATATACATGACGCTGAAATTTGCTTTGCAGAAGTTGGTTGTGATGTCTTGCTGATTGTTGCTGAGAGAACGGGATAGTGCATCTGCTACAATATTTTGTGTACCGGGAATGTGAACAATTGTAAAATTAAATTCCTGTAAATAAAGTTCCATCTGCTTAAGCTGTCGTGTGTAAATTTTGCTGAAAGTAAAAACTGTATAGCTCTATGATCTGTGTAAACGGTAGTGTGTCTTCCATAAAGAAAATGTCTAAATCTCGTAAATGCCCATACGACACATAATGTGTATACCAATTTCTGTAACAGAATAATTGCGTTCAGCAGGTGACAGAATGCGACTCGCAAAGGCGATGTTTTTAATTACTGTAGTACCATCTTCTTCAATATCCTGAAAAATGTATACGCCTAAAGCGGTGTTAGAACTGTCGGTGGTAATGGAAAAATTTCTAGTAAGATCTGGATGTGATAAAAGTAGTGCATTCAACAAAGCTCCTTTCAGATTTACAAATTCAGAATGTGCTGGGCTACCCCAGGACCAAGTAGTGTTTTTACCCTTCAATTGACATAATCTAGGGGTGTTTAAAGCAGAGTAATGAATAAATTTACGAAAAAAATTAAACCCAAAAAGCTGCGTAGTTGTTTCTTCGTCGTAGGAACAGTAATGTCACGTAAAGCTTGAAGTTTTTCCGGGTCAGGCGCAATGCCTTCTGCTGAAATTACATGTCCAAGAAATTTTATAGAAGTTTTGCCAAAGTGCGATTTGCTAAGATTAACTGTGATTCCTTGTGCACGAAAAGTTCGTAACAGTTGTTCAAGAATCAGATTGTGTTCAGACCAGTTAGCTTCTGCAAAAAGAGTGTCCTCTACATACGTTGTGATTCTGTCTTTAAGTTCTGTCGGAAGTATACAACTCAAACCGCTAATAAATGCTGCTGAAGAAATAGTTAAACCGAACGGTAATTTGCAAAACTGGTAACAGTCACCGAAACAGAGAAAAGCCGTGTACTTTCTGCAGTCCGGATGGAGCTGAATTTGCCAAAATCCCGATTTCAAATCTAATGTGGAATAAATAGCAGTACCAAGAAATTCCTGTAGAAGCTCTTCTAGTGTTTGAGGGCGATCTGTTTCATTAATAATAATGTCATTGATGTGACGCGAATCAAGTACGAGACGAAGTGAACCATCCCTTTTCTTAACAATATGGAGCGGGTTTATGTACGGACTAACTGCCGGTTCAATAATTCCTTGGTCAAGCATAGCTTGCAATTCTTTCTTAACTTGTTCTCTGTGAATATACGGAATGGGATAATGTTTGGCTTTAAATGTGTCGTGCTGTTTAACTTAAAATTCATACATAAAACCGGACATAGTACCAGGGACGTTGTCAAAAACTGGAGCTTGCTGTAAAAGAATTTTGCGTAGCTCTGAACGTTCGTCGTCTGTATTTGCACTGCTCTGTTTAATTTTATCAGACATCATCTGTATAACGTCATAGTCGGCTTCGTCTGGAGTATTATAGTTGTGTACGTACGTATCTGTGAACAATGTGGAATGACAGTCTATGTTACGCGATGCGGAAATGACCTCTGTACGATTAATTGTTTGTTCTTCTGCAGATAAAGACTGCTGAAATTCTAAAGCCAGTTGTACATCTTCATCCTTTAACATTAAGTAGGAGTTTTGAAAGTCAATAATTGCGTCGCGTTGTACCAGAAAATTCGTACCTAAAATAAGGTCTGTTGAGGGAACAATCCAAAAATTTGAGTGAAATGTATCACCTGCAATACAAAATGATAAATGTGTCTGTAATTTTACATCTACTCCTTTATCAGATACTGCTCCTTTTACTTTAGTTTTGCCTAATGGTAACGTAGGATAGGTATTCTCTTTGTTACATTCGTTGAAAGTTTCCTCATTTATAACTGACATAGGTGATCCAGAATCGATTACTGCTGAAAATTTGGATGATCCAATCTTTACTTCAATGACAGGGTGGGAAATTGTTTTTTGAATAACTGGTCTTTCCTGCAAAAGAGTGTCTCGGATGTCGTCAAAACTAATAACATTTTCGTGAACAAGATTCTGCGTGTCCAAAGTATTGCTTGCGTTGCTGGAAGATGCAACCTGTACTGTATCTAGTCAAATTCTATCTGACGTGCTATCATTTGCGGGAGGATGCTGTGGCATTTCGACTATTTGAACTGTTCTGTTATCTCGTCCTGACGTATTACGTTCGGGATGATATCTACTGTCTGGTTCATTCATGATAATTTGTTGTTGCGGATGATTCTGCTGCTGGTAAGACCGACTGTTATTAAACGTACGCTGAAAATTATGCTCATTACTTTTACGTCTGTCATGATAGTCATTTCTATACGGTGCATTGCTTTATGAGTTGAAATGGTGTGTTTTCTGTACGTAGTTATTTCTTTGTTGCTGTGCGTTACTATTTGGCGGAGCCGATGCTATACGTGCAGGCGGCGAAACATTAAAGCTTGGTTGACCTTGCATATTACATTGTTGGTTAGGTATGCTAACCGGCTGGCTTTGATGCTGTTGCGGAGAAAAACCTGTATTGTTACCAAAATGTGTTTGCGACTGCTGAAAATTTTGTACATACTGATGATTAAAATTTTGTTTGTTATTAAAATTACGGCGGTACTTGTCATTTCGTGAGTGTCTAAAGAAAACTGTCACTTTCGGTAAAATTTGTCATATCTGATTTCTTTACACGTACATAATCCTAGATAGATCGATAGTTGAAGAGCTGTTTTGATAGATATAAAGGATAGTAGAAGAGAAGGCAGCAGTACAGAAAACTAAAGATGAAATAGCACTACTACGGCTCGGGGCCCTGTGCACGCTACGGCACATATTCATCGAAGTGTAATGAATCCCCTGAGGTCACTTACGCGCTGTAAATAAATTTTAGTTTCTGTGTTACAGGCAATGCCGGTGAAAATTCAAAAACAAATTGTTGTATCCAGTCCAATGCTAGTTTCTGCATTACAGGCAATGCTGATGAAAATACAAAAGCAAATTGTCGTATCCAGTCCAAAGTGTGTACCTGTGCTCTATCATTTTTAAATACCTTAAATTTTCTCACGGATAGAAAGTGTTTGTAATAAAAATTATCGTCTCGGTATGTCTTAGCAGGTTAAGGATTGCATGAGAATCTGTTTGTCTGTGTCTCTTCGGATTCTAAGTCACGTGGTCTCTGTAAATTACTTAAGTTATACTGGCTGTGTGAGTGTAGCAAATGTTCGGAACGTGGCGTATGCTGTGACGTGTTAGTGACTGAAACATTTTTCATTTCTGTCACTTTAAAACGTTCGTGAATTTGACTGTTCTTATCGACTTTCGCATCCGAAGTGCGTGAAAGTTCTGCTGACATTAATTTAAACTCGTCGCGTAACTGTGTTGCTTTTTCTGAACATTGTTCAGTGACTGCACTACTTTCATCTCTAAGTAATTTCGTTGTGGATACACGTGTATCACGTAACTCTTCGCTACTATTCCTAGCACAAGCCTTAATTTCCTCACGTTATTGTTCTTTAGTATCATGACTTTGCGCGGCTACAGCTGCAATCTGTTCACTAAGTTGTTTGTTCTGTTCATTTAAGTTGTCTTGTTTTTCATTCAACTGTTTGAAATTTTCATTAAGGTTGTCTTGTTTTTCATAGTTTGTTCGATTCATTAAGTCGTTTGAAATTGTCGTCTTGTTCTTTCTTAGACTGTAGCAATACTGGCATAATTTGATCCAAGCCAAAATTAGCGACTCTATTTCCTATGCTGTGTGATGGCGTACCTGCAATTGTCACGTTTTGTGTAACCATTTGGTCATTCTGTGATTCTCGAAAAGGTTTGCCAATCGGGTGTGCACTATTGGTCACTAGATCGGAAAAAAACAAATCTGGCATATTTTGACTACATTGTTCACCTTCGTTAGAAATAACAATCTGTTCACTGTGTAAATTTTGCAAATCAGGTGTGTTAAACTGGGCAGCGTTCATTGTAACAGAACGTGCCGCATCATCAATTGTCGTTAAATTAACAGAGGACACAATTGAATTTGTTTGCTCATCATCTGGAATAAATTCATTACTAGTGGTCGGTAGACACTGATTATCTGTAATTAGGGGATTATCACTATTACACTGAGTGTCGCAAGTATTATCGGTCAAATTATTCGAGTCGGCTATTTCACTCATCGCACATCGCGATGTACTGTTCACAGTTTTTCGCGGCATATTTCACAAACAAAATTACGCACAAAATGAAAGAAAGACAAAGCAAAAATGGAACAAATACAATTACAACAAAGAGCAATAAATTGCCGATGATCTGTGAAAGAAAGAGTGAGACTTGTATGCGCTGCCTGCGATATGTAAGCTATAAGAGAATCTGAGACCAAAGAGCAGTGTTGTATGCAGTAGGAGCTGTGTGGTAGTAGCAGTAAGTTGTTGCTAGCGAGCAGTCTGGTGTATCGTGTTGGCTGGGCCGGTCGTGGTGCAGCGATGGCGGAGCCTGGGCGTTATAGTATGAGGTAAAAGCAGCCTCGCGCATATCTAGTAATGTTATGGATTGGAGAAATTAGTAAATTCTTTAAATTGAAATGAATGCTTGTTAAAAATTACTTTATATTACAAAGATTATTATTAGGACATTTTTAAAAGATTTACATGGGAGTTCACATAACATTACTAGATATGCGCGAGGCTGCTTTTACCTCATACTATAACGCCCAGGCTCTGGTATCGCTGCACCACGACCGGCCCAGCCAACACGATTCACCAGACTGCTCGCTAGCAACAACTTACTGCTACTACCACACAGTTCCTGCTGCATACAACACTGCTCTTTGGTCTCAGATTCTCTTATAGCTTACATATCGCTGGCAGCGCATACCTCTTACACCAGAGCAACCACGTCTGACCGTAATAACGGCCTTGATACGCCTGGGCATTGAGTCAAACAGAGCTTGGATGGCGTGTACAGGTCCAGCTGCCCATGCAGCACAATACCACAGTTCATCAAGAGTAGTGGCTGGCGTGTTGTGACGAGCCAGTTGCTCGGCCACCATTGGCCAGACTTTTCAATTAGTGAGAGTTCTGGAGAATGCGCTGGCCAGGGCAGCAGGACCTGCAACATGCGATCGTGCATTATCCTGCTGAAATCTAGGGTTTCGCAGGGGTCGAATGAACGGTAGAGCCACGGGTCGTAACATATCTGAAATGTAGCGTCCACTGTTCAAAGTGCCGACATTGCGAACAAGAGGTGACCGAGACGTGTAACCAATGGCACCCCATACCATCATGCTGGGTGACACGCCGCGAACAAGAGGTGACGGAGACGTATAACCAATGGCACCCCATACCATCAGGCTGGGTGACACGCCAGTATGGCGATGACGAATACACGCTTCCAATGTGCGTTCACCGCGATGTCACCAAACACGGATGCGACCATCATGATGCTGTACACAGAACCAGGATTCATCCGAAAAAATGACCTTTTGCCATTCGTGCACCCAGGTTCGTCGTTGAGTACACCATCGCAGGCGCTCCTGTCGGTGATGCAGCGTCAAGGGTAACCGCAGCCATAGTCTCCGAGCTCATAGTCCATGCTGCTGCAAACGTCGTCGAACTGTTGCTGCAGATGGTTGTTGTCTTGCAAACGTCCACATCTGTTGACTCACTGATCGAGACGTGGCTGCACGATCCGTTACAGCCATGCGCATAAGATGCCTGTCATCTCGACTGCTAGTGATACGAGGCCGTTGGGATCCAGCACGGCGTTTCGTATTACCCTCCTGAACCCACCGATTCCATATTCTGCTAATCGTCATTGCATCTCGACCAACGCGAGCAGCAATGTCGCGATACGATAAACCGCAATCGCGATAGGCTACAATCCGACTTTTATCAAAGTTGGAAACGTGATGGCACGCATTTCTCCTCCTTACAGGAGGCATCACACAACGCCGGTCAACTGCTGTTTGTGTATGAGAAACCGGTTGGAAACTTTCCTCATGTCTGCACGTTGTAGGTGTCGCCACCGGTGCCAACCTTGTGTGAATGCTCTGAAAAGCTAACCATTCGCACATCACAGCATCTTCTTCCTGTCGGTTAAATTTCGCGCCTGTAGCACGTCATCTTCGTGGTGTAGCTATTTTAATGGCCAGTAGTGTATTACCGTCTTTAGCTGCTGGTAAAATTATTTATACAACCAGTTTCAGTCGTCTGGCCATCATCAGGTTCTCATGCAAAAGTTTTCACACCGTCACGTTGTCGGCTTACAGTTTTAACAGGAACGAATGCAGTCACAAGAACAGATTTTGTAGGCTGACGACGTAATTTGTATCGCGATGTGACAACTGTGTATGATTCATAGTTTTAACACCTGATGATAACTACTTTGTATTTCATCTAATATGATTGTGTTAAAACTTTTATGTGAGAACCTGACGATGGTGGGGTGTCTGAAACTGGATGTAAAAGTAAAGTATTTCACCAGCACGTCAAGGCGGTAATACGACATCTTTTAAATATGCAAGAACTATGGAGCGCAACCTCCAGAAAGAAATTTCAAACTAGATGGAAGTCCAGAATCAATCACTAGCGATGCAAATGCCCCTATAATAGTAAAACGTGATGCCGAAGCCATAAACCTGGACTGCAGAGCAACGGAAGAAAGCTGTTTGAGCGGAAAAGTCTTGTTTCGCACTGTTTACAACTTTTGGCCGAGTTTACGTCCCAAGAGTGGAACATGGCACGGATTCGGTCATGATTTGGATAGCCATATCGTGGTATTCCATGAGCTCCATGAATAACCTGCAGGGTCACACTACCGCCAAGAATTACGTGATCGTTTTGGCTGGCCAGATCCACTGCGTGTTAAAATGTTTGTTCCCCAATTCTGATGACGTGTTCCAAGACGATAGGGGTTCCTGTTCATACAGCGCGCATCGTCAGTACCAGTTTCGTGAGTACGAGGTCCAAATGTCGGATCTCCACTGCCCACCACTGTCACCAGATATCAATATTATTGGAAATTTGTGGTCTGCTTTGAAGAGTGGTGCTTTGATGGCTATCCATGTCTATCATTGACCTGAATTTGCCAATATATTGCAGGAATCATGGCATAAGATTCCATTGGAAACCATATGTGACTTGTATTTGTCCATTCCGAGAGTACTGGAAGCTCTTTTTGGCTTCAGTTAATTAATAAGAATAAGAGTGTATTGTTTACCAATCTTACAGGTCGAAACTCGCTCCAATATTTCGTTTCTTATTCTATTTAAGGTTGATTGATTATATCAATACTTTTTGAATGCAACCCTAATGTTATAGTTAACTACAACCTTCTATTCTGCTCATCGTAAAGCCCCGTCAAACCCCAACGGTTTTCCTGCACCGTGTTAGGCATGTTTGTGATCTTTACTTAGTTTTATCCACCCCCTGTACATTCTGTAAGCGACCTCTGACTCATTTAAAGCTTTCGTTAAAATTAAGTCTTAAAAAGGAAATAAATAATCAACCTAAGGCCCGTAAGTTAAAGTACGTATTCCTACGAATTGTGACACGTTAATGATGGCTGCGGGAAGTAGAAGAGGGCGTTGAAATCGTGCAAGTGGACTGCACGTAACAACATTGCAGAGGAGAACTATGTAATATTTCTGCCCCTCTGGCACACAGTAACTGGCAGAGTGTCCGCCATTTCCGCAGAGGGTATATTCGACATAAAGTTTAACAACCCATAAACGAAGATTTGTTGTAAACTAAATTCCACGGTCATTTATATCGCTTTACAGGCAGACGCTGGTGTTAAACCTACTTTACGGCTCTCCAGAAGGACGATAACGCGAATGGCTTGTCGGCCGGGGTGGAGGTCCGTCCAGGCCACGCACCCCGCGAGTGAGAGCCGCGATAGCAGAGGAGAAGACTGTGTGTGTGTTTGGCAGAGGACTAGCAGCCCCTTCCGCGGTACTGCAGGGTTGCCAACTTACATCCACTTGCAGCTACAACTAAAGACGTGTCTGATCAGGACCGTATTCTTCAAAAAATTTCCTCCAAAATTTAGGTGTGTTTTATACTGGAAATTAATATAAAAATGTCTAGTTCAGATTTAAAATTCCCACCAGTTATAAATTGCCATATATTCGATGCCGCGGCAATCATATCTCTTTCTGGTAACATTAGATTCAACTGGCAGCAACAGTGCAACGATGCGACGAACATGAGTTGCAGGCTTTCACAAGGTTGCTAATACTGTCTCCCTCCCGCCCCGCCATTACAAACCCAGGACACTGTCTATCCTATGATGCGTCATTGCAGTCTACGGTGCCAATGAACTTGAATTGAAAGTGATTTGTCTCATCGGAAATAGCACAATATTTTTGTTAGTAGCTACGGGGTGTTCAAAAAGTCTCTCCGCAGTGCCAGATGATTGTTAGGCGCGCGTGCCGTATGATTGTTTGCCTGCCTGGGTTACTTCCCTTCAAGTGGACTGTACCAACATTCCACTGTTTCGTTTATCTCAGCCAACGTCAATAGTATCGTTGGTATGTGTCGTTACGTGCTGTGTGAACGTTTAACTTCAGTTCCATCGTTCGTTTGTTTCGTTTTTGTCGCAGTTAAAATGCTAACCATTAAAGAACGTGTGTTTTTAGTCGAACAAGTGTTCTAAGCTGGCAGTAAATACACAGTTCGTCAAACATTTAATTCAGTTTTCCCGAAGACAACACTCCCACATCGCGATACTGTGCGAGATGTGATTAACAATTTTCGAAGTACGGTTTGAGTGACATATGCACCGAGAAGTGGTCGTCCCAGCGTTTTGTCTCAGGATAAACTACTCGATATTCCCGATAAAATGTCCACGAGTCCTAAAAAGTCAGTAAGAAAACTCGCCCAGGAAATCGATGTTAGTGTCGGAACGGCCCACACAGCTGTAAGGAAAAAATTAGAACTGTTCCCATACAAAGTGACAGTCACGAAAGAACTGAAAAATACTGATCGAGGCAAGAGACTGCATTATTGCCAATAGTTCAAAAATTTCGTTCAACAAAATGGAAGGGATATTCTTAATGGAACGTTTTTCACTGATGAGGCGAGGTCTCATTTATCTGGGTACATGAACTCGCAAAATTCTCGTATGTGGAGTACTGCAAATCCATTGTGTATTCATGAGGAGCCACTTCATTCTGTGAAAATAGCAGTTTGGATTGAAATTTCTAGACGTCGGATTGTGGATTCCGTATTTTTCAACGAAACGATAAACGCACCACGATACTGCAGTGATATTCTGTACCAATCATAGAACTTGTGTTAAATGAAGTACTAAACGGTTATTTTCAACAAGATGGTGCAACCTCGCTTGCAGTTCGCATTTCAATGTCACTGCTTGCTGATGCTTTTGGTGATCGCATAATTTCACACGGACTTTGGCCTGTACGATCGCTTGTCCTAACACTACCTGACTTTTTCATCTGGGATGCTGTCTATAAAAACCGTCCAAAATCCATCGACGAATTGAAAACTGCAATATCCACTTTCACTGCCTCTGTTACAGAAGAAATGTTACAGATTGTGTTTGAAAACATGATTAGACGAATTGAATTGGGTATTCAACAACAGGGGGGGACACTTTCAACATTTAATGTGAAAATTTGTAAGTAGAAATGAATATTCAATAAATTAATAACTTGAATTTCACTGAGTTTCATTTCGGTATAATCACTGCGGCATACGGCACCTGCGGCTAACAATCATACGGCACTGCGGAGAGAGTTTTTGAACACCTCGTAGTTTCATAATGGAAAAAATTGAAAAGTATTCATATGGTGCGGGCTATAAACTGAAAGTAATAGCATATTCAGAAGAAACGGAGCAGCTGAGAAACATTTTGGCCCTCCACGAACAGGAAAACCTATTCGTGATTGGCGGGCTCGTAAAGAAGAACTGACAAAAAATGAGAAGACTAAATGGGCAGTCAGCCGGAGTGGCCGTGCGGTTCTAGGCGCTACAGTCTGGAACCGCGGGACCGCTACGGTCGCAGGTTCGAATCCTGCCTCGGGCATGGATGTGTGTGATGTCCTTAGGTTAGTTTAGTTTAAGTAGTTCTAAGTTCTAGGGGACTGATGACCTCAGAAGTTGAGTCCCATGGTGCTCAGAGGCAACTAAATGGGCAAATAGGGGACTGAAAGCAAAGTGACCAGCACTAGAAGATAACGTATTGAAGTGGATTCAAGGACACCATCAAAGTGGCACTGGAATTAATACAAATATCATTCATATACACGCTCATAAGCTAGCGCTACAGTGGAACTTAACAGATTTTAAGGGTGTAGTTGGTTGGTGCTACAGGTTTATGAAGATTCATGGACTTAACCCAAAATTTCTCAGAAAGTAAGAGAGAAACTTCTGATGAGGATTTTCAGGGATTTTAAAGGTCGATCCAGTTTAATAAACCAGGCATTTTTTGGGATCTGGCTTTGCAATCTAATAATAAAAAAGGTAAAAATGCAATTTTTTTAAAAAATTGCTTAAAAATTAAGGTGCGTCTTATAGTGCGTAGTATCTTATAGTCCCTAATGAACGGTATGTTCTGTGTGTAACGCATTTGCTCTACAGAGTTTTCATGTTTCGCACCACTTGAGCCTCAGCGTGGAACAACTGATAGTAATTCACAAGCTTGCAGCAAGAGACCGGCAGCGAGCATCGTGTAACGCACCCTTCTCGTCCTGCCTCCTGTTCCTAGCCACAGTAGCTTTCAACACAATAATAATACGCGATTACCTTGCCTAAAGTCCGCAAAATTCCCTTATATTCATTATTAAAGTCATTTTACTAATGAATTATAACATGACAACTGAGGATTTTCCTCGTGCTGATGAGCTTGGTTTGCTGCACAGGGCATTTCAAAAGATTAATCCGCTTTCACTATATCATCTACATGAGTGTGGATTGAATCTTGAGGGCGAATTTTGAATTAATCTTAGGATTACAAGGACTTTATTTTCTGAAGAGCATCTAATTTTACAAGGGTGTATCTTTTGCGTTCAGGAACATATCCCCCGTCGGTCAAAAAGCTTTCAGTGCTGGAATAGTAGGTAACAGTCTCGCCCTGCCTGAGTATTACATGCAGAACGTTCATACGACCATGTGAAATCGCCAAAGAAGTGCTTGCATCTTGTGCATCACAGTGGCTTAAATGGCGTTTACGTCGACAAAGCGTTGACGCTTGATGTAAATTTCTACATTTTGTCTTTTTGTGGTAGGTCTGTATTTATAAAACCAAGTTTCGTCACCCGTGATAATTTTTTTAAAGAGAACTGTCGGGGCAGGTGTCTTTGCGTCGATTTTTGTCGGGAGTGACGGTATGCGGGACAAACTTAGCACATGCTTTTGTCTACTTCGGAACATTCTGGGGATTTCCTCGAACACCTGATACGGAACTGTTTCTCCATGGCTACTTGTGACACAACAATGTTGGCATACCACAGTAGCACGTCCACTACTTAACACTGCCTGCACACAACGGAGTGGTCGGCTGCATATGTTTTCTATTAATCTGTTAAAACGAGCTGCCACCGTGGATACTGCTGTTCTGTATATCGTGGCTGGGGAGCGGAGGGCTAAGTTTTATTCACTGATATTCTCTGAGCTGAATGTTCCTTTTGTTTCAATCTTTAACTGAAAATAAGTTCTCCTGTGACTTCGGGGCGTCAGCTTCTTCTTCGCCGGAGCCGGAGCCAGCAAAAGCTCGCATTCGGGATGACGACGGTTCAATCCCGCCTCCGGCCATCCTGACTTAGGTTTTCCGTGATTTCCCTAAATCGCTCCAGGCAAATGCTGGGATGGTTCCTTTGAATGGGCACGGCCGCCTTCCTTCCCCTTCCTTCCCTAATTCGATGAGTCCGATGACCTCGCTGTCTGGACTCCTCCCCCAAAACAACCCCAACCCAACAAAGGCACAACTGCAGAACTGCTGCTCGTGGAATGCATCCAGACACGATAAACACTTTAGTCTGAAACAGACTTCTAAATGACACACTCTTTATGGCAATGTTGCAATATTGGCAGGTGGAACTATCTCAAGCATTCGGTGGCACTATAAAACAAGAAAGCGTCCATAAATGGCAATGGTTTTAATAATTAATTGTTCTTTTAATGTTTTTTAAAACAAGTACGTTTCCCTAAAACACCAGAGTGAATGCCTTTAGTTGGTCGGATAACTCACAATGACTTTACCATGTCTCCAGGTCTTAAAGTTATTGTTAAACTGACACTCGGCCACAATTATTTGCTACGCTATGTCATAAGTAGTGTATATTCTACCGCACGCATCGGACTATTCTTAACTAAATGTCGCTAAGTAGACTTCTATTGCCGTTTGTATGTAAGCTGTCGGGTATCTTTCAGTTTATTCTGATGCAGTGCTATCCGCTGTACTTAATATACCCTTGTTAACGGTGGTGACTAGTCCCTCTCTTACCACACAGATACTAGTACGAGTCAATTAATTCTCAAAATACAATCGTAATTTGTAACCACGCAGCGGACTATCGCTATTTGCCATGAGGAAATTAGGTATCCAGAGGCGAAAAATAGTATGAGTTAAGCAACAAAATGGTTCAAATGGCTCTGAGCACTATGGGACTTAACATCTGAGGTCATCAGTCCCCTAGAACTTAGAACTACCTAAACCTAACTAACCTAAGGAAATCACACACATCCATGCCCGAGGCACGATTCGAACCTGCGATTGTAGTGATCGTGCGGTTCTAGACTGAAGCGCCTAGAACCTCTCGGCCACAACGGCCGGCAGTTAGGCGACAAATTAAAAGGACAAAAAGAAAAGTACAGTTCCTCTGGAGGAATGTCTGAAGGGTATATTGGTGAGGTTTGAAAGCTATTTCAAAAAGGAATAAATATTTACAAGATATGCGTGCTTCAGCGTGGTTTGTTCATTAAAGGTAGATGAAGGGTTCTTTTTAAACTGTCCATAATTTCTATTGCTTTTAATAAATGAAGAACGCGGCCTTTAAAATGACGATGAAACGTACTTAAATTGGTATTTATGTCACCAACAGAGTACTCATTGGCTTTCAAATGACAAGATAAAGTGGACTTGAATCGGATATTGAAAGTGAGCGCAGTGTGACTGATGTAGAGGTACTGCCATTCATTACATTAAATTGAATGAAGGCTTGAAACCATGTGGCAGTTGTGGGTCCTAGCTTCAAGGCGTCCTTAACGAAGACCAATTCTGTTTGGTGTAAAAAAACGCCGGTGCGGCAGCAGCATCTTTGAGACAACAGCCCACCTTACCTGAAATACACTCCTGGAAATGGAAAAAAGAACACATTGACACCGGTGTGTCAGACCCACCATACTTGCTCCGGACACTGCGAGAGGGCTGTACAAGCAATGATCACACGCACGGCACAGCGGACACACCAGGAACCGCGGTGTTGGCCGTCGAATGGCGCTAGCTGCGCAGCATTTGTGCACCGCCGCCGTCAGTGTCAGCCAGTTTGCCGTGGCATACGGAGCTCCATCGCAGTCTTTAACACTGGTAGCATGCCGCGACAGCGTGGACGTGAGCCGTATGTGCAGTTGACGGACTTTGAGCGAGGGCGTATAGTGGGCATGCGGGAGGTCGGGTGGACGTACCGCAGAATTGCTCAACACGTGGGGCGTGAGGTCTCCACAGTACATCGATGTTGTCGCCAGTGGTCGGCGGAAGGTGCACGTGCCCGTCGACCTGGGACCGGACCGCAGCGACGCACGGATGCACGCCAAGACCGTAGGATCCTACGCAGTGCCGTAGGGGACCGCACCGCCACTTACCAGCAAATTAGGGACACTGTTGCTCCTGGGGTATCGGCGAGGACCATTCGCAACCGTCTCCATGAAGCTGGGCTACGGTCCCGCACACCGTTAGGCCGTCTTCCGCTCACGCCCCAACATCGTGCAGCCCGCCTCCAGTGGTGTCGCGACAGGCGTGAATGGAGGGACGAATGGAGACGTGTCGTCTTCAGCGATGAGAGTCGCTTCTGCCTTGGTGCCAATGATGGTCGTATGCGTGTTTGGCGCCGTGCAGGTGAGCGCCACAATCAGGACTGCATACGACCGAGGCACACAGGGCCAACACCTGGCATCATGGTGTGGGGAGCGATCTCCTACACTGGCCGTACACCACTGGTGATCGTCGAGGGGACACTGAATAGTGCACGGTACATCCAAACCGTCATCGAACCCATCGTTCTACCATTCCTAGACCGGCAAGGGAACTTGCTGTTCCAACAGGACAATGCACGTACGCATGTATCCCGTGCCACCCAACGTGCTCTAGAAGGTGTACCTCAACTACCCTGGCCAGCAAGATCTCCGGATCTGTCCCCCATTGAGCATGTTTGAGACTGGATGAAGCGTCGTCTCACGCGGTCTGCACGTCCAGCACGAACGCTGGTCCAACTGAGGCGCCAGGTGGAAATGGCATGGCAAGCCGTTCCACAGGACTACATCCAGCATCTCTACGATCGTCTCCATGGGAGAATAGCAGCCTGCATTGCTGCGAAAGGTGGATATACACTGTACTAGTGCCGACATTGTGCATTCTCTGTTGCCTGTGTCTATGTGCTTGTGGTTCTGTCAGTGTGATCATGTGATGTATCTGACCCCAGGAATGTGTCAATAAAGTTTCCCCTTCCTGGGACAATGAATTCACGGTGTTCTTATTTCAATTTCCAGGAGTGTAGTTTTTAAATATTGCATTTTACTTTATGAATTAGACCAGGTGTCCCCATCAGTGTGTGTCAAAGCTATCCCAGTGTCATGACTATGAAGTGTTGTATTTGCCAGATAAGGGTGTCCACAGCTAGAATTGTGTAGCCATTAGAACTCGCAACGTAACTGATAATTTCAAGTTGTACATGGATGGCACTGTGCACAGCTGCACGCAATGCAGCCATCGTATGTTTTGGCTGGTGATTCGATGAGCAACGGAGTATACTGTTAGTGATAACAACTTTTCCAAAAATTATACAGGTAATCTTACTGTCTTGCAAAATCATTTACAAATACACAGATCAAAAAATCTTTTGCATCACCTCGGTTCCGAGAGTTCCGGAGCCTGTACAGAAAATTGGAATAGAGATCAACATCGTTTCCGCCCTTTTTATTGCTCATGAAAACGAAGCATTGCATGTTGTACCACTATACAGCGAGAACTTCAGAGATGGTGGTCCAGATTGCTGTACACACCGGTACCTCTAATACCCTGTAGCACGTCCTCTTGCATTGATGCATGCCTGTATTCGTCGTGGCATACTATCCACAAGTTCATCAAGGCACTGTTGGTCCAGATTATCCCACTCCTCAACGAAGATTCGGCGTAGATTCCTCAGAGTGGTTGGTGGGTCTCGTCGTCCATAAACAGCCCTTTTCAATCTATCCCAGGCATGTTCGATAGGGTTCAAGCCTGGAGAACATGCTGGGCACTCTAGTCGAGCGATGTCGTTATCCTGAAGAAAGTCATTCACAAGATGTACACGATGAGAGCGCAAATTATCGTCCTTGAAGACCAATTCCTCGCCAGTATGCTGCTGATATTGTTGCACTATCTGTCGGAGGATGGCATTCACATATCGCACAGCCGTTACGGCGCCTTCCACGACTACCAGCGGCATACGTCGGCCCCACATAATGCCACCCCAAAACAGCAGGGAACCTCCACATTGCTGCAATAGGTGGACAGTATGTCTAAGGCGTTCAGCCTGACCGGGTTGACTCCAAACACGTCCCCGACGATTGTCTGGTTGAAGGCATATGCGACACTCATCGGTGAACAGAACGTGATGCCTATTCTGAGCGGTCCTTGCGGAATATTTTTGGACCCACCTGTACCGGAGTGCATGGTGTCGTGGAGGAGCCCTTGGACGGCCTGAGCGACTCATGTCATCGACGGTTCCTGTCTCTGTGTATCTCCTCCCTGTCCGAACAACGTCGCTTTGTTTCACTCCGAGACGCCTGGACATTTTCCTTGTTAAGAGCCCTTCCTGGCACAAAGTAACAATGCGCACGCTATCGAACCGCAGTACTGACCGTCTCTGCATGGCTGAACTACATATGCCGGCCGGTGGGGCCGAGCGGTTCTAGGCGTTTCAGCCTGGAACCGCGCGACCGCTACGGTCGCAGGTTCGAATCCTGCCTAGGGCATGGATGTGTATGATGTCCTTAGGTTAGTTAGGTTTACGTAGTTCTAAGTTCTAGGGGACTGATGACCACAGATGTTAAGTCCCGTAGTGCTCGGAGCCATTTGAACCATTTAGAACTACAGAAACACGAGCCGTGTACTTCCTTCCTGGTGGAATGACTGGAACTGATCGGCTGTCGGACCCCCTCCGTCTAATAGGTGCTGCTCATGCATGGTGTTTACATCTTTGGGCAGGTTCAGTGACATCTATAAACATTCAAAGGGACTGTGTCTGTGATAAAATATCCACAGTCAACATCTATGTTCAGGAGTTCTGTCCGCCCCGGTTGATGAATGGTCAGTGTGACGGACTGTCGTCCTAACGAAACCCGGTTCGATTCTCGGCTGCGTCGGGGATTTTCTCCGCTCAGGGACTGTGTGTTGTGTTGTCTTCATCATTATTTTTTCCCATCCGGCGCGCAGGTCGCCCAATGTGGCGTCGCATGTAATAAGACCTACACTAAGGCGGCCGGACCTGCCCCGTAAGAGGCCGTAGCCGCCAAACGTTCATTGTCATTTTTTCAGGAGTTCAGGGAACCGAGTGATGCTAAACTTTTTTTAATGTGTATATAAAAGCGGTAATGTAAAATTAACTTGGTTCTGTAATGCAAATTGAATATTAAGCTGCATCGTGTTCAAATCTTGGTGGAGCTGCTGTACTTGTTGTTTGGTACCACTATGGAGAGTCCTTCCATCTGTTGGTGGGCAACTTTATTAAATTTAAAGTAATTATGGTCTAGATATATCTTTAGGAGAGCGAGGAATTCATCAATTTTTTGGTTATCCAAGAGAGAGTGTTGCTTTAAATTGGATTCTGTAATCGGAATTACTTCTATTGTCGGAATGTTCGTATACGTCTTAAAAAATATTCTGTACATAGCTAATAAGCGAACGGAAGATGGTGAAATGTACATCGCCATAACACAAATAGGTGAAAATTAGATAACTTTCGGGCTAGTCCGTCACCTCTTACCCAACTCGCCACTAGACGGCATCATTTTCTCTTGTTGTATAGCGATCGCTAGTTTTCGTGCGTGGCTGGCTTCTATCACCGCGTCATTCCGAATCTCGACATCATGTGCGACGTTCACCACCCCGCAACCTAGTGTTCACAGTGTGCGGCAGTCACGGGCCTCACGGTAGAAGTTGTCTTACGATGTTCGGCGATGTTCTGTTGGTAGTGCCCTCCCTTTTCCTAGGTTACGAGGGCAGTTCAATAAGTAATGCAACACATTTTTTTTCTGAAACAGGGGTTGTTTTATTCAGCATTGAAATACACCAGGTTATTCCCCAATCTTTTAGCTACACAACACTATTTTTAAACGTAATCTCCATTCAATGCAACGGCCTTACGCCACCTTGAAATGAGGGCCTGTATGCCTGCACGGTACCATTCCACTGGTCGATGTCGGAGCCAACGTCGTATTGCATCAATAACTTCTTCATCATCCGCGTAGTGCCTCCCACGGATTGCGTCCTTCATTAGGCCAAACATATGGAAATCCGACGGTGCGAGATCGGGGCTGTAGGGTGCATGAGGAAGAACAGTCCATTGAAGTTTTGTGAGCTCCTCTCGGGTGCAAAGACTTGTGTGAGGTCTTGCGTTGTCATGAAGAAGGAGAAGTTCGTTCAGATTTTTGTGCCTACGAACACCCTGAAGTCGTTTCTTCAATTTCTGAAGAGTAGCACAATACACTTCAGAGTTGATCGTTTGATCATGGGGAAGGACATCGAACAGAATAACCCCTTCAGCGTCCCAGAAGACTGTAACCATGACTTTACCGGCTGAGGGTATGGCTTTAAACTTTTTCTTGGTAGGGGAGTGGGTGTGGCGCCACTCCATTGATTGCCGTTTTGTTTCAGGTTCGAAGTGATGAACCCATGTTTCATCGCCTGTAACAATCTTTGACAAGAAATTGTCACCCTCAGCCACATGACGAGCAAGCAATTCCGCACAGATGGTTCTCCTTTGCTCTTTATGGTGTTCGGTTAGACAACGAGGGACCCAGCGAGAACAAACCTTTGAATATCCCAACTGGTGAACAATTGTGACAGCACTACCAACAGAGATGTCAAGTTGAGCACTGAGTTGTTTGATGGTGATCCGTCGATCATCTCGAACGAGTGTGTTCGCACGCTCCGCCATTGCAGGAGTCACAGCTGTGCACGGCCGGCCCGCGCGCGGGAGATCAGACAGTCTTGCCTGACCTTGCGGCGATGATGACACACGCTTTGCCCAACGACTCACCGTGCTTTTGTCCACTGCCAGATCACCGTAGAGATTCTGCAAGCGCCTATGAATATCTGAGATGCCCTGGTTTTCCGCCAAAAGAAACTTGATCACTGCCCGTTGTTTGCAACGCACATCCGTTACAGACGCCATTTTAACAGCTCCGTACAGCGCTGCCACCTGTCAATGAAACTATACGAGACGAAGCGGGAATGTTTGAAAATATTCCACAAGAAATTTCCGGTTTTTTCAACCAAAATTGGCCGAGAAAAAAAATGTGTTGCATTACTTATTGAACTGCCCTCGTATTTTTTGGTTATCTGGTACGAGACCCTTGTTTTCATTCTGACCATTCAGAACATACCAACCTTATTTTTATATTTGGCCTATGAACTCTCTGCGTTATTATAACAAAAAAGTGTTAAGTCTTATACGTTCTCTTCTTATTGCCTCTACATCCGTTTTTCCGTCTTGTCCCTTCTTCTTGTCAGTAGTTTCCCTATATTCCTTTACAAGCCGATTCTGCGGGGAACCTCGTCACCCTTCCGCCAACAGTCCAACTAATTGTCTACATTCGTCTATATCAATATATCTCAAATTCTTTGCTTCTCTTCTGTTCCAGTCTTCCCACCTTATCACTCAATGCTGCACTCCAAACGTACTTTCTCAGAAATTTATTTCCCAAGATAAGGCCTATTTGATACTAGTGGACTTCCCTTGCACAGGAATGCCATTTTCGCCAGTGCTACTCTGCTTTTTATCGAATCCTAGCTTTGGCCGTCATGGGTTATTTTGCTTCGTATGTGTGTGTGTGTGTGTATGTGTGTGGTCTTCAGTCCAGAGACTGGTTTGATGCAGCTCTCCATGCTACTCTATTGTGTGCAAGCTTCTTCATCTCCCAGTACCTACTGCAACCTACATCCTCTCAAATTCTGATATTACGTTTTTCGGTGTTCTCATTTATACTACTTCTCATTACATTTGTCTTCCTGTGGATTGCTCAGAGTTCGTATTCTGTACTCATTACGCTGTCCATTCCTCTCAACAGATCCTATACTTCTTCTTTCACTCAGTATAGCAACGTGATCATTGATATACTTTCACCGTGACTCGTAATCCCATTCTTGAACCTTTCTACTACTTCCGTCAGTGGTTCTTCGATGTATAGATTTAACAGTAGGAGCGAAATACTACATTTCTGTCTTATATCCTTTTTATTCTGAGCATTCTCTCTTCGGTTTTCCAGTCTTATTGTTCCCTCTTGGTTCTCGCACATACTGTATATCACACGTCTTTCCGTGTAGCTTACCCCATTTTTCTCAGATTTTCGAACATATTGCACACTTTACATTGTTGAACTCTTTTTCCAGGTCTACAAATCTTATGAGAGTGTTGATTTCTCTTCAGCCTTGCTCGCATTGCCAAGCGCAACGTCAGAATTGCCTGCCTGGTGCCTTTACTTTTCCGAAAACCGGACTGGTCGTCACCTGATAGATGCTCAATATTTTGTTGATTCTTCAATGCATTATTCTTGTCAGTAACTTATATACATGGACTGTTAAACTAACTGTGAAATAATTCTCGAACTTATCGGCTCTTATTATCTTCGGAGGCGTGTGGATGATGTTTTTCCGAAAATATAATTGTATATTGCCAGACTCATACACTCTACACACCAACGTGAAAGGTCGATTTGTTTCTAGTTCCTCCAATGACTTTAGAGATTCCGATAGAACGTTATCTATCCCTTTTCCCTTACTTCACGTTATTTTACAATACCGGATCCCCTACTCTTCCCTATCGACTCCTCTTTCTTCGCCCATGACGTCATCAGACATGTCCTACCCCTCATAGAGGCCTTCTGTACTCTTTCCATCCATCCGTTCCCTCCTCTGCATTTAACACAGGAATTCATATTGCTCTCTTTATGTTGCCGCCATTGCTTTTAATTTCACGGCAGGTTCGTTGAGTCGGTTCTTCCGATTGTAGCCGGCAGGAGTGACCGAGCGGTTCTAGGCGCTTCAGTCTGGAACCGCGCGACCGCTACGGTCGCAGGTTCAAATCCTGCCTCGGCATGGATGGGTGTGATGTTCTTAGGTTAGTTAGGTTTAAGTAGTTCTAAGTTCTAGGGGACTGATGATCTCAGAAGTTAAGTCCCATAGTGCTCAGAGCCATCTGAACCATTTTTTCCGACTGAAATTTCCCTTTCGATTTCTTCGCATTTTGCATGCAGGCATTTCGCCTTATATTCTCAGCTCTTCTATCTGTTTCATTCCTAACTGACTTGTAATTCTCTATTCCTGAATTTCTGTGAACATTTTTGTACTTCCGTCTTTCTTCAATGAATTGATTTCTTCTGTTACCCATAGTTCATCCGCCGTTACCCTCCTTTTACTCATGTTTTTCTTTCCAACGTAAGTGATTTTCCGTTTTAGATATGCCCTTTCTCCAACTGAAATGCCGACCGAGGTGTTCATTGCCGTAATATGTGTAGCCTCAAAGACATTCACTCATATCTCTTCATTTCTTAGTACTTCCATATCCCACTTGTTTCAGCATCGATTCTTCCTGACTAGTCTCTTAAACTTCAGCCTACTCTTCATCACTGTTAAATTGCTATCTGAGCCTACATCTGCTTCTGGGTACGCCTTGTAATCCACTATGTGATTTGAGAATCTCTGCCTGCCTCTGATGTAATCTAAAAGGAATCTTCCCGTATCTCCTGGCATTCCCCAAGTATACTAAATCACCATGTGGTTTTGAAACAGAGTACTCGCTGTTACTAACTAAAATTCGTTCACAACACAGACGGTTACGTTTGGCGTCGCTACCGTGAAGCATACACTGCCGAAGAGTGGTGTCGCATAATGTTCAGCGATGAACTGCGGCTCAGCACAATCTAAGATGACCATCTTCGGTGTGAGTGGAGATAACATTGTGAGAGGTCTCATTCTTCCGACGTTTTTAAGAAGCACGGTCGTTCTGACTTTTGGCGCCATGGTGTGCTCAGCTGTGGGTACGACTTGCAGTGACGGCTGTGGTTGAGGGACCTCTGAGGGCACAAGAGTATGACATGGACATTCTACGCCCTCATGTGTCACGAGATGGCATTTCTCGACAGGACAACGTCCGTCTGTACATGGCAAGTGTCTCTACGATGTGTGTGCTTGATGTTGAGGTATTCCCATCGCCGGTGAGGTCCCCTAGTCTGTCGATTATGAACATGTATGGGACCAGCTCCGACGTCAACTTGGTCCCGGTGCCATTATCCAGGATATCAAGGACCAACTACAACAATTATGAGCCCTCTTGCCTCAGGAGTGGATTCAGCGTCTTTGTGACACCCTATCCAACAGAATCAGTGCATGAGTCCAGGCCAGTAGGGTTCCAAAATCATACTGATACGTAGCCTTATACTGTCGGACCGAGCGAGGTGGCGCAGTGGTTAGACACTGGACTCGCATTCGGGAGGACGACAGTTCAATCCCGCGTCCGGCCGTCCTGATTTAGATTTTCCGTGATTTCCCTAAATCATTCCAGGCAAATGCCGGGATGGTTCCTCTGAAAGGACACGGCCGACTTCCTTCCCCATCCTTCCCTAATCCGATGAGACCGATGACCACGCTGTCTGGTCTCCTTCCCCAAACAAACCAACCTTATACTGTCAAAAGATTTTTGTAGATATTGCTCGATTTTTAGTCATTGCAAGAGCATCACATACGTTTCAACCCAAGAAGTTTCCTGACTTTTCGACTCTCCTTTTGGACTTGTTATTGTCAGGCAGTGGTTCAAATGGTTCAAATGGCCCTGAGCACTATGGGACAACATCTGAGGTCATCAGTCCCCTAGAACGTAGTACAACTTAAACATAACTAACCTAGGGACATCACACACATCCATGCCCGAGGCAGGATTCGAACCTGCGACCGTAACGGTCGCGCGGTTCTAGACAGAAGCGCCTAGAACCACTCGGCCACAACGGCCGGCGTCAGTCAGTATATATCTGCAGCTGTAATTTAGATGCAGTTAGCTGGAACAGTCAGCGGGAATGTGTCAACGATAACTGTGGTGTCACCTTATCGCTACCATCCCACAGACTCTCTACAGTTGATAACTGAATGGTAAGTCCCCGTTGAACGCCGCTAGTAGTCGTGCAGGAACGGGTGGACGCAATAGACTACCACCGCAAAGCTACGCCTCCAGCGGCTCTGGCCTACGAGCGGCCTCTGCTGCCGCGATGTAAGATGGCCTGCGGCAGCGATAGCTCACTCGCGATCGGAGCCACGTCTCTAAAGCCGTCGTCACACGGACCGTGCTGTCGAACGTTAACATTGAGCGTGCGAAGTTCAACGTGGTGCTGAACGCTCAGGAACGATGCGACTTGTGCATACGGTACGTGGGCTCCAACGTGGTATACGCGATCGCAATGCACTCCAGCGGCAGTTCACGGATGTTTCTAGTTCGTAAATCACACTGATTACTCAACGGGCGCGCGTAAAATTCCCACGTTAGCTCTATTAAAACGCACATTTCCTCCATCGTCCCTGAAAAGGGAAGTATCATGTCCAATGAATAAGGACACAGGCTTATAAAAGTTCCATCATACAACAGTGCGGTACAAATTTGGAATACTTCTCTGCATAAGATAAATATTATTTCATCATTCCCACATTTTAGTAAAACCCCAAGGACAGTCTTACTTGATCACTGTTCCTACCCAGTAGCAGAATCTTTGCAACATGGGAATTACGAAGCGTAAAAGAAAAAGGAGCAAAATATCTTTATACAAGTAGCGCAAGCTGTCCTGTAGATTAAGTCAATCGAACGAAGGGCCCCTCAAAAAGAGGTGAACTTATATTTACATAACTTCAAATATTATAGTATATACTTATATTAAACTAATAATAAAGTATCAGAACCTAATAAAAACGTGAATAATAGGAAAAAAAATCTTGGAACTGTCAAAACGCGAACTGCCGCCGCAACAAACAACTGCATACAGGACACACCACTCATTACGCTAAACCAACGACTCACTCCTTATGTCTAATAATATTATCTTAGCCTGTGCTCAAAACCTCAATCGTACATATTTTACTAATTGAAATTTAATTATAACAAATTGTACCAAGAACAATGCGTTTTGGGTGGATCTTCAGTGTGTTGCTGCCTTCAAATAGCCAACTCTCATAATACGCAAGTTACAATAATTCTTTTGCCACGAATATGATGTTTCTCATTATTTTACTGGATCAAATCGCAAGTTAACAACGGGTTTTCCAGTGTTTCTCAATTTGCTGGTGCTCAGAAACGGCATATATACGCATAGGCTTGAAATGAATGCCAATATGGCGCCTCACAAGTCTGTACTGAAGGGAGATGACGTGCGTGTGACATAGGTGGCGTTGTGCCATCTCATTGCTCAATGCTCAGACGCACTCTCAAAATATCTGACACGCCAGATACTGCTTTGCACGTTCGGAAAGACTCCCGAAAGTGCTATCCCACGCTATGACGTCAGAAACTCGGCACGCTCAACGCTCAACGTTCGGATGCACGGTCCGTGTGCCGACGGCTTTACGGTGTTGCCACGCAGACGCCGCCTGGCTCCATCGCTCGTGCTATTGGTCAGAGGGTCTGTTCCATGTGAACGTCGATAGTTGGACTTCATTTTCTTGCTTCATAATTTGTAATAAGTCTTCGTTCGCTTGGAGCAATTTAAGTAAATCTTCTGTTTGTGGTGATGAGTTGTTCACTGATCACTTCTGCTCCTGTCCAGCTTCTCTACGACGACAGCTGCCGACACCTCTCTCCAGCCCACATCTCGTTACCGCTGTGTGCGATGTCGTACACAGCAGTAACCAACCAGTTAATGCATTTATTCTGGTCTGTGACTCAGAAGAAGGTACGGTGTCGAAAAGTAGCCTCCGCAGGCAGTCGTGATTCGTCATCCGCCGAGAAGTCCACGGCTGCCCGACTTATCTGCCGCTCCTCTGATTGATGTCCGCCGCCGGCAGGCTGGCGCCCGCTATCCATCAGCGTCTCAGCCGCACAAGACGCCGCGCCGCGCCGCACCGCGGACCCTGCAGCCTAATGGAGACGGATGGCGCGCGCCTTGCCTTGGACAAAGTGGCGGCCTTCTCTCCCCCCTACCCCCTCCCCACCAACCACACAGCGCAACATTCACGCGCCACAACCCAGCTCACGAGACCGTTTGACCGCTAGTCACCAGACGGCTGTCACCAGTGGCGTACTGGCCGCGGGACGTCTGACTTTGGAGATGTCCTTTGTGAACGCATGCAGCACAGATGCACTAAAGAAAACGAAGTAAGGCCAGGGTTTAATGCCAAGTTAATGATGGTATCATTAGAGACGGAACACAAGCTCAGATTGGGGTTGAATGGAGAAGGACCTCGGGCTGAAACCTACCTTGTTATAAACAGACCAGCTGTAATTTATTTTTAGAAGTTTGTAAGGATTACTGAGAGGCAGATTTTTTTTTTTTCTTTATTGAATTTCGATTCTCCCCGAAGGGGGCGGGCTGGCAGCAGCTTAGTATGCCGCACTGCAGCCTACGGACTTTTGTTGTAAAAAATGAGGAGATCATATATAATAAAAAAACAGGCCACAAAATCGGTGACAAAGGGTAACATGGCGAAAAAATCGTGGAACTTAAAACAGAGAACAAAGGGATGATGATGCTAATGAAACACATATGAAGCAGACAGGTAAAATAATATACAGACAATTAAAAAACATGGCGACAGTCTGGTTTCTGTTCGCAAAAGACATAAAATTGACACCCAGCGACAGCATGGTTTCTGTTCGCAACACGGGAAAAGACGAAACAACACTGAACATCCACTGGAACACTGCACTAAAATATGACATGCCACAGCCGAGAGCAGGTGGGGGGGAAACTGATCAGATTATGGGAAAATACGCAAAGGGGGGGGGGGAAGGTGATGAAAAGCGAAGGGGGGGAGGGGGGAAAGGAGCCAATGGAGGATGTGGACCCATAAGAGGGGTGGGGGGTGCTGGGTAGACGCGACAGGGAGTGGGGAAGGCAGAGGACGGGAATACAAAAGGACTCGGGGGGGGGGGGGGGGAAGGGAGAGGGGAAGATAGAGTAAAACTTTATCAAACCATACAAGTATTTCAGTCCCAGGTATTCAGTACACTTTGATTCGATCATTTTTTTGTATAAAGCAGGATGTGCCTAACGAGGAAACGGAATGCAAAGTGTAAGATATACACGGTGGTCCATTGATAGTGACAGGGCCAAATATCTCACGAAATAAGCATGAAGCGAAAAAACTACAAAGAACGAAACTCGTCTAGCTTGAAGGGGGAAACCAGATGGCGCTATGGTTGGGCCGCTAGATGGCGCTGCCACAGCTGAAACGGATATCAACTGCGTTTTTTTTTTTTAAACAGGAACCCCCATTTTTTATTACATATTCGTGTAGTACTTAAAGAAATATGAATGTTTTAGCTGGACCATCTTTTTCCCTTTGTGCTAGATGGCGCTGTAATAGTCACAAACGTATATGTACGAAGTATCACGTAACATTCCGCCAGTGCGGACGGTATTTGCTTCGTGATACATTAAAATGGACCGTTTACCAATTGCGGAAAAGGTAGATAACGTGTTGATGTATGGCTATTGTGATCGAAATGCCCAACGGGCGTGTGCTACGTATGCTGCTCGGTATCACGGACGACATCATCCAAGTGTTCGGACCGTTTGCCGGATAGTTACGTTATTTAAAGAAATAGGAAGTGTTTAGCCACATCTGAAACGTCAACCACGACCTGCAACAAATGACGATGCCCAAGTAGGAGTTTTAGCTGATATCGCGGCTATTTCGCACATCAGCAGCAGACAAATTGAGCGAGAATCGGGAATCTCAAAAACGTCGGTGTTGAGAATGCTACATCAACATCGATTGCACCCATACCATATTTCTATGCACCAGGAATTGCATGGCGACAACTTTGAACGTCGTGTACAGTTCTGCCACTGGGCACAAGAGAAATTATGGGACTATGACAAATTTTTTGCACGCGTTCTATTTAGCGAGGAAGCGTCATTCACCTATAGCGGTGGCGTGAACCGGCGTAATATGCACTATTGGGCAACGAAAAATCCACGATGGCTGCGACAGGTGGAACATCAGCGACCTTGGCGGGTTAATATATGGTACGGCATCATGGGAGGAAGGATAATTGCCCCCATTTTATCGATGGCAATCTAAATGGTGCAATGTATGCTGATTTCCTACGTAATGTTCTACCGATGTAACTACAAGATGTTTCACTGCATGACAGAATGGCGATGTACTTCCAACATGATGGATGTCCGGCACATAGCTCGCGTGCGGTTGAAGCGGTATTGAATAGCATATTTCATGACACGTGGATTGGTCGTCGAAGCACCATACCATGGCCCGCACGTTCACCAGATCTGACGTCCCCGGATTTCTTTCTGTGGGGAAAGTTGAAGGATATTTGCTGTCGTGATCCACCGACAACGCCTGATAACATGCGTCAGCGCATTGTCAGTGCATGTGCGAAAATTACGGAAGGCGAACTACTCGCTGTTGAGAGGAATGTCGTTACACGTATTGCCAAATGCACTGAAATTGACGGACATCATTTTGAGCATTTATTGCATTAATGTGGTATCTACAGGTAATCACGCCGTTACAGCATGCGTTCTCAGAACTGTTCATAACGGTACATGTATCACATTGGAACAACCGAAATAAAATTTTCAAACGTACCTACGTTCTATATTTTAATTTAAAAAACCTACCTGCTACCAACTGTTCGTCTAAAATTATGCGCAATACGTTTGTGACTATTACAGCGGCATCTCTCAAAAGCGAAGAAAGTGGTCCAACTAAATCATTCATATTTCTTGACGTGCTACACGAATATGTAATAAAAATGGAGGTACCTGTTTAAAAAAAAACGCAGTTGAGCTGTGGCAGCGCCATCTAGCGGGCCAACCATAGCGCCATCTGGTTTCCCCCTTCAAGCTAGACAAGTTTCGTCTTTGTAGTTTTTTCGTTTGACGCACATTTCGTGAGATATTTGGCCCGGCCACGATGAATGGACCACCCTGTATAATACGGAAAAGAGCTTACCAGTACAACTGTATTACACAGTACACCTTAGTTATTTACAACCCTACAAGGCCGCAACTTTAAATTCTAAGACTATACAGCCCTTGCACTGCTGTTGAGCGACTCAAAAACAAGAAATGAGTTTCAGTGCAGCTTGGCCTTGCAACTTGTTCGTTGTTGCCGCTCTGGGCAACAACGAATAAGTTACGCGCAATGTCATAACATAAAAGGAAATGGTTCGTTCGTGTCCGCGCTGTTTGTCGGCGATTCTCGTTTTCCGGAAGCACCCTGGAAAATTGTTGCGCATCTGCGAACACTGTGCTGCAATCTGCGCACTGAGAGAGGTGTTGCTCCATCAAGCAATGTTTTTTCCGGTAAAGTCAAGTATTCCGAAGAAATGTACTACCTACATATTTTCTTCCAATTTCAGTAGAGTAGTTGCACTTAAATGACAATGATGCCGAACAAAAAGTAAGTGTCGCTAACACTCAACGAAAATTTTAAGGTAATCGAAATGAATGAGGAAGACAAACTCCTTGTACAAAAAATAATATTGCGTTTCAAATGCGGTGAAAAAAAATTGATACTTTAAGAAACAAGAATAAGATGCAGGATGAACGAATGAAAGGGAACGGGCAAATGAAATGAAAGGCAAAGAAGGCAGGAATTGAAGAAATTAACGAGATAATTACGACTCAGTACGTAAAGCATGGAAAACCTTTGCCGACACTCAGGCTTGACACACACCCTTACTTAAGCTCGCGGGCCGCCTCTTAACGTGAGAGGATAGCAGCGCTCTTGGAACATGAAGTCAAAAGTATAACGTTCGTGACGTTAATGTTTATGGGGTAAAGCATCTATATAAATGGCATCCCTTTCCTGAAACGCCACACCAACTAATTATGCCTCCAAACTCGTTTTGGAGAGTACATTCATTTTGTGTCCACAATACCTTCAGACGCCTGTATTTATTTTATTTACGCGTCGTGAATATTATTGCTTTACTTTTGGTGGTTTGTGATAGCCAGCACATGTACCAAGTAAACATATTTTAACAGTAACTTTCGTTAGTATTTACTAAAATTATGTTTTCATTACCTCAGGTATGACGCTACACTGGTGCGTAGGTTCCAGCGAGTTCATGACTAACTGACTGTGCACTACATAGAGCGGCACAATGTTTGATGTACGAGAAGCGTTCAATAAGTAACGCAACAATTTTTTTTCTAAAATCAGGTTGGTTTTATTCAGGATTCCAAAACGCCATATTATTCCCTTCTCTTCTGGCTACAAAACCTTATTTTTCAACGTAATCTCCGTTGAATGCGATGGCCTTACGCCGGCCTGTATGCCCGCATTGTACCACTCTACCAATCGACTTCAGAGGTAACGTCTTGCTGCAGTCAATAACTTGCCCATCATTCAAGCACTGCTTTCTCAGAATGCATCCTTAATTGAGCCACACAGAAGACAGTCGGAAGGTACGAGATACGGGATGCAGGGTGGATGAGGAAGAGCAATCCGGTGAAGTTTAGTGAGCTTGTGCATGACCGTGTCCAGTTGTGCAGCAAGGTGTTTGATTGTTACCCGTCCATCACCTCGAATGAGAGTGTGCGTAGGCTCCAACAATGAAGGAGTCACAGCTGTGTGAGCCGTCCGGCATGTGAGAGATCGGACAGGTTTGTGCAAACTTGTTGATCGTAACAGGCGCCTCACCCAACTACTCATTGTGTTTTTGCTCACTGCCAGGTCTCTGTACACATTCTGCTAGCGCCTGTGAACATGTGAGACATTCTGGTTTACCGCCAAAGAAACTCAATGACAGCCCCTTGCTTGGAACGGACCTACGTTAAAGATATCATTTGGAAGGCTATGTGTAGGGTCGCCATACATCGGAACTTTATGAAAGTACAGGAGCTGAAGTGGGAATATTCCACGATATTCCACAACAAATTCCACATTTCTATAAAGAAATTGTCCGAGATGTGTAGCATTACCTACTGAACGTCCCTCCAGAGGCAGGTGATCTGATGAGGGGAATAAAATTTTGCTGAAGCCAGTAGTCCAGGTACCTAAATACTGAGATTTGGGCAAATAAAACATCTCTGACAAGAAGATTATA
The DNA here is from genome assembly GCF_023864345.2 of Schistocerca serialis cubense. Taxonomy (NCBI): domain Eukaryota; kingdom Metazoa; phylum Arthropoda; class Insecta; order Orthoptera; family Acrididae; genus Schistocerca; species Schistocerca serialis. The sequence goes on from NC_064645.1 coordinate 180,455,952, forward strand.
TTTTTCTTGAAAAGTCCCGTTGCAAAATTCTGCAGCGCCTCACTTTTTCTACCATAGATTTCTTCCGCGGGCTGGACTGAAACCAATTGCGGGCCCGATCCGTCTGCGTGCATCCGGTTGGCTACCCGTGGAGTACAGAAACACCTCCTAGAGATTAAAAACTGCAGATATGTACTTCAGAAGAAACATGTTAAAACCGGTCATGTGAAGGCAGGTTTCAGTACAGCCCCTCACTGATGCCCGTACACGTGTTCAGAATGCAACCATCCACAACGTTTCCTCAACAGCCACATGAAAGTGTGCAAGTGCACAGTCATGCTTATACCTCTTACACAGCCTTTTACAGTACGGAACATCATCTAATTGGTCAACTTGAGTTTAAAAAAAATTCATTAAGCAAGACAGGTAGAAATTGTGGTCCTGTCAACCGATCATCGGCGACATCTGCCCAAATGTTAATGGAAAATCTCCACTCATTTGCCGTTGAAAGTAATTAGGTTATAACTTTATTAACTGGAAGCTGCGTGTAACAAGAACACTTTCTACCAATGTGAAAGCAAGAACTTCTTTAAGTTCCATTCACAGGCTCACCCATATATCCTAGAAGCGCCTTAGCTATCCTATTTTTCAATGCGAACGTAACTGCGTAAATTGCTTTTGATGTTTGTGAAACCATTTAAACCAAACTACATGTGACTATTCGTAAATGAAATTGAAAATAAATAATGGTTGTCAATAATACTCTGAATGGCTTTTTCATGAACAGTCACACACAATTGTTAACTGTTACGTATTGAAAATATGCCCTGTTAGAAAAAAGCATCTGGCCGGCCGGTGTGGCCGAATGGTTCTACGCGCTTCAGTCTGGAGCCGCGCGATCTCTACTGCCGCAGGATCCAATCCTGCCTCGGGCATGGATGTGTGTGATGTCCTTAGGTTAGTTAGGTTTAAGTAGTTCTAAGGTCTAGCGGACTGATGACCTCAGATGTTAAGTCCCATACTGCTCAGAGCCATTTGAACCAAAAACGTATCTACTGGATTTATATGAAATTTTGGTAAAGAATATTGTCCCTAATTTTCTCTCGAATAGTTTATTTAGCCCTTACAAGTGCTTCTTACCTCACAACGGCTAACTCCGCTCTATACCACCTCAAGCTGCAAGAAAGTGAAGTGCTGAATTGGATGTACCTAAAATAAACCGCTGGTAGGTAGTCTGCCTTATCTTATTTTCTGTATCAGCTGCATTGGCAAATTAAACTACTTTTTTTTTTATACGACTCATTGTCTACCCAGTAGTGCAAAGCGTGACAGTGCAGGTTTCGTCAAAACTAGTTTTCATCTAAAAGAGAGGAAAAGCTTCATAAACTATTTGTAGAAGAGTAGGAAAGTATTCTGTAGTTATTAGGGTTTCGTAATTCAGTCGGTAAAAACGGAATCCTTCTGGTATCACTTTGTTGTCTGTCTGTCTGTCCGTCCGACTGTTAAAAATTCGTTTTCCCTGGAAGGGGCAGGCGTATCAAGTTGAAACTTATGCCGCATACTAATGTTTACTGTCCCTTGGCGGGGTAAAAAGTTAAAGCTTCTAATTCAAAGAAATCGAAAGATACCAACGTTTGTGTCAAATATTTTCATACTCACAAACTCACTTTTCATAATCTGTGGGGTACTTCCAGTTGACCTAGAATCATGCCAGCAAGCTTTCACAGTAAAAGCAAAGCAATAATCCGAAAATTCTTAATTTGTAAATATACTATAGGAAAAAAGTATTTTTTGTTATTTGTCATTAGACTTGTAACTTAAAATTAAAACATTGTAGAAAGATTTGGAGTTCCCGGGACCGATATCTTGTCAGCATCAATGTCTGTAACAGACAGAAATCGTCGAGATTCTTGATTCCCGGGATGGGTGAACTGTCTATATACATAACTAATTTCGTACAGAACACCTAGAGCGCGTGTCTTACTCGCATCTGCCCATTTTTATTTAATCCTTTTAATGACGCAAAAGCGTCTTAAGGTAACAGGAACCACGATAACCTATTCATAGCATTGTCACTGGCCATTAAATTTATTTTTACACCCAATGTTTATGGTTCAAATGGCTCTAAGCACTATGGGACTTAAAATCTGAGATCATCAGTCCGCTAGACTTAGAACTACTGAAACATACCTAACCTAAGGACATCACACACGTCCATGCCCGAGGCAGGACTCGAACCTGCGATCGTAGCAGCAGCGCGGTTCCGGACTGAAGTGACTAGAACCGCTCGGCCACAGCAGCCTGCACACAATGTTTAGATTATGCAAATTTTATGCCTTGCTTTCCTAATGAAATACTTTTAACTAACACTGGTGGAAGGAAACTGATTAGAACACCTGAACACACGGCTGATAATTCACTCTGGATACCAACACGTAGGTATTGTCAGGCACAATGAAATGTTACACTACAATACTTCACAAGTAGTGCTTGCACTTAATGCATATTACTTTGTTCCAATAGCGTCATCTCTCTATGAAATCATGTCAAAATCATCTTGTGTTCTCAGTCACATCAGGGATCATCTCAGTTCTTTGTGGATGCGTCAGGCGTCCAAGCTCGTCGCTCTGCCACAACATTCTCAACTTCTCTAGCCGATAACTGCTTCTGACTCATTCGCCCGCCCAAGCTATGCTCAATAACACTACAACCCCTGGCAGCGAAGGAATACGTACTACTCATGTGTTGTGCCACACAGAGTCGCTCATACTGCCAAACATTCCAAATAAACAGTCAAAAATAGCAAATAAACTGTCATTTCGCATTATTTGTGTATCTTTCATGACCATTTCTCCTACTATGTATACCTTTCATCGTCTCAATCGTAGCATTTGAGTTCTTATCAGACAAAAGATGTGTCTTGTGGATGCTCAAACTATCATGTCGTATAAAGCATGCTTCTTCTATTTACAAGTGCACAAGGAGTTGACTATACCAAGCTACAAAACACAATATGTGTTAAAAAGGACTCGTTTAGTGGACTAAAATTCTGTGACACAAGAAAATCCACTACCTGAGATTTTAGGGAGTAACTCTGAGGATTGAGGAAAGTTTAAAACACGTACTAAATTAATAAATGATAAGCACCAGTTTGCTTTTGTTCTACACGTACTAAATTGTTGCATAAAATTGCGTACAATTTCCTATTTACGCCAAGGGCTGCCCTTTTATTAGCGTATGAAGTATAGTCACAGATATTACATACTGGCAGCTTCTCGCTCCAAAGCAAGAAGCCATGAGCTAATGGACTGTGAACAAAGCATAATCGTTTCTTTGTTGGTGGTTGGAGGTGGCCCAAGACCTTGCTGTTGTCTACACATCTATACACTTCTGTCACTGTAAAAAGCCACATTACATTCCACAGGCTCATAACTCGTCTCAAATGTGGTAACTGCGTGAAGACAGAAGACGTGCAGTGTCACATAGTCTCACGCAACCCACCGCTACAACCGTTTCTTTGTTTCCCTGTATTTCACCCGACTAGTTACCCAATATAATACCACAATCCTTCCGTGTTTCTGTACCTCATTAAGTGCCTCCTGTATGCTCTACGCAGTTCTGAGGGTTGGATATAAGTGCAGGATAGACGACACAGCATATAAAGAACTGGAGCAGAGGCTTCTTTCTTCTGTCATGTCACGTCTACTTCAGCGCCTCCAGAACGGCTTGACTTTCTGCGTTCTGTGCTAGTGAATTCTCTTTGGGCCATGGATTCAGAAGAAACAATCAAGGGAAACGTTTTATAGCTCACGCTGTGCCCCTGCTTATACCCTGTTATGCAGAATTCTAAAGGCATACTTCTTTCGGCAATTCTCATGAATTTGATTTTAAAAATATGGTTTGGAACATGGGTCTTGTGAAAGCCGCAAAAATTAAAAATGCCCTGGGCATGTCTGATAAACCGTGTGGATACTTACTCCCATCCTGAAAGAGAACCATTATATTGCTCCAGCTAAGTGCATCAGATGCTGATTTACTAGAATCCCCAGTGATCTCCTGGCCTTCGTATTTCGTCCAAAGAAGTCCACTAGATGTGAGAGATGGATGTGTCGTAGGCGTGTCATCCTGGGGCAGGCTTGGGAATGGATTCTCCAACAGCCTGGTGTAACCTGACTACAATATGTTTTAGGCATTTTCAAGTTGTTTGAAATAAGCTAAGTGGCTGTAATGAATCAAGACACTGATCAGAGCATCCGTCTGAGTGGCATCCTTTGGGATCTACTCCATCTGGCAGATAGATCCTGATACAAAGGTGATCATTTCTATGCTGATCTTGTTCCACTTCCCACTGAGCAATGTTTTCACGAGCTGGCTACTAGAGTGAGACGTTTGTAAAGTGTAAAATTAAAAACACCTTCAGCCATCTATATTTTGAGCGTAATTTATTTACACAAGCTGCGACATTGTCGCGAATAAAACAGTGACCCGTATATACAATAAGTTTCCTTTAATTTTCGTCTATGGTCACAAACGTTTTGTTAACAGATTACCTGTTTCATCCTATAATGACCATCATGAGCTTTTATAAAAACAAATTCCAAATGTACAGTACATTAGGACTTCATTTTTATAAAACACATCTGATGATGGTCATCATAGACCGAAACCGGTAATCTGTTAACAAAAAGTTTGTGACCATAGACGTAAATTAAAGAAACTTATTGTAATTCATTTATGCAACCAGTTTAGGTGTTTCACAGCGTCGCCTTGAGGCCCCATGACCAAAGTGCAAGAGTCGAAATGGGGGTCAGCATTAAGTAGTATCCACAGAATTCTGGATCGAACAGTGCACTCTCTTCGTACATTCCTATACATTGGTCAGGGGAGCTGCAGATGGTATAGTGAAACATCAAAACTGGTCGTATAAATAACATTTCGAATGTAGACAGATGACGATGTCATTCATTTTATACTTAATGTACGAACTCCCTCAAACATCTTGAACAAAGATGGACTTATAGTGACAGAGTCTATGGCTCTAGACGAGCCAATGGTAGTGCTGATGAGTAAGATGTCCACAGTTTGAACGAGGCAAATGATTGAAAGAATCCAGCAATAAGTTGTTTCAGCGTCTTAAGGGCGATAGACTAGTGTGCTTGGGAGAGGAGAATGTGTATGTGTTTGGTGTGTGTGTGGGGGGGGGGGGGGGGGGGGGAAAGGGAGGATGTAGGTACACACAAAGGGTACCGCACCGTTTAAGTGGGAGTGAAAACATAAGAGACCTTGTTCGGAGTGGAGTGATATGTGTCCCTAGCGAACGCTCCATAACGACGACAAATTACCTGTTGGCTTCTGTCTCGATATCATGGGCAGAAGTTTGTTTGATAAGTTACCAGCATTGCCAAAGCTTCACCCTCCAGTGCTGGTGGTGGTTTGTAGTCCAGTTCACGGCCGCAAATTATATGTGCCTGGCGTGCCAACGTCGAAGGGCTTTCCCGTGGTCATCACCGGATCTACTCTTGCTACCTGCAACAGTCGTTCGCTGCAAGAATCCAGGATCCGGTGAGCTTGAGGCTTTATTCTTCTTTATTGAAGCTATTGCCACGTTTGTGTATTTCTATAGCTTCCCTGAGCAAGCGGGTGTTATAGTTCTTTTCTAGATCAAGAACTTCCATGTCGTCGAAGTTCACTTTGTGGTTGGTCTCACAGCCCGTGCTCCACCATGACCGATATCTCAACCTGCCCCAAACTACAGCGAACTATCGTTGCAGCGATCAGGGGGAGAACCGCAGTGGTAATCACCATGGAAAAGCCGCTGGACGTTGGTAATCTGCGGCTGCGAGCTGAAATCCTGTCCACCAGCAGTAATATTTAACAATGCCAGCCGCACGTCCTAGCGAAACGTCAGAAAAATTAACAAACGTCGGTCGAAGAACCCAAGACCAAAGCCAATAGGCAGTTTGTCAGTAAGTGGCCACGAAAGCCTTAACAATTTTGTACTCCATACTGTCATTCTCCCTGTCAAGTTGGTTCTACATTTCCCAGTCCTGTTACTTTTAATGTCACCTGTTCTGTCGAAAGTATGACCTCCAACTACAGGACCGTCGCTACCTCTTAGAGAAACAGGTAGGTGGATCTTTCTGTACCCTGTCAATTTCAAGTTTATGGACATTTTTGCACATTGTTTCTGCTTTGAAATTCATTGTATTATGGGTAGAACATTTTCGTCTGTAATACGTAACAGAGTTCGGGATGTGAGTCCCATTAATATCATGGAAGTAGTTTTGCACTCAGTTAATGGTAGAGAACTAGAAGTCACAATGAAAGTGACGTTTATCTCAAACATTCCATTGTCTATTTGTGTTATTTACCTTGTAACCTTCCTACAGAAAAAATATCTATATCATTCACATTCAGTGTAACCTCCCAACACTTTATTATTCCGTAACTTCGCAATAATAACGTGTGACTAATCTCTCAATAAAATTGTGTATCACATTAAACCCTCCAATAATTAACTGACTGTGAATCTAAACTGGTAAATTTGGACATCAGCAGTGCTGCGTCATGTCCCTGAAAGATCATTCTGAATAAACTGAAAATTCTTAACTCAATGAAGTCGCCGGATAACGCGTATATATCTGTTCCTATAAGAAATTTTTCTGGCACAGCCCAGTGCAATTCTGGCCGCTAGATTTGTCATGTATAAAGAGAAACACCTGATTTTTCCTTACGATAATCGAGATGACCACGGAGTAGAGAAATTAGCAAATTCTTTAAATTCAGATGAATGATTGTCAAAAAGTTAATTATATATAAAAAGATTATTATTAAAAGATTTTTTGAAACATTTACATGGGACTTGATATAAGAATAGTACAAATTTAGTTTAACAAACTACATACGCGCGCAGCTGCTTTTACCTTATACTACATCGCTCAGGCACCGCCATCGCTCCCCACGACCGACCTAGCCAACTTCATATGCACGGCTGCTAGCTACTGCTAACTCATACTGCCATTGCTCTTTTGCTCTTACTGCAGCCAACACTGCTCTCTGATCTGAGATTCTCTCATAGCTTACATATCGCAGGCAGCGCGTGAGCAATCCATCGAAATTACATCAGCTCGAGTGCGCTAGCAATAAATTCCTTAGTCATGGACCTCTTACAACCTCGCGTCTACTAACCCGTCTGAGCATCATTTGGTATAACATCCGAGATATCCGTTTTCATTGTATCACATCATTTGCTTGAGTTGAGAGAGTTTTCATCCTGACTACTATGTTTAACTGAACCAATTTTTCTGATTTTCCTAGCAGCTCTAATATACGACTTTCAACAAGCAGAATACCATTTCAGATCCTTCTTACAGATTGTATGGTATGAAAAATCTATTTTCCAAATCTCCCCTTTCTCATTTCAGCACCAAGAAATACAGTTTGACTGATCACTTTGCTAATTCCATTCAATGAGAAGGATTAGTGTCTATCAACATTATCTTGTGACGGGTACTTGGTATTGCCTGCAGTCAACCGAACCTGATGGAAGGTTTGAAAACTTGTTCATTGGATTCCGCGGAATTAATATGGGCTGCTAAGTATATACGGTACATGTCAGACTGACACAGAGCGGTGACTACCTGAAATAGTCTTATATAGAGTAAAACCTACGAGCAGGGGCGTTTTTCTGACGCGCCAGTGTATGTGCAAGTACCTCGCCCTAGCCCTCGTATCTATGCTTGTGACACTTACTGAGTCTAGGCTGCCTTATCTTTGCTGGAGGAGCTAACTGGAGGCTCTCCCGAAGAAGGGGACACAGGTCGTTCGATGTTACCTGAGGCCGGAGTGCGCTTGCAGTGGAGCGGGAACCGATCACGTGTATGGGGCAGCTCAGTGGACAGCCTGCGAGGTGCCGGGGCCAGCAGTCTATTTAACACTAAATTATTCTAGAATCTTCATATGAAAATGATGCTCTAAGCCCCTCCTTTTCTAGCTCCGACGTTTGCTGTTGCACATGGATTAAGAAGAAACGCGAACTGACTGTAATCGACACTGGAAGTGGAGTAAAAAAGTGTTTGGCACCTGCAATAATTTAATTGAATAGAAATTAGATAAAGAAAAGTTAGATAAAGAAATGAAAGGGTTGTTTTACCGATTCACAGAATGAAAGTTCTGTACAAAATAACAATTTCATTTATTATGAGTAAACTCAAAATAATAAACAAAACACATGAAACATTTACAATACGTCAAATTGGATACCCAAATAAATGTTGTGAAGGTGAAGTTGTCCATAAACTAGCTTGTGACGTTTATGACCGAGTGGTATGTGGAGCCAATTCCTTGCAACTCAAATCTTAAGAGAAATACCCAGCCAACCCAACATTAATTGCTGCTACAGTAGTGAGAACTCAGACAATGAACACCCAAGACAGAACAAAGAAAAGATGAACAGGCGCACTCTGCTGAGCTCTGATTATCACAGAGCAAAATACCCTAATCTGCCCGTGCTGCGGACATACATTACCAAGCTGTCCTCTTAACTGCAAGGACACGATCTGGCGTACCGGAGGTGACGGCTGGTTGCTTCGACGTCCCATCGTGGTGATGATAATGTCACAAGTATAGCCCGAAACAAATTCTCCTGGTCTGGTTGTTCCAGACTAAAGACTTCCTAGCAACACAAATACGCCTCTGAGGGAGACGAAGAAGGCCCGCCACACAATCACTGACAGTACAGTGATTGATTTTAACAAGCGAAGTCACACAGTAACTCCGATACAGTCAACTTTAGCCAAGACTGCTCAAGACAGACAACATAGGCCACAGAACGCTCAATTGCCAACTGTATTCGGATAGTTACATTGAAGTGGAAACTTCAGCAGCTTCGTCAAACAGTTACAATTAAATATAAGTGTATTAAACAGACAACGGAAGGCAGGCTGTCCAGAGCAGCGAGAGCTCAGTCTTGTAACCTACTCCTACCGAAAGGCGATAGCCGACTTTTTCAAGAGCACCTGTACAATCTGAACACAGAACATTCCCACCTCCACGACAGTGGCCGTGGTTAAACATTCCAATCAGCAACACGAAAACTGGCGAAAATTCCACTCTATTGCTGACGCACTACTATTCCACCAATGGAGAGATACTTGGCGCCAATTTCTGCGCCGAATTTGCTACGTCACAGAGCCATCCCCTGAGCCACCCAATCACAGTTATGATATTGCAGAAAACGCTGTAATTTGCTCGCCAAGACTGCCTGGGAGCACAAGTCTTTCCCACGCCTCGCTGGTAGCCCACCAGAAAGTGTTTTCAGTAAGTTTCTTCGAAGTAACGGAATCTCTAGCCCAGCCGCTCCGTCAGACCCCCGTGGGCATGTCGCTCCCACTCTTATGACAATGTCAGCGTCTGGAAAGCATCCACTCGACTCCCTCACACCTGTCGGCTTAACCCTTTCATGTTCAGCAGAACCCGCCTGTCACCGGACCACCCGGGTGACGTGGGACACTGCGTGGGAAGTCTGTTTGTGAAGGAATAGCGACTTTTCACTGCATGCAATTAGAGAGGAAAATCGAGTTACTCAGAGTAAGATAGAAATATTAGAGGGGGCTCATGCCACCTCTCATAGCCCCTACGCTATTTTAGATTGTAATTAGTGTTTTGCATTGTAATTCTTATGTAAGTAATATAGTAGGGCCCACAAATTACTTTATTGTTCTCTACACCACGACTGTTTTTGTATTATGTACAATTTCAATCATTTACCTAGCCTGAACTCAATCACACATGATACTATTTAAGTTAACAATCTCTTTGTTAGCTTTCAGAATCTAATTACGACCCCCGATTCATTCGGTCTCCCTGCAGCAAGAATAACCTTTATAAAATGTTCCCTGAACTGATGGTCCATTCACAATGACAGTGGTGGTATCTGCTTCAGTTTATGGGGACTTCAGGCACACTGTTTGCATACACACAACAATAAGTACATAATACAAAAATGTCGTGGTGTAGAGAACAATAAAGAAATTTGTTGGCCCTACTATATTACTTACATAAGAATTACAATGCAAAACACAAACACATACAAGGTATGACATACATCACGAAAACAACGCTAGAGAAAGAAATTTAAGAAAAAAAAACAAGGTTCATGGGGTGTCAAGTTGTGCTTGCACATTGCACAATCTTCACGACTGTGCTGAGAATGAGGCACTAAATCACATTGTTAGAAATATTCGAAGCACTTCACAAATTCGTTGGTTTCTCTGAGAGGGTTGGTATGTGGAGTCATATGCATTGATGCACATGGTTCCATGTCTTGAGCATCAGAGGGGGCTTTTGGGACGGGGCCACATTACTGACATCACATAGTGCTAAACGTCGTGAATTGTTGCTACGTTGTTGTAACAGTAATAGGGTGCGCTGGAGCATCTGCAGTACTCTGTTGAGATTGCAGCAAGACCCACGCATATGATCATGGCAGTACAGCAGGAAGACATAGTGATAGGCTCTCCTCACGTCGATTAATTGTCTCTGAGGTCTACTAGTTGGGATACATCAATAGTCCAGATCTCTTCTCTCCCTGGACAGTACTTCAAATTTCCCAATATTGCAGTTCGACGAGGGATGATGGCACGTGGAGTGACACCACAAGTGTGTGTGGTCATCCAGACAGGATCGAACTAGGAGCGACGATTGCTAGAACTGCTCTCTAAGTCAGAGGAGAAGTTAGAAATGAGGCAATTCATTTGTTAGAGTTTGTGGCACGTTACTGCTTTGTGTATGCAGATCGGCCAATGCTAGTGAGTTGTAGAAACTCAAACAGGTGAGTATATAGCGTCCCTTTCTGCCCTGAAGCACACGAGGCGCAGGTTCTGACACCCTACATGATCTTCTTCGTGTACTCACGACAGCGTGGTCTGCCGCAGGGAATCCCTCCAAACGGCTGCCGCGTCCAGAGAGGTAGCTAGCTGTTGCATGCTGGTCATGTATCAGTGTCAACGGCCAGCCTCACTTTCGCTTGTGGCCCGGCGAGGGTTGTCCACCGCTAATCCCTCAGGTATACAGCCCTGTGACTGTCAGCTTGTAGGACCGGACGCTCCCGCGCCCTTCTCATCAGGTGGCGCGCTGATGCTCCCCTTCATGCAGACAGCCGATGACCTCTTGTTTTTGCTCCAGCTGACCTCTGCACTGCCACGATTCCCATCATCTGCACAATTCTGACAAAAGTCTTATGCCTAACTTTTTCCATGGCCTTCTATGTAATAATAAATTTACATAACGATACACTCATGGTCTATCATTTCAGACACTCTTATTTTTATTTTATAGTTATCAATCTATGGCTATCATTATAACAAAATCTTGGTGTCTCTAGTCTAGACATGGAAATAATTTATCTTGATATTTGTGTAGAGACCGATCGCACTACTGTACATGGTGTGTGATGCTATATTGAAATGTGCGGGACCGCACTAATATTACTACTACTTATATAGAGCGACAGAGTTAACTACCATTTGCCAACGATCTACATTCTGTGTCTTTTGAATAAATTGTGTTATTATGCAAGTGGAAGTTTTACTGAGTTATAAAGAACATGCAACTATTCTACGTTCATTCGCCCGTCGTCCCTCCATCTCGGGTTCTGTGGTTTGATGACCTGAAAAATAGCATCCCAACAGGCACGCACCAAACATTCCTACTTGTAGTAGAAAACCCCCACAATATTAAGGATCTAGTTATTGCTAAATCCTAAAGTTTTACGTGTCCTAGTATACGGTACATTTTTTTTACCTTATACAATACTCTTACACAATCCCTGTTACGCTGAGATGTCTCGTTGCTCGCCTCTATTGACGACGATAGTGGTGTGCGCGCCATACGACACGGCCTCCGAGTTCTCCTTACGCCTCACTGAAACTCCAGAGACTGGGCTAGCCATGGCTATACAAGACAATAAATTTAGAGTTGCAAGCGATCAAAGTTCACCTTTCCAGCGAATGTAATATGACTGGTTCCTGTTGAGGATTCCGTTGCCCACCAAACGCCAGCTACACGGTATGTCACGAATCTCCAAGTATAATTCCTTGGTTATTCATCTGTGACAGTCACGAGCTGCACACTAAATCCCCAACCAGCACATTGGCATGGTTCGCTTTATGCCCGCATTTCTACCGTCTGGTGCACCATTGGAGTCAAACGCTCACTGGTTCACCCCGACTTGTAATCAGCGATGCTGGGGCACCACTGTAAAAACAATACTGCCCATATTCATCCTCGAAATCACGCAATATACCACAATCTGGCAGTGCACTGACGCGTGCTTGTGAGCATTGTTATGAACGTCTCCCGAACTGGTTGTGGCCTCTATGGAGCGAATCACGACTTCCCAGAACGCTTCTAGGAGCACGTTCTTGTATGCGCCTGTTTGTGCGACCTCTTCTCACTCATCATTATTCCTCAATATGGACACCAGACAGTAAAGGACAAAAACATTGCTCATGGAATGCTAGTGCCTCCTACTCCACCGACATTGTAAGTCGCGAACATACACCAAAAAGGAGAGCAGCAGTAAATTCTTATGCGAGACAACGCAGCATGTTAATACTTTAGTAATCTTAATCTATTAATGGAACGATTATTGTTCCCCGAAGAAAGGTTCTTATATTTGCCTATTCTACTATGTACACCATTTAAACTATTATTATTCCATGAACTTCTTTACGTGAGAGATGTGATGGAGTCCTATGGACTAGCGCCAATCCCTTGTTAGACTCCCCCTCCTCTGACGTGCGTTTGCAGGTCTAATTTCAATCTCCTGGTTCTCCTGTTGTCCTTGATTTCGCTCTCTCTAATTACTGTCGCTTTGACGTTCGTTATTCCTCCTGTTCCCGCTTCCTTGTCTAGCATGACCCTGTTCACTGGCGTTCTGGTTTCCGTGTTTCTGGTTTCTAAAACCTTGGTTAGCGTAATCTTGATTTCCGTAACCCTGGTTTCCTAAATGACCAGTGCGATTATGCCATCTGTTGTTGCCCTCCCTTGCTGGTCGTTGGTATTTGTCACTCTGCCCCTTCTTCCTGTCATTTGCGTCTTGTTTGTCAAAGACAACCTCGAGTTCACGCAATAGACTCTTGAATGTTTCTATGTCAGATCCACACTTCCCGACAAGTATCTGTTGGTACCTAACTGGCAATTTGGAAAAACCAAATTTGATGATTTCTCCCTTGCTATATGGACTACCTAAAAATTGATTTTTCTTGAGTAAATCATCAAAAAATTTGGTTCCGCTCCTTTGCCCGGACATTTCCAGTTCAGGACAAAATATTATTTCCTCTTTAATCCTGTCTTGCGTTTCCTTTGACCTGTAGATCCGCAGGAACGCATCAAAAAATTCCTGATAAGTCTGACACGTCGCTGCCACACCCCGCATCTTTCCCGTGGCTTGGCATTCGATGTGTCCACACACGAATTCTAATTTTGCCAGGGTTGGCCATGATGACGGTAATGAATTTGTAAACTGCATCACCCAGCTCTTGGGACCCTCCATTATCTCTGAACTTTTGGAATTTTAGTATCTTCAGGAAGTGATTGTGATCAAAATCCTGTCCGATCCTCGCACTGGTGTTTTCTCTCGTTTCCGATTCTTGCACGTCTGCTGAGTGTCCTGATCTATCTTGCTGATAACTGTGATGTGCTACCTCTGTATCACAGTGGAAGTGGCATTCAGCATTCACTCTTCTAAGTGGGCTGCAACTATTGGAGCTATTACTCGCTGTTTTTGCGTATGCATTGTTAGTTCTGCACTTTGTCACTGGGCTAGAGCACGGCGAGCTTTTCCTTGGAGACACAATTCTGTGTACTCCATCATTGGTATCCGAACGCGCAGTGCTCGTGTGCCCGTTTCGTTCTAGTTTTGCTATCCGACTATCTACTTCTTTCATTCGGTTCGTGATGTTCGTAACCGCGATATTACCTCGAGTTTTTAAGAACGCTAGGGATTTCGCGTGGGCTTGTGTCGCACGTCGCAAGCGACCTGCAAGTTGAGAAGTTACTTTTGCGATTTTCATTGCCCCTGTTGCTGCCGTTTTGGCTAGGCCTGCTACATTTTGTGCTACCATTGACATTTGTTTTGCTTCTCCACATTCTTTCTTTATTGTTAGTAATTCCCCACGAATTTCCCCTATATGCGAAATTATTGCCTCAGTGTCCTTCTTACGCTGTTTGTCAGCTTCTTCCTTCTCCTTCTTACGCTGTTTCTCATCTTCTTCCTTCTGCTTCTTACGTTGTTTCTCATCTTCTTCCTTCTCCTTCTTACGTTGTTTCTCATATTCTTCCTTCTCCTTCTCACGTTGTTTTTCATCTTCTTCCTTCTCCTTCTTACGCTGTTTCTCATCTTGTTCCTTCTCCTTCTTGCGTTGTTCGTCAGCTTCTTCTTTCATTGATCATAGGAAGCTCAGTATTGGGTTTATGTCATCTTTTTGATCCTTGGGCGATGTAACTCTGGACACCTGGGCGCTAGAGCTCTGACGTAACCGAGCTGGCCGCTGTCTGCTCTCGTTCGTTTGATTATAAACTTCTGCTACCGTCTCGACCTGTGTGCCTGTCTCTGTTTCATCCCCTACCTCACTATCATAATCACGGTCGCGAGATTGCTGTAAGATTGCGTCCAAATCACCTTCCTCATCAATGACCCTGTCGTCCAGTCCTGCTAAAAATGCGCCCATCTCAACACCGAACCTATCCCTGTCAGTAAACTGCCCCTTATCCATTATGCTATCCTCGTTTTTCTTAGCTTCGCTAGATAATAGTCGTGCCTTACTACTCGTGCTCATTCATGAAAAACAAATTTCTCTATAATGCACAATAAAAATAATCCACTCCATATATTTTTTTCCACATAGACATAAAATTTCAACAACACCGTTCCAATGCTGTAATTGCATGCATGATTTGTTGTGGTACAGAAACCGCAAACAAACCCGACAAAGTGTGATGTGGTATGGACACCACATCAAAGAAACACATAAAACAATAAACAAACAAAATAATATACACGCTGAAAACAAAAACTGTAATCATGTGCCACTACTTAAAAACTAATTGAGGAACTACACGAAAAAGAACTTGGGTATTAATCACTAAAAAAAAGTAGAGAAGAAAATTTGAATGTTCCTACTAAGAATACTGTTTGCTTATCAGTGATTCACAGGAAAGATCCTGGCAGGGTCGCCATTTTATACGAGGTGCCGAGGCTAGCAGTGTATTTAACACTAAATTCTTCTAGAATATTCATATGAAAATGATGCTCTAAGCTCCTCCTTTTCTAACTCCGACTTTTGTTGTTGCACATAGATTAAGAAGAAACATGAACTGACTGTAATCGACCCTGCAAGTGGAGTAGAAAAGAGTTTGGCACCTGCAATAATTTTAGTGCATAGAAATTAATTAGATAAAGGAAAGTTTCATTAATGTAGTGAGAAATGAAAGGGTTGCTTTACCGAGTCACAGAACGAAAGTTCTGTACAAAATAACAATTTGATTTATTATGACTAAACTCAAAATAATAAACAAAACACATGAAACATTTACAGTATCTCAAATTGGATACTCAGCTAAATGTTGTGAAGGTGAAGTTGTCCATAAACTAGCTTGTGACGTTTATGACCAAGTGGTATGTGGAGCCAATTCCTTGCAACTCAAATCTTAAGAGAAACACCCAGCCAACCCAACATTAATTCCTGCTACAGTAGTGAGAACTCAGACAATGAACACCCAAGACAGAACAAAGAAAAGATGCGCGCTCTGCTGAGCTCTGATTATCACAGAGCAAAATACCCTAATCTGCCTGTGCTAAGGACATACATTACCAAGCTGTCTTCTTAAGTGCAAGGACACGATCTGGCGTACCGGAGGTGATGGCTGGTTGCTTCGACGTCCCATCGTGGTGATTATAATATCGCGAGTATAGCCCGAAACAAATTCTCCTGGTCTGGTTATTCCAGACTAAAGATTTCCTAGCAACACAAATACACCTCTGAGGGGGACGAAGAAGGTCCGCCACACAATCACTGACAGTACAGTGATTGATTTTAACAAGCGAAGTCACATAGTAACTCCGATACATTCAACTTTAGCCAAAACTGCTCAAGACAGACAACATAGGCCGCAGAACGCTGAATTGCCAACTGTACTCGGAAAGTTACGTTGAAGCCGAAACTTCAGCAACTTCGTCAAATGGTTACAATTAAATAAAAGTATATTAGACAGCCAACATAAGGCAAGCTGTCCAGAGCAGCGAGAGCTCAGTCTTGTAACCTACTCCTACCGAAAGGCGAGAGCTGACTTTTTCAAGAGCACCTGTACAATCTGAACACAGAACATTCCTGCCCCCACGATAGTGGCCGTGGTTAAACGATCAAATCAGCAACTAGAGAACCAGTGGAAAGTTCCATTCTATTGCCGACGCACTACTATTCCACCAATGGAGATACTTGGCGCCAATTTCTGCGCCTATTTTGCTACATCACTGAGCTATCCCCTGAGCCACCCAATCACAGTTACGATATTGCAGAAAACGCTGTAATTTGCCCACCAAGACTGCCTGGGAACACAAGTCATTCCCACGCCTTGCTGGTAGCCCGTCAGAAAGTGTTTTCAGCAAGTTTCTGCGAAGTAACAGAATCTCTAACCCAGCCGCTCCGTCAGACCCCTGTGGGCAAGTCGCTCCCGCTCTTATGACAATGTCAGCATCTGGAAAGCATCCACTCAGCTCCCTCATACCCATCGGCTTAACTCTTTCAAGTTCAGCAGAACCCGCTTGCCACCGGATCACCCAGATGATGAGAGAAGCTACGTGGGAAGTCTGCATGTGAAGGAATAGCGACTTTTCACCGCATGCAATTAGAGAGGAAAATCGAATTACTCAGAGTAAGATAGCCTTCCCTGTCGCCTATGGGGAGGCTTGTTGGTGTCTTGGTTTGCGTGCTGCTAGTTCTGGACACGGCTGTCTATGGTCATCCACTGCCTTATTGGCACCTGCTGTACCCGACGCAAGCCATATCAGATGTTCAGCGAAAAGTTAAGTGAATTTGTCCATGATATGTGACTGCAAGTTTGTCAGCATTGCTGTAGTGCTTTAAAATATATCGATCATTTTTCATTTGCCTTATGCCAAAATAAACTTCCTGTGGTGTGAACGCATTCTGTGGATCTACTATTGGATGTATTGCTGAAACCATGGGTGTATAAGTTCTGAAGATGTTCAGAGTGGTATACTATGTAATAAGCCCTGTATGTAGGAATCATTTATTTAGTGAGGTGTGTAATTCTTCTTTTACCATCAAACGTGTATGCTTCATTGTATTGCCACAATTAATTCAAGATTCAGTATTTTTCATTGAAATTAGTTGCAAATATTTTTTAAAGCTTATTTTGCCCCTTCATCTGCCAGCTACGTGATAAGACCTGATGTATAGTGTATTTATATTTGGAAGTTAATTAGCTGTGTCCGCATGGTCGTCATTCCGGAGGAGAAATGTTTGTTAATGTTAATCGAAGCATAAATTACTTGACCTTAAAGAAGGCAGTGTGCCGTTTTTGAATAATTTAACCTGTTATTTTATGAATAATTTATAGTGTTGTTATATTGTTGTTATATTGGTGGTTATTTACATTGTCCCTGCGGACCTGTTCTGTGCGCTTGTTAAATGTTACAGCTGGCTGGCTGGTGCTTTGGAGTAAGCGCTACCTTTCCACCTACGGGTACCGGGGCTGTAAAATCCTGGGTAGTGGGAGGTGACTCCGGGTCGAAGGTCTAGAAGTGGGTCTTGTATGAACTGCAGGCTTCAGTCTTCCACCTTGGCTTCTCCAAGTTAAGTTTTGGTTCCGCCTTCGAGCGACCCGGCGTCACTCCTCGCTAATCAATTCCTTTGCTAATTATGTTTACTGGGGTATTTATTATATTTATTAAATTTTGTCTGAAGAGCAACATACAATTGTGAATTAATTTTCAGCCGTCAGGCGCATAATTGTTAGTGGTTTTAAAATTTTCTATATATGAGATAGACTTTGTTTCATAAAAGAGATTGGTAGCAGATTAAGATACTGTTGTTTTAAAGGCATTTGTCTATATGATTGTTAAATAAAACGAGTTATAGCAAAAAGGGTGCAGGGGTGCAGTCCTTCCTGTTTGTTTCCCTATTCCCTAGTAAACCAACGTCCCAACCTAATTCTTCCTACGAAATTTCGTAGGTTGTTGAGGTCTCTTTTCTGAGTATTTTGCAATAATGGACGCCTTCTCTATGGCGTGCCGCTATAGAGTAATTGTATTTATTTGCTTTCCTACACGCATTTATCTTTGTACCTGTATTTCACTGAAAATATCTGAACAACAGTGCAAATTTCGACAGGGTATACTGTGTGTCATATTTGAAAGCAATAATTCGTCTATTCATTCACGGTACTTACTGCTGACAACAGTACTTCACTCTTTGTTCACAAGCTTCCATTCACTACTATTTGGCTCTGGCTTGTCATTTTCTTCCAGCAAAGTTAGTTTGTAGGTAAACAATATGGATACGTTTACTGATGAAGAGCTGGTCGTTAGGTTGGTCGTTATGCACCTCTTACTTGTTTTCACCGGGTCCAATGGAAGAACAGCACAATAACACCACGATGGACGGTTCCCACAGCGACCGTAACCACATCACAGCCCATTTGCTTCGACGGTTTTTTCAACAACACAGGTAAAGGACGTGTGACTACAGTTTGGACTCCAGAATGTAAAAAGACAAAACAGAAACTAAAGGGATTCATGATCATTGTAATAACTCTTACTTATCTTTATGTGGAGAATGGTATATTTGTCACATACTGTGTTGTACGCTGAAAGAACATATTCAAATGCTGTGACTGAAGTATAAGTGTTTTATGCAAAATTGTTGCATTATTTTGCGTTCAGTGGTGTACATTTTGTCGTTGGTTTTTCACTGTTGTAGAGGTATTTCGCAGAAACAAAGCCGAAATAAGGGTAAAAGAAATTATTCCAAGTACCTCCAGGGTTTCAGAAGACGACTACGCAAAAACTATAAGACAAACTGAAAACAGAAACGCATCGCTGGACAGAGCATCTCTGCACGTTTGTAATTCACACTGCAGTTGCTTAATATGGCCTTCGTTTGTGGTGTGCGAAGCGTCAATAGTGGGTGCTGTTCGTTGACCCGAAGTGTTAGGGAAGGCCCAAACACAACCCGCTTTGCAAATCTGGTACTTGGGTTGCCCATCCGTAGACGCGAACTAATTCGATGAAAATACAGAGACGAGGGTTAGTAATGAAGCTTGAGGACGGGAAAAACTACAATGCAGTCTGTAATTATAAGAATTATGCTAACCATTAAAAGGCTTCCCTTTCTGGTGGGATTCATAGCAATAATATGGAGCAAATTCCAACTGGACTCTGACAACCTATCGTGGGACACATAAATGCCGATTATAGTAAAAGGGTTAAAGAAGGGTTTCATCTAGCTAGCAAAAGAAAATAAAGATCACACTAAAGTTTAATTTATTAAAAAATACAAATAAAGCTGGACTGAATTTAGAATCAGCATTGATTGAGTGAGGAAGGGACTTGGCATGAATGGGTGGAAATGGGAATGCGAATAAAATGATTAAAAGTCCTCACAAAAACGCCAATGGTAGTGAATGCAACTTAGTGAATGCATCTAATCAATGGAATTGAAGGCCAGACCACAACAAAGACCCAGAAAATTATATGCATGTTACCTGGCCTAAGCGCGTAGTAAACCATAAGAGCTGCCAGCGTGAATTCACTTAATCCAAACCTATCTCAAAAAAAGCAAATTCGTGATCCCCTCATCACTTTGTGTGCTTTGTTGCAGATGCTCACCATACTCACCTATTTCTTCCACAGTGGATGACTGAAATGTTGGCTATGGACTCTTGAATCTGGCCACAGCATCTGCGTCCGTTTTGTGCCAAGTTCAAGGTTTGCAAGATGAAGGCAAAGATGGCTGCTGACCTCGTGAAGTCGAAGAGTTCTCGTTGCCTTCCTCCTTACGATGAAGATTGTCCTCTCTGCCTGAACAAGATGAAGTGTTCTCTGCTTATTGTTATAGATAGTTTGCTGGCTCTTCCAGCTCTCTAGTCAATTACACTAAGAATTTAGACTGCCAACGAATGAAAAATTGAGAAATATGCGACGAATATTTCATACCTTTTGCATTTTGAGTTAATTAATTAATAACATTAACTCCCTCAAAAAGTGGGGGCAGAAGTTCTGAGTTCTTTCTCGCCAAGTGCGTGATTTTTTTTGTCCTGGCCAGAGACAGAAAAGGTACATAAACACATGAGCACTCTTCCTAGAGCTACCAAAGTATTTTTCATGAATCAAAGCAGAAAGAAAAACCCTACTGAATGATCAAATACACTTGCCAAATAATTCATTGGTTACACTGATATATATATATATATATATATATATATATATATATATATATATATATATATATATTCTTCACCTCACTCTCTCTCATACACACCACACACACACACACACACACATACACAGGTATAAAAATCATGCGTAGGCGTAGACGTTAGTTTCCAAGTTTTCAACAGATACTTTGTTAGGTTGGCAACACGAAGGTAAACAAACCAAACCGGGGGAAACACAGAATGAATTCACAATATTTAAGTCGTGAAAGAGAAAATTCGGAATACAAAACTGTGCTCATGTTTCGGAAATGAAGTGGTAATGCGACCTCCAGACCAGTGAGAGGAAACGCAGTTGCAAGCAAACTGAAAGTAATTACTCATTTAAATAAAGAAGCGCTATGTGCACTCTTTGACAATCTAAAAGCAACAAAACTGCATCATTCTAGATCCTAATGAAGATGGCTTAGAGTAAGAAAAAGGCGAATTGCGTCTGGGGAAAATAAATTAAGTTACAGCAAGAAAAGGCGGCTTTATTTACAAAACATGTACTTGGTTTTAAAAGTCTGATTGAGAACACACTTGCCTGCCTTCTTTCTCGCTATGTCGTTGTTCTACGATTTCAAGGTATGTCTTGTTCCTTTTTTCCACCACACGGTTCTTATCTGCCTAAAAAGCATTCCTAAGGCTCCAGGCAATCCTTAAGTTCTACTATCTGCTTATTTTGCAATGGTAACCTCTGTTATTCTGGCGTCTAGACGCTTCTGGCATCCTCCAGCACCCTGCTACAGCGACCATTTCTTCGCTCAGTGCTTTCCGAAAGAAACCCATTTGTGACCTCGAATCATATCTCTGGCTGGAAATGTCCCACGGTGTACCGCCATAATACTGGTAAGATCTGTAACTGGTGATCTAATCACGAAACGGATCACCTTCCCATGAAAAGAGGAATTAATTAATAAAAATTCACGGAACGAAAACTACTGCAATTTAGTGTGATAATATGGGTCCATAGCTCACATAGATATATATGTACTCTGTGATTACCAATTTTATTTAAAAAAAGGTTAATGTATCGTAATTTAAATATACTCAGAAAATATACTCAGAAAATAGTCAAAAACTTCCAAAATTATGTCGCTGGAGTTCCGTCACTATCTCACCATTCATTTTACTTTACTCTCACTTCTCGAGTCTTGCATCAAATTATTTGCCCCTCCTCTCATTTTGATACTTAGCAGTTGTGAGTTCCCTTCCAGAGATCTTAACGCCACTCATTTCGTATCTGACTAGCAACCATCCTGCCATACTACGTCTATACCAAACATCCACATAACATTACACCAGCAAATTATCCACAGCCTTTCGAATCTTTGACCACCTTCTCTCAGTTTAAAATAAAAGTAGTCGGGAGATTTGCCTTTCTTTACAGGTTTAACAGAACATTTCCTTTTCTTTCTCTGACAGGGCTCCTGTTACTTCTACTGTACTTTCTTCAATTCCATTGTCATGTCTCGCGGCCTTTAAGACCACCATTCCACTCCTTTCCAGAACCCTTTCCCACAAACAGTCCATCATCTAACGCTCACTAATTTTGTAAAATCAATTTATCATCTATGCTTATTCTCTAACAGTGGAAAACGGTGTGTGGACATCAGCACCAGCCGGCCGCGGTGGTCTAGCGCTTCTAGGCGCTCAGTCAGGAACCGCACGACTGCTACGGTCGCAGGTTCGAATCCTGCCTCGGGCATGGATGTGTGTGATGTCCTTAGGTTAGTTAGGTTTAATTAGTTCTAAGTT
The DNA here is from genome assembly GCF_023864345.2 of Schistocerca serialis cubense. Lineage (NCBI taxonomy): Eukaryota > Metazoa > Arthropoda > Insecta > Orthoptera > Acrididae > Schistocerca > Schistocerca serialis. The sequence continues at coordinate 180,478,188 of NC_064645.1, forward strand.
CTAGGGGACTTATGACCACAGATGTTGAGTCCCTTAGTGTTCAGAGCCATTTGAACCATTTTTTTGACATCAGCACCAACAACATACAACCACGATGGAAGATATCAGTCTTATTATGTAACCATGGAAAACGAGTAATAGTTGATATAACTCTCATTCCCCCTCCCACCTACACCCATATGGTACGAGAAGGATGATGGAAAATATGTTGGGAATGCTTTACATATGTAAAAATCAAGCTGAAGTTTTATTTAGGATATTACGTTAACTTGTTGGTTGGCGCGAATGGAACAGCACACCCTGTCCAGTAGGGACAATGGATAATAAAGCAATGAGGTGTATGCTATGTAGTACCTTGACCTCGCCTATGTAGCTGGTACCTCATAGCACTTCCCTTTTCTGTCTTCTCAAGTGAGGGGAACAAACCTATTAAATCCATTTACGTTGGGTTCTGAATTTACTTGGAATTACAAACTGAAATGGGACTGCCTTCCCATCCCTACCTGAAAATCCATCCTCTTGTCTACATCCTCTGAAGAAGTCTGTTTGGTTCGAATTTTTAACTTCCTGGACTTTATACTCTTACGTCTGTACCCAGTTCCAGTAGTAAAACGCCTTGTAAAAGTTTGTACAAATGAGTTTACTATCGCAGATTAAATTTCACATTAAATTGTTATATGGTTTAAATTACCGATTCAGCGGAGTAAGCCGTTTGTTTAGTCCTACCTTGCAATTTCGTGACATGAAACGTCCAGCCATATTGCACCATATATTCTTGAAAATTGACTTCTCCCCTATTTCTTAAAAGCGACGATGTTTATTCATTATGGCCGACCGGTGTGGCCTATCGGTTCTAGGCGCTTCAGTCTGGAACCGCGTGACCGCTACGACCGCAGGTTCGAATCCTGTCTCGGGCATGGATGTGTGTGATGTCCTTAGTTCAGTTAGGTTTAAGTAGTTCTAAGTTCTAGGGGAGTGATGACCTCAGATGTTAAGTCCCATAGTGCTCAGAGCCATTTGAACCATATACTCATTATGATTTTTTAAAATAATTGCTCTACCTAAGAGCAAACCAAAAGACGGATGACAATATCTTATTAAAAGTAATTTGTCTATAACTAACTAAAACGTAATTTAAATTGTTGTATTCTAAAATTCATAGAAATTGTGTATGAAATTAAATAAACTCTTCCAAATTACACATTATAACATGTAGGGCAATATGAGGCTCATTTTTTTATGTAAGTAACGAAAATCATTTAATAATGTATTCAGTTGTTTAGTTTTATACAAAAGGAAGCGGCGCATGAGTCATGTCAATCAGTAAGGAAGAGGCATGTAAGAGAGAGACAGTGAGAGAACCAATCAGCGAGTCTCCATTATTGTCTTTGTGCTGTTTGTGTGAGACTCTTTCGGAGGCTGTCAGACAAGAAATGTGTATATTATCAATGTACATCCATGCCTGTGACAATACAACACACGAAAAATGATATACTCTGAGTTTTATTTAAAAATTAGTACATCAGCAACGTCGAACACTGGGACTCTCTGAAGCAACAACCACCGATGATACCAAAGTTGAGTACTTCATCAGACGGAGCAGCTAAATTATTATGTTAACTTTTATTAACTGTATTGGATTTTTATCGTTTTCACTCGTCATCGTACTTGCGAATGGTGGAGGTCCAAACTGTTAGGTTGATCCTGCTACAATTGAGAATTCACTATTATCATGGTCCAGTTGTAGATAGAACTACAGAAACTGTATATTTTATGCTCACTCAGCGTCAGTGATAATTAAAATGTTTTCCTCCTCTAAAGCATTTAAGGGCGGCATTTTAAAATGGGGAAAGAAAGCTGTTTTCATGTCCTATGATATCAGCATTCAAATACACACAAGCCACGCTCTGGCACACAGTTTTAGGGATTGCAGTCTACTTCAGTCGTCGCAGACCATATTAACGCAGCTGTATAACTCGACCGCTGAGTAGTCACGCACATGGGTAAGACGAAGACGACAGTCTCCTTTATCATGTGGCAGCAGCATGCAGATTTTATTTACACATTATGTAGCATTTCATGCTGTTCTACAGGCATGTAAACAGATTTTTTCTACATATTATGGTTAAACAGGTTGTAGATTAATTATCATATCTGAAGATGGAAATTATTTGCCGAAACCGGTAATGTGAATGGTTATAGCAATTAGGCGATGTCGAGGTAACTGGTTGCCTAGTTGCCTACCTTGCTGGCTAATTAACAATAATGTAATCGTACGACTCATATGTTACATCGCCCATAACTGACAAATAAGTCAGCCGGCAGCTGTGGCCGAGCGGTTCCAGGCGCTTCAGTCCGGAGCCGCGCTGCTGCTACGGTCGAAGGTTCGAATCCTGCCTCGAACGTGGATGTGTGTGATGTCTAAAATGGCTCTGAGCACTATGGGACTTAACTTCTCAGGTCACTAGTCCCCTAGAACTTAGAATTACATAAACCTAACTAACAAGGACATCACACACATCCACGCCCGAGGCAGGATTCGAACCTGCGACCGTAGTGGTCGCGCGGTTCCAGACTGTAGCGCCTAGAACCGCTCGGCCACCACGGCCGGCTGTGTGTGATGTCCTTGTAAGTAGGCTGTTTTCTATGTAAGTGGGCTGTTCAGGTTTTTTTGTTGGTAACGTCACTTAGCGCTTGGTATGAAAATCACTGGCTGTACTGTGTGCAGTCTGTGGCTGGTTGGCATTGTTAGAATATTCGCTATTGTAGTGTTGGGCAGTTGGATGTGAACAGCGCGTAGCGTTGCGCAGTTGGAGGTGAGATGCCAGCAGTGGTGGGTGTGGGAGAGAGATGGCAGAGTATATATATATATATATATATATATATATATATATATATATATATATATATATATATATATATATGATGACTTTTGAACATTATTAACGTAAATACATTGTTTGTTGTCTATCAAAATCTTTCATTTGCTAAGTATGCCTATCAGTAGTTAGTGCCTTCAGTAGTTTGAATCTTTTATTTAGCTAGCAGTATTGGCGCTCGCTGTATTGCAGTAGTTTGAGTAACGAAGATTTTTGTGAGGTAAGTGATTTGTGGAACGCAATGGTTAATTTAGTCAAGGCCATTCTCTTGTAGGGATTATTGAAAGTCAGATTGCGTTGCGCTAAAAAATATTGTGTGTCAGTTTAAGCACAGTCATGTATAATTTTTCTAAGGGGACGTTTGATATGTCGACCCTTAGCCGAGGATACCTCACTGGAATCTTCTGAATTTTTCTTGTAGTTTGTGTAATTAGTGCAACTTTTGTTTATTGCTAGCGCGAATTGTAGAGAGAATCTCCTTTGTAGTTGCAGTCTTCCATTGTTGTACAGTAAAACAGTTGTGGCATGCATGTAGATTTGCATCAAGTATTTCGCAGCTGCGCTTGCAGTTAACTAGATATTATTTTCTGTGCTATGTTAATGTGTTTTCTTGTTTTTGCTCTTCAAATTGTGCTTTTCTGTGTTATCGTGTGAAATATTGTGACAGTAATGGCGTGTGAAAAACGTAACACTAGGCTCCAAAGTAAACTGAGAAATAATAGTGACGACGAGCGTAGCTTATCGGCACCACTGTGTATGAATTAACAGACATTCGAAGTAGTAATTTGGTAATTGTGCATAGGGAAATGGAGCGGGCGGCAAATAATGGCGTAGACAGTGAAACGTATAGGTTAATTTAGTCAGGGCCATTCTCTTATAGGGTTTATTGAAAGTCAGATTGCGTTGCGCTAAAAATATTGTGTGTCAGTTAAGTTATGATCAGAATAAGTGAAGAGAGAAATGTCTGAGTACGTTCAGTTTTGTTCAGCTGTTTGAAAATCAAATAACGTAAGAGGTTTACCAGCACTGTCATTCTTAATTTTTCTAAGGGGATGTTTCATCCTTAGGTAAGTTAGGTTTAAGTAGTTCTAAGACTAGCGGACTGATGACCTCAGATGTTGAGTCCCATAGTATTTAGAGCCATCTGAACCATTTTTATGACTAACAGGACTAACAGTTATCTCCTAGATCGATGGTCCTAAGATCGTTTACATGGAGGATATATAACACCTCTGACAGTAGTATTAGCACAATAGTCCCTCATCATTTTCAAATTAAAACCGCATTATAGCCGATATTTTGATCGTATTTGCAGTGGTCCTGTTTCACACTGACGAACGTGGGTGTTCATGAGGATGTTCCTTCCTGCACATTCCTACTTCAGTTGCCACGTACTTACCTGCATCACTTTTCAGAACGCTCAGTTCGCAGTCGTGATGCCTGGTGGTGGGTGGCTGTACGGCTGTGTTACTCTAGCGGGTGATCGGCAGGCTACAACTAATCGGAACCTGTACCCAGTGACAGCGATTTCCTACAGGAAGACCTCGATGACCCTTAACAGTTCTTTTGTGACCGGTTGTTTATGTAACTGTCGCTACAGTAGTTATTTCAGAGTGGCTGCAAGATTCGAGATTTGTTGAGGCCGACATTGGATGCTCTCCAACGCATTCATTAACCCTATTGTGAATGTGATGATGTCAGCGTTGGCGAAACCAGGAGACCGATTAGCAATCACGTATCAGAGGGCAATACTGCAAATCAGTAATAACCGAACACCATTCCAAGAAGTCCGTGTGCTTGACAAGTAGCCATGCATGCTGTAGTGGGAAATTAAGGAAGCTTTTGAAGTAATAAAATGCTCCCGCAGCATGAGGAGAGAGGATGGTTACAAGTTAGCAGGGGACCAGATGCCTGTGAGCCCACTGCAACGTGTCGCATGTGTTCGACAGCCAGAAACTCCTCAAGATCCGGGATACATCAAGATAAACAAGCGTGCCACGTGAGAAACATCCAGTGTGTCATCGACGTCTTACTGCAGCAAAACACTGCCTCTGGATAGAAGCTGTTGAGTTGCTGATGGCTTCTGATCACCTACTACAGTAGCAGAGCCAATGGCTTTCGTACAGCCATTTATCCCAAGGACATCTTTAGTTTGAATTGTCAGAGACTTTGTGGGAAGTGACGCAGATTGACGCTTGACAACTGAAATGGAATGGTGACGAGTGAAACACCCGCTGCAGTATTACAGTTATTTGCTGACTGAACTCTTTGATACCAGGTTCCAGAGACGATCTCCATCTTCAGCTGTATTTGAAAGTTGAAACCTTTTCTCTAAACTGCAAAACCGTAAACGAGCTAACATTACTAGACAAATAAGATAATTAAGGTCAAATAAATCCTCTACATCGTGTATATCTATAAATAGTAGGTGTAGGCGTCCATTTCAAAGCTAACTTACAAGGCAACGCATCTCATGTACATGGCTTATCAGACTGAATATTCGAATAAGCCCGAGCAACACGCACCTTTTAATTTAATTAACCTAGGTCACTATTATCGGGAAAGTGCCGGCGAGAGGACACGGAGTCTAAATAAATCAAATTAAGCCAGATTAGACACTATGTGGGAGGCAGAAATCTGAAATGAGCAAGCTGGAAACTATGTAACGCGTAGCTACAGTTACAAAAGGGCCAACTGATCAAACGTTTACGTTTCACTGTCACTGGAAGACAGGACGAGGATAGCTCGTAAGTGAAACAAAAAGACCGCTGTTCAAGTATCATTAACTGAGAAAACAAATATCTAAAAAAACGCTACCGCGGTGCAGCTAACACTTAACAAATACTGACGCAGAGCGCCAATGCGTCCCCTCTACCAAAGGAAAGAAAACTGCGGTGGAGCTACGGGCCACACCATTGTGAATACTGCGTAGGAAGCGCATATCATGGGCTCCTGTGTATCTAAGGTAAGGGCCAGAGCATAGCGGAAAGTGAAAATGAGAACTGGCTATAGGGAAACAGTCAAAGTACATGTACGAGAGCTGTTCACCCTCAAAGAAAAATTGTGGGCAGTCACCGTAGTCAGCAGAACATGAAGTAAACCTGAACTGAAAACAATAGAACTGCGCAATAAAAAACCTTCGCAGCTTAATGTGGAATGTAATACGTGCTGTAGTTATCATTGCTTTGAAAATTACGCTGAAGAAGCTATTATCACGAGTAAAACCCTAGGCACCCTAATTAAAAAATATGTAGTTAAAAACAAAAAAACCGTCAAGAACACAGTATAATAAGTAATAATACCACAATCGAGAATCAAAGGCTGATAGGCCCGAACGTAACATTAATGCCAGATTTAGGTATGCAATGCAGTATGTTTATGTCACAGCAATTACCTTTTTTTTTCTAGTTCTGTTATATTATTTATGGTCTTGCAGTTTAGAGATACGGTTTTATTTCTACTTATTGATACACCTGAAGACGAGGCTGTGTCTCTGAAGCCTGTTATTGTAAAGACTTCAGTCATGAAATAACTGTAACTATATCTAGAAATTAAGTATAGATTTTCATGAAATAATTATTGTACTGTTATTCTTTACAATGGCTTATGTTTACCAAATGTTACATTCAACATGAGCACTATTCATATCCAGAAAAAGTCCCCATCTGCCGGCTGTGGCGTGAAAGGCATTCTGGAGCACTTGTGGTGTTAAAGCTGCAACTCATTGTCTAAGTCGATATTGGAGCTCCGCCGTTGATTCGATTCTGTGCTGGCGAAATACACATCATTACGCAAATTTATGTCACGATGGCATGGTGCTCCATCCTGTTGGATGTATTTGTTGGTCATCCTACAGAAGTTGTGCTAAAAGAAACGCTTACAGTATATCCAGGTACAATGCCCCACTGACGGAGTTTGCGGAGAAGAAAAATGAGTAATAGATTTTGTCAATAACCACATCCACACATGAACTTTGGGGGTTTCCATAGGTTCCACTGGTGGTGTGTCAGCCCAGACGATGCAATTTATGTCAGTTACCTCTTTCGCAAGTGCCAAAGGAGTCTCGTCAATGAATATGATCTGGCTGAAGATTGCGAGGTGCCAGGACTAGCCATGTATTTAACACTAAATTCTTCTCGAATCTTCATATGGAAATGATGCTCTAAGCCCCCCTTTTCTAACTCCGACTTCTGCTGTTGCACATGGATTAAGAAGAAACACGAATTGACTGTAATCGACCTGCAAGTGGAGTAGAAGAGAGTTTGGTACCAGCAATAATTTAATTGGATAGAAATTAATTAGATAAAGGAAAGTTTCATTAACGTAGTGAGAAATGAAAGGATTGCTCTACCGATTAACAGAATGAAATTCTGTCCAAAAGAACAATTTCATTTATTATGACTAAACTAAAAATAATAAACAAAACACATGAAACATTTAAAATACATCAAATTGGATGCTCAAATAAATGCTGTGAAGGTGAAGTTGTCCATAAACTAGATTGTGACATTTATGACCAAGTGGTATGTGGAGCCAATTCCTTGCAACTCAAATCTTAAGGGAAACACCCATCCAACCCAGCATTAATTGCTCCTTCAGCAGTGATAGACAATGATCACTCAAGACAGAGCAAAGTTAGAAAAGACGAACAGACGCGCTCTGCTGAGCTTTGATTATCACCTAGCAAAATTCCCTGATTTGCCGGTGTGTGGGGCGGCGGGTGGAAATAATTGTTTATATAATGTAGAATGTAATGTAGAAAAGATGCATTTCCCGGCAGATTAACAACATATGTGGTGCGGCGGCTGGAGTAATTGTTATATAAAATGTTCCTATTATTTATTTAATGCTAAGTCAAATATTTTGGGCGAGAGAATTAATTTAATTACACTACACGCAGTAGATGAGCCCTTTGGAGATACGCTATCGCTATAGTTTTATAGTTATTCAGTTAAAACTTCTCATATCTTTATGATTATAGCGGATCTCCCTTCTACTAAAATTTAAACATCCTAGCTTTATTTATTCGCCTACTTAATCTATTTTGCATCCATAAATTTTAAGACAAAAACCAGAAAATCATGAATTTCAAATAAAATTGTAATTTGTGAGATCCAGAATACTCTTTCTACTAAATTATTATGAAAAAGGAATCTAAATATAAATTTTTAAGTTTCTAGCTCTTTTCTGTTGCGCCAATGATTTTTACAGAAAAACATCCAAATTTCTAAAATGGTTAAAGTTATTGAACTGATATTCAACACATATTGATTTAGTATTACTTCTGACATGCTAGAAACGTTTCAGGTTATTTACTTGATTTTTAAAGTATTGCGCAACATTTATGGCGACAGAGCTGGTTACAGCGGACTGGCTGGCACACAATGGAAAGACTGATGTGAATTTTATACGGCGTGAGTGGGCTGCTTCCCTACAGGTGTTGCGAACGTACATTACCAAACTGTCTTCTTAACTTGAAGGATACGATCTGGGATACTGGAGGCGATGGCTGATTGCTTCGACTTCTCGTCGTGCTGATGATAATGTCATGAGTATAGCCTGAAACAAATTCTCCTGATCTGGTTGTTCCAGACTGAAGACTTCCTATCAACACAAATACGCCTCTGATGGAGACGAAGAAGGCTCGCGACACAATCACTGACGGCACAGTGAGTGATTTTAACAAGAGAAGTCACACAGTAACTCTGGTACAGTCAACTTTAGCCAAAACTGCTCAAGACGGAAAACATAGGCCGCTCAATTGCCAACTGTACTCGGAAAGTTACGTTGAAGTCGAAACATCAGCAACTTCGTCAAACAGTTACAATTAAATGAAAGTATATTAGACAGCCAACGGAAGGCAGGCTGTCCAGAGCAGCGAGAGCTCAGTCTTGTAACCTACTCCGACCGAAAGGCGAGAGCTGAGTCTCTCAAGAGCACCCGTACAAGCCGAACGCAGAACATTCTAGCCCCCACGACAGTGGTCGTGGTTAAATGTTCCAATCAGCAACTCGAAAAGCGGCGGAAAATTCCTCTCTATTGCCGATGCAGTACTATTCCACCAATGTAGATACTTGGCTCCAATTTCTGCGCCGATTTTGCTACGTCACGGAGCTATTCCCTGGGCAAGCCAATCACAGTTATGATTTTGCAGAAAACGCGGGAATTTGCCCACTAAGACTGCCTGAGAACACAAGTCATTCCCATGCCTCGCTGGTAGCCCACCAAAAAGTGTTTTCACTAAATTTCTCTGAAGTAACGGAATCTCTAGCCCAGCCACTCCGCTAAGCCCCTCTGGTCGTGTCGCCTCCGCTATTATGAGAATATCGGCATGTGGAAAGCATCCACTTGACTACCTCACACCCCTCTGCTTAACCCTTTCAAGATCAGCTCAACCCGCCTGTCACCGAACCACCCGAGTGACAAGAGACACTGTGTGGGAAGTCTGTGTGTGAAGGAATAGCGACTTTTCACCACATGCAATTAGAGAGGAAAATCAAATTACTCAAAGTAAGATAGGAATATCAGAGGGGGCTCATGCCACCCCTCAAGATGACGCATCTTGGAACAGCTTCCACCAAATCCTGGTCATGCACTCTGCTAAATCTTCGTTATCTAATTGGTGGAGAAGCTGCAGATGGTACGGCAGTTCTTCTGCTTCTGTAGCAACTCCTTACGTGTAGATGAACGTGAAAAACCCAGTTTGACGCAACGAAAACTGTATAGTTCAGTATCTGTAATTATTGTTCTGCTGAAACATGTACAGAAAAGTGTAAAGCTCCATCTCTAACAATATTTATTATTCTTCTTAAAAATCAAATTCCGTTATATTGACTGCGGTTATAAAAATATTTTCTAACATATGCTGACAATTAATACCTGCAACAGACATGTTAGCTCGTCTTGCAGATGCAACTACGTGAATAGCCTCCATTCAGCAGTATGCTAAAATAATTCAAAAGAAATACGGTGATCCATGGAGAATGAAGTGCGTGATCACAACTACTGATACAACTACTGCTGTCCGTTTTTTTTATATAGGAATTGAATGATCAGGATGGGCTTGGTCGACAAGGCTTAAGCTGTGTACAAAAAGAAAGAAACCAATATAAACTATATTCCAAAAATCGACAATTTAAACAATGACAGACTTTACTTTGGCCTTTCCTTTTCCTCGACAGTTTGATAAGCAACAACTTTAATTATTCTACAATATCTATAATCGATAATCACATACCTGGTCACAACAAAGATACCAATATAACTCTCAAGGTACGCATACGCAAATCTGACAGAATCCCTCCAGTGTGGAAGCAAGCAACAACTAAGTGCAGCAAAAGGCAAATTACCAACGATCCTCAATTATTACCAAAGTCTCCTCCGGCGCTGTTAGCACGGTCACGGCAGGCTGCGACCTCAGTTGTCATGCGGCTTCTCTCTACCTCAGGCGCCGACCGACTTGTCAGTTCACTCGCTACACCCTCCTGATAAAAATCTCTCAGACACAGAGAGTTTGTGTATGCACAGTGCAGCAGAATCAGTGGCCAACTTTCCAAAGAAATATTAACGTCCAACTTTCAGCATCAATTTTGAGCTGTGTTCACTGGAAGTTCTGATGTTTTCAATTCAGTCAGGCTTATTCACTAATGGTTGTACTGTCTTATCCGAATGTCAGGTTGAAGGAATTGGCGCTGCAATAATGGTCGAAACGATTTATATTCTTTTCAGTTTCAAAATGATGTGACCCAAGTCCGAAAAGGTGTTGACAGATGTGAAAATTACCCAACTGTCAGTTTAATAAGTCACAGCTGCAAAATACTAACACAAATTCTTTACAGACGAATGGAAAAACTGGTAGAAGCGGACCTCGGGGAAGATCAGTTTGGATTCCGCAGAAATGTTGGAACACGTGAGGCAATACTAACCTTACGACTTATCTTAGAAGAAAGATTAAGAAAAGGCAAACCTACGTTTCTAGCATTTGTAGACTTAGAGAAAGCTTTTGACAACGTTAACTGGAATACTCTCTTTCAAATTCTGAAGGTGGCAGGGGTAAAATACAGGGAGCGAAAGGCTATTTACAATTTGTACAGAAATCAGATGGCAGTTATAAGAGTCGAGGGGCATGAAAGGGAAGCAGTGGTTGGGAAAGGAGTGAGACAGGGTTGTAGCCTCTCCCCGATGTTATTCAATCTGTATATTGAGCAAGCAGTGAAGGAAACAAAAGAAAAATTCGGAGTAGGTGTTAAAATCCATGGAGAAGTAATAAAAACTTTGAGGTTCGCCGATGACATTATAATTCTGTCAGAGACAGCAAAGGACTTGGAAGAGCAGTTGAACGGAATGGACAGTGTCTTGAAAGGAGGATATAAAATGCAGACTGGCAATAGCAAGGAAATCGTTTCTGAAGAAGAGAAATTTTTTAACATCGAGTATAGATTTAAGAGTCAGGAAGTCGTTTCTGAAAGTATTTGTATGGAGTGTAGTCATGTATGGAAGTGAAACATGGACGATAAATAGTTTGGACAAGAAGAGAATAGAAGCTTTCGAAATGTGGTGCTACAGAAGAATGCTGAAGATACGGTGGGTAGATCACATAACTAATGTTATTGAATAGGATTGGGGAGAAGAGAAGTTTGTGGCACAACTTGACTAGAAGAAGGGATCGGTTGGTAGGACATGTTTTGAGGCATCAAGGGATCACAAATTTAGTATTGGAGGGCAGCGTGGAGGGTAAAAATCGTAGAGGGAGACCAAGAGATCAATACACTAAGCAGATTCAGAAGGATGTAGGTTGCAGTAGGTACTGGGAGATGAAGAAGCTTGCACAGGATAGAGTAGCATGGAGATCTGCATCAAACCAGTCTCAGGACTGAAGACCACAACAACAACAACAAGTCCGAAAAGGACTTCATTCAAACACAAAGGACTTTCTTATAAAGCTCGAAACGATTTTTCCCTTCCCATTGGCTACTTCCCCACGTCACGTGCTGTGCAAAGTGCTACAAAATGAGCGCAGCTGAGCTCCAACGTCCCGGCGTCAGTCTGCATTCCGCTGCTTCCCACTCTGGAGTGCCACTCGGGAGAGGCACGTTCTGCTCCCCTCTCCCTCACCGCAGCTCAGGTTCGACGGTTTGGGTAGCGCCTGCGGCATTTGCGAAACAATTACCCTGCGATGGCGGCGCGCGCGGGCCGCCGACAGAACGCCGCCTTCCCCCCGGCAGTTTGCATAACACGGCGCCGCGCCGGCACGCAAGGTGGTCCGCAAAACGGTCGCCGTATTACACGCAGCAGCGGCGGTGGCGGGCCGGCCCGCGCATTTGAATAGCCGCAGCTGGCCGCTGCGCTGCGCACCGCCTGGCGATTTGTATAATTCGGCCATTTAGGCGGCGGTCGCGCCACGCCGCGGCTTCCTGCGGCCGACGGCAGCGCCGCGCTGCGGCCAACGGAGCAGATGCAGGTTTCCTGCGCGGCAGTCCGGAGTGAAACAAACACGACAGCAGTTTGTGCAACCGGTCCACCCGTGTTGTAACTGAGTACCCGGGATCTGCCCTATGCAGGAGAGAGAAGTAACGTTATTTCCCGGTGAGTGGTGAAACAACGTTGTTCACGATGTACACTATTGGCCATTAAAATTGCTACACCACGAAGATGATGTGTTACAGACGCGAGATTTAACCGACAGGCATAAGATGCTGTGATATGCGAATGATTAGCTTTTCAGAGCATTCACACAAGGTTGGCGCCGGTGGCGACACCTACAACGTGCTCACGTGAGTACAGTTTCCAACCGATTTCTCGTACACAAACAGCAGTTGACCGGCGTTGCCTGGTGAAATGTTGTAGTGATGCCTCGTGTAAGGATGAGAAATGCGTACCATCACGTTTCAGACTTTGATAAAGGTCGGATGGTAGCCTATCACGATTGTGGTTTACCGTATCGCGACATTGCTGCTCGCGTAGATCGAGATCCAATGACTGTTATCAGAGTAGGGAATCGGTGGGTTCAGGAGGGTAATACGGAACGCCGTGCTGGATCCCAGCGGCCTCGTATCACTAACAGTCGAGATGACAGGCATCTTATCCGCATGGCTGTAACGGATCATACAGCCACGTCTCGATCCCTGACTCAACAGATGGGGACGTTTGCAAGACAACAACCATCTGCACGAACAGTTCGACGACGTTTGCAGCAGCATGGACTATCAGCTCGGATACCATGACCGCGGTTACCCTTGCGCAGCATTACAGACAGGAGCGCCTGCGATGGTGTACTCAACGACGAACCTGGGTGCACGAATGGCAAAATGTCATTTTTTCGGGTGAATCCATGTTCTGTTTACAGCATCATGATGGTCGCATCCGTGTTTGGCGACATCGCGGTGAACGCACATTGTAAGCGTGTATTCGTCATCGCCATACTGGCGAATCACCCGGCGTGATGGTATGGGGTGCCATTGGTAAGACGTCTCGGTCACCTCTTGTTCGCAGTGATGGCACTCTGGACAGTGGACATTACATTTCAGATGTGTTACGACTCGTGGCTCTACCCTTCATTCGATCCCTGTGAAACTCTACATTTCAGCAGGATAATGCACGACCGCATGTTGCACATCCTGTAACGGCCGTTCTGGATAACGAAAACGTTCGATTGCTGCCCTGGCCAGCACATCCTCCAGATATCTCACCAACTGAAAACGTCTGGTCAATGGTGGCCGAGCAACAGGCTCGTCACAATGCACCAGTCACTACTCTTGATGAACTGTGGTATCGTGTTGAAGCTGCATGGGCAGCTGTACCTGTACACGCCATCCAAGCTCTGTTTGACTCAATGCCCAGGCGTATCAAGGCCGTCATTACGGCCTAAGGTGTTTGTTCTGGGTACTGATTTCTCAGGATCTATGCCCCCAAACTGCGTGAAAATGTAATCACATGTCAGTTGTAGTGTAATATATTTGTCCAATCAATACCCGTTTATCATCTGCATTTCTCCTTGGTATAGCAATTTTAAGGGCCAGTAGTGCACCTTTTACCAATTATAAACTTTACTTGCTCTACCATTCTTCAAACTCGCGTTGAATTGGTATGTCTATGTAGTGAGGTAGTATGTGAGTCCTGTTTCTGAATACTTTTCTGAATGTTGCCTCCATCCTCTAGGCCCTCCCCCGCCTCCTCCCCTCCCCCTCCCGGCTAGGCATATTATTCAGAGAACTCAGGTTTCTGTCTAGAGATCACCAAGAATTTTGAATACTCGATGGGCGCAGACAAATTACCCTCAACCAGGAGACGGCAGTCGAGGTTCTACCAGAAAGAGCAGCGATGACTGTAGTTTATTCTCATGTCATTCAAATAAACAGAAATCTGTCATCCTAGAAGCTTTACACCAAGTATGACATTCCAGACTACGATTCAGGTTACAAATTTATGCTCTCACATTTACCTATATCCACCTTACAGTATCCTCCCTTCACTCCATACTGCGTATGTCACAAACAAACATAGTTCCTCAAGTACGTTTCACTCTAATGCTGGTGTGTTGCATGACCCTGATCTGTCTCCCAGCATCTTGTACACTGCAGACACACCCTAATGACCACACACTACCTACCTTTCTCTGAAATTCTAGCCACCATCTTTGGCAGTACCGTCATCCAGATTACCACCTCCCGATCTACAACCAACTAATGTTTCCCACTAACGCAGTATGTTAGACTAACACTTTCTGCAAAATTAAAATGTAGTGCACACCAACGTGCAACACAACAGAAAGCCCCCCCAAAAAAAAAAAAAAAAAAAAAAAAAAAAAAAAAAAAAAAAAAAAAAAAAAAAAAAAAAAAACAACTTCATGGGCTAACTGAAAAGTAAAGCCTACGACCTTTTTTGTGAAAATTCGTAAAGCTTTTTAAATAAAATTAACGTTATTTACATTCTACGTCTTTATTCTTCATGTCTACATATTTGCAGCCCTCTGCCGCTAGAGAACTCTGAACTGTTGTGTGTAACATGGCGGTATGTAACACAACGATGTCGGTGCGTGAGAAACAGTGTGCTGCAATCGAATTTCGAATTTGAAGAGTTCTTTAACACACGGAGCACCCTCTCCTTGAGCATGACAATGCCAGACCACACGTGGGCGCTGCAACATCCGCAACAGTTCCAGACCTTGGGTTTACTGCCATCGATCATCCTTCATTAGTCCCGATTTGGCCACATCCAATTTTCATGTTACCAAAACTTAAAGAATTACTTTGTGGGCTTTGATAATGATGAAGCGGTGCAAGAAGAGATGTGGTCAAGCATTCTATTGTCAGGGTGCCAATAAACTGGAGTCTCATGGGAGAAATGTGTTTGTTGCCGGGGTGGCTATGCTGAAAAATAAGTATGTAGACATGAGGAATAGAGATTTAAGAATATAAATAAAATTTCTTCTATTTAAAAAGGTTTATTAGTTTTCATCTAAAAAAATGTGAAAGCTTTACTTTTCTACTCACCTTCGTACAAAGAGGCCGCACAAGATGTCTACAAACAGCTAACATTACTCTCACTTATCACTCATTCATTTGCCCCATATTAACATACTTTTTTTATTGTCATCAGTCTACTGACTGGTTTGATGCAGTTTTTGCCCTCTACAGCTCCCTCTAGTACCATGGAAGTCATTCCCTCATGTCTTAGCAGATGTCCTATCATCCTGTCCCTTCTCCTTATCAGTGTTTTCCACATATTCCTTTCCTCTCCGATTCTGCGTAGAACCTCCCCATTCCTTACTTTATCAGTCCACCTAATTTTCAACAGTCGTCTATAGCACCACATCTCAAATGCTTCGATTCTCTTCTGTTCCGGTTTTCCCACAGTCCATGTTTCACTACCATACAATGCTGTACTCCAGACGTACATCCTCAGAAATTTCTTCCTCAAATTAAGGCCGCTATTTGATATTAGTAGACTTCTCTTGGCCAGAAATGCCTTTTTTGCCATAGCGAGTCTGCTTTTGATATCCTCCTTGCTCCGTCCGTCATTGGTTATTTTACTCCCTAGGTAGCAGAATTCCTTAACTTCATTCACTTCGTGACCATCAATCCTGATGTTAAGTTTCTCGCTGTTCTCATTTCTACTACTTCTCATTACCTTCGTCTTTCTCCGATTTACTCTCAAACCATACTGTGTACTCATTAGACTGTTCATTCCGTTCAGCAGATCATTTAATTCTTCTTCACTTTCACTCAGGATAGCAATGTCATCAGCGAATCGTATCATTGATATCCTTTCACCTTGTATTTTAATTCCACTCCTGAACCTTTCTTTTATTTCCATCATTACTTCCTCGATGTACAGATTGAAGAGTAGGGGCGAAAGGCTACAGCCTTGTCTTACACCCTTCTTAATACGAGCACTTCGTTCTTGATCGTCCACTCTTATTATTCCCTCTTGGTTGTTGTACATATTGTACGAGTATATGACCCGTCTCTCCCTATAGCTTACCCCTACTTTTTTCAGAATGTCGAACAGCTTGCACCATTTTATATTGTCGAACGCTTTTTCCAGGTCGACAAATCCTATGAAAGTGTCTTGATTTTTCTTTAGCCTTGCTTCCATTATTAGCCGTAACGTCAGAATTGCCTCTCTCGTCCCTTTACTTTTCCTAAAGCCAAACTGATCGTCACCTAGCGCATTCTCAATTTTCTTTTCCATTCTTCTGTATATTATTCTTGTAAGCAGCTTCGATGCATGAGCTGTTAAGCTGATTGTGCGGTAATTCTCGCACTTGTCAGCTCTTGCCGTCTTCGGAATTGTGTGGATGATGCTTTTCAGAAAGTCAGATGGTATGTCGCCAGACTCATATATTCTACTCACCAACGTGAATAGTCGTTTTGTTGCCACTTCCCCCAATTATTTTAGAAATTCTGATGGAATGTTATCTATCCCTTCTGCCTTATTTGACCGTAAGTCCTCCAAAGCTCTTTTAAATTCCGATTCTAATACTGGATCCCCTGTCTCTTCTAAATCGACTCCTGTTTCTTCTTCTATCACATCAGACAAAGCTTCACCCTCATAGAGGCTTTCAATGTATTCTTTCCACCTATCTGCTCTCTCCTCTGCATTTAACAGTGGAATTCCCGTTGCACTCTTAATGTTACCACCGTTGCTTTTAATGTCACCAAAGGTTGTTTTGACTTTCCTGTATGCTGAGTCTGTCCTTCCTACAATCATATCTTTTTCGATGTCTTCACATTTTTCATGCGGGCATTTCGTCTTAGCTTCCCTGCACTTCCTATTTATTTCATTCCTCAGCGACTTGTATTTCTGTATTCCTGATTTTCCCAGAACCTGTTTGTACTTCCTCCTTTCATCAGTCAACTGAAGTATTTCTTCTATTACCCATGGTTTCTTCGCAGCTACCTTCTTTGTACCTATGTTTTCCATTCCAACTTCTGTGATGGCCCTTTGTAGTGATGTCCATTCCTCTTCAACTGTACTGCCTACTGCGCTATTCCTTATTGCTGTATCTATAGCGTTAGAGAACTTCAAACGTATCTCGTCATTCCTTAGTACTCCCGTATCCCACTTCTTTGTGTATTGATTCTTCCTGACTAATGTCTTGAACTTCAGCCTACTCTTCATCACTACTATATTGTGATCTGAGTCTATATCTGCTCCTGGGTACGCCTTACAATCCAGTATCTGAATTCGGAATCTCTGTCTGACCATGATGTAATCTAATTGAAATCTACCCGTATCTCCCGGCCTTTTCCAAGTATACCTCCTCCTCTTGTGATTCTTGAACAGGGTGAAACTTGTTACATAACTCATATAGTCTTTCTCCTCTTTCATTCCTTGTCCCAAGCCCATATTCTTCTGTAACCTTTTCTTCTACTCCTTCCCCTACAACTGTATTCCAGTCGCCCATGACTGTTAGATTTTCGTCCCCCTTTACATACTGCATTACCCTTTCAATATCCTCATACACTTTCTCTATCTGTTCATCTTCAGTTTGCGACGTCGGCATGTATACCTGAACTATCGTTGTCGTTGTTGGTCTGCTGTCGATTCTGAATAGAACAACCCGGTCACTGAACTGTTCACAGTAACACACCCTCTGCCCTACCTTCCTATTCATAATGAATCCCACACCTGTTATACCATTTTCTGCTGCTGTTGATATTACCCGATACTCATCTGACCAGAAATCCTTGTCTTCCTTCCACTTCACTTCACTGACCCCTACTATATCTAGATTGAGCCTTTGCATTTCCCTTTTCAGATTTTCTAGTTTCCCTACCACGTTCAAGCTTCTGGCATTCCACGCCCCGACTCGAGCTTATATTGTCTGAATGGCCATCTCTCCTAAATTCCACAACTCCCTTGAAATCCTGGGAAGACATGCACACTGTGCCACCTTCTTCTTCCACTTATTCTCACTAAGCTGAATCCAACAGCAACTCATTTATTTCCCACGTGTTACTTTCCCCTTGGAGCACCTTTGGACCCAATATGTAGAGCGGTTCCTCTCTCAGTAATTAATGTATGACCCACTAATCACCAATCCTGGTAACCATGCTGCGCCACTACATCCTGACTCCAGTTCCTATGCACCTCCATGCCTATCACTTTGGAATAAAGCTAGCCCCAAAATACACCCTTCCTCCCAGACCCAATCAACAATACTCCTCCTCAACCCACCCACCCCTTTCGTACCTCTTCCATTCTTCCTCTTAATAATGGTTAGTTTCTTGCACTTTTGCAAGACCACATACCCCTCATTCCACTTCGGCTATGAATATGGTTTTCATGAAACATCAGCATTACCTTTATACCATAGCAGCATCTACATCATACTGGATTGTATTTTAACTTTTGAGTAAATCTATCAAATAAATTAAAGCTTGTAAACATGTAAAACCATAGGCTGACAAGCAATTTTTGGCCCTTGCAAGCCCACCGCTCATGAGGAAAGAAAACAGCATGAAAGGAAAAAGAACCAGTTCCCACGACATTCAATAAAAATATTCGAACCTCACCTCCCCATTCATAAATGTATAACACTTGTAACATGGCACATCGTATTTACTGCTCAGTTAGGCTAAATCTCCACCAACCAAACCAGACCTCAAATTTCTCGCAAAACATATTGACAGCCCTCCTCATCTGAACAACTTGTTTCATCCACCCTACACGGCCAGGGGTATCATAATATCCATGTAGACTGTCCTTCAAAATACTCACCAATTTCAGTGGCCACACCCACTAACAGATCTACATCACAATCTGCTTCGTATTCACCTAAACAAACAAGGCACCTGCTCCTGGAATGATATACACATCATTTTCAACTATCTCGATACTCTAGTCAAAACCATCTCTAGTCCTCAACCACACATACAACTTCCTAGCACTGATCATGGGGCTACAGTAACGTAAAATTCGCTCCATCCGAAAAAGAAATCCATTTATTATGGATATTTCGTGCTCACACGAATTCCTTACCTTCGTTCCAGATTACATGTTCCTCCAGCTGTGCCTCACCTTCCTCAACACCCTTTAAATCGCAAACCTTGCAGACATTTCCTTTCCCTTTCACAGTACCTTTTACATATACAGGGTGTTATAAAAAGGTACAGCCAAACTTTCAAGAAACATTCCTCACACACAAGGAAAGAAAATATGTCATGTGTACATGTGTCCTGAAACACTTACTTTCCATGTTAGAGCTCATTTTATTACTTCTCTTCAAATAACATTAATCATGGAATGGAAACACACAGCAACAGAACGTACCAGCGTGACTTCAAACACTTTGTTGCAGGAAATGTTCAAAATGTCCTCCGTTAGCGAGGATACATGCATCCACCTTCCGTCGCATGGAATACCTGATGCGCTGATGCAGCTCTGGAGAATGGCGTATTGTATCACAGCCGTCCACAATACGAGCACGAAGAGTCTCTACATTTGGTACCGGGGTTGCGTAGACAAGAGCTTTCAAATGCCCCCATAAATGAAAGTCAAGAGGGTTGAGGTCAGGAGACCGTGGAGGCCATGGAATTGGTCCGCCTCTACCAATCCATCGGTCACCGAATCTGTTGTTGAGAAGCGTACGAACACTTCGACTGAAATGTGCAGGAGCTCCACCGTGCATGAACAACATGTTGTGTCGTACTTGTAAAGGCACATGTTATAGCAGCACATTTAAAGTATCCCGTATGAAATCATGATAACGTGCTCCATTGAGCGTAGGTGGAGGAACATGGGGCCCAATCAAGACATCACCAACATTGCCTGCCCAAACGTTCACAGAAAATCTGTGTTGATGACGTGATTGCACAATTGCGCGCTGATTCTCGTCAGCCCACATATGTTGATTGTGAAAATTTACAATTTGATCACGTTGGGATGAAGCCTCATCCGTAAAGAGAACAATTGCACTGAAATGAGGATTGACACATTGTTGGATGAACCATTCGCAGAAGTGTACCCGTGGAGGCCAATCAGCTGCTGATAGTGCCTGCACACGCTGTACATGGTACGGAAACAACTGGTTCTCCCGTAGCACTCTCCATCAAGTGACGTGGTGAACGTTACCTTGTTCAGCAGCAACTTCTCTGACGCTGACGTTAGGGTTATCGTCAACTGCACGAAGAATTGCCTCGTCCACTGCAGGTGTCCTTGTCGTTCTAGGTCTTCCCCAGTCGTGAGTCCTAGGTTGGAATGTTCCGCGCTCCCTAGGACGCCAATCGATTGCTTCGAACGTCTTCCTGTCGGGACACCTTCGTTCTGGAAATCTGTCTCGATACAAACGTACCGCGCCACGGCTATTGCCCCGTGCTCTTCCATTCTTCAAATGGGCATCTGCCAACTCCGCATTTGTAAACATTGCACTGACTGCAATACCACGTTCGTGATGAACACTAACAAATGGCTCTGAGCACTATGGGACTTAACTTCTGTGGTCATCAGTCCCCTAGAACTTAGAACTACTTAAACCTAACTAACCCAAGGACATCACACACATCCATGCCCGAGGTAGGATTCGAACCTGCGACCGTAGCAGTCGCGCGGTTCCGGACTGAGCGCCTTAACCGCGAGACCACCGCGGCCGGCGATGAACACTAACCTGTTGATGCTACGTACTGATGTGCTTAATGCTAGTACTGTAGAGCAATGAGTCGCATGTTAACACGAGCACCGAAGTCAACATTACCTTCCTTCAATTGGGCCAACTGGCGGTGAATCGAGGAAGTACAGTACATACTGACGAAACTAAAATGAGGTCTAACATGGAAATTAAGCGTTTCCGGACACATGTCCACATATCATCTTTTCTTTATTTGTGTGTGAGGAATTTTCCTGAAAGTTTGGCCGTCCCTTTTTGTAACACCCTGTATATTATTGTTATTGACCTAATCATCAATAGAAGGTCTTTTGTAGAACTCCAGACGTGGTGTACATTCACTGACTCCTTTCAAGGTGATGTAATCTCCACCCCACAGCAGACCCTTCTGAAAATAATAAAGCTCTGCTAGCTTGTAGCCCCGTCGTCATATCACTGCAATTATCAACTGTTCTGACATTATGTGACTAACACAGTCTACACACAATCCTCCATACATTATCTTAACTCTATGCACTCCTTTATACTAGCCATCTTAAATTATTGGCATAGCGACTGAAATGCCTGCCAGGGTTCCACAAATATACGTATCGGAAGCCCAGCAACCAATCCTCTAAAAAACCTAAAGATATTCCTCACCATCTGCTATTCCATAAAAGCATTCCTCCGCTTAACAGGGGCCACGCGGGGTAGCCGTAGCATTAGTTAGTTTTAGATTAAATAGTGTGTAAGCTTAGGGACCGATGACCTCAGCAGTTTGGTCCCATAAGACATTACCACCAATTTCCAAATTTCCGCTTAACAACTTTTGCAAAGCTAACCACAGAGCACTGTATCTCTCTGAAATATTCACAGACACTGCTGTCCTACCTCTGGCACACAGCTCCCACTGCGTGGACAGTACACTACAAACAGAGGTAAACACACTAAACACATCATACGAAATAAAATAAGTCTGGCCAAACCTGCATTATCTATAGACCCCTTAAAAATGCACACTCTCCTTCCATCTTGTAAATCTTTACAATACAGTCCTCTCCTTTGTTTCCTGTCCTAAATTTTGGGATGCCTCCAAATCCCTACTTTTCTTCAAACCAAATTAATCCTCTAGCAAAACTTTGTCTTATAGCCCCTTTAGCGTCACCACAGTGTTTAGCAAGGTTCTTGACTCTAGGTCTCCACCTACTTCTCGCAACCAACTCCAATACTAGCAGAGAAACAACGAAGTTCCCACAATGTTTGTATCACTTTTTCAAGAGACCGAATGGGGCATGCAGATCTCCTTTTTAAACGCCAGACATGTGAACTGCGTTATTGCATCCTATCTACCTAATCACCAATTCTGTGTCATAATGAAGAATACTGATCTGACTCTGCAGTTGTATGGTATTGGATGAAATTTTCACTGCCAGTATTCTACCAGCAAAGAGAGGAGGGATGTTGGCATAAAGCTGCTGATCACCAGTCCTTGAGTCAATATCAGGGATTAAATTTCAAACCTCAGCACAGTGTGACATGAAATACTCGTAAAGTCAAGTGAACTGTTTGACCTACCTATTGGATCTACTGGATCTGTTGTTAATCTTGGTAGGCCATTTCGTGGTATTGAAGAGGAGTCACGTGCCAGCACTGGGTTTCACCTTCTCCCTCCTTTCTTCATCATCATACAACACAATCTAGACACCACACTATACATGCACTAATCTACAAAAATACACATATGACTTAACTTTCACATATATACAAGAAAGGCGCCAATCTGTGTGGAGGAAGAACACCATTTCTAGCCAGGCAGACGGATCTACCATGCTGGATTTCTCAGACAATAGTACCATAGGGCATATAGTTTTTAAATTAACAATACTAATGCCAGTGTCTTACGAGGGGTGTTCAAGAAGCAATCCAACACATTTTTTCTTTGAACAATTACTGTTAAAAGAAATGGAATTTTTTGTAGGACATGGTGGAATATTCTCGCTTTATCCCCTATAGTTCCATTAGTTTTGCTATACGTTGCCTTTAAAATGGCGTCTTTAATGGAGGTGCATTCCAAGCAGAGAGCTTTCATTGCGTTTCTTTTGGCAGAAAAGTAGAGCATTACAGGTACTCATAAGCGCTTGCATAATGTCTGCACAGACATGGCGGTGAACGAATGGTGGCACCTGGTGTGGAGAGTGTTTGTCTATATACAGCCCAAATCCCCATTAATCAGTGACTACATATTATCGTTGAAGCCCTCATATTTCACCATAGGCACCACAGAGTAAGCACACAGCTCCTAAAAGTATTTTGAACTACAACGTCCACCGCATCTAAGTTGTAAAAACCCACCTTCCTAGCCCCATTCTAAATCCAAACACATCCTTAAAGAATACCTTAACTTGCAATCCCCACAACAACGTTATTACTTGCAACTTATCTTTTTCTACTTATATATATATATATATATATATATATATATATATATATATTTATTTATTTATTTATTTATTTCTAAGCTCTAGGGGACTGATGACCTCAGATGTGAAGTCCCATAGTGCTCTGAGCCATTTCCTTCGCTTCACAGCAACCATTTACAGAGTTTCTTCTACCATATCATAGCACCAACCGCCTCGCAACATGCAGGATTATACTTCATACAGGATGAAGCAATTAAATTAATTCTACACATACAGTAAATGATCTGATAAAAAAGAACATTACTATATATATAAGAACTGCGGGTTTCTATTTTTAAAAAAAACGCAGTTGATATCCGTTTGACCTATGGCAGCGCCATCCAGCGGGCGAACCATAGCGCCATCTGGTTTCTTCCTTCAAGCTAGATGAGTTTCGTTCTTCGTAGTTTTTTCGTTTGATGCTTATTTCGTGAGATATTTGGCCTGGTCACTTTGTGTGTGTTTGTGCGTATGTGTGTGTGTGTGTGTGTGTGTGGTGTGTGTGTGTGTGTGTGTGTGTGTGGACAGCACTTCTGCTCACTGCTAGCGCTGGACCTTAAATAAACATTCCACAGCAATTTGTCTTCTAAATTCCCACAGTTATTTCTTTCATTACCAACAGAGAATACTTCTCAGCAAACTTCATTAAGTCTAACTCTGTGCTTTCCCTTTTCCACACAAAGTAACAATAATCATAAATTATCTCCAAGTCAACATATCTTTCATATCTCTTCCCCAGGTCATAACACATACGAAATAAAATTATTTTGTTCATAAGTGTAATCAAAACATTCTACAAGAGCTATCTTCAACGTATACTTCTGTCCTTCCATTTGAGAATTTTAGTATGTACACAATAAAATTATTACCTCTTTGTACCTCTGTTAATAACTGCCCTTTGTCATCAATTTACCATCAGTATCACACATTTAACAATAAACGCTTATATTTTCTCATAAATTTTTGATATTTATTACCACTTTTTTTTTCACCATTTCCTACACAGGTACAGTGAAGATACATTCAAAAATAGCATTTTTTCAACATTATTAAGATTGCATTCATTATCAAATATACCATATATGACCAGATGCAAATAGCTTATGCCTTGTTACTAAAGTGTACGTAATATGTAAACAGCTTCTCCTTCTGAAACTGTATGCAAAAGTTGTTCACAAGTGCCTGTCTTAAATCTCAACTGCAACAGGTTAGAAAATAGTGTCATGCAGGATTATACTTCATACAGGATGAAGCAATTAAATAAATTCTACACATACAGTAAATGATCTGATAAAAAAGAACATTCCACCACGACTATACTATTTCAACAATGACCAAATACAATTCAGTATGTACTCAAGACTAAAAATACTCGCCATCTTGATATCTCTCCCTACTAAACCTATCATATTTCTCTACAGGCTGGCATTATTAGTTTCAGCCTATGGATCATGTACATACCCCTAAACACTGCAAGCTTCATCACAAAGTCGTTATTTAAATTAAACCTAAGTTGCTATTTTCACAGTTATTTACGATCACACTTTAAGTCATTCAATGATTTAATAATTGTCACATGTACGAGACCTTGTGTCTTACGAGTCCGTAATTTCTCACCCTCTACAGCACTGGCATGTGCAATTCGTCATATGCGGGACAGTCCACTGTATAGTAAGAAAACTTTGTGACTGTGTGATTTCCCATTGTGTGCTAAGCAGTGAGATCTGACCAGTACTTTTTGTCCCACAAAGCTGCAGTTTTTCCATTTCTCAATAGCTTTCTTGATATTACTGAATACCAAGTCAACCACATCAAGATGAAGTAGCTGTCACTGTGGTGATAAGGGAGCTGGTTTCAATAAACAGCCTGGTATCTGCTTGTTTTTCGGCACTATAAGTGGAGATAAGGAAATGGAATCATTATGTAGTTCGTTTAACAAATCCTGAATAATGTTCAAATATTTATCGGAAGTTATGTTGTTGATAAAAATAGAGCCTACAATGTTCTCCTAATTCCTTCATGAAGCCTTCACATGAATCTGATGTAGGATAGTATGTCAAATAAAAATTGGTTTAAGCTTCCTTTGTCATGAAATGCAGAACCATTGACGTGAAAAAACCGAGGTCTGTTATCTAAAACGACTTTATCAATATGGTCAAGTTCCTCTGAAGATATTTTAAAAAACGCTGAAGACTTCGACTTCCTGTTTGCCGTGTACAGTGAAATAAATGAGACAAATTTGGAAGTGAGTTCAGCTACTAAAAACACGAAAGGATAACCGCATTTGTTTTGAGAACTGAGAGAAACAGGTTCCTCTTTTATTAATTTTTTTAGTCATCAGTCTTTTGAGTGGTCTGCTGTGGCCTACCTTGAATTTCTTATTCGCCTACGCTAACCTCTTCCAGAGTAGCACTTGCAGCCTACGTCCTCAATTATTTGTTGGATGTATTCCGAGCTCTATTTTACCCTACAGTTTCTACCCTGTGCAGTTCCTTCTAATACTTTAGATGTTATTCCCTGATGCGTTAACATATGTCTTACCATGCTGTGCATTTCTCTTCTCAGTGTTTTCCACACGTTATTTCCTTCGCCGAGTCTGTCAAGAACGTCCTCATTGCTTGACTTACCGATGCACCTGATTTTCAATGTTCTCCCCTAGGACCGTACCTCAAACAGTTCAGTTCTTGTCTGTTCCAATTTTTCCACTATCCATGACTTACTACCATACAGTTCTGTGCTACAAACGTACATTCTTATAAATTTCTTCCTCAAGTTAACGCCCATGTCTGATACCAGTAACTTCCCTTGGCCAGGGATGCCCTCTTTGTCTGTGTTAGTCTGGTTCTTACGTCCCCTTGCTTCGTCCACCATGAGTAATTTTCCTTTCAAGGTAGCAGAATCCCTTAACTTCGTCTACTTCGTGATCATCAATTCTAACGTTTTCTCGCTGTTCTCATTTCCGCTACTTATCGACATTTTTGCTTTTCTTTCGGTTTACTCTGCATCCATATTCATATCATCAAATTGTTAACGCCATTCAACTGATCCTGTAGTTCTTCTTCACTTTAGCTAAGAATAGGAATGTCATAAATTAATCTTATCATTGATATCCTTTCACCCCCAATTTTAATCCCACTCTTGAACCATTCTTATATTTCCTCATTGCTTCTTCAATGTTTCAACGGAACAGTAGAGGCGAATCTGACCTCTCCTTAGTGTTCCAGTTTTACACTTCTTTCTGGTTCTTGTATATATTGTATATTATGTGTTTCTGTCTATAGCTTATTCCCATTTCTGTCAGAACTTCGAACATATTACACCATTTTACACAGCCAACAGCTTTTTCCAGGTCGATGAATGCTGCGAGCGTGTATGCTGCGAGCGTGTCTTCATTTATCGTCAATCTTGCTTCCATTATCTAGCGCAAAGTGGGAACTGCTTGTCTGGTTCCTTTTCTAAAGTCAAAATGATCGTCGTCTAATTGAGCCTCAGTATCTTTTCCATTCTTCTGCATGTTAACTTTCTTAGCAGCTTGAGTGCATTACCTGCTAAGCTGATTGCCCTACAGTTCCCGCACCACCTACATTTGCTCTCTTCGCAATTGTGTGAAAGATATTCTCCCGAAAGTCTGATGGCACGTTGACAGCCTCATTGATTCTTCAGACAAACTTGGTTGCCACTTCCCCCAATAATTTTAGGAATTGCGATGGATTGTCATGTATCCCTTCTGCCTTATTTGAGATCAAGTCTCCCAGAGCTCTTTTAAATTCCGACTCTAATACTGGATGCCTTAATTCATCCCTATGGAATTCAGTTTCTTCTTCAAACCACTCCTCGCTCTTGTAGAGGCCTGCAATATACTCTTTCCACTTATCGACCCTCCTTTCTGGGTTTAAAAGTGGGACTCGCATTGCACTTTAATGTTACCACTCTAGCTTATAATTTCATAGAAGGCTGTTTTGACTTATCTATAAGCTGAATTATCCTCTCGATGATCATTTCTTTTTCGAGTTTTCACATCTTTCATGCAGTAGTTTCGCCTCGGCTTTCCTGCACTACATAGTCATTTAATTCCTAAGGAACTTATATTGAGGTATTCCTCTGTTTCCCAGAACATTTTTGTATTTCCTTCTTTCTTCGACAATTGAAGCATTTCATTCTTTATCCAAGGTTTCTTAGCAGTTGCCTTCCTTGTACCAGTGCTTAGCTGTCCAACATTTGTTGTTGCCATTTTAGAGATGTTCTCGCCTCTTCGACTGGGCTGCCTACTCTGGTGTTCCTTATCGCAATATCCATATCATGGCTCATTATTTCCGAGTTGAGTTTCTTTCCATAATGGTCCTTCCGTACGATTCTCTTGAACTTCCTTCTATCCTTCGTCATTACCAAATCGCGATCTGAGTCTGTATATGGACCTGGGTACGGCTTACAACTCAATACCATATTTCGGGACCTCTGTCTGGCCATGATGTAATCCAGTCGGAATCTTTCCTTGCCACTTGGTCTTCTCCAAATATACCTTCTCCTTTTATGATTCTAGAGCGGAGTATTTACTTTTACCATCTGACATTTATTTCAAAAGTCAGAATATCTCTTCTCTCATTCTTACTGGCAAGCCTTTATTCTTCCGTAACCCTTTCTTCTATTCCTTCCCCTGTAACCGCGTTGCAATACCCCATGACTATTCGAGTTTCATCTTCCTTTGCATACTGAATGTCCCTCTCAGTATACTCTTATACTTTCTCTATGTCTTCATCTGCGGCTTGCGACGTTGACATATATACATAAACTATCGCTGACGGTTTGGTCGCCGGCCGCGGTGGCCGTGCGGTTCTAGGCGCTGCAGTCCGGAACCGCGGGCCTGCTACGGTCGCAGGTTCGAATCCTGCCTCGGTCATGGATGTGTGTGATGTCCTTAGGTTAGTTAGGTTTAAGTAGTTCTAAGTTCTAGGGGACTGATGACCTAAGATGTTAAGTCCCATTGTGCTCAGAGCCATTTGAACGGTTTGGTCTGCTGCTGAATCTGAAGAGACCAACCCTACCACTGAACGATTTTCCGTAGCTTACTTTCTGTTCTACCTTCCTTTACATAACGGATCCTAACCCTGATACACCATTTTCTGCTGCTGTTGATGTTACCCTGTTCTCGTCTGACCGGAAATCCCACTACATCTAGACTGAGCCTTGACGTTTCCCTTTTCACTTTCGATAGCTTTCCTACTATGTTCAGATTTCTGACATTCCATGTTCCAAATCATAGAATGCTGTCCCGTCGTTAGTTATTCCACCTTTTTATCATGGTGACCTCACCCTTGCCGAATGGGTGACTGGTTCAAATGGCTCTGAGCACTATGGGACTTAACATCTGTGGTCATCAGTCCCCCTAGAACTTAGAACTACTTAAACCTAACTAACCTAAGGACATCACACACATCCATGCCCGAGGCAGGATTCGAACCTGCGACCGTAGCAGTCGCGCGGTTCCGGACTGCGCGCCTAGAACCGCTAGACCACCGCGGCCGGCTGGGTGACTGGTCCAGAGACTAGAGAGATTGTCACGACACTTTTTTTCAGTTACAGGACACATGCTCTGTGGCAAGTCTGCACCTGGCACGGTAGAAAATAGTGCAGTACAGTATCAAGTGGTAGGAGGTTTATCCTTCTTACAAAGTATGCACTTTGCTAGAACATGGAGAATCTCTTATCATCGTTGTTGGAATAACATGTTCATGTAATTTGCTGAAGTATTTTCTAGGATCAAATTGGGCATAATTAAGTTGTATATAACAAGCAAGTTTATAAACAAATTCATCGAGTATGCACCCAAAAAGAACTGTCTGGATTTCGACGTCTGAATAGCATCTTGTGTCGTACCAAATAATTATGTCTCAATGCAGTATTCGCCAATTCTCCTTCACCTCCTTTCAGCCAGCATATTTATCCTAAGTGATAAAGGAATATAGTTTCCAGATGCCCCCTTCTGGATATTCAAAATTGTTTTCATTGTAATGCTGCTGGTTTTCTTTAATTAATGCTACAGGTGCACGTGATAGAGTATCAGCAACGATGTTTTGTATACCTGGAATATAAACAATAGTAAAATTAAATTCTTACCTATACACTGCCCAGCACGGTAAGTGATCATGTGTTAAGATAAGACTCATTAAAATTTACAGTGCGCAGTGATTGATATATACTTTAGAGTGTTTTCCATACAAAAAGAGTAGGAATTTAGTGAAGACTCACTCTACATATAGAAGATCAGTGTACACAAATAGCAAACGCAATTTCAAAGCAAAGCCTTCATATAACTGCTCAAGAAAAAGCTTCCTATAACGTCGCGTCCTAATAAGAAAAAGGCCGAAAAATGTAACTTTTCAGAGACATATGTATATGCAGTGGACTGTAACTTTTCAATTGTGTTATAAGTCTAAGTTTTCAAGTCCTACACTCGCTGTTAATTTTATGCTTGTTCTAACTTCTCAAAAGAGTGTTATTTGGTTTGTTTCTCACTGAAGCCTTTAGACTTTAAACAGACGGTGTACGTGATGTAATTTTATGCTTGCTAGCAGCAGTGTGTAACCGTTAATTCTACTTCACATAAATCTTCAGTGTTTACAGTCACATACGTGCATTATTACGTACATTACATGCAATCCTCATGAATACAAATAACCTGGCCAATCACACGTGAATGTTTTATCACCGTATAAACTTATAATCTCAACATCTGGCTGCCTAATGGAGAACACGTACAAAACCACTGAACCAAATACTATCCGGAAGTATGTAAAACTAGTTATTCGTTCCCCGAATGTAATCTGAATGGACAATCACTGTTCCTTAAGTGCGAAAAACAATGTTCAGTTCTGCCCCTAATAATCATCTGTCTTAACTTTGCGACAGTGTATAAATAGGCAGTTACAGTGCAATTGCATTTCTCTGGAATAGGTCGAGGTAAATCACGCTGTTTTTGCCATTGCTAAAATATAACATGCGGAGCGCAATGCAAGTGATAATCAGATCTCGCCAACTGCAATGTGAGCCCAAATTGCTATGTTTTAAAATTTTTAAATAGCAAGAGGGTTGTAGAGGTTCAATGTCGAATAACTGAATAATAGTCCTGATTTAGTAGTATATTAATCAACGAAATTAAATAACTATGGACAAAACTGCTTTACTGATCATTGTTACTATAATTTGAATAGCAAACGTAGCATTCTTGAAATTAATTCTTTAGCCGAAGTTTCTTACATTCATGAAGATAAATCTTCAACCAAAATTTACATTCAGCATTTTAAAAGGAAAAGGGTGATGCGAGTCTTTCCTGAGTATATGCATAATCTGCATTACATGAAACAACAGTACCAACTACTCAGTCAGTGCGAGTTACGAAATTTACAAACCAAAACTGAGAAGGCTTTATAAACACAACATCCCACTTTTTGCAAAGCTAGTGAATTTGACAGATTACTTTCACAATAAACACTAAACAACAGCAACATCATTCCGACGTCAGATCTTCACGCCAGTACATATGTGTACTTTAGCCAATGCCCAGCACTGAAGTCTTGTCCACGCGCACTGACTATTTGACAACAACATTATTTTTGGAACCCAGAGAGTCTCCTTTACAAATGTACCGAGGAAAAGTGCTTACGGCGGTGAATATCTCAAATAAAAGCATTAGTTCTCATAATGTAACTACCTTCCACACTCCCACTCTAAGATGTGATTAATCTCCAATCTTACTGCTCTAAATCGTCATAGGACCACAACCTGATCCTGTGCCATATACTAACTTTCAAAATAAAACCTCACTTGGGCGGGCGCATACAGTGTAAAGGAGCAGGTACTTTAGCCAGGCAGCCACAGCTACACCCACACACGAACGTGTTTTTCACGTACGTTTTGCGTTAATTGTCACCGACATTCTAGACCACCGTTAGTTAAGTGGGCTGGCCACACGACGCGTTTTCGCACGATGCTCGCCAGCGGACTACAGCGTCCACGTGACGGAGCGCGCTGGGCTGCATTCGATTTGCGTGTTTACCGCACTGGGCGCTGGACAAGCGTGCGGGAAACACCCTGCTTTTTCACGATCCATCCTGGGGAATCGGTCGTTCAGGAAGAACGGCGGCTACTAATCCGTTACATACAGTGTGTAGCAGCGCAGTGCAGCGACCGGTGATTTAACTAAATTCAGCTCGTGTACGTTTATTGCTTCACTTACATTAGTTACTAATTACTGCATTTCGCAAAGTGTTAAGCTTTTTGTTTGTAATTAACACTCTCCAAACGTGTCAGCGTGATATGTTGCCACTGATTTGACGAGCCCTCTGCAAGCGTTCCGGTATAACTGTGGAACAGTCTGTGTGCATGTGTTACTTTTGTACAGTTGCGTAGAGGGACTGTGAATTCTGGAGCTTGCTGTTCAGTTAGCAGACAGCCTATACCACCCTCGCATTATTGTCCCTGTAGCTGTCTTGTACACTCATGCTCATAAATTAAGGATAATGCCGATACATGGTGAAACAACACTCTGGTGGGCGGTTTGTGGGTTTAAATCACATCGGGGTATGACCATGCTGTGCATTTGACCTGCGGTCGTGGCACGGTGGCGCTGGCAGCAGTCCACATATGCAGAGGTGTGTTGGTGCATGTCAGAGTACGGTGCAGCGAGTAAGTTTGTAGACGTTTTCAGACGTGCTAACGGCGGCTGTGTGTTGAAAAGGGCTCAAAGAACACATATTGATGACGTTATGAGGGGTAGTCAAAAACAGCAGGTCGTAGCACGGGCCCTCCGTGTCCCAGAAAGTGTGATCTGAAGATCATGGTAACGATTGCAGCAGGCGGGAAACGTGTCCAGGCGCTACAGTACGGGACGTCCACAGTGTACAACACCACAAGAAGACCGATATCTCACCATCAGTGCCCGCAGACGGCCACGAAGTACTGCAGGTAGCCTTGCTCGGGACTTTACCGGAGCCACTGCAACAGTTGTCCCCAGGCACACAGTATACAGACGACTGAACAGACATGGTTTATTCGCCCGGAGACGTGCAAGGTGCATTCCACTGACTCCTGGTCACAGGACAGCCTGTAAAGCCTGGTTTCAAGAACGCAGTACATGGTCATTGGAACAGTGGTTCCAGGCTATGTTCACGGACGAGTCCAGGTATAGTTAGGACAGTGATTCTGGCCGGGTTTTCATCTGGCGTAAACCAGGAACCAGATACCAAACCCCATAATGTCCTTGAAAAGGACCTGTATGGAGGTCGTGGTTTGACGGTGTGGGGTGGTATTATGATTGGTGCACGTACACCCGTGCATGTCTTTGACAGAGGAACTGTAACGGGTCAGGTGTATCAGGACGTCACTTTGCACCAGTATGTCCGCCTTTTCAGGGGTGCAGTGGGTCCCACCTTCCTCCTGATGGATGATAACTCACGGCGCCACCGAGCTGCCATCGTGGCAGTGCCTTGAAACAGTTGATATCAGGCGAATGGAGTGGCCTGCCTGTTCTCCACACCTAAACCCCATCGAGCACGTCTGGGATGCTTTCGGTCGAGGTATCGCTGCACGTCTTCAAATCCCTAAGACATTTAAGGAGCTCCGACAGGCACTGGTGGAAGAATGGGAGGCTGTAACCCAGCAGCTGCTCGACCACCTGATCCAGAGTATGCCAACCCGTTGTGCGGCCTGTGTACGTGTGCATGGTGATCATATCCCATATTGATGTCGGGGTACATGCGCACGAAATAGCGGCGTTTCGTAGCACATATGTTTCGGGACGGTTTTCTCAACTTATCACCAATACCGTAGACTTACAAATCTGGTCGTGTGTTTTCCCTATGTGCCTATGCTATTAGCGCCAGTTTTGTGCAGTGACACTTCGTGTGGCACCACATTCTGCAATTATACTTAATTTAAGAGCATGAGTGGTATGCCTCATGCACCGGTTAATCATCTCCAGTCACATTGCTTGTGAATTGGCAACACTACCTCTAAAGTTGGCTGTACTGAATTTTATCGGAAGATTTAAAGCAGCTATGTGTTCATGCGTCAGTTGTTGTGAGAAGCT
The DNA here is from genome assembly GCF_023864345.2 of Schistocerca serialis cubense. Classification (NCBI taxonomy): domain Eukaryota; kingdom Metazoa; phylum Arthropoda; class Insecta; order Orthoptera; family Acrididae; genus Schistocerca; species Schistocerca serialis. Next base: position 180,511,695 of record NC_064645.1, read on the forward strand.
TGTATTTTTGATTTGTTACAGAAATGGGGCAGTTTGCATTAGAACAGTGGAATGATGTTGTAAAGTATTACATAAAGATAGGCTCCATCAAGGAACCCAAGGAAATGTTTCAAGTGAAGTATCCTTGTAGGAAACTCCCAGCTGTCAGCACTATTCACGATCTGTACAAGAAATGGAAGACTGTAGGGTCCGTTCAGAATGTGCAGAGGTATAGGTCAACGACAGTGAGGACCACGGAAACTATAGACAGATTTCGCATGGACATTACGGGAAGTCCCCGCAACTCCGTAGGGAGGTTATCGCAGCATGTTGATGTATCTCGTACATCGTGTCATCGCGTATTAAAGAATATGAAATTGAAAGCGTTTCGTGTGAGTGTATTGCAAGTGATAGAATTTGACAACTAGAAAAAAAGTCTTCATATTATAATTGCCTGGTAACATCAACTGCTGACGGTAACTTGCTCCCCTTCCTTTATTTCATGCCACTTGAGGCCTAGTTTCATTTTTCAGGTTATTTAAACTCCCTGAAATGCAGATACCTGTCGCAGGACAGCCTACTTATTCTGCGTGAAGAACCTCTCCTCTCAGAGAAGAAAGGTGTTTGGTGTGCGTTGTCCGGCATGTGCGTTATTGACCCCATATTTTCTTATTAGACCTTAAACAGTGCCACATATATACAGATCATCCACTCTTTCTGTGCACGATTAACAGGTGCCGAAAAGCCATATGCCGTACTCCCACAAGATATTGTAACCGCTCACACATCCAACCCAATTGCGGCCCGCACCAACACCGTGTTTCCTGAAGATATACATGTCAGTAGAGGCCTCCGCTCACCGTGCTTCCTCACTTAACATCGTGTAATTTTTATTTACGGGGCACATCAAAAATCAAAGTGTCTGTCGACAATCCATGCTGAATAGACGATCTTACACGGATCATTATTAGGGAAATTAACATCACGCCTGCAGTATTACAGCGTGTTGCTAATAATGTCATCTCACGAAGTGAGCGATGATTGGATGCTCATGGGCGCCACTCCTAGTATCTCTTATAAACAGGCAACTACATATTTTTAACGTAACTATAAGCTATTATTTTTAGCTAGTTCATTGTTACTTGAATCTCTGGCGTGAGGCGTACTTGTTTTATTTGAGACACCATGTAACTTACACTGAAGCGCCAAACACACTGGTATAGGCATGCGTATTCAAGTAAAGAGGTATGCAAACAGGCAGAATACGGCGTTGCGGTCGGCAACGCGTACATAGGACAACAAGTGTCTGGCGCAGTTGTTAGACCTGTTACTGTTGCTACAATGGCAGGTTATCAACATTTAAGTGAGTTTGAAAGTCGGCGCATGAGCGACAGGACACAGCATCTCCGAGGTAGCGATGAAGTAGGGATTTTCCCGTAGGACCATTTCACGAGTGTACCGTGAACATCAGGAATCCGGTAAAATAGCAAATCTTCGATATCGCTGCGACCGGAAAAAGATCCTGCAAGAACGGGACCAACGACGACTGAAAACAATCGTTCAACGTGACAGAAGTGCAACCCTTCCGCAAATAGCTGCGTATTTCAATGCTGAGCCATCACAAGTGTCAGCGTGCGAACCATTCAACGAAACATCATTGATACGGTCTTTTGTAGCCGAATGTCCAGCTCGTGTACCCTTGATGGCTGAAAGACACAAAGCTTTACGCCTCGCCTGGACATTGGACTGTTGATGATAGGAAGCATATTGCCTAGTCGGACGAGTATCGTTACAAATTGTATCGAGCGGATGGACGTGTACGGGTATGGAGACAGTCTCATGAACTCATGGACCCTGCGTGTCAGCAGAGGACTGTGAAGCTGGTGGAGGCCCTGTAATGGTGTGAGGCGTGTGCACTTGGAGTGGTATGGGACCCCTGATACGTCTAGATACGACTCTGACAGGTGACACTTACGCAACCATCCTGTCTGATCACCTGCATCCATTCATGTCCATCGAGCCAGGCGGAGCGGTGGTTAGCCTCCGGCCATCCTGATTTATATTTTCCGTGATCTCCCTAAATCAATGGAGGCAAATGCTGGGATAGTTCCTTTGACAGGGCACGGCCGACTACTTTCCTTATTCTTCCTTAATCCGATGGGACTGATGACCTCGCTGTTTGCCACCCCCCACCCCCCTCCTCCCCGCCCACCTAAATCAATCATTGATGTCCATTGTGCATTCCGACTGACTTGGGCTATTCCAGCAGGACAATGCGACACTCCACACGTCCAGAATGGCAACAGAGTGGCTCCAGGAACACTCTTCTGAGTTTAAACACTTCTGCTGGCCACCAAACTCCCAAGAAATGAAGATTATTGCGCATATCTGGGATGCCTTGTAATGTGCTGCTCAGGAGAGATCTCCAAACCTTCGTACTCTTGCGGTTATATGGACAGCCCTGCGGGATACATGGTGTCATTTCCCTCCAGCACTACTTCAGACATTAGTCGAGTCCATGCCACGTAGTGCTGCAGCACTTCTGTGTACTAGGGAGGGCCCTACATGATGTTGGGCAGGTGTACCAGTTTCTTCGACTCTTCAGTGTATTAAGTGTCGAAATGTAGCTCATGGACAGTGGAACAATGATAAGGGAGGTGCAGAGACACCTATGGCTGTACTACACGCGGGAGGAAGAGAACGAAAATAGAGACAAAAAGAGAATGGTGAGCGGTTGCAGATGCAGTTAAGTGAGAAAAGAGGAATGGAATGGATGCAAAACAGATATCAGATCTTGGTGACTATTAACAATTAATATTTAATCAATATCTATAAACAGTGTACACTGAAACGTATTCAGGAATAAAATGTCAAAAGCTAATTTTTAGGCCAAAAAGATTAGTGTTTATTCGAGGATATTAGCGTAACTATCTTACCACGGTACAGATGCTTGAGGGGTAAATGATCTCTGCTACTTTTGTCGCTATTAGTTCCGTTTGTCCTGTGTGCAGGAATACTTTCCATCATGCATGTCAGTGCATCATCAGAACTGTAATCTTCATGTTATCTCACAAAACTGTGAAGTGCACAAAATGCTAGTTTGATAGAATCCACCACATCTACATTAACATCGGCCGGACGATGGAAAATCCTCCATTTATAAGGTAAAATTTCAAACGCACATTCTACATAACACCTTTCTTCTGACAGGCTGTAGGGAAAGACTTTTTAGTCAGGTATTTTTGGGCGTACGGTCTCATTAATTTGTCACTTATTGCAAAAGCCTTGTCAGCCCCGAACACACAAGGGATTTTCAGTCCACAAGTATCATTTCGAAGTGGTGCTGCATCTGGCGCATTAGAATTTTGATTGTAAACTTTTTGCCCTTAAGTTGCTTTGAATATATTATTGTCCCCTTGATGACCAAATGCCTGACCGTCTATGAATTTGAAAACATAATAGTTGTCTGCTATGGTCATTAGTATAACAGTAAACTGTTTTTTGTACTTGTAGTATTCGGTTTCTAATCCTCAGATTTAAGCGATTCTTACATGGTTTCCATCTATGGACCCCATATACTATGAGGAAACGGCGGTCTCATAGATTCTTCTTTTAGCGTTTGCCATGCGAAAGTGCATGCGTGTCTAATAATGAAAGCAATTGCAGATCAGTCGAGAAGAAACTCGAAATGTAGAGAACGCATCGAATTTCCACTCCCTAGATACATGTACAGTTCGATTTGATCCATTAGAAACGGTTGGTGGAATCCTGCGATTTTCTTTTCAAGAAATTCTTCCCGTTTTCTTTCTTCACTGTAACATATAAAAACACACACTAATGTTAATGAATTGTCGATTTACATAGAGTTCGTCACGAACATCTGTATAAAGCTCGATAATTAATTAAAAATTGCACGCATTTTTATTGATGATTAGCCTACGCCAATGGACAACTACTACAGCACACAATACAAGGACGGCATTATTATTTAACTAAATTCCGCTCATAGTTGTTACTAACAACAATTGCCCACAGTAAATGTTAGTGCACCTTGCACCGACGCACTATTGATGAGATTTCTCTGGACTTCAAGCTGCATGAGCAAAGCGCTTATGTGATCTTCATCCACAGAGCCCCGCGTGTTGCTTGAAGCCCGCTTACTACTAAGCGAAAAATGAGAGGCTGTCGAGATAGCAAAGTGGTCGTCTTGACCGAAATCTGTCTTCTTGTTAGCCCGAGCGAGGCTAGTACACTTGACTTACATTCGAGAGGATAATGCTTCAAATCTCCGCTCGACCATCCATATTTTGGTTTTCCGCCATTTTCCTGCATAGCTCCATCTTTATGCCGGGTTGGTTCCTCTGAAAGGACACAGCCAGTTCCCTTCCCCATTCTTCCCTACTCAAAACTAGTGCTTCGTCTTTAATCAGCTGTCTGTCGTTGGGACGTTAAACCCTAATCTTGATTCCTCCCTTTCTTCCTTGCTTGCTTCCTTTGTATTATCGGCTTTCATGAGGTGTGCATACAGCTGTTTCAACAGTGGAACGTCAATTATGGTGAGAAGAAAGTAATAACAACACAACGCCGTCGACGAGGGAGGATGCATCCCACGCAGCCGGGATTCGAACCCGGATCCCTTCTCTTTGCATTCCCCCGCGCTCACCGCAGAGCTAACACGGCGGGCGCCCTTCCATCACTATGACAGCCTCCATTTGTTCGCCACTGATAACCAATAAAAGTTAATACCAAATATTCAGTATTCAATAGGCTTCATAGATCCTAGCCCCACGATTCTGTCGCCTAATAAAAACATAGCACGCCAGAACGCCCAGCCATTTCAAATAATATAAATAAACCAGAGGCCGCAAACCATAACTAGTCACCCTGATGAAGGCTGTCTGCAGTGCCATATAATACGTCCGTAGTTTTATGACATGCACCGTGGTCCCACGCCCATTAACATTGTACTGACTATGAGCGCCTGTTAACTTTGTCTTAATTATCACTGACCTTTACGCTAAAATTTATCTTACATTACTGTTGACAGTTCTTAGTAATAAGTTCCTTCTATATTCATCGTACCTCTTCCTCCCTATTTCTCTCGTTGTCCGGTGGCTGCTGCTTTCATGATTGATCACTCATCGCCCTGCCCAATTCGCTAAGGATAAGTACGTGAAATTTGAAGAAGGTGTTGATCCTATACTGTAGCAGTGGTGTAAGAAGGAAATTTTTGACATTCAACACCTAAGAGAGTAAAATAGGGGATGAAAGATTTTTGGAAAAATGTCGCTATTAAGGCAATTTCGGAGATAGACCTACGAAAATTGGTATGTGGTTTCTCGATCAGAAATGAAGAAATACATGTCTCAGCATTTGTGGAAATTAAATGCCTTTGAGGCTGAAATGGTATGTGAAATTTTTTTTGGAAATAAATTGTTATTAAAGAACGAGTAAAGTGCAATAAAAGCTACAGGTACGAAAATTGCTATTTGATTTCTTGGTTCCAAATAAAAAAAAATGTACTTCAGTGTTTATGGAAATTCAGTCCATAAGAGGGTGAAATAGGGTATAAAATGTTTGATTAGAAAGCCTTTTTAAAGCTAAATCTATGAAAATTCAAATTTGGCTTCTCAGTTATAAATAAAAAGATACAGGTTGCACTGATTCTGATAATTCAACCACTATTGGGGGTGGAATAGGGGATGAAAGATTTTATGGAAACATTTCATAACGCAAGCAGTTATAAGCTAAGTCTATGAAAAGTTGTATTTTGCTTTTCTGTTAGGAGTAACAAAAATAGGCATCTAACTATTTCTGGAAATTCAACGACTAATATGTTGAAATGCGGGATGGAATGTTTTATGAAAATATTTCATTGTGAAGGTATTTTTAAAGCTGTATTTATGACAACTGGTACTTGGCTTCTCCGTTAGAAATGAAAAAAATACTTGTTTGATTGCTTTTGGAAATTCAGACGCTAAGGGGATGAAACAGATGATTTAAAGTTTTGTGAAAATATATCCTTGACTGAAAACATTTTTAAGGCTAAAAATTCGAAAACTGATGTTTCACTTCCCGCTTGGAAATGAAACATTACGTATTATAGGATGAAAGCCTCTATAGAAGTATCATCACAAGAGCTGAACATGCACGATGAACAAAAACTACCAACGGCAGCTACCGTTATCAGTTTAGGTCGGAGGTACATTCGGTAGAGCACGCAGCACGATATCTCTTGGGCGGGCACACAGATAGTACTGCGACAAATCACACAGCCTTTATTTTGTAAGTGTGGCGCTATTTTACACTAATATGGCGGAGTAGCTGCTATGTTCAAGGTCTATCTCGCATTTCATGCGCTTTTATGACGGATGGATTACATATCCAGTTACTCTTGGGTTCATTTTCCATTTTTTATGGCTTTATGGCGGATGAGTTTCGTATCCAGCTACTTTTACGCAATCTGATGATGCCACGAAAGGATGAAACTCATCACTGATATTAACTAATTTCACAACCAAGACTGTTTTTATTCTGTAGCACCCGTCACAATGGAATGGAATGAAATAATTTTCACTAATATTTTGTTCATCTGATAACTCTTCATCTATTAAAAGTTTAGTAGCGACCGATGTTACAGCATCCTCTTCTGTCAACTGTTGCTTTATTCGTTCAGAAATAACACGCTCTTCCCCTGCACTTACATCTTGTGCAGTACCGAAGTGCCTCACCGTCAGTTTCACAATTACTGTCTGTCTCATTGTCCAGGATGAAACACTTACTGATTCCGTTAACACATTTGTCCATCACAAAGGTAATCTGATCTACTCTAAGAGCAAATATGAACATAGCTGACGTATTGTGACCACTGCGCACCCGCAGAGCAATACGTAAATGGAGGGCTTTAGTAGAGAGGGGAAACCTGTTACCACCCCATCTATTCCTATCTCTCCTGCCACTACCGTTGCAGCATAGAAGTTAAAACTTGACAAAGAGTTTTTCTTTGTAGGCAGTAACAAAACAAAAATAGTTAGTAGTAAAACAAAAATAGCTGTGTTCTGTTCTCCGCGACAACTAGGGTGAGCTTCCCTTGTGAGGTTGTCGTAGCAGTTTTCGTGTTGCTACTAAGATGAACTGACGGTAGCTAAATAATTGACCTTGCTGTTATTACCGGCTTGTATTTAAGAGAAAGAACTATAATTTATTATGAGCTTCCCATTGTTGGCAAAAGGCAAACTTCCGACTTACGGTCAGGGAACAGTTCTCATTGACTTGGTAAAGAATGCTGAATTTGGCGCCGTTCTCTTTCGTTCGTCACTCTTCATCCCGAAGTGTACAGCTGGCTACCCAACAACCCGTTAAAGAGCCCAGTTGTTTTCAGCCAGATACCTGGCGAAATGGTAGTGGTTCATATGGCTCTGAGCACTATGGGACTTAGCACCTGAGGTCATCAGTCCCCTAGAACTTAGAACTACTTAAACCTAACTAAGGACATCACACACATCCATGCCCGAGGCGACCGTAGCAGCAGCGCGTTTCCGGACTGAAGCACCTAGAACCGCTCGGCCACAGCGGCTGGCAGAAATGGTAGTGTCTTGGTCTAATAACCAGTTGTGAATATGTGGAAAACGCAGAAGGGGGATTTCCAGTTCCAGAATTGGTCTTACTGGCAAGGAACAACTCCCGAAAATCTTGGTCAGTACCAGAGTTCTGGGCTTAATTTTTAATTTATTTCTGGAAAAATTCGTATCACTCAGTAACGAAGTTAGTCATAAAGTTTTAAGTATCATATCGAAAAATAAATTTATTTAGTTCATTTTTTGTTAACTTCTAGGTAAACTCCGGAATCACTGCTCCACACAATATCGCAGCACGATGGTACATATTGGTCATTCTAGCGCCATTCTACGAAAGTTTGACAGTGGGATTTCAAACTGTTACAGTACTGCAGGCGTGCCCCTGCAATACACAAGCGACATTAAATATTTAACATAATATTTTGGATGAGGCAGTTAATACTGCACGACTACTCGTCGCGTGTTATGGGATACCGCTCATCAAACTGTTTATACGTGAAAGGGGCTGAAGTAGGTGACTTCCTGGACGTATGCTGCGTAAATCACTCCAAGGAGTTTTTGCCTACAATAATTTAAAATAAAATAGAGAGAGTGAGAGACAAAATATGGCGTGGGTATAGGAGGAGATAGAGCGGGGCCTTTTTTAGGTGTGGAGAGCTGGGGGTAATAATGAAGGTGACGTCTGAAAAAGTGAACTCCTTAAGCCTAGCAGTACAACTGCACAGCGGTCCTAACATTCGACTGTGAAAGAGTGATTGCACTATGAAATTTGTGACTAATTTCTCGTCTTTAACACAACTGGCATTTGCATTCCACCGAGAAAAGTCGAATCCGCCCGCTATGAGCGCTCTAGGACTGCACCATGCAGCCCGCCACACACACACACACACACACACACACACACACACACACACACAACCCGTTCCGCCGGTCACGGCGCAATATGGGGTGGAACGCTCGGCTATAAAATAACACGGACCGCAGCCGCTGTTATTGCTGCGGGGCGTGATATTTTAGCGGCCGTCTGCTTTATGGGGCGAATCTTCCGCGCCGCGCATGGAAATTTAAATGCCGCCCGGGAATCGACTTTGCCAGTTTCTATCAAGCGACGCCGTGAATTTGTCGTCCGGATGCGGCAGCTGGGCGACTCCGCGGGGACCGGAGGACACCGCAAACCGGAAGTGACGCAGCCGCAGGGCGAAGCCACCCCACCGTAGCGCGTCACCTTGGTCCTGGTGTTCCTTCAAGGGTCGGCCAAAAAAATTAGGGCATCCCAGTATACACTCAGATGCTTAAAAGTAGTTGAAATGTAGAACATATACACGTCACTACACAGATTATTTGCGGTACTGTATCTCTTACTAAATTCAGTGAGACTGGAATAAAATATCTGCTCTAGTTGTGATGTTGGTATAGGAAAATTCTAGCATATTAATACATGTATCTGAAGAGTGTACGTAGCAATCCTGCAAGTGAATGCAGATGCAGTAGCTGTAATAAAACACGTTACTACTGGAGGTTATTTTATGCGGACTTGGCACAATGCATTTTCTGTCATCGTAAGCCTCAATTAACTTAGCGTGTATGCCAAATAATTAATTTTATGTTGGAAGAACTGACATTTATCGAGCTGCCAGCGGCTCCAATGAAAGCAAGTCTCTAGATTTAGCAAATTTGCTCTCACGTAATCCTTGTCACAATAATATGATTGAAGGAGTTTATGCACTGCAGTATCTCCTGCATGAGAAGTTCTTTCCTATACATAAATGTGACACTCCAGATGCTAAAAATTGTATCTGTACATCCTAATAAAGTGTGCGTCGTGTCCGAGTACACTCACAACAGAGAAGGGCATCTGCCAGTCGATCTTAGGGGCGTAGTGGGCTTCGGAGAAGTTTTGTCCAGCAGGTCTACTGGACGCAAAATACAATACTGTCAAAAAATAAAGCAACAAACAGTTATTTCCGCGTCTAGTGTCTAATTCACGGCATAATCATGCAAACTATCAACAGATGTCCGTACAAACGTGTTCTGCACGGACGACGGCATTCCAGTCAACGAGTAACCAAGCCAGAGTTGATGTCAGGTAACATATCAAACAGGGTAGTGGGTGTCTGGTTGTCCTACATCCGCAGTCGCTCTGTATGGAGTCACAGACGTGGCGGTATGGAACAAAGAAGACGCCTGCCATGCTTAACGTGAATCGTTCTGTTGTTTCTAGAATGTGGCGACAGTTTATAGAGACCGAAACCGTATCTCCAAGACCAGGGCAGGGCCGACCATGTGTGATATCAGAAAGAGAGGAGTGTTATTTGGCTATAAGGGCACGACGGTACTGCCATAGTACTGCACTCCAACTGGCCTCTTATCTCGTATCATTCACTGGACGTGTCATATCGAGAAAAACGGCGTACACAAGGCTTCGGCAGAGTGGCTGTTATTGTCGGAGACCTGTTGTATGTTTACCTCTGATGCGTCTTCACAGAAGGGAACGTCTAGAGTGGAGTCGCCAACATACCACCTGGGTCTCGAACAGTGGGCAAATGCTCTTTTCAGAGTCCCGATTCGGTCTGGAGAGTGATTCTCCAAGCATTCACATCTGGGAGGAACGTGGAACACGATTCGGGGACCCGAACATTGTGGAGAGATCGATATCGAGAAGGATGCCTAATGGCGTGGGCAGGGATTATGTTGACCACTGGAACACCACTTCATGATATTGTACAGGTGAATCGGCAAGTTTAGCTGCTATCAGATAATGTGATGAGACCGTGGGACTTCGTATGCGGTTGTTGTGAGGTGGTGTGGACCCAGATTTCGTATTGATGGATGATAATGCTCGACCTCATACAGAACGAATGGTTGACGTTACTTTGGAAACGGGAAATGTTCCACGCATGGCGTAGCCTGCTCGGTCTCACGATTTAAGTACCATAGAGCGTGTCTGGAATGCACTGTGGAGAGAGTTTTCATCACGTCAGCATCTACAAACCACTCTCGAAGACTTGTCACCAGCTCTGCAGGAAGAATGGGCGTTATTGCCTCAACATGAGATTGATGACGTGATTCACAGCCTGCCTTGTCGTTGTGGGGCCTGTATTGATGCCAGAGATGGTCACACTCCATTCTCAGCACATTAACCAGTTGTCGGAATGTGTGTGCAGATCCGTTAGGTTGGAAAAAAAAAGAACATTTTTGTCTACAGTTATGCATATTGCAGTTATTTATTTTCTGTATTCTTTACACTGTTTCATCTTTACTATCACCTGTTCACACTGTTTCGTGACAAAATAAACACAACCTTGCAAAATTGTTGCTTCAATTTTGGACACCAGTATAGTATATAGGAACCTATTAGATTTATCTTCGCCTATGGCTCTGAAGTTCTCAGAAATCCATATCGCCCCATCAGCTTGTTGAAAACTACTATAGTAGTCGCTCAATGACTTGACGAAATATGGGTGATAAGCCTAGCCCACAGATATTCAAACTTCGTTTCCATGGTCTCACTGATGGCGAAGGGAACCAAAACGTGTCTGGGATGAGGGTTTTAAGGATACGAGAGGGACAAAAATTCTTTGCACCGCCCATTACTGGCTCGAGCAAATACCCATAGATTTGGTATAAAGGATCATTAAAAGGGATGGACCTGAGAAATAAGTTTACTCGATCACGGAGCTGCAAACAAAACACTAAACATTCATCCAGGCCAAAAAAACTAACAGTTACAGGGGCAGCGAGTACTAATAATGTCATCGAAGTTCAGTGAGCACCGTAATGTCACTTATCAAAGGTCACTGGCTTCTGGGCTCGCTGACGTTCCAGAGTGGCTAATTGTTACTTATCAAAACCAGTCTATATGACACGAAGACCAAACCAAGATCACAGCCATGTACGCGAATGTTTTTAGATTGGTGATTTCCTGGATAATCATCAACCTGCCGGCTGTTTCGGTGGGCGCAGTGAACGCCGGCCGAGTGGTTCTAGGCACCTCAGTCTGGTACCGCGCGGCTGCTACGGTCGTAGGTTCGAATCCTGCCTCGGGCATGGATGTGTGTGATAGGTTAGTTAGATTTAGGTATTTCTAAGTCTAGGGGACTGATGATCTCAGATGTTCAGTCCCATAGTTCTAAGAGCCATTTGAATCATTTTGAACGCCGGCTTGGTACTGAGCAGTGGAATGTCGTACATTGCCGCCGCTGTCCGGCTAAGGCACACGGGAACCAGACGACCTTCCCTAATGCAACCAAAGGAAACAACGTTGCTGTGCTGTCAATGCCGCCGGCTATGCTTGCTGTTTATATATACAGGGTAGAGCCCCTTCATGCCCACACCGGCATAACGGCCAACACAAAAGGGCTACTGCCATCTCTGAATATGTGTTAGTTTTCGCTAAGTGAGGTCTCGCAGAATGTCTGCGTACGTCTGGTTATGATTAAACCATTAATACGCGGGACCGATGGCCCTAGCAGTCTGGTCCCTTCAGTCCCACAAACCAACCAACCATTAATACGTGCTAATCTTGGATAGACTGGGTCGAATGTTGGACGAGGAGTAGTGGTTTGAAGGTCGGAGGAAAAAATAGCCAAGGCAAGGGAAAGAAACCTTTGCGATAGCTGGGTCGGGTTGTAAGAGCAGTAGCGATTTTCTTGTTGCCTGCGACAGGTTATACAGGGATGGGTTTTATTAATAGTGGGTATCACGCAGGCGGTTACCTTTAACGTTGTGAAGTGATGTTATTCGGCGGCTGCATCAGCGTAGCGGTGTTCGCTTTTAGGTCAGCATCAGCGTACCTGTAACAGTTGGGTTCATCATCGGTTAGTGTCCGATGGGCATATATCGAATTCACAGTGTAGGGTAGTGTTGGTGGTTTATTTGGGCGTTAGTGTGCGAGCTTGTCGGCTTATCTGCTATAACCTGTTGGTCGGCTGTGATAGCAGCTGGCATATCTAGCCAGTGTTGCTGATGTGCTGGAGCCTCTCGATATTGTCGCTTCTTAGAGTATGTTAGCTCGCCATAGGTGGTCATGCCCTAGATAGCAGTGTCTTGCTGGAGTGCTGTGTTCTCTTATCTTCGTGACGTTACACAGCGTTGTTTACAACAGTTTCGGGAAAGGAGCAGGGCAGCTTGTTACTGATGTCGCTTGTGCCAAACGGAATCGATGGCAATCCACATACACTGAGAATTGTGTACGTACTGATGTGGGATGACTAGAATTAGCTACTGACATGTTGGTGGGTATACGACTTCTGCTGCATGGCTGTTGTTCATATTGAAATAATGACATGCTGCTGTTATTAAATGACTGAACTACCCAATACTGACTAGCAAAATTTTGCTATTTTTGCAATAGCGAGTACCTGCTGCTCCTGTGACTGCCTCAGACGACTTGGCAATGCACTAAAAGTCCTGGAGGGCTGGGTCCGACGAGGCATGGATCTTAAACGATCTTCACACTCGGAAGCTAGACAAACATCTTCGATGAGAGAACCACATACGACACCTTTCGCACCCCATAATGCGAAGGTCCCAAACCTCAGCGAGGGCCTCCACGTGGTATATCGCGGCTGGCCGCAAGACTGAAAACAGGTCTACCAGCCAGAGGTCCTGGCCTTTTACCACCATCGGAACCAGCTCTCAAAACAATGATGTGCTGCTCCTACAAAGAGAAAATGACCACTCCAGTGTCTGGCATCTCTGCAGCGATGTTTTGTCACTTCTCCATGCCCGGCACTGGGGTGTGGTGCTGGCTGAACCTCTAGCCTGCCACTAGTTTGGCACGAACACTGCTGTTAGTCGAATGGTATAGTCTTGTACCACCCACCAATGTAGCAGGCTGCCACTCCAGGCCATTCCTTTCTTCGCCAGACTCTTCCACTTCATGGTTCAGTCATTTCACGCGACTTTTCTTAAGCTACACTTCGTTCATTGCAACATACATGGGCAGCAGGTTCTCGTACGTTCTTATCTCCCATTTTTTTCCTGTAAAGGACTTAATGACATCACTCCCACATACAGTGGTCCCAACTTGCATATGCAAAATTATCCGTTTCCTCTGACAAAAATAGCATCTCTCTAGTCCACACAGCACACCACTATCCTGGCTCAAGTGGACTAGTGGAGCGTTTCGTCCACACTTCTAAAACCCAAATATCTAAAAATTACCATCACGATACTCTGGATGAAACTTTCGTTTAGATGACATACCGCAGGTCAAACTACAGGATGGCCCGTCCACAACTGAGAAACTCCATGGCTGATCTCTTCACTCCCATCATCCTATCCTTCACCCCACAGTATGCAGCCCCCACACTCACATTGGTTCCTGACATTAATTTCCAAATTTCTAGGCAAGCCAATGATTGAAGTGACATTTCAGGACGACACACTGTGTCGCAAACATGTTACCAATTACGTCATCACCATGGTCCTTGGACCCCAGAAATAATAACTCGCTTTTGTTTTATATTTGGAGCCACCTGCTGTCGGCACCGTAGACACAAATGGGCCATCTCAATCACTGCTGGTGACCAGGTCACTGGAGGGGTCCCCAACAGCTCCACACATCGTGTCAAGACTGGCACCAATGGGTGTGGACATCATTGCTCCAACTACCCTTGCTGCCAATGCAGAATCTGGCTCCAGGGACACTAAGATGAGATTCATCATGTACTCCTTTCTTAATGATTGCAGTGTCAGCAACCAAGATCACATTAGTGTCCTGAAGATACCTGGCACACAGGGACAGTTTTCTGGAAGGTAGAGGGCCATGCTCTGACCATGCACCAGGAGGCAATCTAAGTGCCACTAAGGGCCATAGGCCTCACAGGTACATTCTCTGCCTCAAGACACTTGATCGAAAATAGGCGTGGATGTATCCTAGTGCCTAGTGATATTTAGGGGAGTGCTTGGGCTAAACCAGAACAGTTTGCTCTGAGTGAATTTCCTGGGCCAGGAGCCAATTCCACATGGATTCCATCACTCCGATTTTCACTCGAGAGCCATCTCCACGACATCACTGTCATTTGTATCTGACGTGGCAAACCTGGGAGCTGACAGCTTTGAAGAAAGTATTGTGGTCGCCTCGCTGAAGAAAACGAGTATGCTGTCATCGTGACAGACATGTACATTTGTAAATTTATTCCTTTGTGACTCTTAAATGGCTACCCTGCGGCCATAGGTAATTTTTTTCACATTTTACTTTAACACGGAGAGTTGTATAGGACTTCGATTTTTATATAGGGTGTATTCAATGAACTTGGACTCAATTACAATCTAACCATCTTTGCGTCACCAGAAGTATTACTGTTCTACTCCAAGAAGAGACCTATTTTATGCTTTGTTTCAATCCATGTTCGAGTATTAATCTTTGATAAATTAACATGTTCAGTCTTTGCTACTTGCATATTGTTGGTGAGGCGTCATTGCATTACATATATTATTAGTAGGTAGGTATAACACTACTGTATTTTTTATAACATCACATAAGAAGACGCTGAATTTAACACATGTGTCTCTTAAAATTTCATAAAAGTTTTTAAAGTGTATTGAGAAATTTCACACACACAAAACTAAGAACTAGAAAATAGTTATTTACATAAAAAAATTGTTAATGTAATGTATTTTGAAACAATAATAGAAACTATAAAGTAAGTTCTCCTAGCTCCATTCAGATTGCTAACACCATATAGATAGTATGTGACTGTGATTGTGAATTTCCATTAGGTATGAAAATACTTGTAAAATTTATAACGAAACAATATGGGGTGCATGCAACAGACATTAGTTAGAGGGGAACTATTCATGCTTGAATCATGCACTGTATTCTTGATGGAACACGTTTCTGGTTATAAACCATAGGAGTATTTCATAACTATTAAAAATTCACAGTCACATATTTAGAAAAATCTGTGTTTGGGGATAGGAATCTGTATGGGCTTTAAGAAATTATTTTATATTTTTTAGTCCGAATTAAAAACGAGTTCTTTCAAAAATTAATTTTTATTTGAATTATTATTTCATTTGACTCTCTGACTGTATCTTCCGTCGAAAGGACATCACAAGTGTATTTAGTTATACAGAAACAGCACAGAAGAGAACGTGCTCGATATGTGCAGCGAATCCATATCGTCACCAGTCACAATCACTCTAACGAGTAAGGTGCTCGAATATTTAATACCATTCGCTCCGTCCATCTACGTCATCGTCGTAACGACGGCGGGTGAAATAAATACTACTCATGTCATTCGCACCTTTACAGTGTGTGTGCCTTCGATATCAATATTGCCGGCCGATGGGGATATTAGACAACGACTTGTTGCCAGTTTTTTAACAGTCGATTTACTTTGATGAAGCGGGATTAATCCTTTAGCTGATTGTGACTAGGTTGCGAATTAGCGCGCGCTCCGTGCTAATGAACCAGTCATTATATTGACCCACAAGCTACAACATGCATGGAACTAATCTCACAAACTGTCATCCGGCACCTGTACAACACAAAGCATCCATGTTTTCACGCTTGCGTGCAACATTCTGGCGGTTACATTCGTTATTAATGTACCAGCATTTCACATTTGCAATAGTTTTCTCACACCTACATTAACCTGTGATCTTGCAATTTTAATCAGTTAAATATGATGGCTAGACGAATGTATTTCCGAAATTTTATTACTCTGCATTAATTACTTTTTGGTGCTGCGACTATCTTCCGTCGAAACCCCAAAGAGTGAATGTACATTGCACGCATCAAACGAGAGAGATTTACATTAATTACTTGCAGTGACAAGAATGTGCTGTAATACAGAATTCGGGGAAATTCGTCTTTCGAAGAAAGATAAAATGAGAGAAAATGTCAGGAAATACGAATATCGAGATGATGAGCTGTTCCATACAAGATTGTATCCGTTCTCAATGTCGAAGCATAGTGCAGCAGAAGCTCACATTAAAATAATCCTTGATACCTGTTTGCGGATATTGCTTCCTAGATGTTTAGTTGTGGATCCTCTATCATATGTATACTTCTGACATTAGTGGATTTTAGACATAAACAAATCCTAAATTGTCTATCACATCTTTTCTGTAGCGTCTCGCACAGGAGATTTCACTTCATGCTTGACATTCTCCCTCTAACTGAACTACCATCTTGCCTCTTCTTTTTTCGAATTTTTTGTCTCTCTTCAGTCGACACAAGTTGTGTGGGTTTCGCACTGATGGACAATACCTTCTACTGCACCAGTGAACATCATGATTTGAGATATATTGATCGCTTTGATTTCTGTATATAAATATGAGGCTAACAGAAACTTTCGTTTCCAGAAAATTTCGTCGTTCCTATATTCTTACTCACACAGTTTCTTTCACTTTTTACAAAGCTCGTGCTTGTTATGCTGCAAAGGAACAAATATGCCATTTTCCCCATCTTAAACTCGAACATTTTATGTTGTAACTCCTATCAGTGAGACGGGGTAGAAGAAAAGAAAATTCGATGAGAATGTAGATTTATAAACCATGTAATTCTAAGTGGGTACATTTCGATAGAAGAAAATGACTGCAATAAACAGCTATAGTAAGACGAAGGAAAGTCTGTCGAAGAACCAACAGGTTGGTGTGAACAGTGACAAGTGCCATGTTTTTCGCTTGCAGAAACACGTGTATAAACCGGGCTGTGCTCCGTCAGATGTTACTCCTGTTTCAAGACAATAAATCTGCACACTCCAACTGTTAACTTACAAATAAAGGAAGAGCATTGCAGTAAGCTGTCTTCCTAAGTGAACAGATTCCACAAGACAACAGGGTAGCGCATAATAAAATATGGAGCACATAACTAAATACTCATTTTCATTCTTCATGTTGGAGAAGTAATATTTGTGGCTCTATGGCTTCACAGGCGGGAGAAATGGTGGATGTCTCGAACGAGTGGAGCGGAACTGTACAAACAGAATTTCATTTTACGTCGAATTGACTTCTGCCATCGCAGCTTCATTTCTGCTGACGTCACGCACCGGAAAAGGGGCGTATCTGCGAGGTTCGCTATCTACACACACACATACACACACACACACACACACACACACACACAGAGACACCACACATGACAGGTTTCCCTGCCCTGCTCCGTGTCGTGGAAACTCCAGATACAAGCTCCTTCCCCACCCCTCCCCTCCCCCTCTCCCATTCCGGGGCTCCTTCTCCAACCCGTCCTTCCGCAACACAGAGCAGAGACGTCCATGTTTCCCCCACTCCTTGCAGCCCACAGAGTTCGAAGCGACTACCGACTCACAACTCGTCGCTTGGAGCGAACTGTTAACTTCGTTCCCGAGCGAACAGCAACATACTCCTGCACCCCCTCCAACCCTTCCCCCCATCGCTCCTGCGTGGCCCGGAAGATCCGAGCTGGGAGGAAGAGATTCGAAAAAAAAAAAAAAAAAAGAAAGATCAGCAGTGGTCGCTTCCAGCGGCACCGATTTCATTAGCTAACACCGTAACACGGAATCAGGCAACTCCAATTGCCATTCGACGGAAAAGTAACTGCGTCCTCATACCGTTGAGAGACTTCTACAGCCTGCAAATAAATCAGCGGACTTCAAGCAGTTTTTCCGAGGAAGGAAACTGTAGGAAGGGACCATGGTAAACCGACACTGAGCGTGTAGGGAACAATCCTACCTGGTATCTGTATTAAGTAATCCATATTTTTTATGCCTCTTCAAGCAAAACTCAAAGGAAGATTTGAGTGACAGCAACTTCTGCTGAAACAAAATACTACGAAGTAATAACATTTAACGTGATGCATTTTCCTGATAAAGGAAGTATCGAAGAGGTAGTTATCGTTTTTTGTGACAAACTCAACTGACAGCCACTACACTGGAACCGCCTCGGAGCCAGAGGTATCGTCCACTATGAAACACTAATTACGAGCGTGCAAACCCAAGAGGTGTTAGCGATATTTCTGTGGAGTGAAATGTTCTGGACTGCGCAGTATCCATTCATCTCCCTGGAATATCTAAAAATATAGCTTGCCCAACCGCTAGTTTCAAAGCTTAGGTGTGAACTAATTGTCAGATATCTTTCCTAACATTCGCAAAATTCTTCCGATAGCAGATGTAAAGTACTCCAAGAAAGAAAGATCTGTTTAAAATCGGTAAGACATGACTCCCACGCAAATGCTCTATCTAGAAGCCTCTGAACGCAGGGAAAAGGCTGTAATGATGCCTCCTGTGTTTTAACGCTGGAAGTGATTTGTGGTGCTATTCTCGAAAATTTACAGGGAGAGGTCAGTAACGCAACACGTTACGTAGTAATTAAACAGACCTATGGGACCGTTGTAAGATTTGCGAAAGAACACCACATGGTGGCAACCATTTAGAAAGGGTGATGTGAGCATTTTGGTATCACCTAGAGATCTCGGTGCATCAGAAAAGTCAGCAACGCGAATCAACACTACAGATATTTAGCGAGGGCTCGCTGCAAATCACAACGACGTATGGGAGCTACAGCAGCGCCCTCCCACTGAGGTCAATATAGTGTAGAGCTTGCAAGACATCACCCTCAGTACGAGACCTCAGCTACAGCAATCATAGTGCGTGATCAACGAGGTGTCAAAGTTTCAGATGAATTTGTACTGAAACTTCCTGGCAGATTAAAACTGTGTGCCCGACCGAGACTCGAACTCGGGACCTTTGCCTTTCGCGGGCAAGTGCTCTACCATCTGAGCTACCGAAGCACGACTCACGCCCAGTACTCACAGCTTTACTTCTGCCAGTATCTCGTCTCCTACCTTCCAAACTTTACAGAAGTTCTCCTGCGAACCTTGCAGAACTAGCACTCCTGAAAGAAAGGATACTGCGGAGACATGGCTTAGCCACAGCCTGGGGGATGTTTCCAGAATGAGATTTTCACTCTGCAGCGGATTGTGCGCTGATATGAAACTTCCTGGCAGATTAAAACTGTGTGCCCGACCGAGACTCGAACTCGGGACCTTTGCCTTTCGCGGGCAAGTGCTCTACCATCTGAGCTACCGAAGCACGACTCACGCCAGGAAGTTTCATATCAGTGCACACTCCGCTGCAGAGTGAAAAATCTCATTCTGGAAACATCCCCCAGGCTGTGGCTAAGCAGTGTCTCCGCAGTATCCTTTCTTTCAGGAGTGCTAGTTCTGCAGGTTCGCAGGAGAGCTTCTGTAAAGTTTGGAAGGTAGGAGACGAGATACTGGCAGAAGTACAGCTGTGAGGACCGGGCGTGAGTCGTGCTTCGGTAGCTCAGATGGAAGAGCACTTTCACGCGAAAGGCAAAGGTCCCGAGTTCGAGTCTCGGTCGGACACACAGTTTTAATCTGCCAGGAAGTTTCATATCAGCGCACACTCCGCTGCAGAGTGAAAATCTCATTCTGGGAACTTGTACTGTTGCTAATATCGAATACTGTACTTTAAGAGAACAGTTTATTTCTTAGTGCTTCAAGTGATGCTTCCAAAGACAATGTCAGTAGCGAACCTGGGGCAAAGAAATGTGTCAAAGTTAAGCACATCTGTTATTCATTTACGTAATAAAGTAACTAGTATTTCATGTGTTCTAGTTTGATGTGGCACTTCATCAAGCATTCAAAGAGGCCACAGTTATGACCAGACGAAATTAATTTCATCTTGCCACAATCAGCATGCGTGGCTCTTTTTTCTCTTCTTTTTGGATCAGCAGTCTTCTGACCAAATACGAGGGTGTCCTGAAAAGTAGTGCCTCAGAATTTTTTATGTGGAAAGCCTTAATGCTAACTTAGTGAAACATGCGTTTTATTCTTCATCTTTACTTAGTTATTTCCCAATGACTCTGGAGACGTATAAATTTTTCACATCGACAGACCAATTTGTTGATACCGCCAGTGTAGAACGTTTGTTGCTGGAGCCATATAAGCGCCTTTTCTTGCTCTGCCTCATCAATATCAAAGTGAAGTCCTCGAAGGTATTCTTTAACTTTTGGAAACAGATGTAAATGGGATGGTACCAAGTCACGCCTGTATGGAGAACAGTCGACGACAACGAACACAAGGCGTTGGATTGTTGTAGAGGTCACAGTGCTCGGTAGTGGTTTGGCGCCGTCAAGCTGAAGGAGAGTGGGTTCCATGAGCGGACGAACTCTTCGAATTCGAAACTCGGTTACAGCACGCTGTTCCTCATACGCCGACACAGTTTCGTTACACACCACCAACGTTACAATTCGAAGCCCCGTAGTGGCACAGATTTCCAAATTCGTAGACATGACTAAAGATTTAGAATGTTAACAATTAAAAGATTCCACATAAAAAATTCAGAGGCATTACTTTTCGGAAGCCTTAGTGGTTATTGTGGTGTCACCGCCAGACACCACACTTGCTAGGTGGTAGCCTTTAAATCGGCCGCGGTCCATTAGTATACGTCGGACCCGCGGGTCGCCACTGTCAGTGATCGCAGACCGAGCGCCGCCACACGGCAGGTCTAGAGAGACGTACTAGCACTCGCCCCAGTTGTACAGCCGACTTTGCTAGCGAAGCTACACTGACCGATACGCTCTCATTTGCCGAGACGATAGTTAGCATAGCCTTCAGCTACGTCATTTGCTACGACCTAGCAAGGCGACGTATTCAATTGATAATTAATACACTCCTGGAAAAGGAAAAAAGAACACATTGACACCGGTGTGTCAGACCCACCATACTTGCTCCGGACACTGCGAGAGGGCTGTACAAGCAATGATCACACGCACGGCACAGCGGACACACCAGGAACCTCGGTGTTGGCCGTCGAATGGCGCTAGCTGCGCAGCATTTGTGCACCGCCGCCGTCAGTGTCAGCCAGTTTGCCGTGGCATACGGAGCTCCATCGCAGTCTTTAACACTGGTAGCATGCCGCGACAGCGTGGACGTGAACCGTATGTGCAGTTGACGGACTTTGAGCGAGGGCGTATAGTGGGCATGCGGGAGGCCGGGTGGACGTACCGCCGAATTGCTCAACACGTGGGGCGTGAGGTCTCCACAGTACATCGATGTTGTCGCCAGTGGTCGGCGGAAGGTGCCCGTGCCCGTCGACCTGGGACCGGACCGCAGCGACGCACGGATGCACGCCAAGACCGTAGGATCCTCCGCAGTGTCGTAGGGGACCGCACCGCCACTTCCTAGCAAATTAGGGACACTGTTGCTCCTGGGGTATCGGTGAGGACTATTCGCAACCGTCTCCATGAAGCTGGGCTACGGTCCCGCACACCGTTAGGCCGTCTTCCACTCACGCCCCAACATCGTGCAGCCCGCCTCCAGTGGTGTCGCGACAGGCGTGAATGGAGGGACGAACGGAGACGTGTCGTCTTCAGCGATGAGAGTCGCTTCTGCCTTGGTGCCAATGATGGTCGTATGCGTGTTTGGCGCCGTGCAGGTGAGCGCCACAATCAGGACTGCATATGACCGAGGCACACAGGGCCAACACCCGGCATCATGGTGTGGGGAGCGATCTCCTACACTGGCCTACACCACTGGTGATCGTCGAGGGGACACTAAATAGTGCACGGTACATCCAAACCGTCATCGAATCCATCGTTCTACCATTCCTAGACCGGCAAGGGAACTTGCTGTTCCAACAGGACAATGCACGTCCGCATGTATCCCGTGCCACCCAACGTGCTCTAGAAGGTGTAAGTCAACTACCCTGGCCAGCAAGATCTCCGGATCTGTCCCCCATTGAGCATGTTTGGGACTGGATGAAGCGTCGTCTCACGCGGTCTGCACGTCCAGGACGAACGCTGGTCCAACTGAGGCGCCAGGTGGAAATGGCATGGCAAGCCGTTCCACAGGACTACATCCAGCATCTCTACGATCGTCTCCATGGGAGAATAGCAGTCTGCATTGCTGCGAAAGGTGGATATACACTGTACTAGTGCCGACATTGTGCATGCTCTGTTGCCTGTGTCTATGTGCCTGTGGTTCTGTCAGTGTGATCATGTGATGCATCTGAACCCAGGAATGTGTCAATAAAGTTTCCCCTTCCTGGGACAATGAATTCACGGTGTTCTTATTTCAATTTCCAGGAGTGTATTATGAAGCATGTACCGTAACGAGAGATGTTCTACAATTGTGGATTAAAGTTAAGTATTACATCATCTACTTACTTTATTTGCAATTTTCAAGGTATTGTCCTGTTCCAGACCTCACGCCAGTCAGCGTGTAATTAAACGCGTGCATTTCGGCCTCCTCTAGAAACACAGTGTTGGCTCTTCTGCCAACACTACAGTTATGTTGCTCATTCTCTCTTCTGTACCAATCCCTTCATGTCGTAGTAGATCCACATAATGCAGCCGTCAAGATTTGTCAAAGATGTAGTAAAAATTAAAAAGCATCCTTGATCGCATATACATGTTTAGTTAAACACTGTGACCAGTTTCAATCTGTTTTATATCACCATCGGACCATACTCCGCATTAAAAGTAGAATCAGAGATTTAAATGGATATCTGAAGTAGGTATTACAATTAAAATCTGAAAGTAACAATAGTAATTTATTGAACATGTACCCAAAAAGTGCCAAGCTTAGAGGGCGACACGATGCAGATACCATATGTGAAAGACATGGACGTCAACTACAGGTTAGCATAAGGTAGTTACGCGTTAAATAGAGGAGGCTTCACGCCTCACCCACACCTCCTCCCCGTCTTCTGTCTGATATCATCAACAGCCAGTGAGCTACAATGCACACAGGAGCGTGACAAACATGCAGTATCTACTTGATTATGGTATAAAATATGCGTATAAACAGCATTAGTCGCCGCCCGTGGTGGCCGAGTGGTTCTAGGCGCTTCAGTCAGGAAATGCGCGACTGCTACGGCCGCAGGTTCAAATCCTGCCTCGGGCATGGATGTGTGTGATGTCCTTAGGTTAGTTCGTTTAAGTAATTCTAAGTCTAGGGGACTGATGACCTCACATGTTAAGTCCCATAGTGCTTAGAGCCATTTGAAACATTTTTTTAAAGTAGGTAACTATGTAAAAACAAAATTGTAAGAACGCATTTCTTCACTGACTGAACTAAAAAAATTTGAAATACTTGTATTACGGAACCACCTCCAAGTTATCTCCTCAGTTTACTAGACGTATGACAGTTGTAATACTTACTCGAATGATATTTGTTTAATGCTGTTCCCATAGCACAATTTTCGTTCTTGTTATGTTTTCTAAGACCAGCAGCAAGCAGTGTTTCATTAGGATTCTCGTTAATGCCTGTCTGCTTCAGTAACTTTGGGTTTCATAGACTATTGTGTTCAGAGCAAGAAGTTTCTCTCGTAACTTCTGTATACTGTCATGAAACTACGAACTGCAGTAATCTCATGTAGATTAGCGACTGTTATACCAGATACACCAAGTAAGAGGTCACAAAAAATTTCTCACTGATGGAACCACGTAATGTCTTATATGACAGCAGTCTTACGTAAGTAATAGTATGGCGGTTACTGACGTTCTAGTGGTACAGGTCTTTGTAGATATCATGTAGTGCAAGACGAAAACCAAATGCAGCAGCAGTGTCGTATAAATTTATTAGAACACACTCTTTGGGAATTAAATTCTTGTACCCTGTTGTTTCTTTTATGTTGCAAAATGTTCGAACGAACATGTCTTCCCTTCGTTCAGAGCTGCCATGCAAAGAGTCGTGGGAATGTATTGAATGTGGAAGAACTTCATTTACCTTTATGCGGGCGCTGGTCGACAGCTTTTAAATGATCCAAACGTGACATCTTAAAACAATCAAAACCTGCTATATTAACAGTATTTATTATTTTCGAATGTTTTCGACCTTAAATAATCATCAGCGCGACAAATGTTTTCAGCATGACTTGGAAGGACGGTTAGTTGAATTCAAAAGTATTGGAAAAACACCAGAGTCCACTGTCTTAATCATCATAATCTTACAATATCCTTCAGTCTCTTGGCATCGGATGAATAAATTCTGAGTACCCACTGTGTAGAGCTAACTGGCTCTGGTAAATTTACCGAAACTATACAGTTGTGTATCATAGACATAGGTATGTCCATTTCTGTCTGTGCCCAAACACTATAAAGAAGCGCTTCTGACCGCCAATAGCAGTTTAGATGCGTCTTCTGGTGTAGTGTAGCTGACTGACTGAAGACTGTAGTGAACTCTCGTAAACAGATTTGGACGCTCCTTGCAGCTACATCTATATGGTTACTCTGCAATTCAAAGTTAAGTGCCTGACAGAGGGTTCATCGAACCACTTTACAGTTCCAGTCTCGAACAGACCGCAGGAAAAAACGAACACTTTAATCGTTCCTTTGTGAGCTCTGACTTCTGTTACTTTGTTATGATGATCATTACTCCGTATATAGGTCGGCGCCAACAAAATATTTTCGCACCCTGATGACTGGTGACTGAAATTTCATGAGATGTTGGCGCAATGGAAAACGCCTTTGTTTTAATGACTGTCATATCAACTAGCGTATCATATCCGCCATGTCCGCCCCTGGTAGCTGAGTGGTCAGCGTGACAGACTGTCAATCCTAATGGCCCGGGTTCGATTCCCGGCTGGGTCGGAGATTTTCTCCGCTTAGGGACTGGGTGTTGTGTTGTCCTAATCATCACCATTTCATCCTCATAGACGCGCAGGTCGCCGAAGTGGCGTCAACTCGAAAGACCGACACCAGGCGAACGGTCTACCCGACGGGAGGCCCTAGCCACACGACATTTCGTTTCATTATATCCGCCATACTCTCCCCACTATTTCGTTATATTACAAAACGAGCTGCCCTTCTTAGTACTTTTTTATGACCTCCGTAAAGCCTATCTGATGCAGATCTCGCACCGCGTAATGATACTCACAAAAGATGGACAAGCGCAGTGTAGGCAATCTCTTTAGCAGACGTATGGCATCTTCTAAATGTTCTGCTCATAAATTGCAATCTTTGGGTACGTTTCCAGAACATTATCTATGTAATCGTTCCAGTTTAAGTTATTCGTACTATAATACAGCTGAATTTAGAGCCTGTAGGACGTAACAAGACTGTTACGCCACTTGAGGTAGCCGATTGAAAGAAAGGCACGCGTACACACACGCCGACTGGCGTCAATTCTGGAACAGGATAACTATTGAATGGTAGCAAGAAAAGTATGTAGCTGCTTTATAGTTAACTTTTATTATGTGATGAATACAGCGTTCTTCTTGAGACAATTATACTATAACTCTCAAAGTAGGTAAGGCTAATGGCGCCTTGCTAGTTCGTAGCCATTAACTTAGCTGAAGGCTATTCTGTCTCTCGGCTAATGAGAGAGAAAGGCTTCGTACATCTAGTCGCTAGCTAGGTCGTCCGTACAACTGGGACGAGTGCTTGTTCGTATCACGAGACCTGCCTTGTGGTGGCGCTAGGTCTGCGATCACACAGTGGCGACACGCGGGTCCGACATGTACTATATGGACGGCGGCCGATTTAATCTACCACCTAGCAAGTGTGGTGTCTGGCGGTGACACCACAGAGCCTTTAGGATTGAGTGATTTGTCGTGTAACCGGAATTTAGCGGAAACCTTTTAGCATCCTTGTGGATCATTTCACGCTTTGCGGTGGTGCATTAATCATTTCACATTTTCCTGAAAGTTGTAATGACGTGGAGAAGTCAAAAGTTAGAGACAATATCAGCTGATTCCGACGCTCAAGTGTGTTTCGTTATTCCCTAGGGTCAGATATGTGTCGCGTCTGAACTGAGTAGTGACATATGACGAAAAACGAGACAATATATAGACGTTGAAGATGCATCCAGAAGCATTCATCCGAGGAGGAGAGATAGCGCTGACATAGTTTTGGTGTGCCCCTGACTTCATTCATTCCATGCAGCCTAAAATCTCACGCAGATTCAAAAATGAGTAACTGATTGATATTTACAGGTCTTATTATGACTGAAATGAGAAACTATGAGTTAACATTGCTTAACATGAATCGTGTTTCTTAAAACACTTGGTTTTTGTAATAGAACTTGAAACCTGGTCGGTAGGTACTCAGAGAGCGCACGGGATAAGGTTAAGATTGTGGATGAAGACGTAAACAGTTACTGTGAGTTGCACAATCAAACACACAACTTTATTTTGCTAAGAACCATTCATTTAGACATTGCTTTAAAAGATCACAACTAAACAATAAGGCTGAAGGCCTAGCTAAAGAAAATTTGAAATGATTTCTGGGCTGACGGCCTAGAACCACACCAAAAACAAGAACGGCTGAAGGCGTAGTTTAGAAATCAAAGAAATTAAAAATAGAAGGTAAATATTTTGTAAAAAAAAACATACAATTGAAAACAATTAGCGGCTGAAGGCCTACACTACATGTCTGAAGGACAACTACAATAAAAACACATTAATAAACAATTTTTCTAACCAAGAAATTTCGTTTTAAACTTACAACAGAATGGGCGAAAGTCTAATTAAATAAATATTAACTTATTGCACGGCTGAAGGCCACAAACCAATTTGAAACAGTGGCTAAAGGCCTGAACAACAAGTCAGACAAACAATTTAAAATAACCCTTTCCTTCTTATAAAAAAATTTCCTTTAAAGAATACACACAACTGAAGGCCTTATTAAAAGGGGTTCACGTAAATACTCGGCTGAAGGCCAAACATAAGACATCGAACAACTAACGGCTTAATGCCTGGATTACAAACAATTTCAGATAGAACAAATTAAATTTTTTTAAAAATAAAATCAATCTTCAAAATTTTAATTTAACGCAGCTGAAGGTCTTTATGTAAAATTTAAAAATAACTGAATTTATACACAGCTGAAGGCCTCGCACAATACTTCAGCTAAATGAAAATCATAATCTAAAACAAACAAGCCGTGCTCCGAAGTGTTTCGAGGGTCGGCCTCAGAAGGTAGCTCAAATGTAAGGTGAGGTGCGACAGGCAACCAAGAGTCGAATTTAAATAATCGGATGGCAACCCACACTAGGGATGGCCCGAGGACCGACCAACAATTTAACCAATTACCTTCCGTCCGACCAACGGCACAATGATGGAAAATACCTGCCAAGGACGAGGACACGAACAGCACCATGTCTTTAGAAATTGGCGTCTAAAACAGCCAAGGGAACAATAACCACTCTAAGCAAAATATGAACCAAACAACTTAAAAGGCTGTCGAACTACACACAGTGCCAGACAGCATCAACACGACGAGGAAAGGCACACTGCCAGGGAAATTACACTAACGAGGAGGGCAGGTAACTGGGGCGTTAACGGCCACAGCGCAGAAAATACCGCTGGTGCACTTCACTGGCAAGTTACAGTCAATTTAATAATTAGTCACAATATAGGAAGACAGCTGCAAGATTTCGCCGACTCAAACACATTATACACTGCTGGTAGTCTGAACGGCCCAGGGAGCAACAAACCGCTAATGAACAAAGAGATGTCACAATAGTTGAGGTTTCATAACAAGTTAACTGATCACTCAGCTTCAGTGTCCAGGTTCGGTGGGCAACGAACTTTGTTTCTCTCGCAGCTAGAGCCTCACGATCTGACAGCGCGTGTAAGCCACCAGCGGTCCCAGCCTGACCTCGCGCCGAGGAAACTTCCTAGCAGCTCCGTCCCAACAGAATCACTACCAGCAGCATGCAGACAGCATTAAGATAAGCTGCTCATTCAAAACCACACAAGCTACACACGGTTCCACGAAACACTTCCACAAACAACTCGAACAATACTAAAACCAGTAACTGTGGAACAACAAGGACGAATGACAAGTCGTCACACACAGAGAACCCAGAAGCAGTGGGCGATCAAATACACGTCGTCCGATGAGACGACCGAGCGAACGATCATCGAAGGTCGTCCCCTCTGAAGTCATGTGTGCCGGCAACGGTCGGGAGAGTCATGGCTGTCCGGACCTCACTGCTGCTCCGTCCCCACTCCACTCCAGGCACTCGACGACCCAGAAATACTAGCGGTAGCTCCAAAGATAGTACGACACTGCTCTTATCGATAAGCGCTGCTGCTGCCACTCACGGGCAGGCAAGCCAACAGCTTACAAGGGAACATCCCCATCGCACCCCCCTCAGATTTAGTTATAAGTTGGCACAGTGGATAGGCCTTGAAAAACTGAACACAGATCGATCGAGAAAACAGGAAGAAGTTGTGTGGAACTATGAAAAAATAAGCAAAATATACAAACTGGGTCGTCCATGCGAAAGATAGGCAACATTAAGGGCAATGTGAGGCGAGTAGCGCTGTGGTCCCGTGGTTAGCATGGACAGCTGCGGAACGAGAGGTCCTTGCTTCAAATCTGCTCTCGACTGAAAATTTTGCTTCCTTTATTTTCGCAAAGTTGTGATCTGTCCGTTCGTTCATTGACGTCTCTCTTCACTGTAATAAGTTTAGTGTCTGTGTTTTGCGACCGCACCGCAAAACTGTGTGGTTAGTTGACGAAAGGACGTTCCTCTCCAATGGGAACCGAAAACATTTGATCGCAAGGTCATAGGTCAACCGATTCCTCCACAGGAAAACACGTCTGATATTTTGTATACGACACTGGTGACAGCATGTGCGTCACATGACAGAAATATGTTGTCGACCCACCTAACTAGTACACTTGGCGAATGGGTGAAAAGATTCTTCTACCTTGCCCGATTTAGGTTTTCTTGTGGATGTAATAATCACTCCAAAAAAAGGGATGAAACCATAAGAGTTTTTCACATAAACTGAAAATAAAAAGTTAAAATTCTCGGTCGAGGGAAGATTTGAACTGAAGACCTCTCGTATTGTAGCTGTTCACACTAACCACGGGACCACGGCGCTCCTTGTCTCATACTGGCCTTAATATTGCCTATATTGCACATGGACGACCCAGTTTGTATATTTTGCTTATTTTTTCATAGTTCCACACAACTTCTTCTTGTTTTCTCGATCGATCTGTGTTCAGTTTTTCAAGGCCTATCCACTGTGCCAACTTATAACTAAATCTGAGGGGGGTGTGATGGGGTGGTTCCCTTGTTAGTGAAACCAGTAAATCGAATAAGAAACGAGACGGGAGTAGTGCCAAGACGTCAAGCAATACCGGCACGAACACGAACCGCTCATGGCTCAGAACTATCGAAAAGATATCATTATTTTTAGAAACAGTTCTCTGTGCAGGAAGCGAAATTGCGCTGCCATTACATAACAGTGAAGAGTTACGTTGTGCACATGAACTTAAATTGGATTGCAAAAATGGCGCTGCATCGTTTTATCGAGGATCAGTTTCAATTAAATGCGCTTTCCTGTTCAATAAACCTCAGTTGCTATTACTTCCTCTTTCCAATCAGGATATTCATCTGAGTACATTACTACTAATTTCTTAGAAGGAAAGTAACGTTTCCAGTTTCTATGCACTCTTCGTTTAGTATGGATCGATCTGTATTAAAGATTGTTCAATCATGAGTTTTTATCGTTTAACTTAATGGGCCAGTATTCTTAAGCCGAGAACGGAAAAGAATGTAACAGCTAACAGTACTACTGTTGCAACTTGTTATCAGCAAACTTGCCAAAGAAGCGAGTCAGAAGTGCTCGAAAAATGAATTCGAAATAGCTTTGTTAGTTCCAAATCCGACAAGAGAAACGTTAATGCTGCACACACGAAAAACAAACGTTAGCTGACGATCATGTTAAGAGTTGGGAAACAGTATGAAAGGATATATGTTTCTTAGGTTTCCACAAATATATTTTTCATTAGAGAACACAACGCAGCATAAGGCAATATTTTAAGAATTATTCCCAAGTTATTTAAATAATTTACAAGCTATGGAAATCGAAAGTACGCAGAAATAACATCTACAGACATTTTTCAGAGTAATAACGTCGTGTGAGTAGGGCCTCCCGTCGGATAGACCGTTCGCCGGGTGCAAGTCTTTCGATCTGACGCCACTTCGGCGACTTGAGCGTCGATGGGGATGATGATGATTAGGACAGCACAACACTCAGTCCCTGAGCGGAGAAAATCTCCGACCCAGCCTGGAATCGAACCCGGACCCTTAGGATTGGCATTCTGTCGCGCTGACCACTCAGCTACCGGTGGCGGACATTTTTCAGAGTAAAACGAGATGATTGGAGGACTACGTCAAGTTCGAAATTTTAGCGTATTGATTCTTCAGTAACTGCTTGAGAAAAGAGTTCCATTATATACAGCTCTAACAAATTTAGACTGAAGTCCAGCATAATTTCTTTTGTCGTCCTCCTATTACGCCTCATCCTGACACATAGTTTTTTATGTTTACTGTTATTGCTTCCTCGTACGTTGCTTTACTATTTAGTTTAAATATTTAAATTATGTTACAACTGTTTAGTGCTAGATAACCATTTCAGAAGCTGTTCACAACCACCGTAACTTATGTATCATGCCAAGAAGGACTCAGTTGACAGGACACGTCCTGAAGGATAAAGTAACATGGTAATCGAGGGAAGTGTTTTTGTCGGGGGACAGGAATTATGTGGAAACTACATTGCACCAGTACAACAGATGCTCATTTCTATTGTTGTTCATAAATCACGTCCCTTATAACATCCAAGAGGGGGAATTTCGCCGATTACCGGAGGATTTAAGTGTCTGTTTTAATAGAAAAACAGTCTCTTGCATCAAAATTCTTTTAGGAAAGTAATAAGGACGTCAGTGAGTTGTATGTCCAAGATTTTTCGGTTACTCTGAGTAACGGCGTTGCGATTCGGGTATCCTAAAATGTAACTGTATATCATCGTGCAACAACAGGAAAAAATCTGCAGTCCCATTCCATTTTACGAAACAAGAGGGGAGACTATATATGTATACACGAATAGGATTATGCTTCGGGCTGGGGGGGACTAAGTGCGCGGGGCTGTACTGCTGTGGTTGAAGTAATTGACCGAGGCGTAGTAAAACCCAAATTAAATTTCTTTCTAAATTTATTCAGCTCTTTGGGGTCTCAGACAGTGCTTTAAGTTTTATATTACCGCCATAAATATCTGGGCTGCGGGTAGTAAAATCTGGGCGCCTTGCAGTGCTCAATAAATGTATAAAGTTCCTAATGTGTTCTGAAATCTGCACCGGCGTTTCTGATGGCAATCCCGGGAGGAAATTTACACGGGCGGAACTTTGTTCGGGTTTTATGGGGCACCTGCGACCCCTTTTCTTCAGCGTTAAAGCTCGGCCGGTGTATGCAGACGTTTCGCGGCATCTTGTTGCTAGCAAATACAGCCTGTGGCGTGTGTTAGGGCCAGAGACGTGCTGCAAAAAAGAGACTGCTGCGCCATACAGTGTACACTTGCGAAGAAAACCATTTCACTGTCTAAATATCTTTAATATGTTTATTATTTGCAGTAGCCATGTTCCCAGATATAATTTCTGAATATGAGGTCTGCCTGTCATGCAATACTATTTTTTTGTACAAGGCTGCATATGTGTCAGCACATTTTGTTCCATCGTCAGTGGGTACTATTTACCGAAATATGTAAAATATGATCATGTTTTAAGTGATAATTATTCCATAAGAATTATATCTAAAAACAGTTTTGTTTGTTGTTGTTTTTAAATTTTCTACATTCTTAGCTTGTGTAGAACCCCCTACACATTATCAGATACTAGTAGGTCGTTATCTGCAATTAAATAATGTCAATCTAACTATATTTGAGATTACTTGCGTTTGGCTTTCTAAAATCCTTTTTAATCTGCATTCTCGTAAGTTTCTGAGAAGCACACACAAACACTACAAATATGTTTCGGAGCTTCAGCAGAAGATAACAATTTTTAGATTTGCACAGCCACAGTGTTACTGTTACTGTTGTGTGTCCAGTCCCAATTGACGTTCACTTAGTACTGTTAAATTTCTCCCTAATGTCACTCTCTCTCTATACCTCCCTCTCCCCTCCCTCACCCCCTCCCACCCGTCTCTGTCTCTCTCTGTATGTATGTGTGTGTGTGTGTTTTGTGTGTTTTAGTTTAGCTATTTGTGTTGTCTTACCTATAACGTTCTTCGATGTGTCAAAAATTTTTCCACTGCATAGCGTAGTGTAATCCTTTATAACCTTTATTCCGTTCGCTAAGCCAGCCTGTGTGGCCGTGCGGTTCTAGGCGGTCCAGTCTGGAGCCCGGCGACCGCTACAGTCGCAGGTTCGAATCCTGCCTCGGGCATGGATGTGTGTGATGTCCTTAGGTTAGTTAGGCTTAATTAGTGATAAGTTCTAGGCGACTAATGACCTCAGAAGTTAAGTCGCATAGTGCTCAGAGCCATTTTTGAACCTTTTGCCTTACTCTTCCGTGTCCAGATCAAATTTTATTTTTCCAATAGTTAGCCACCGCTACGGCTTTGTCGTTGGCTTGTAGCAGTCACTAAAACTGCAGGGCTCCGGCAGTAGTCGGCACATGAGCAGATGTGCCTCGTCTTGTACCTCTCCGCATCCGCATAGAACGTCGTCATCGTTAGTCAGCAGTCCGCACTTGCACAGATTAGTTTTGCATCTGGGTGCACCAACCCTCAGCCTATTTAGTGTTCTCCACACCGTATAAGGAAATTTGCTTCCAGGTGCCATTTGCTCTTTTGGTATTATCTACAGTGCGGTTTGTTCATTCTCCCGTTTACGGACTCTATTATCTTCCTGTGAACCGTCAAGGATCTTGGTTCTTGCAATAAAGCTATTTCTAGACTTAAGCCTCCGGGCCTGAGTGACGTGCCCATGCAGTGGGTGTCGAGAATCTGTTCCTTTCTTTGTTCTCTCAGCGTCTGCTGCCACTTGCCTTCTGATCTTGGATGGGGCAATTCCAGCAAGTAGGTACAAATTACTCGTTGGTGTGTGTCTGAGACAGCCTGTAACAATTCGCATTGTCTCATTTACACTTACATCAACCTATTTAGCATGTGCAGATGCTTCCCATACTGGCGCTGCATAGTCTGCTGCAGAAACACACAGAGCAAGTGCTGATGTTCTCAGTACTGTTGGTTGAGCTCCCCATTCATAGTTTGCCAGCCTGCGGATGATGTTATTCCTGGAGCAGACTTTAGCCTTGGTGTTTTGGCAATGCTGCTTGAAGGAAAGCGTTCTGTCAAGTACAACCCCGAGGTATTTAGGTGTTGGACAGTGCTTTAACTTCTTACCTTGCCATGTAACGTCGAGCAAAACTCCAGCATCTCTGTTGCGCAGGTGGAAAGCACACACTTGGGTTTTGTCAGGGTTTGGCTTGAGGTGATTGGCGTCGTAGTATTGAGCCAGTTCTTCAAGCGCTCTAGAGAGATTTCCAGATGTTGCCTCAAAATTGGACCCCTGGACCACCACAGCTGTGTCATCAGCATATACGAACAGTCTTGCATCTTGAGGTATAGGTTGGTCTTTAGTGTACACATTATAAAGGATGGGAGAAAGTACACTTCCTTGTGGTAAGCCATTCTTCTGCAGTCGCCATCTACTGTTCTAACCATTTAGGGAGACATAAAATCTTCGATTCTGCAGAAGACTACCAGTAACCATCGTCAACCTACAGTCCCCTGTGAGGTGATATAATTTGCGCAATAGCTTTCTGTGGTTTACCGTGTCGTATGCAGCAGTAAGATCTATGAAAGCTGCTCCAGTTATTAATTTTTTTTCAAACCCGTCTTCTATATGTTGCGCCAGATTAAGTATTAGCCCACAACAAGATCTTCCTGGCCTGAAATCGGCTTGTTCCTTTATGAGCTTTCCATCTATAGTTTCTGCCACCCGGTTGAGAATCATCCGCTCCAGTATCTTATAGAGATGGCATAGAAGTGACACTGGTTTGTAACTTTTGGGGTCCTTTATCTCCTTGCCAGGTTTTAGTAAAGCCACCACTCTCGCCTGCCGCCATAGTTCTGGAATTTCAGCTCTTTAATACAGGTGTTCATCATCTGTAGTAACCAGTTTCGAGCTTTGGGCTCAAACTGTTTTATCTGCTCCGTTCTAATGTCGTCAGTTCCAGCTGCCTTATTCAGTTTCATACTCTGAATGGCGTCTTCCAGTTCGGTTGCTGTGAATGAAGCATTGAGGAGTCCGTAATCTTTTTGTTCTTGGGGTATAACTCTTTCCCTTTCTCTTTTCCCTTTGGTTTTCCCATTCTTCAGAAGTTGGCTAGCAATCTGATTTACTGTTACCCCATTGTTCTTTTGCTGGAGGTCAGTTGGGTCCCCACTTAAGTTTTTCAGTAATTTCCATGCACGTCTGCTGTTTTGTTTCATGTCAAGATTCTCGACTAGTTTCCACCACCGTGATCTCTTATCCTCAGCAATAGCCTGCATTAGTTCCTCCCCAGCCTCCATCGTATCTTCGCTGAAGGGGTCCTGAGTGAACAGCTTTTGGTACCTGTCAAGTAAGACCTTGCTGCTGCCGGTCAGACCCTGGATGTACTGGGTACGGCAACCCTTTTGGATGTTTTTCCTTGAGATCCCTCTCACAAGATCGATAAATCTACCATACTCATCTGGTCGAGGAAGGATTTTCTCAATCTCTTCGTCCAATTGCTCTTTAAATTTCTGCCAGTCTGCCTTTTTGAAATTAAACCGTCTTCGGAAAGGCACCTCCTCTTGTTTAACCACGGCATTCTCAACAAAAACGACGTGTCTGCGTTGTGTACTTGGGATAGGTTCTTCAACAAGCTTCACGCACTGTGCTGCAACTTCCTACTCACAAAGATGTTGTCAGGATTATATCCCCTTCTCCATCTTCTGCTGTTGAACGATGCTGGCTGTTTTGGGTCGTGAATAAGTTGTGGGTCATTAGTGTCAGCCCAGGATTCAAGCTGTACACCATTCTCATCAGTCTCATTATATACCCATGCTTCACCATGGCAGTTGAAATCGCCCATGACAAAATTAATATGGTCATATGTAAAATTGTTTGGTTCATGGAAAACAAAGTCCACATCTGGTGGTTTGTACATTGGCGTCACAGAGAACTTCTGGGCGCGAATGGTAAGTACTTCAATGTTATTTACTTCTGTCATTGCGGCTGATCTTACGTTGGCCCGGCTCTGATGAAAATCGCACTCCCATACTTGTCGTGAGGTCTTTCAATGGCCAAATCCATTCCTGCTATTTTAGGTCTATGGCTGGTGGCTCCCCGGTGTGTTTCCTGCACCAACAATACGTCGCATTTATGCTTATAGCACATGTCTGCTAATAAAACACTCTTACGACTAGAGAATCCCTCAATATTTATCGAGATCGTCACAAGGGGTGGTCTTGATAAAGGCCGTTGCATCTTGATGTTAATTTGCTTTTGGACTTTAACTTGATCTGGTGTTAGAAGGATTAGCCGGTGAAATCTTTCACCGTTTCCAGGGTACGCCCGATTGTGCCTGTCTTCAGTCTTTAGGCTCACAATCTTCTAGGAGGCTCCTTCTTTGTACCCCAACCTTTCGCTAATGCCTTGTGTATGTGGAGGGGTTGGTTGTTTGTAAGTTTAAGGTACAGGGTTTGGCTGGATTGTACTATTTTTAAACCTTTGCTAACTTCGTTAAACCGCTATTTAAATTGTAACTTTTTGTAGCTCTGAGATGTTCTGAATAGCTTCTTGTAATGTTCCTGTGTGTTTGTCCTACACATACTGACTATAGTTGTATGCAAGTTCACATATTTGAATTAATATGTATGTTTCCTGTGTTCAGAGCATCTTCTTTGTTGTCGTTTCTGTTGTGCATCCTAAGGATGTCCTGCTTTTTTAAAAAATATTGTCTACTCCGTGAGTTCTTTACTTTTGTAGGATATTATGTGACATTTTATTTCGTACGTGAGTTCTTACTCCGTTGCGTCTTGCATACGGGCAGTGTCTGTGTGTTGCGTTGTTCTGTGTTGTTGTGCCAGGTCCTATGTATATGTTGTCTGTTGATTCCTTTTCTCTTTACATATTTTCTGGTTTAGTTTCTCTAACATGTTGGTACCATAACCATTTTGCACTGCTATTTGTTTTATTTTGTGGCTCCATAACACTGATATCGAACTCAGTAATTACCCTGGGTGCAAAATTCTACAGAAACTCTCCAAGAGCCTACAAGATAAATTTGTGTTCGGAAGCAGCTACTCAATTTAAAAAAAAATTAACTTCTCGTTTGCTAATGATCTGAAAGATGTAAACAGAACAAACAAATGCCAACTGATCTCTCTAAATGTAACAAATGTGTGTACTGACAACCCCATTCATGATGCTTTAGCTGTTATCAAGGAAAACCAAATCTAATACAAGAAGCTCTCCTTGGGAAAAAGTTACATTTTATTAACCTTCTGCAACTGGTACTGAAATATAATTACTTCTCTGTCAGTGGAAGAAGACCAAAGAAAGTGACCAGTTATTTTTGCCAACATATGAGGAACTATAGCCAAAATATTCCTCAATCAGAGCACAAACTTTTCGCAAAAAGTTAACATATATTCAAAAAGTTCGGTTCTACATAAGATATGTAGACGATACATTGCTGATTGGGGAAAACAAAGATGATGTCGAAGAGATTGAAGAAAATACAAAAGAATATTAAATTCACCTGTAAGCAGAAAATAAATAATACCATTAACATCCTTGATTTAAACATCCACAAAGAAGCTAGTAAATATGTCTTCTAAATTTATAGGAAACCAGCCATTAGAGACATAAACGTACATGTTTCGTCCTGCCATTCCAACATGTACAATCTATCGGCACACGACTCAGTGATTCATAGAGCTCTATAAATCCCAATGAATGATGAGTACATCCAGAATAAAATAAAAATCATGAAGATAGTAGCAGCAACTAATAGGTATAAATCAACACTAAAAGACAATTTAGTAAAAAAAAAATTAACAAAATAAATATCGAGAACAATGAAAATACACTAAGAACATGCGTCCCTTTCCTTGGTAATATTTTGGGGTGTCTCGAGTTTGAAAATTATTTTCGTTTTTTGTATTTAAATGCCTGTATGGTTTCATATGAACAATCGAAGTATTGTCTGGAAATTAGCTCGTAAAACATTGCATGGCTTCTGAACTTCGCACTTTCGTTTGCGACGTAAATTACAGGAAAAATTCTCAGCCACATTTGCTTTAGTAGTCATGAATTGAACCATCCATCTAATTACTGTGATTGCGTGACGTACGTGCTGTTATAAGCAATGACCAAGGGAAAAAAAATTACTGTCTCGTGATGGTAAATATGGGTAACTACATCTACCCTAAAGTACCTTTTTTTGCACCATAAAATCACCTATGCCACTATGAATGACTGTCATTTTAAAAATTTTTCAGTATAATGGTTTAAAAGTGCGTAGTCCCACACCTTTCCTTAACAATCTGACTCGAAATTCTGTATTCGTTGGTTCGTAGCCAGGCTAATTGAAAAATGAATCATTTATTGTACACCTACTTGTTTCGATGTAAATAAAATATCCTCCAGGCCCGCAGGCTCATGTGAAATAGAAATAATATACTAGCTCGCGAGCAGTTGCGCGACTGTAAAAAAAATGATTAAAATTCAAAAGTGCCACGTAATGGCGGCGATGCTACTTTTTCTCGACTATCCAAAATGCTAGAATTGTTATTTGAAACAGGGTGATTACAATCGCGGAATGAAAGCATTAAACAACAGTTTTTCACAATTAGTGTAGTATCCTCGTCGCTACTGTAGAGTCCTGTACTGTAGGAAGCGAGGGAGAGGATGTGGTTATGGGTGGCCAGTATCCTCTTTCTGCAACACGAATGCACAGGTGGATTAATACAGTTCTTTATTTATATGAACAGATATCTGATACTTAACTTTAATACAGTCCATATGTTGTAGTACAAGCTTATCTGTAGTAGTCCCTTTGCTGACAATATCGGTACTCGTGCTATTACACTAATCTGTTTGCTATGTAATATCATAACCCATGATGTGAACCGATGGACGCCAACTGGAACAGTCACTGAGTTAGTACGTGTCAGTGAGTTGTTGATGCCCTCCGGTAAGCGGCGGTGGCCTACATACTTGCCGTCGAGAGGGCGTTGGCAGCGTGTTGCTTGCGAGTCTGTCTCTGGCCTCTCTCATGATACGAGCGCTTGATCGAGCGCCTACTATCGAGCTTCGTGCTACATCTTTGCCGACTGGTATGCTGGCGACAGCTTATGCCAGCACAATTAATGACTCATTATACAGTCGTAAAAATCTGAAAGACAAAGTGATCTTATAACAACGACAGTATCAGTGAAAGAGTGCCAGAGAGAGAATGTTAAGGAGGGGGATGCGCTGTCACAATAGCGCTTCCATAAATATACTAAATTGTTAGAGTCACAGATGTAAATATACTGTTTTGTAGCACATCGTATCAAGTCTCTATTAGCATTGGTTTTTTGTGACATAAAATTCCATGTAATTAACATTCTTATATTCCATATACATTGATTTTCTTTTTCATTAGTTATTACATTATACAGAGTTTATTTTACTATGGTCACTCAGTTCGTTAATTCATAACAAATGTAAAAATTATTATGACAAATACACCTTCCAAAATACTGCCAATGTTTTCATTCCAAACAAAAAATTAAAATCTGCCAATAACTTCCTCTTAACATAAAAAGCACTCAAGATAAATTTTCATCCTCTAGCGTATACAAAAGCAGATATAGAAAGTGACAAGCTTAGTACATAAATCAAAAGGCTGTAACTACCACATCACCTTCTAAGAATACATCATGCCTTCCGCTACAACACACCATACAAATCTGCAGTAGAATATCATACAAAAGATACAGGATATCCATTTGACAGTGTGGGAAATAACATTGAACAAAGGACACAAGACGTCTCTGTATGAAGAACTAGAAATACATATCCACAGAAATAAACTTGTGAAACTTCTAATCAACAGTAATAGAAGAAAAGGTTCGATCAGCTTTTTCAAAAGCTTTGATGAAGTACTTAAAGCATTCACATACTTTACAGTTTCAATGGAGAACAGTTAATGTAGCCTCTCCGATTCCAGCTACAATACAGAAGGATGATCTGTTGTAGTCTTTTTGTGCATAAGAAACTACATATTATCATCACTGAACTGAGCACATATCGATATTTTGGTGCAGCCCATTCACGTTTTTTAAAGTAAAAGGAAATAATAGTCATGTGCATAACCAATTACTCTTTTACTTTTGTATCCAATGCAGCAGCCCACACATATTTTAAAAAATACAAGAAGAAAGTTTTTATGCAAATATAGCTACCTGCTGTAACAGATCTGATCTGTGCACATGTCCATATTCTGGTGTAGCCTACTCATATTTTTTTAAAGAAAGAAAAACACTTTTATGCAGAAACCATTTAATCTTTTACCTTTGCATCCATTGTGAACTAGCATATGTACAACATGCATAACGTCTTTGAAGTGACAGTGTCGACATAATGTACAGTGGAGAGGGCATACAACAGACAGCAGTTATGAAGACTTTCTGCGACACTACCGCCCCTGTAAGTACAATTCACTGTCAGATATTCTTGTTCTTCAACCTCAAAAGGGCCTTTTCAAAATAAACAATTTTTATCATTAACAAAAGACGTAATGTAGCCTACACTTCCCTTGGTCTGTTACTGTAAAAGACATCAATACTCTTCAGCAACACCATCCACGAAAACAAGTAACTCCCTCCCTGATGATAATGGTGTCAACCATCGAACTCTTAGTGGCTCTAAGTTAGTTATGCCAAAATTGTTTTGTTCGTATTCATCAACAGTCTAAGCCTTCATAAAGCCGCCCCTTTGGACGAAATATTTATAGTAACTCCACACTTCAAAAATTATCTGCTCAACAACCAGTGAGTGTTTCTATGCCAGTGATTCTCTCTGGGCTCCACAGAATTTTCTTTGAAATAATCTAATTACACTCTGTGGAGCCCAGAGAGAATCACTGGCGTAGGGCGAATGAGGCATGTCTTTGATATTCAGACGTCCGCTTATTCGATATAAAAAATTGTAATCTGCATTGCGGAACGGATATGGTAGGTGGCATGTCTTTTCTGATATCGAGATGCAGCTGGGAGGTCTGTCTGTGTGGAGTATGTTGCACATGCTACACGTTACTTGAGTTTTGTGCTCATAAGTGCCCTATAAAAGCCTGTCGCAAACATGTGGCGATTACTGAGGCATGCACACTGTAAGACACTTTGAAAACACAGGTGCCTGAAGAGCATGCTTCACGGTGATTAAAAAAATGGCTTGCTATATATCAGTAACTCAGCATATATTTACATCAACTGTGCAAAATCATACTACTTTCATTATGAAAATGGCTACTGTTCAATCCATGCGTAATTTACAGACATTTATCATCACCCTCCAGAGACATGATGGATACTGTTATGAAGACGAGACATGGTAGTGATGTTATTTGTCAAAAACCAACAGAAACCATTTTGCAGTGAGGGGGCAGTGATGGTTAATTGACAAGACGAAACGCATGCGTGTTGTATGTGAAACACTATGCATCTTGTTGGATTTCATCTCTGAAATAGAATTAATATTCGAGATTGCTTTCACTGCTGGAAAAATTTGGCATGGAGACTCGAGAGTACAATTAAGTCTAGAACAACACCAGAAAACTCTCTTTCCTTAGCTTATAAAATAAAATGTGGTGACTTCTGAGCTGTGACACTTATCAAAACCAAGCGAAATATCGCTGTGTTTATCTCTTCTAAGTATTTTATTCAGTGTAAACTGCATTTCACTATAGTCTTCTGACATTTTAGGAAGTGTTTCCTATTTCTCATTATTTGGAGATACCACGTTTGTGTAAATGCTAATTACATCTTAAGTTCCAGCAAAATTTGCATAAATTATCTCATGTTAAAAAGCATCAACACATTCTGAATTTTGTGTAAATTTACAATACGTTTAATTCCAAATTATTTGTTACATATTTAATAACTATATTATTTATCCTAATCAACAATCATACTATAGACGTAGGTTAACGATATAATGCTGAACAAAATAATGTATAATGTTTACATAAACCAATTCAACTAGTTATGTGGCTCTACGATTCTGCCAATGCATTTGACTCTCAGCTTGGTGCAGTATAAAACACATACCGATTATACAGTGGGAAGACTGTACTCGTTGACTGAGCATGTTGCTTAATCTGGCAAGTTTCACATCCTACTGGCATAATATGTCATGCATGTCAATTACATTGGTAAAGCTGTTGTTATTGACAAAACGTTTGTGCAAGCTCCGACTTGTCTCGACTTACGAGATATGTGAGATATGAAACTGATGTAGTAACAGGCCT
The DNA here is from genome assembly GCF_023864345.2 of Schistocerca serialis cubense. Lineage (NCBI taxonomy): Eukaryota > Metazoa > Arthropoda > Insecta > Orthoptera > Acrididae > Schistocerca > Schistocerca serialis. Next base: position 180,553,490 of record NC_064645.1, read on the forward strand.
GAACTCGCTAATTATGTATTTTATAACCCCTAACTTGTCTGAATGAACAAACAGTCATTACTGACTCAACCGGAAGGGGGTTATAAAATAGGCAGCAGACACAAGTGACGAATTATTGAGGCTGAGCCTTCACAGCTGTTGTTCAATGATTTTCTCTTCTTAGAAGACGCAATAAATTATCCAGAAATGTAATTATAACACATTACTTTCATCTTACATCTTTTCACCACCGGATTCCTTGCTGTAACTCACGCAAATTTTTTTTTAATTTAATGCTACAGAATCTACACTGGTTGATTCAATCAGAGCTGTGGTTGAAGAACTGAATTCAACGGTCGTCAAAATACTCGATCGTGAGGAACGTTCGATGTGTGTAGTAACACCCCAAAAATGTTTAATATTAATAATCTTTCATCTTCAACCTAGTGATTCGTCTTCCTGAAAAGCTACAGCTTATGCTGATCACTAAAAAAACCTCTTCTCCTCCAGGGATGTGTCTGTCCATTGAGACTATCCCATATCTATGAATGCAACTACATATTATCTCATAAGGAATGTGTTCTTTCTAATTCTGTGTTGTAGAATACGGCAACAGCAGCCACTGGAATACACACACCTCCTAATCGATCATCGAGCTGTAGTGTATCTCCAGTGCTTCAAGGACTGCAGCGGTTGGTACCTAATCGATGAAGAAGACAGCCAATTGGGAAGTCTCTTTGTAGGTTGGACATCGTAAAAATCATCATTGCCAACTTGGAGACTTTATTGTATTGGACATGATGGATAACCAGCACCAAAAACATTAAACTAGGCACTGTTGAATGTCTTCCTGTTGAATAAGCACTTAGAAGCCGAATAAGTACAGATGTGATAGATAATAAGCTTGGCTTTAAGAAATCTAGACATTTATTTGATGGGTGTTTTCGTGTTTTTGATTACGGGTTTCACCCAATTAATCTTAAAATTAAATTTCCGTTAGTTTTCTAGTTTCTCTTACTCAAATCAGGCAAAGAAAAACAAATATACTGCACTACAAAGAATACAAATTTAATATTATTTGCAATTAGTTATAATTAGTATTCGACTGATGTTGCTGGTAAGCAGTTAAAGAAACTTCAGACACCTCAAGAGAGAGATCCTGGCTGAGCATTGTGGGAAACAGTTCAACTACATGTTAATAATAATAATGGGTTCTGTGCAGCACTATACGTGGAACACACCAATGTGATAACAAATAAAACAGTAGCAATAAACATTGAGTCAAATGGCAGTGCCTGTTTCCATTGGGCAATTTCAGCTGGTTTACATCCTGTAAATAATGATGCACAATATAAATTTTATCACTGGCTATATTATGCAGAGCTGAGGGATGCTGACATTTTTCGCAAATAAAATAAAATAAAATAAAATAAAATAAAAGATATCTCGCTAAATATCTATGGCATGCACTACATGACTGCAAAAGACGAGGAGGATAAGAAAGAATTCCATGTTATAGCACTACTTATCACTGAACAGCATCAGGAGAAACATGTTAATCTACACTGAAGCGCCAAAGAAACTGGTACAGGCATGCATATTCAATTACAGAGATACGTAAACAGCCAGGATACAGCACTACGGTCGGCGACGCCGATGTAAGACAATAAACGTCTGGCGCAATTGTTACATCGGTTACTGCTGCTACAATTGCAGGTTAACACGAGTTACGTGAGTTTGAACGTGGCGTTACAGTCGGCGCATGAGCGATGGGAAACAGCATCTCCGAGGTAGAGATGAAATGGGGATTTTACACTACGACAGTTTCACGAGCGTATCGTGAATACCAGGAATCCGACATCAAATCTCCGACATCCCAGCATCCGGAAAAAGATCCCGGAAGAACGGGACAAACGACGACTGAAGAGAATCGTTCAATGTGATAGAAGTGCAACCCTTCCGCAAATTGATGCAGATTTCAATGCTGGGCCATCAACAGCTATCAGCGTGCGAACCGTTGAACGAAACATCATCGATATGGGCTTTTGGAGCCGAAGGCCCACTCGTGTACCCTGAATGACTGCATGACACGAAGCTTTGCGCCTCGCCTGGGCCCATCAACAGCGACGATGGACTGTTGATAAGTGGAAACATGTTGCTGGTCGGACTAGTCTCGTTTCAAATTGTATCGAGCGGATGGACGCGTACGGGTATGGAGACAGCCTCATGAATCCATGGACCCTGGATGTCAGCAGGGGACTGTTGAAGCTGGTGGAGGCTCTGTAATGGTGTAGGCGGTTGCATTGGTGTGGGTTCTCTGATACTTCTAGATACGGCTCCGACAGGTGACACTAGAGTACGCATCCTGTCCGATCACCTGCATTCATTCATGTCCATTGTACATTCCGACGGACTTGGGCTATTCCAGCAGTACAATGCGACACCCCACACGTCCAGAATTGCTACAGAATGGTCCCAGGAATATTCTCCTGAGATTAAACACTTCCACTGGCCACCACCAATCACCTAAGGCATGAAAATTATTGAGCATATCTGAGAAGCCTTGCAATTTGCTGTCCAGAAAATATCCCCACCCCTCGTGGTCTTACGGGTTTATGGACAGCTCTATAGGGTTCGTGGTGTCAGTTCCCTCTAGCACTACTTCAGACGTAAGTCAAGTCCATGCCTCGTCGTTTTGCAACGCTTCTGCGTGCTCGCGGAGGCCCTACACGATATTAGGCAGGTTTTTCTGTTTCTTTGGCTCTTTAGTGTATGATAAGATAAGCTGTGTTATTCATTACAGAAATTTGAAGGACTGTTTGCACTATACATTAGTTTCATAAATATTCGTCGAATTTTATCATTTAGGCAGGCTCCTTAGAAGGAGCCATACATTGTAATCTGAATAAAAAAGAATATACAAAACTGCTCGCAATGAACTCGGGAAGAAGCTTTCAAACGAACAAATTAATGTGGAAAACGTGCAACAAATGTGGGATATAAGAGTAGCAACTTCTTGTGCCGGGTACTTTGTTGCAGCTGCGTTAATTACAAACACAAATTTGTAAAGGAGCGGTTTGGTTTTTTTTTTACTGAAAATTTGTCGTAACTGAACTGGGCATACTTAATGTAGTCCTTGATAGGTCCATTGCAGTAGTAATGGCCCCGTTGGATACTTCCAAAACTCCTGTTTCGATTTCCGTTAGGGATACATATTAAATAAGAATGCAGCACATCATGTAAAACTATGCTTCACAGGCACGACACGGATTATTACATTACAGCTCCGAATGTGGAGGAGGATATAAGATGTGATGTGCATACAAGGTTCAATACTTCGGGTTTCGCTGCAAATAATAGTTACGATATTGTTCCAGTAAATAAAAAAGAGGTTGGAATAATGAAAGATGAACTGAATGGTGAACCTGGTACAGAAGTAGTCAGTCTACAAGTAAAAGAGTGTCCTCTCGAGACTGTTCTCTGGGCACATAATAGGCAGAGCAAAGGGTATAAAGCAGTATTGTGTTAGTAGGTTAACCATCAGTGACTGCAGGCAATGTTTGTTGGATTCGGAAGTGAAATCAACTGCCCAGAACGTAATTAGTCAAAACAATACGTTCTGCCTATCACCTTTTTGAATGCGTGTGAATTAATACAAGTATACTCCTTTCTGATCGACTAGATTAAATTCTAGGAAAATATCTTCTCACCATCTCATTTCATGTAAGATGTATGCTTTTCAACAAATCTAAACTTTATAAATTTTTTATACCGGTATCTAGAGCAATATTGTATCATGAAAAAAGTAAAAGAAAAGACATTAATTCTATAAACATTAAATTTGTTGTTTGCGACTGCATCGAGGAGAATACACATGCAGCTCCTGCCCCTATCTCATGGTGTGATCTTTTGGCGTTAGGTCATTAGGGTAGTTGTGGTATTACGATTACTATCCCTGCCACAACTGACTGCTTCCGCTGGCACACGTCGCTGTGAGAGGGAAATCTCTTCGGTGTAACAGCTGTATTTAAAGACAAAGTACCCCTTACATGCGAACATCTGTTTCAAAAAAATCAATCGTGGCGACAATGAATAACAGTCTTGTTTCCACGAAAATAAGCTCAGTGCATTTTCTTTCAGCTTTATGTGCAAAATCGGTAGTATATTTTTGACTGCATTCGTCGTGTTGAAATTATAAACTGTCGTGCACAAAGGCATTAAGCCCTCTTCAGACGATTGAATGGCATCTGCACAGTCACTCATTTATGTTCGACTTCAGGATACAGTCATCATCTCTCTCTCCCCATCATCCAGTTATTCTGTGACATCGAATGACACGAAAAAAAAAAAATAAAAATAAAAATAAAACTACAGCACTGTGACCGATTACATATGACCACACTGCTGAAGGCAGCTCTATAGTGATACCTCTGGCAGATCTATTAACCTATCTCACATTTCCTACACGTGTCCACCCTGCGTAAAATCTAAGCAGAGAAATCTAGCAAAGAACCATACAAGATTCCTCCAAAACCGTCTACTGGCTGGCACCTGACATCTTTGTTCCATAACTCGCCTCAACAAACCAATGTGTGAGGCTTTTGTCACTATTTTTCTGAAAAAACTATCGATCACTGCTTAATGTCCTCGTTGTTTAGAAACTTTCATCACAGTAAAGAACAGTTGGAACATTATGGAGTAAGGGGAGTAGCTTACAATTGGTTCGCCTCTTACTTTAAGAACAGAAAGCAGAAGGTAATCCTCCGCAATATTGAGAGTGGTAATGATGTTCAGTCCCAATGGGGCACTGTTAAATGGGGCGTTCCCCAAGGGAAAAAAATTATCATTCCTAAGTTCCACAGCGAGCCATAATTCAAGTGATGTATACTTTAATTAGCGGTTATGAAGTATGAAGTAACACAGGACTTCCAGTAATATATATTTTTAAAACATGATGGTGACGATAAAAGTAAAAAGCTAAGATTCCACGAGAAGAAGTCTGTTAGTTGTAGGAGCAAAATCGGTGTAGTTTACGAGCATTCCACATGTTCAAATTACGAAATGTCATGCACAAGGGCATTAAATTCATTTCAGTTGTATGAAATACTGACATAGATCAGCATCTCTACAGTCATTTATTACGTTCGAGAGCACTCCGTATTTTTATTTTGTGACATCCAGAGTAGGAAAAAAAAATTCAAACTATATGCATCCAGTCATCAACCAGTCATACCACGCCTTGTAATAGAACCTACTAACGTCATCCTGTAAGATTTTAACCCGTCTCTCTTTTTCGATATGTCGAAAAACAAATACCATCAATGTGTTGACATTGAGCATACAATATATAAACATATTTCTTAATTGGAGCTGATGGCCAGTGACGGAAGTTGCCTGCACAGACATTTGCAAAGTTCTGTCGCCTGTGCTGGAGGAAGACCATATCCCACAGACCATCAATCAAAAGAGAGGTTTACTGTGTTGTTCAATCGAAAGCACTTTGATATATTGTTTGTCAGCTGTAACACTTCAAAGCAGAGTAAGACTACACCTGTATACACCGCCATATACTTTACTTTTCTGTGATGACTTCATGTTATGTGTCAGGTGGTAAAAGAACAATAACAAGTTTCGATCCATTGACTCTCACAGAAGGCTTGACATCGTATTGTGGAAACTATGCTGCTCCCTCAACACACATGATGGTAGAAATAAAACACAGAGGCGATGTTTCTTAATGATAAAAATGTGGAAGGTATCGCAACATATGGAATCTGGAAGAGTTTGCGGCACTGTGGAGCGTTTCCAAACAGCTGTCTGAAGGTGGTGACCTACACAGTTAATCTCATCTGCCACAGTGTTGGGTAGTTGACGTCTCGGTGATCTGTTTCGAAGAGTACTGTTACCTCATTCTGCAGTCATTTACATGATCTCAATTACAGTGTTGACCATCGCTGGAAGATGCTGTTCACAACACGTGCATGGTAGTAAAAATAAAAAGAGGTACTGTCATCTTACTGGTAAAAAAAAAAAAATGTGGAGGGCACCACATCATATGGAAATAGACGATTCCGCGGCATTAAGTAAAGTCTCCAAACAACTATCTGAAGGTGTGACCTCTTCATTTAATAGCGACAAGTTGCCGATATCCAGTGTTCCACCAAGGTTTTCTCTATCTCGAACAAGTGGGATCAGTCATTCATTATTTTTGGCGGCGTTCGTAGCGACAAGCAATTCGCTGTAGAAACGGCTTACGAAGTCACCGCCACACTTTTAATAGCGGGCCGACCGGTCCGCTGGAACAGTGAACAGAAAGAGGAAAACCCAAACACTCTGATTAAATAAAAGTCGGTACTTATCTTTATTAACGAAGATACAGCAACACAGTAGTGAACTCCGTGTCTACAAAAATCTGTCTAGTTCTAGTCGGAGCGGCTTGGTCAGCGTCGGCTGACGACAAACAACAACTCTGCTGCGATGAACACACAACTGACTAGCAAGTACACAATTCGGTGGCGAGTATACAACTGAGTGGCGAATACAGAACTGTCCTAGCGCTCGCGACTCCAGCGCTTAAGAAACCAGAAGTCAGCGGTGGCGCGCGCAGACTTGCGGCGATTTCCTGTCTCGCTGGTGCTGCTTATGCGGACGGCGTCTGGACTTCGATGCTGCCAACCTTTTGGCAGCGGGCTCGGGTGGCATTACTGGCTAGGATATAACACATTATGTGGTAAGTAACAGTGTACCAGTGGACAGACGGGATGGAAAAGACGCTGTTGTTATCGGACAATGTACTGTAATAAATGCTGCAGTTGAGAGCGTGATCAAATTTAGCAATTTTAACAGTTATTCTGTAATTTCATCGCCAACCAGTGACACAGCAGAATGATTCCAAGTTTCTGTATCATCGCTAAACCAACCCTCCACTACTTTGCCTGTACTATATACTTGATTGAGAATGCAAATAGATCACTGTGCTTTAAGTGCATTCAGTCATATAAACTAAACTCCGCCCAAATATGCCGTGAAGGCCCAACGATATCGACTGGATGCCGTGTTATCCTCACCAACAGGGGTCACTGGATGGGGATATGGAGGGGCATGTGGTCAGCACACCGCTCTCCCGGCTGTATTTCAGTATACGAGACAGGGGCCGCTACTTCTCAGTCAAGTAGCTCCCCGGTTTCCCTCGCAAGGGCTAAGTGCAAACCATTTGCCAAAAGCACTCGGCAGACCTGATGGTCACTCATCTAAGCACTAGCGTAGCCCAACAGCGCTTAACTTCGGTGACTGATGAGAACTGGTGTCAACACTGATGCGGAAAGGCTGTTGAGTGGGGTTAGGGGCAACTGGATAATCAAGGCCTAGAAAAGCTTAAAAATTATGCTCAGACTGGATTCAGTTTTAACCTTCCCCCTGTAAAGCATGTAGGTTTCCGTAGCACATACTTGAACAAAGGCGTTATAAGTATTACGCAGAAGCGCTGTATTAAAGCAGGACAAACATATTCTTCCCAGTACCGAATTTTAGTTGGTTCTTGGAAGCAATTTTATTACGTAAGTATTAAGGATATGCATCAGTGTGTTTAACAAACTTAACCCATTGGCTAGCATGTTCTGTAGGAGAGTGGGCTGATGCCATATGTATCTGCCTTATTGTGCGAGGAGGGTCAACTCTAGAAGCGTGGTGTTAGGACCAGCAAAACTATCCAACATCAGACCCTGCTTTGTGTGTGCAAAAGGAAGGCTGTCGGAACCGTGGTGGTGATAATGTAAACAGCAATAAAACTCTTACATCTCCTCTGACTGCAGATCGTGGGGTTTATTCCCTCATAAGAGGTCACTGTACCTTCGTGTGCACTTTCATGCTCGGCATCGGTGGAAACTCAGCGCATCAACTATCAAAAATATTCCTGTTGCTTTCATCCTCGCACTGTTTCTAATGAGGCATGGCCGCATCTGTCAAAACTACTACTACTAGTAAAAATCATGACTGACACCAGACATTTTATTGGGGGTAAGTAAGTTTCCTAAGAGACAGAATAGCAGACTCCTGACTTTTTTGTAGTTTGATTTGGGAGGTTCCTACCCCATTCTGTGGCATCTAATAGTCAGGCCAACTAGATGAGTGGCTTGCCAAGCGAGTGCAATTATTATTAGTACATCAGAAATATTTTCATGATTATCATACCCACAGTAACTATGCTTGAAATATGAGCCCTAGTGCCTATCAGTTAAGCTATAATTTATTCTCGTCCTTACTTATTGATGCAACGGAATGGATAACGCATCTGACTAAGAGCTAGCGCACATTTCTGATGGACTCACTCCACCCCGGCAAGGACACATTTCCTTCATGTGGTATATATTTTATCCAAAGCTTAGACATCCCAGCAAGAAAATGGAGGTTATGGTAAAATACCTCAACAAAATGGTTACCCAAAACTCAATAATCAAAACCACTATTTGTCTCATACATCTCCTCTTTTATTACATAAAATTTTTTCAGGCTAATGTTGAAAAATTCCTAGTATAATTCCTAAACACAATAGTTAAACAAGTGATTCTCCACCCAATGGGCATGATATAACATAAGCATTTCACTATTCCGTGGTCTCGTAATGTTTCTGTCTATTGCTACTGTGCAGTTTCTGGGTCTTTTGCTACTTCGTTCTCTCCCACACTCTCGTAATCTCATTCATTAGCAACACATCGAATTTACTACTTTCGTGCTGTATTGGGAAAAATCATGCTTGATCCACTAAGTTCGCTACTGTCTCATGCAAATCGCACTGATTAAATATACATAATAAATCACACTGCCAGTATAAAACACATGTCTAAAAACAAAGTGTTTGGTTTTCTACTCGTTCTGCTTTCCCACATCAAACAATAGTCATCCCAGATTCACACGTCACTGACCCACGTAACAATTTTCCTACCAGAAACTCTGGAGAATTTATCGACATCTCCCTGTGCAATGCAACCCACATGGAGTAACCGGGTAGATGGCTGACTCACCTTAATTCACTCTCAGATTATCTGGATATCATGCTGGCGTCACACGAATGTATCTAATAATGGAAGTTCTTGTATCTTATTTACCTCATACACGGATCCTTAACGGAATGCTAGGACAAGCACTTCTAATTCTTTTTATTGTCTCATAATTGGAAGTGCTTATCTCTAAATCAAGTTCTGCACACGGAAATCTTAATTATTTTCTAATTTGATTTACACGCGCAACTATTTCAAATGGAGATGAGCACAATGGGACTAAACATCTGAGGTCATCAGTCCCCTAGAACTTCGAACTACTTAAACCTAACTGACCTAAGGACATCACACACATCCATGCCCGAGGCAGGATTCGAACCTGCAACTTTATCGGTGGCACGGTTCCAGACTTAAGCGCCTAGAACCGCTCGGCCACAGCTGCCGGCGCAAGTATTTCATCATAACACTACCACACGCAAGTATTTCGCCTTATAATTACAACACAGGTTTGTCTGTCACTTCTGAAGAATTCTATGTTCCCCGTGAATTATTACCTGCCTATCTTTTTCCGAACAATTTACTTGAGCCTCCCACCAAAAGTTTCTGAAAAATGAAATTATTAGTTCGTCTAGTCTTAAGTATTCCACATGCATACCATTTTCTTTTAAATTTGTTTTTCTGGAGCACACATAGAGCACGTCTTCACACCTCAGGAACCAAAGACAGAGTGCTGAAACATGGCCGTTCATCTGGTCATCCCGCGCTTCCGCAGTAGTGGGGGAGGACCTTGCCACCGTATTGGTCAGCCACGTTCCAGGCTTTCTTGTGCTCTAGTATACTTCGTCTCTTTGGTTCGGTCAAAGGTGACCAGAGAACCGTCTCAAAGATGACTATAGAATCTACCTTCACTATCTGTGGTCAGCAGTCGACCTGCCATTCATTCAGTTCACAAACATTATCGAGCTGGATTCAGAGTTCTATTTTAAGGAAGTGCACATCTGAATAATTAGACATACAAATTGCCCTTCTTTCCTACATTGGTATCCGGCTTCGGTGTATTAAAGAAAATGGTGTTACTCTAGAAAAAACGCTGTTCTGACAAGAACCATAAAGTATGTTGTTGTACATCTTTTGTATGTCAGGCAGTACTGTACCCTTTCACCACCGGCTACCCATGTAGAAAAAAATGCCACGGTACTATCCTTGCAATGCGAGGGTAGTCCCGAACATTTTTTTAAAAATCTGTATTTGGTCAAATCTAGCATGTGATCACAGTTAAAGGGAGACCCTGGCCGCTATTGACCCAAACAGATGATTAAATTCCAGTACTCATTAGTTCTACCAAATAATCACACAAATATTGAGTTATTGTTCTCTCCACAATCCGGAGTAATGTACACATACAAACTTGCACTAATTCCGATGACTAATAAAACACCACATCACACAAATTATAAGAACAATGAGATAAACTATGATAAGTTACCGGGATCTCCACTAGTTTGTGGAGTAATTCAAACTTTACTAATCCCATAATAAAAAAAAAAAAGAAAATGCAGTAATGAAATTCTAAATAGCTTACAGTCTAAACACAAAGCAAGTAATCTGAGTTACATGAAATACTGGGTACTAATTTTTATACAGTTACCCTGACAGCAATGTTCAATTACAAAACAACGAAAGAAAGAAAAAAATAAAGTGCACTATTTACATGTAGAGAACTTATCTCCGTCAATCATGCTGAAAGCAATTCCCAAATACAAAAATTAAACTGAAAAAAATAATGAAATGTACTTCGAGTTACATCCTGGTTACATAATGTAAACCAGTTAAGACATCATGTCATACGTCATACAATTATAAATCCATGTACAAAACCTAACCATATCACACACAAATTAAGTTTTCTAGGTTTGTCAGTAACGTTCATCGTTTATGTAGCTACAGCCACTACTTGACTGTGAGCGCGACCTTTTCCTAGTTTACAAGTTGAAACACATACCACTAAAAGAAAGAAAAAATAACAAATACCTACTGCTGAGCTAGTCAGTCCATCAACTTTGATCAATACATGTAACTAATAATCAGCAATAAGTGCTTGAATTCACTAGTAAGTCTCGTGCACTATCGTACTGCTTATTGTTGTTGTCAAAAATAAGGATGACATTCCTACTAATCATTCTAACAAGAGGTGTTACGTTTAGGTTGCTACACTGGCCAACAACTAGAGTAAAATTCGTACCAAACATTCTAATAAAGAAGATACATGAATTTGGTAATCCACAACAGAATAACATACTAACTACTCTAAATACATTTGTTAATGAAGTACAAATGAAACTGTTGTCTCTTCAAGACAGAAAAAAATTAAAAAATAAAATTCACACTATACAAGTACAAATACATCGCTCCCTGTCTTGTGAGTCACACGGAATTATTTCACTCTGTAATATTTTAAGGGTTTCTTAGAAATACTGTCTTGGTGTCAAAGATCTCCCATGGTTACCCGAACTACAGACTTTAGGTAACTCAAATCGGTATTTAATCACGCACTAACCAGTGAACTGCATCTCACATTAAATGCAAATGTCACAGCCACCTGTACATTACATTCCCCAAGAATATGGTTGTCCAGAAATGGTACTAAAACTGCCACTATCCACGGTTCTGTCCCTTCAGTTCATGGTGTAATTAAAAGTCTTTAGTTCCATCAAATCGGCAATAATTCAGACACCAATTAGAGAAATGTCTGCTACAACAAATGCAAATGTCAATGTCATTTTTAAATCACATTCCACGAAAATCTGGCTACCCACAAATGTTTCCTTAACTGACGATTCAACACGACAACTCCTACAATCCGTGGTACTGTCCTTTCAGTTGGTTGTATAATTGTTATTCCACTTTCAGTCTGCCTGTCGACAACCGACAGCGTTGTCTACATAAACCCATAGTCATTGTGAAGGATGAACTCTAGTCCCCTCCGTTTGTAATGTTCTTTAATCAGATAATGATAAGCAAACGGCAACTATCCTCTATAGCTATACAAACTGTCACTCCTGCCTTTCACTAGGTACAATTAACACATCACTTTCAAGAGAATATGAATCCCATAGTTCAGTGGTCGAGTGGAAACAAAACAACTGTCATGTCTGCTAAAAGATAAAACATTTTCTGCCGCTCATAGCGTGGAATCACCAGTCTTTCAATTCTCTGACTTGCTGAGACATATGACCAGTCGTGTTTTCTCACGGCTCCTCTAAGTACAAGGTTATAGTTGCTCTTAGTCAGCGCCGCCAGATGGTGCCTTGGGTCGTTCATTCGCTCTCTTGCCGCCGCTGCGCTGGCCATTGAGTAGAACGGCCACCTCCTCCTGCTTTCAAGGAATTCTCTCCCCAGCTGTAAGGGTCGCGCGGCTCATGAATGGAGCAGTGACAGGTGGGTGGTGCCCCCGACCGATGACCTGGTGTAACGAGCGCGTCGGCATTCCCCGACCATTAGTGGAGTGGGGTGAAGTCGCTCCCTGACGCCTCTGCCTTGCCGATGTGACCTTGGCCGGCCGTAACCTCCGCTGCTCGGGCCGCTCGCATCCTACAGTGCTGTGACACCCAACCAGTTCGTCTCGTCCGTGCATCTCGCAACATTAATGACAAAAAACTCTTACAGTATTTTGATACACATTACGCAAACAGCGATTACACGCAGAGACCAATAGATAATCATCTAACAAATTTTCCAAAACTGTATATTTCTAAAATGAAATGACACACCCTTTTAAACTAATTTTCAGGTACTTACCTACTTCCATCTCTTGTTTCTCCTTAGGTCTTTATTATTTAAACACAAAATTCTGTACAAGTGCAACATGACCGCACAATAGTCTAGCGGACCACTTTCCTCTGTAATCTTTCATAATAGCAATATTTTTCCTCCCTACCTATGTACAGCCCACTCTTGTGCTACTGACAGTGCATGTGGTACCTCGACACAAAACAAGAAAGTGTTCTCAGGAAAAAAATAAGAAATATTTCTGTAGCTCATAAGTGCCTAACACATAATATCAAGCAGTAAACTGTTACAAAATCCTTGTCACAAGAAGTATTTTGAAACGAATGGTACTAAATCTACACTACTGGCCATTAAAATTGCTACACCAAGAAGAAATGCAGATGATAAATGGGTATTCATTGGACAAATATATTATCCTAGAACTGACATGTGATTACTTTTTCACGCAATCTGGGTGGATAGATCCTGAGAAATCAGTACCCAGAACAAACACCTCTGGTCGTAATAACGGCCTTGATACGCCTGGCCATTGAGTCAAACAGAGCTCGGATGGCGTGTGCAGGTACAGCTGCCCATGCGGCTTCAACACGATACCACAGTTCATCAACAGTAGTGACTGGCGTACTGTGACAAGCCAGTTGCTCGGCCTCCATTGACCAGACGTTTTCAATTGGTGAGAGATCTGCAGAATGTTCTGGCCAGGGCAGCAGTCGAACATTTTCTCTATCCAGAAATGCCTGTACAGGCCCTGCATTATCCTGCAGAAATTTAGGATTTCGCAGGGATCGAATTAAGAGTAGAGCCACGGGTCGTAACACATCTGAAATGTAACGTCCACTGTTCAAAGTGCCGTCAATGCGGACAACAGGTGACCGAGACGAGTAACCAATGGCACCCCATACCATCACGTCGGGTGATACGCCAGTATAGCAATGACGAATACACGCTTCCAATGTGCGTTCACCGCGATGTCGCCAAACACGGATGCGACCATCATGGTGCTGTAAACAGAACCTGACGTTTTGCCATTCGTGCACCTAGGTTCACCGTTGAGTACACCATCACAGGCGCTCCTGTCTGTAATGCAGCGTCAAGGGTTACCGCAGCTATAATCTCCGAGCTGATAGTCCATGTTGCTGTTAACGTCATCGAACTGTTCGTGCAGATGGTTGTCGTCTTTCAAACGTCCCCATCTGTTGACTCAGGGATCGAGACATGGCTGCACGATTCGTTACAGCCATGCGCATAAGATGCCTGTCATCACGATTGCTACTGATACGAGGCCGTTGGGATCCAGCACTGCGTTCCGTATTAACCTCCTGAACCCACTGATTCCATATTCTGCTAACAGTCATTGGATCTCGACCAACGCGAGCAGCAATGTCGCGATACGATAAACCGCAATCACGATAGGCCACAGTCTGACCTTTATCAAAGTCGGAAACGTGATGGTACGCATTTCTCCTCCTTACACGAGGCATCACAACAACGTTTCAGCAGGCAACGCCGGTCATCTTCTGTTTGTGTATGAGAAATCGGTTGGAAACTTTCCTCGTGTCAGCACGTTGTAGGTGTCGCCACCGGCGCCAACCTTGTGTGAATGCTCTGAAAAGCTAATCATTTGCATCTTCTTCCAGTCGGTTAAATTTCGCGTCTGTAACACGTCATCTTCGTGGTATAGCTGTTTTAACGGCCAGTAGTGTATAATCTACAATACACTTTTGTGCCTCTGACAGAACAAAGTGCTACTTCGTTACATATTATACATTTCATTCTAAACAATACCTCTATGGCACGTTTGTGCCAGAAACATGACATTATGTACTAAGCTACCATCAAGGTTCATGTCAAAAAAAGCAATTATAAAGCACAATTATACCCTATACATTTGACAATAGTCAAACACTCTCTCAAAAAAATGTAACATCTGAAAAGTATGATTAACCACATCCTTTCAAAAAATAGAAACATGTTCCCAAATGACGACTGTGCGTAACATATAATAATATTCTATGGCAGGTAGGTTGCATTTCCTTTGTAGGAGCGCGTGTCTTGTAAGTGTTTGGCTCATAGGTCACACTAGTCTACAGCACACATTCAGCTAACACCACATCATCTTTCTCATTCAACCCACTAACACACCAACAGAATAGCTCTAGAAGTACGCTAACTTCAACACATTCACACTCACGTTGCCGTACCATACCTTCACTTCATCATACTCAACAATATAACCCATGGAGTTGTCTTGGAGATAGCATTTCAGCATCCAATTACATCCTTTCACTCGGGTATTATTCTGGGTCGTCTTACATCTGCATCCACTTCACCAATTATTTATTCTGCTAAACAACAGCTCAGATTAGCGACATTTTATCGAAGAACAAAAACAACCAATTATTCATGCTGCAAAGTAACGGCACAAATTATTTAATTTTAATTTAACAACAACAAAAAATAGCTGTTATTCATTCTGCAAAGTAACGGCACACATTCTCTGTATTGTTTCGATAGTTCTACTGGTATCAGGCTTCAACATAAAAAAATGCTATCTTGCTAGATTGCAAACGTTATGTTATAACTAGGTTATCACTCATGTAGTAGGTAAGTTTCCCCTATAGTCTCTACCTTACGTCATTATTCCACAATATTTATCATTTAGGTCTTATAGTCCCTTTATGTTCTTCACGTTGTGCAGCTGTCCTCATCTCTTCATTCGTATCACAACTGTTTCATCACGTCGAATTTCTGTTTATTCACTATCCTTATCCGCTACAATTCATCACGTCGTTTCTCTCTCTATTCACCATCGTTAACCACTACTATTCATCACGTCGCTTCTTCTTAATCATTATTCGTATGTACACCACTCTATCGACTCCTGTCCTGACTCATTCGACCAGTCTATTCCATCATACTTCCTAAAGTCCAGCCTGCAAATTCTTATGTTCGATTCGACACTACAAAAATGTTACGCACAACAACAACAAAAATAAATGCAGTGACTAGCTACCATAACTTGCCTACTTTCTATTTATCCTTAATTTTTCCACAGTTTGATGTTAGAAATCTGATGAAGTCCCGCGAACGTTTTCTTCTGATTGTTTCTGCCAGTACAGCATTTTCATGAACTACCCGCCTTACTGTGGACGGTCCACTGTACACAGTAAAGAATTTGTTAGTTCGGAACCTGTGCTTCTTTGATAATCGATGAGATTTTATTAGGATCTTGTCTGCTACTGCCAATTTGATCTTACGAATCATCCCTTTCTGCTTCTCCTGCCAGTTCTTAGCCGCCGTTTTGATACGCTCTAGTACAATCTTAGCCATTTCGGTGTGCCTCTGTTTCTCTGTTGGCGAGAAATCTACCAGCTCCCTGATTCGATCTGGTGGTGGTTCGCTTCATTCTTTAACACTGTAATTGGTGATATACCTGTTGCTCCATGTAGTAGCTCATTGAGGATGTTCTGAAAATCCTTAAGAAAAACACTCCAACTTCTATATTTACTCCCAATATTCCTTCAACAGTTAATGACGACACAATCATAAACACAGTGCTAAATCTTTTTGATTGGTACACAAAGTCTACCTGCGCTTGCGACTTCACTTCTGTTCCCTTTCCTGAAACTGCCCCTCCCACTGTAGTCTTCTGTAGCGACAACGTTGGCAATGGCTCTGTTACACTACAAATGTTAAATACATCTTCCCTCAACACACTCATTACACTTCCCGTGTTGATGACACATGGTACAATTACATTGTTGATTTCTGTACTAATTATTGAGTGTACTTCACTCGCCACATCTTCTAATTCCTCTAACAAACTTTCCATTAGCTTAACAAAATCTATATACGTAATATTAACATCACAACTAGCCATGATACCGTGCATTTTATCATGTAGTCATCTGCTCGTTCCTTCGTCATTACGATGCTGACTTTTCTCCCGTGAGTCTAATGACTGCCTCTCTGCTCTTTGACCAATAAATCCATTCCCCCTTCTTCCTTCGTCTCTATCTCACCTTCTATTTCCTCGGTTACCCGGTCGATATGTGCATGACTCCGGTCCTCTATTTCCTCACCATCTTCCATTACCGTCATTGCGCTGATTCCGACCTCTCCAAGCATTCTCATGGTTTGTGCCGTTCCTGTTCTCTCAACTTTGTCTGGCCTATTAACTGTATCTGGATTCACGATGTTACTCTCATTACCGAGTTCCTGCAATAAGTGCTGGAATGATGCAGAATCATCCAAACCTCTGCCTGCTATTACTATGTCCCTACGTAATTTCTCCGGCAATTTCGTAATGCAAATTCTAATGAGCCCCCCTGGTTCGTATGGCGCATCCAAATACCTGTTTCGTCCCTGCATTTCCTGATAGATCTTTTATTACGCCCTCATTACAATTTGGCATCATCAAAATACTTAGTTTGACCTGGTCCTGTTTGCTTTTCGACCAGAACTCATTCAAAAACAAGTCACAAAATTCCTTATAGCTATGACAGTCTTTAATAGTTTCTTGCATTTTTGCTCTTGCCTCGTCCCTCAAATGATTACACACAAACTTCATTTTTAGGAGTGGTCCCCACCATGAAGGTAAGGAATCTGGGAATTGGGACAGCCGTTGGCATGGATGTTGGTAGTTGTTGGGATCTGGCTAGCAAGTGAACGTCTGTGTCTACACAATGGGCCTCCTACATTCCACTTCTGCATCTATTTCTTCCGACCTTGGGCTATACCCAGTTGGGTTTGGCAACCGTTTTATCTGACACAGCCGTTATTCTAATTCTGTAAGTTCGTCTTTCTCTTCCTGTCTATTTCTCCCTTCTAAATTTACTTCTCTCTCCCTCTGTAATCTGCCTGTTAGTGCGTTATCTTCGCTACTGTATACTTGTTGCAACTATCTTAGGTCATCTTTATGCCTCCTATTTATCACTAATTGCGCCTCTTTGGACCGTAATAACGATTGTACCTCTTCCTGATCTGCACCAACATCTCGCTGCGTTCTGTCAGAGCATGTTTCACATTTTTCACTGATCCTATCTAATGCTGTACTAATCTTAATCATTTTGGCCACTACCTCCGCAACTTCACCTTTGTATTCAATTAGTGCCACTTCTTGCCACGTTACTTGCGCCACCACGCTATCTAAAACCCCTTGCTTATCTGCAAATACGTCCTCTACTACCTCTTTAATTCGCTCATCCGGTAACACATCCCTACGTTCGGCAAGATCACTCTCTACAGCAACTATTCCAAGTTACTGGCTTTTTCGTTGACGGCGTCACATTGAGAGGCACCCGCATGCCTTGCTCATACTATGGCATCAAGAAGTCCGGCCTGCAAGATGAGTGGTCTGCCAAGCGAGTGGATTCATTTTTTTGTTATCAAGTAACATGAACTCTAGTACTCACAATTAAGTTAAAAGTTATTCTCCTGCTTGGATATTGCGCAACGGAAACACATATCTGACTATTAGTAATTTACACAACTCTGACTGTTCACTACGCACTAGCAATACCACATTTTCGTTCTTATTAAACGGCTTTGATCAACACGTGGCCATCGCACTGCATATGAATGGCGCACACATTATAAATTCTGGGTATCATGGCAACACACTATTCGAAGGAAAAGGCCACCAATCTTTTTCTTTTCACTATCTTATTTATTCCGATAAATTCTATAACCTAAACACACAAATTCTATAACCTACAACAATAACACATGAGAAATTCCGCCCAGTGGGTATGGCTTTACATTGGTGATTCTCTATCTTATGGTCTCGTAATTATTTAATGCTACAGTGCACTTTCTGGATAGGATGGTGGATCTTTTACTATATCTCACACTTCGACTCTCACAACCATCATCACGAAACTTTCCTCCAGACCGAGCGGTACAAAACGAACATGCATAACCCACTACCTCTGAAACTACCTTGCTACTCTCCCATGCAAACCACACATACTTAAATTACATGACATACGCCACACTGCAACATGGAATACAACATAGGAATAGTCACAACATTATACTCCCATCGCTTTCAGCTTTCCCACTTCAATTAGTATTCATACCAGCTCCACACGACACTGCCCCACTTCGTAACTTTTCTTTCCTACTACGAACTCTGGACGATATATGCACGTCTTCCTGTGCAATGCAAGCCAAGTGGCGTTGCTGGATAGACGGCTGACTCACCTTGCTTCTCTCTCAGAGTATTATAGTTTGAATCAAGCGTCGCACGGAAGCATAACACGCAAAGTAATATTAAGAACATATTCATCACACACGCGAGTCCTCAACTGATACCATGGACGAGTACATCTCTTTATCCTTTGTCTCATACACAGATTGAGACTCACACAGAACTCACCACGTGGAAGTACTCGTCTCTAATTTCAAGTCCTGCACACGCCATTTCTTAAATATTTCCAACTTATAGTTGGTACTGTACCCTTTCAACATACCTGTTTCAACGCACTCACCTTCCTATCTCCGTCGTCTAACCGGTTATGCACCGTCAAAAGACGCTCATCGAGAATGGATTATACACTACTAGCCATTAAAATTGCTACACCACGAGGATGATGTGTTAAGGACGAGAAATTTAACCGACAGGCAGAAGATGCTGTGATATGCAAATGATCAGTTTTTCAGAGCATTCACACAAGGTTGGCGCCGGTGGCGACACCTACAACGTGCTGACATGAGGAAAGTTTCCAACCGATTTCTCATACACAAACAGCAGTTGACCGGCGTTGCCTGGTGAAACGTTTTTGTGATGCCTCGTGTAAGGAGCAGAAAAGCGTACCATCACGTTTCCGACTTTCATAAAGGTCGGATTGTAGCCTATCGCGATTGCGGTTTATCGTATCGCGACATTGCTGCTCGCGTTGGTCGAGATCCAATGACTGTTGGCAGTATACGGAATCGGTGGGTTCAGGAGCGTAATACGGAACGCCGTGCTGGGTCCCAACGGACTCCTTCCTCATGTTAGTCGAGATGACAGGCATCTTATCCGTATGGCTGCAACAGATCGTGCAGCCATGTCTCGATCCCTGAGCCAACAGATGGGGACGTTTGCAAGACAACAAACATCTGCACGAACAGTTCGACTACGTTTGCAGCGGTATGGACTATCAGCACGGAGACCACGGCTGCGGTTACCCTGACGCTGCATCACAGACAGGAGCGCCTGCGATGGTGTACTCAAGGACGAACCTAGGTGCACGAACGGCAAAACGTCATTTTTTCGGATGAATCCAGGTTCTGTTTACAGCATCATGATGGTCGCATCCGTGTTTGGCGACATCGCGGTGAACACACTATGGAAGCGTCTACTCGTCACCCCCATACTGGCTTATCAACCGGCGTGATGGTATGGGGTGCCATTGGTTACACGTCTCGGTCACCTCTTGTTCGCATTGACGGCACTTCGAACAGTGGACGTTACATTTCAGATGTGTTACGAACCGTAGCTCTACCCATCATTCGATCTCTGCGAAACCCGACATTTCAGCAGGATAATGCACGACCGCATGTTGCAGGTCCTGTACGGGCCTTTCTGGATACAGAAAATGTTCCGGCTGCTGCCCTGGCCAGCACATTCTCAGATGTCTCACCAATTGAAAACGACTGGTCAATGGTGGCCGAGCAACTGGCTCGTCACAATACGCCAGTCACTACTGTTGATGAACTGTGGTATCGTGTTGAAGCTGCATGCGCAGCTGTACCTGTACACGCCATCCAATCTCTGTTTGACTCAATGCCCAGGCGTATCAAGGCCGTTATTACGGCCAGAGTTGTTTGTTCTGGGTACTGATTTCTCAGGATCTATCCACCCAAACTGCGTGAAAATGTAATCACGTGTCATTTCTAGTATAATATATTTGACCCGTTTATCATGTGCATTTCTTCTTGGTGTAGCAATATTAATGGCCAGTAGTGTAGCTTTCTCATTGCCTCTTTACTACTCTTGTCCATCGCTTCTTGTCTCTCCTTATTGTCTCTATCCATCCTCTGTAGAAACTGCAATAGTGCGTTATCATTCGCTGTGGTCGGTGCGCTCTCATCAGCTGGCTGAGCGCTCGCCGCTTCGCTTGAGGGGGCCACGCTTTCGTCATCTATCTGAGCACGCGCCGGATCGCCTGTGGTGGCGGGAAAAAGAGCCCGGTTGCAGGCCAAGGACGCTGCCTAATAACGGAACTTCTCCAAGTTGTCTGTTGTCCCGGCCAGCCCCTTATGACTGTACCCTACCTTCATACCCTCTTGCTACTTCAAGGTCGCCACCTGCTTCCGCCTGCACTATGTTTTCTGCCACGTTCGCTTCTGAATTACTTCTCTCCATGGTGACTAAACCTTTTCAGCGTGACCTTGTTACCATTAACATAACGCGGAAATTACGCTACTATTTTCTTAGCCCAGAACCACCGAATATTAGAAAAAAATTCCTTACCAAGCCAAAAAGAAAATTCACCATAGCAACATTACGGTTACAAAAAAATTACTGATCAGTGGTATACGAAATTTCTTCCCACAATCGTCTTAAATGACGAAATAAATAAATCGTAAATGTGATTTCAGTCGATTTTCACAATGAATCCTGGCAGGGTCGAAGTAATGGAAGGTTCCTACCCGATTCTGTGGCATCTAATAGTCAGGCCTACTAGATGAGTGGCTTGCCAAGCAAGTGCATTTCTTGAATGAGATTTTCACTGTGCAGCGGAGTGTGCGCTGATATGAAACTTCCTGGCAGATTAAAACTGTGTGCCGGACCGAGACTCGAACTCGAGACCTTTGCCTTTCGCGGGCAAGTGCTCTACCATCGTTTTTTTTTTTTTTTTTTTTTTTTTTTTTTTTTTTTTTTTTTTTTTTTGCCCTAATGAACCGCTGCAGGAGCAGGACGACGGGTAGGGCAGGGGTCGACACCCGAAGCCTGGCCATCCCGCCGCCACCGCCAAGCAACGTGTTCGAGTTCGAGGATCGAAGGATCAGGAAGAGGATGGAGTGGGTTTGTCGATGTTGTTCTTTTTATTTATGTATTTATTTAATTTTTTACAACATTTTTTTTGTATTATAGATTTATATTGTTTCATTACTAAGAAAGATCCTACAACTGCCGTAGCCGAGCGTCCGAGTCGTCTTCTCGCCTGTTGGGAGGGGTTCCCCCCTATTCCGTCCGTAGAGGATCAATATGCTCCAGGATTCGTCTTCATTTTCAGCGTCTCATACCCGGAACGCCCCAGTGAGCAGGAGGATCCGCAAATAATGAACCTAAATAATTTGCGAAACGAGTTCTGTACTTCGGGTGGCGGCTGAAAGCTGCATGTGTCGTCATCAATAGGGACCAAAAGTCGAGTGTGCCTTTGGGAGCATCGCAAAATATGTAGTGAACGGCCATGCCTTTTAGCCAGTTAACGGCGTTCGTTCTGGTTGATGGAAAGTATACGACGTCGGGGCGCAATACGTCATCAGGGGAGATAGACTCCGGCAATCGCCGCAAGAGTAATGCCAGCATGCGCTGCGTCAGTAGCCAGCACTCGCTGGTCGCGGCACACGTCAGACGGTGTGCATCCGAGTCAGCGACTGAGCATGTCGGACACAAGGGGTCGTCCGTCAGATGTATGGAATGTAACCTCTGACGAGTAGCAAACTTCCCATTCACAACTACGTACCACAATGAACGCACCGTCGTAGGTAGAAATGGCGTGTGTACCGCTCGCCACACCGTGTTCCAGGCAACTTCAGGGTGTCTGTGGGTGACCGTATTTACAGGTTGCCGTTGCTGATAGAGGCGATAATAGTCTTTTGTGCTGGGCTTCCGTGTCGTCGGAAGTTCTGAACGTAAGTAGCTGAAGTCAATAAAGAAGTCTCTGATGTGGGTGAGTGCCGGTGAAATGTGTCCTACAGAAACCGGGGGATGCAGAGAGTGTGGTGCCACTTCCGCTATCAGGGTGCCCGTCAGAGTGGCGTGGGCAGAGGTCCACGTCCGACGCATAGCGTTGAGATAAAGCGATCGCGCACGGTTGTATACGTGAATTAAACCGATACCGCCCGCCCGCTGCGGCAGTGTCAGGGTGGCGTATCGGACTTTAAAAACCAGACCGGTGCTTACGAAATGTCCATATGCTGCTTGAAATCTGTCGGCCATCGTAGCTGTCAAGGGAAGGATATGCGCAAAATAGTTCAGTTTTGAGACAAGATAGGTGTTGACATAACGTGTTCTGAGGAGCATATCCAAGCGACGCAGTTTGTTGTCCTGCAGCAGAGCACGTGTCTGGTGTAGGAGCCGGCGGTACGTAGCCGCCGCCGTGCGGCGGACATTGCTATAGAATTGCAGTCCTAAACACTTGAGTACGGGCACCTTGTCAAAGGGCACCGCCGTTGTGTGGGAAATCCCCCCTCCGACATCCATGTATTTTGTCTTCTCCACGTTGATGACGCTCCCAGCGACCGCCCCGTACTGGCGTAGCCACTGTAGCGCCATGTGCATTTCATCCTCTGATCTGGCCAGGAACACCACGTCATCGGCGAATGCACCACAACAAAAAGTCACGTCCCGCAAGGAGATACCAGTTAATCGCTGCCGTAGACCACGTAAAGCTGGTTCAAGTGCTGCAGCAAATAATATGCCCGACAGGGGGCACCCTTGTCGCACTGACCGTCCAACAACAATGTGACCAGACTGATAACCGTTGACCATCATGCGGGAGCGCGCTCCGTGGACCAGTCGAAGGACCACCTGTGCAGACTCCAGAGAGAGGCCCATGCGATGCAAAACTGCGCGTAAGAAGCCGTGATCGACGCGGTCGAATGCGTGGTCAAAATCTACGGCGACAAGGGCGCCTCGTATTTTGCAGGCCGCCGTCAAAGCAATTACGTCGCGGTATGCTCCTAACGCCGTATGAATGTTGCTGACACCACCTAAACATGTCTGATCGGTGTGGATGGCTTTCCCGATAGCGGTGTGGAGACGCGCGCGGAGGATACGGGCGAAGATCTTGTAGTCGTTGTTGAGGAGTGTGAGTGGGCGAAAATCCTGCCACCTACAACCACCATTCGGTTTCGGAACTGGGATCAAGATGCCTTCTGTGAATTCTGTGGGGACAGTGAAATCAGGGCGGATCAGGTCTTGAAACATTTGGAGCCACTTGTCACCCATAAGGTGGTAAAAAGTGCGGTAGAATTCCAGGGGTAAACCGTGCGGTCCAGGCGACTTGTTCGGTGCTCCACGTGCCAAGGCCGATGTCAGCTCGTCGGGTGTAATGGGCAACAGCAGACTATCATCGGGTGCCACGTCCCGAGGGGCGGGAAAATCGTGCAACAGCCCGTCATAATCACGTACATTCCGCGGATCTTCCATGTACAAGGTCCCGTAGTGTCTGGCGAACGTGTGCGCGATGTCCGCTTGTGTCACTGCGCGCCCGCCGTCCTCCGTATTTACCGCCGTAATGAGCTGACGTTTGCGGTGGCGCCTCTCGCGCACTATGTGATACACTGACGCTGTTTCGTTGGGGATAACGTCTTGCACTCGCGCACGGATGCGGACACCGTCTAGCTGCTCTGTCCTGATGCGAAGTAGACGAGCTTTGATGCGTTGTACGGACATCTGACGTTCGGGAGACGGCGGTTGCGTCGCCAGCTCACGTAACGCTGTATAGTAAAATTCCGATGTTGCCCTTTGCCAGTTCGATCTGTCACGCCCGTAGGCCATCAAGGTCTTTCGGAGGGCAGGTTTGACACATCCCAGCCACCACAGCAACGTGGAAGCATACATAGGCAGGCGCCTGATACATCGACGCCACGTGTCAGTGACTGCTCGCCGACACGCTTCCTCGCGAAGGAGGGAGACGTTCAGCGTCCACGGGCCCCTGCTGCGTCTTGTGAGTTGTCGGGGCAAGGTGACAGTGCAGATGTAAGCGAGATGGTCCGTGAAGGCCGTCGGCCAGAGTTCTGCATCACGGGTTGCTGTGCGGAGGGCACGCGAGACGTATATCCGGTCCAGACGACTGGCAGAATGGCTGGTAAAGTGCGTATATCCACTCTGGGTCCCATGATGCAAGAGCCATGTGTCGTGGAGCGCGAGGTCACGTATCAATGCTTGTAGAGCGGGGCATGGGACGTAATGAGGTATCTGGTCCTCGGGCCGCAGAACACTGTTAAAATCGCCGCCCACTATGTAATGGTCCATATTTCCTTGCAAAAGTGGGGCCAATTCCTCCGAATAGAAGACATGCCTGTCACCACGGTGCGAATTACCGGAGGGAGCGTAGACGTTAATGACGCGCACTGCGCCAAGTGTGAGTGCGATGCCTCGCCCGTTCGGCAAGTACTTCGCGTCCGTCGCGTCTATGCCATCTCGGAGAAGGATGGCCGTTCCTCCTGCGCCATCACCTACGGGTAGGCTGTACGTTGTGTAGCCATATAAGTCTAAACACAGCTCGGGACGGACCTCCTGAAGGAGGGCAATGTCCAAGTCTGCCGCTCTGATCATGTCGTGTAACATGCGGGTCTTGACAGTGGAGTGGACACCATTTACGTTGACTGTTCCCACACGGTATGACTGAGACATACCAAGAGGCGGAGGCAGTGTGCCGGTGCAATCCCACAGTGATTTCACACACCACACACCACACAGCCATCCACCTGCATGCTGTGCATTACTGTGCCGTAGGAGTCCCTGACTGGCAGAGCCCTCCGGGCTCATTGTCAACCATGGGCTCTGGTGGAGATATCGATGTTTGCTGTGCATCATCTGCCTCCATATCGTCTGCCCAATCACCAAGAGACGATTGTGATGTCATTGGGGGCTGGACGCTTTCACAGGAGCCCACATTTTGGGAGTCGACCCAGTGCGCCTCGTTTTCTGGGCCACCAGATTTAGGAGAGTGTTCCTTGTCTTCAGGCACCTTCTGGTGAATGGTGCCACTGGAGGCCGTTGCAATTGTGGACGAGTCAACGAAGTCGATGTCTTCCGCCGGCTTCACATCCCTGTCCTGTTCGTCAGCTGACAATCGCCTCTTCTTGTGTCGCTTGGGTGATTTTTGCTTTCGGGTCCGAAATTCGACATCCACTGGAGGGCGGGGCTCGACACAGTCTCGGTCGCTAGAAACCCCTGTGTCTGATCCCGATAGTGACGGTGGCTGGGTGCCCACGACGCTGTGGTGGGCGGAGGCTGTAGGAACCTCTGCACCGTTGGGCTGCGGCGTCGTCGACGGCGCTGACTCTCCAACGGAGCTGGCAGCGGCTTGAGGAGGTAGCAGGCTTTGATCATCCATCACATCATGTCGTGCCGCCTCCACATATGTTAGCGGGAGAGAGGTCATAGTGGATCGTTGGGGAAGTTCATTGCGCGGCACCTGAACGAGGCGGCGCTGCAGACACTCAGTTCTAACATGGTCCTCCTGGCCGCAGCCCGAGCAGGTCCTCGGTTGTCCATCATATATAACAATTGCGCGGCAGCCACCAACGAAAACATACGATGGAACGTGCTTCTTAAGTTCTATGCGCACTTGTCGTACCCCGTTAAGGACAGGGTACGTTTCGAATGTGTTCCATTTCTCCTCTGTGTGGCTCAGAACTGTGCCGTATGGCCGCAGCGCATCAACGACTAGGTTGGCAGGGACTTCGAACGGTAGTTCAAAGATGCGCACGGTACGCACCCCCAGACCAGCATGGTCAACTCCTACCACGCTCACGTTACCGTCTGCGTGACAGAAGCGAAAGCCGTTTGCAGATCGTTGGAGTAATCTGTCGCAGGCCGCTTCGTCAATCAGTTTGAGGTACACTGTGCTGGTTACAATAGACAGATGAATTCCTATCAGTTCTTGTGGTTCTATGTGCATGATGTCTCGTAGAAACCGTTCAATTTCATGGGCCTTCGGTCTCGTGTACGATGCGTTGAACGTTAGTTTGATTGTAGCTTTTCGATATGAGAACGCCATGTCGGGTCGGTACAGGTACTATACGGCAAGACAACGACGCGACCGCGCGCTAGCGGGTAAACAACAACACCTGCGGAGCACTGCCCGGCGCGCCGAGCCCGTCCGCACGGTAACACGGCTGAAAGCCGACGACCATCTGAGCTACCGAAGCACGACTCACGCCAGGAAGTTTCATGTCAGCGCACACTCCGCTGCAGAGTGAAAATCTCATTCTGGAAACATCCCCCAAGCTGTGGCCAAGCCATGTCTCCGCAATATCCTTTCTTTCAGGAGTGCTAGTTCTGCAAGGCTCGCAGGAGAGCTTCTGTTAAGTTTGGCAAGTAGGAGACGAGGTACTGCGGAAG
Source organism: Schistocerca serialis cubense (assembly GCF_023864345.2). Classification (NCBI taxonomy): domain Eukaryota; kingdom Metazoa; phylum Arthropoda; class Insecta; order Orthoptera; family Acrididae; genus Schistocerca; species Schistocerca serialis. The sequence goes on from NC_064645.1 coordinate 180,580,547, forward strand.
TAAAGCTGTGAGGACGGGGCGCGAGTCGTGCGTGGGTAGCTCAGTTGGTAGAGCACTTCCCTGCGAAAAGTAAAGATCTCGAGTTCGAGTCCCGGTCCAGCGCGCAGTTTTAATCTGCCAGGAAGTTTCAAGTGCAATTGTTATTCGTACACCAGAAATATTTTCGTGATTATCATACCCACTGCATCTATGCTTGAAATATGAGCGCTAGTGCCTATCAGTTAAGCTATAATTTATTCTCGTCCTTACTTCTTAATGCAACGGAATGGCTAACGCATCTGACTAATAGCTAGTGCACACTTCTGAATGACGTACTCCACCCTGGCAAGGCCACATTTCCTTTCTGTTGCATATATTTTATCCGAAGTTTGGTCATCCCAGCAAGTAAATGGAGGTTTTGGTAAGATACCTCAACAAAATGGTTACCCACAACTCAACAACCAAGACCACTATTTGTCTGATATATCTCCTTTTTTATTACTATAAATTCTTTCACGCTAATGTTGGAAAATTCCTAGCATTACATTTAGACACAATAGTTAAACATGTGATTCTCCACCCAATGGGCATGATATAACATAAGCCTTTTACTATTCTATGGTCTCGTAATGTTTCTGTCGCCAGCCTGGTGGCCGAGTGGTTCTAGGCGCTGCAGTCTGGAACCGCGCGACCGCTACGGTCGCAGGTTCGAATCCTGCCTCGGGCATGGCTGTGTGTGATGTCCTTAGGTTAGTTAGGTTTCAGTAGTTCTAAGTCCAGGGGACTAATGACCTATGAAGTTAAGGCCCATAGTGCTCAGAGCCATTGTTTCTGTCTCTTGCTACTATGCACTTTCTGGATTGGTAAGGAATCTTTCGCTACTTCATTCTCTCCCACACTCTCGTAATCTCATTCATTAGGAACATATCGAATTTACTAACTTTCGTGCTGCACTAGGAAAAATCATGCTTGACCAACTAAATTCGCTACTGTCACACATATTAAATACACATAACAAATCACACTGACAGTATAAAATACATCTCTAAAACTAAATGTTTGGTTTTCTACTCATTCTGCTATCCCACATGAAACAATACTCATCCCAGATTCACGCGTCACTGTCCCACGTAATAATTTTTCCACCACAGACTCTGGAGGATTTATGCACATCTCCCTGTGCAATGCAACCCACATGGAGTTGACGGGCAGATGGCTGACTCACCTTAATTCACTCTCAGAGTATCTGGATATCATGCTGGCGTCACACCAACGTATCTCATAATGGAAGTTACGGTATCTTATTTACCTCACGCACGGATCCTCAACTGAATACTAGGACAAGCACTTCTAATTCTTTTTATTCTCTCATAGTCAGGTTGAGACTCACATTGTACTCACCAAGTGGAAGTGCTTGTCTCTAAATCAAGTTCTACACACGGATATCTTATTTTCAACTTAGAATTACACGCGCAAGTATTTCATCGTACTACTACCCGACGCTAGTATTTCGTCTTATAATTACGTCACGTGGTTTCTTTGTCACTTTCGAAGAATCCTATGTTCCCCAGGAATTTTTACCTGCCCATCATTTTCCTAACTATTTACATAAGCTTCGCTCCAAAAGCTTCTGAAAAGTGAAATTATTAGTTCATCTACTCTTAAGTATTCCAGATTCATACCATTTTCATTTAAATTTGTTTTTCTGGAGCACACATAGAGCAAGTCTTCACACCTCAGGAACCAGCGACAGAGTGCTGAAACATGACCGTTCATCCGGTCATCCCGCGCTTCCGCAGAAGTGATGGAGGACCTTGCCACCGCATTGGTCAGCTACATTCCAGGCCCTCTAGTGCTCTCGTATACTTCCTCTGTTTGGTTCGGCCAAAAGTGACCAGTGGTACGTTTGAGCAGTTGCCAGCGGGCTCTTGCGCATGCGCAGAACTGAATTCGCGTATGAGCTGTGCCTTCCTCCCGCTTCTGGCTACTCGAAGCGTGGCTGTTTGCCGCATGAGCAGTAGCAGCAAGTAGCTAGATGCTACCTGGAAAAATTTTTCGGTGCGCCCAAGCTGCCAGATTCGTGCATGCACAGGACAAGCTGAGCTATAGCGGAGGGGGGGGGGGGGGGGGGGAGGTCCTTCTCCACGTGACGTGTGCATGTGTTTCGTGATACTGCTGGTATCTTTGTTTACAGCTCCCAAGTCAAATGGAAACAAAACATAGTTCTGTGCCCGGGATCCACCAAGTGAATTAATATGCATTCTCCTTAATCATGAAAGACCAAAGATAGTAGTTTCAATTCTCTGATTTTATATTATTTCCAATCAACCATTAATGTCTTAATGAAGCTATTTTTATCTGTTTTGTAGAGAAATTTGCTTCTATTAATTTTTTTCTGCTTAGGCAGTTAGTTTATTTGAAAAGAAGTGTTTCATTACGCACTGTTGGCTACTTTCAACTTCGTTCAATTTCAGGTGCAAATTTTCATTTTCTGGGACGAATGACTTTATACCATAATAAAGAACCAAACATGAGAATCCAGTACTGGATCTCCAAGAAAATTGGTATCACGTAAACCACATAGGAAAGCTGAATATCAGGTACTTCAGAGTGCATCTGGACATAGAAATGAGCAGTTAGAGCGTAATGAAGCATTTTAGTATGGTTTATGAAATTCCATTGCTGCTGGAGTAGTCTCTGATGTCCTGTTCCTTTTATGACGCATTAAGATCTCATAATGCTATATACGTACGAACATACGTAAACAATGACCTGAAGCCAAGTAGGCCAATTTCATCAGTAGTATTGAACTAAATATTTTGTTTCAAATATATTTACATCTGTAGCAGAGTTCTACAAATCTGTCTTCTGTGAAACAGCGTTATTCGATCACAAGGAACTTGTCTAGTACTTCCTCTAGGCCTGAAGGTATTTCTGAATTTGTGTTTACATCTTAAATTGATAGAATGCCATTCTATGCTAAATTGTAGACTGACAGCAAACCGTGGCTTTATATTCATTCCTAGAGTAGAATATAAACTGTCAGTTGTACAGTTTTTTTGCCTCACAGGCAACCTTGTTAATTTTTTTACACATGTTGAAATAGTCATGAAAATTATTGTCCTTTGGTCTGGTGTAAGCTGCACAACAAACTGCTTTTTTTTTTTTTTTTTTTTTTTTTGCAGGAAATTTGTATTCCATCCTACTAGCTTTTTGCAGTGCTGTGTAGATGTAAACCTGATTGGAAATGATACATAACAACGTTGCAGAGTACGAATTAAAAAAAAATTCTGTCAAAGTCACCCAATAGAAAAATGTTATGGTACTTTGTTTGAGCTGTGGAGTCTAAATTTGAAATGATATTATACCAAGAACTGCTTCCTTATTTGTATCCTTTATCTGGGTGGGATATGATAAAACAATTGCTCTAAGTACATCTCTGTATGTCCTCTCAACAACATGCCGCAGGGCTGCACATGGTCACGTGGTGCCCCACCACGCACGAAATTCCACACAGAAAAGCGTATGAGCAGAACAAGCACCAAGCACGGGCTGCCTACGTCATCGTAGCTGCGCATGCGCAGTACAGTCTGTTGTCTGGCGCTGTCTTGTAACTGCTCAAACGAACCTCAGAGAACCGTCTCAAAAATGACTATAGAATCTACCTTCACTATCTGTGGTCAGCAGGCGACCAGCCATTCATTCAGTTCACAAACATTATCAAGCTGGATTCACGGATCTATTTTAAGAAAGTGCACATCTGAATAATTAAACATACGAATTGCCCTTCTTTCCTACATTGGTATCCGGCATCTGTGTATTAAATAAAATGGTGTTATTCTACTAAAAAGCCGGCTGGAGTGGCCGTGCGCTTCTAGGCGCTACAGTCTGGAGCCGAGCGAACGCTACGGTCCCAAGTTCGAATCCTGCCTCGGGCATGGATGTGTGTGATGTCCTTAGGTTAGTTAGGTTTACTAAGTTCTAGGCGACTGATGACCTCAGAAGTTTAGTCGCATAGGGCTCAGAGCCATTGAACATTGAACATTCTACTAAAAAACGCTTTTCTGACAAAGTATGTTGTTGTACATCTTTTCTATGTCGGGCAGTACTGTACCCTTCCAGTTTACAAGCAGTTCGAGCGGCGGATATGCACCGACGGCAGCTTTGTAGTGGGAAACAGCTTGGCCAATTCCTGGGCCCCCTGAATAGTACAGGAGAAAGTATTGTTATCATCTTAAAGTTTGTCGCCTTAGTGTTTAGGGGGTACAAAACTTGCAGGGTGGTTCTATTTCAGATGTTGGACATATATGTCTTGCATTAGAATATTAAGACAGTTGCATTCCGTGCAGTGGGGGGAGAAATAAAAACCTGAAGGAGGGGGCGCTAAAGATATCTTGAGCTAAGTTTACCGTAATAATGTAATGATCAAGTCACGTACAAAGTTTAAGAAAGTTTTATTTACGCTGATTATACACATATACAAGACAATGCCATCTTATGACATAAAAAAGTTACAATTGTGGTTCTCTTCCTTAAATGATGAATTCAGTGCCCTATTCTTCCTGGCAAATTGGTCACCTACGTCGTCAATAAGACATCCAATGTCAGGTTGAGTGTTCAAGAGAGCTATGGCATTAAGTTGATCCTCCTTCATTGTCGACCTCAGCCATGTTTTTCTACGCCGCAATGTTGAAAAACTTCTTTCTACTGTAGCAATAGATGCAGGTACAGTAGCAAACGTATGCAAAGTAGGATAGTCAGACTTAGGAGAAACAGACAACACTTGCATAACAGAATCGCGATCATTTAGAGCGTTTATGCTCGTTTGCTTGTATTGAAGGATCTCTCCCATTATTGTCTTTTTAATCGCCAAGTGTGATTATTCTTCAAAGAACGGTAGTTCAGTTAAACGCTGATTCAATTAATGTGCCAGATCATTACCATCATGTTTCAGTTATTGTGAGGGCAAAAGTATGTTGAATTTTAATGACAAATATTTTCTTCAGCGAAACGTTCTCTCATATCAGTCGTAACATGGTCCAGTCTTGGAAAAAAAGAGTTCTTTTCCAATACCTCATAGCATCATCATTGTGATCGCAGTTTTCCCTGTGTCTTTGTTTGCCTGTAAGACGAGGAACAATCATCTCTACGTCTATCTCTTCCATAACTGCCTTCACCTCTTCAATAATACGAGCAAAGTTCAGAAATGGTTCAAATGCCTCTGGGCACTATGGGACTTAACATCTGAGGTCATCAGTCCGCTAGAACTTAGAACTACTAAAACCTAACTAACCTAAGGACATCACACACATCCATGCCCGAGGCAGGATTCGAACCTGCGACCGTAGCAGTCGTGCGGTTCCGGACTGAAGCGTCTAGAACCGCTTGGCCACCGCGGCCGGCACGAGCAAAGTGGCTATCAGCATTAGCTCTCATGCCGTTGTATATCTAGAGCGTCGAATCTAATTTTGCTTTTACCATCGCGATGTCCAAGCTATGGTCTTGTAAGATTTTGCTGACTGGATACGTTATGCTCATAATAACACTCAGTGTAATCAGAGTGATAACAAACTCGCAATTAGAGAGAGCTCAAAGGAGACTATTGGCTTTGGCAGCCGTTGTACTATTCCTCCATCGTTGTATTTCTTTAAGAACTTTGCAGACTGTTCCGACTGTTCCGAGATCAGCTGCGAATCGATAAAGAACATCATGTCGCTCAACCCATCTCGTATGACAATGTGACTGCAGCTCATGTTTTAGGTGGCTCTTCAGTGCTGCGAACCGCTTGTTAGACGCTGTAAGGAACGATACTACTTCTTCAACAGTAAAAAGTGAAATTCTTCCAATCCATACGTGGCATACAGCAAACCAGTGCTTAACAGTCTTGGTTGCAATTCTAGTTTTTTATTTTTCAACGACGCGTTTCGCCTTATTTAGGCATCTTCAGATTATCTTTTCTAGATAAACGCGAGAGGCACCGAGATCTGCATAACGCGTTCCCGTTCACACGACGCTGTGGCGTATTATGCTTACTACTTGAGCCCCCATCTTACTCCTGTGAACGGGCTAAGAAGAACATGCACACCCATGCTCGAGGGAGGACTGGAACCTCCGGCGGGAGGGGCCGCACAGTGCGTGACATGGCGCCTCCAACCGCGCGGCCACTCTGCGAGGCTGGAATGTGGTTCAAATGGCTCTAAGCACTATGGGACTTAACATCTGGGGTCATCAGTGCCCTAGACTCAGAACTACATAAACCTAAGTAACCTAAGAACATCACACGTATCCATGCCCGAGGCAGGATTCGAACCTGCGACCGTAGCAGCAGCTCGTTTCCGGACGGAATCGTCTAGAACAGCTCGGCCACAGCGGCTGGCGGAATGTTGTTCATGAATGCCAACACAACAGGGTGAATCACCAGATCGACGTACCAATTAGTAGTCAGAGTGAGGGGGATAACTACGTTGGTGCTCCTGCTGTCATGCCAAATCGCTCTCCAAGGATTTCCAGATATAGAGCAAGTACCTCTAGCATGCGGAAGATAGGTTCCAGGCCCTCAACTGGCCTCTTTCTAACCAAAACACGGCTATCACTGGCACCGAGCCAGTTCCAGCTTTCATCAGAAAACAGAATTCCACCCTGCCATCCAATGACCTCTCGCTTGGTTCAAATGGCTCTGAGCACTATGGGACTTAACATCGATGGTCATCAGTCTCCTAGAACTTAGAACTACTTAAACCTAACTAATCTAAGGACATCACACAACACCCAGTCATCACTAGGCAGAGAAAATCCCTGACCCCGTCGGGAATCGAACCCTGGAACACGGGCGTGGGAAGCGAGAACGCTACCGCACGACCACGAGCTGCGGACCCTCTCGCTTGGCACCATGGCGGTGGTTTGGGGTCGGTAGAATGCATACTACAGGGCGTCTGGCTCGGAACAGTTCTTAAAATAAACGATTTGTTGTAACAGTTTTCTGTGTCACTCTGGTGTCAACTGCTGATCAAACTGCTGCTGCAGATGCAGTACGATGCGCCACAGCCATATGCCGAACACGATGGTCTTCCTTCTGGGTAGTGACACGTGGCAATCTGGAGCCCAACCTTCTTGCGACCGTACATTCTCTTGAGCACCGCTGCCAGCAATCATGTACAGTGGCTACATTTTTGACACGTCATCTGTGGTAGCACCGAGGAGATATAAAGTATGGGAATTTTCGAGGGAAGGGATTTATCATACACAAGTAAATCCTTCTCGTTATCTCTCTGTTTCACGTGCCCTAATGTACACACCACATCAATCGATTTCCGTCCTATTCGGATAATTCCTTCGTAGTGTGTCGTTGACTTTTTTTATTTTTTTTCCATAGCATGTACGCGTGTTTTCAAGAAAGAAAGTTCCGATCGGTCACAAAATGGAAACTACTGGGAAAATCCGACAAATCATTGCATAGATGTGTTGGGCAGTGTCTAGAATGTCCGTCAATCGTGTCGCGTCGCTCTTTTCAGTTTTGAGTGAACAGTGAGCACGTAATGATGCGTAGGGAATAGTGTCTCCCGCCAAGTATTATTGCTTGTAGAATGATATTTTCACTCTGCAGCGGAGTGTGCGCTGATATAAAACTTCCTGGCAGATTAAAACTGTGTGCCGGGCCGAGACTCGATCTCGGGACCTTTGCATTTCGCGGGCAAGTGCTCTACCAACTGAGCTACCCAAGCACGACTCACGCCCCGTCCTCACAACATTACTTCTGCCAGTACCTCGTCTCCTACCTTCCAAACGTACGAGGTACTGGCGGAAGTAAAGCCGTGAGGACGCGGCGTGAGCCCCAGGCTGTGGCTAAGCCATGTCTCCGCAATATCCTTTCTTTCAGGAGTGCTAGTTCTGCAAGGTTCGCAGGAGACCTTGGAACGTAGGAGACGAGGTACTGGCTGAAGTAAAGTTGTGAGGATGGGGCGTGAGTCTTGCTTGGGTAGCTCAGTTGATAGAGCACTTGCCCGCGACAGGCAAGGAAGTTTTATTATTGCCTGGTTAGGGGTTTCGCCTGTGTCATACAGCCCACATAACACAACTGTTGAGCCGTTCCTTCTTCATGCCAATTCTCGGCCGCATGCTACAGGGACAATGATGACGTTCCTGTAGCGTTTCCGATGAGATGTGTTTGATCACCCACAAAACAGTCTGTAATTGTCTCCCTCCGAGTCTCATCTCAGCTCACAAGAAGCACTGGCTAGGAAGACAAAATTTTTCCACAGACAACGAGCTGCAGACCAGTGCAGATAACTGGCCGAAAGCACAGGCGCCTGCTTTCTATGACGAGGATATTGGAAAGTTGATACAACAATACGACAAAACTCGAAGTTGGAGCGGCGACAATGTAGAGCAGTAGATGAAACATGTACCCAACTGCTGGAAACAAAACGTTTCTGGTTTTCACTGTGGTTTCCATTTCGAGACCGATCGGAACTTACTTTCTGGGCAACCCTCGTATTTATTCTGTTGCTCTAGAGTTTTTAGCAGTTACTTTCATTCCATACACCATTAGCACTTAAAGTGTATAGCAGTTCACTTCTGGATGAAATTCATGCTTGACATGCTCCAATCTTTTAAATATTGAAAATACTCAGAAACACTCCCATAAAACAATGACATTGAAATTAAATGTGCTAACGTGTTTATCGAGGAAAAGCTCTCAATTTTCCAGCCGGATGGCAGTGATGACAGCATTTCAGGTAGTGACATATTCACAATTTTCGTAGATGATATACGCCGGCAGAGTTCCCACCGGCAGCACGTTCTTTTGTTCTCATGTCGTGGTATGCGTGGCAGAATGCAATAACGGAAGAATAACGTGACGAATTAACTCTGATTGCAGCAATGCGAGACGACTAAAGGACTGTTCATGCGTGGCCACCATACAGACACACCGAGACGTTTTCTGAACAACGTCTCCAATTATACACAATTATTGGTGGTAATTCGTACCTCCCGGCGTTGCTGTTGGAGATTTTGGTCAGGCTTTGTGGCTGGAAACTCAGTACAATCTGCACCATCAAGCACACAGTACAAGAAAAGGGCCGGACCTTAGAAACAACTGGCGGTACCTACACGCGCAGGCTTTCATCAGAAGACGGAGCTGGCATTAATTGCAGGGTGAAGGGCGGTCTCGCAGAGAGCCCTGTCTGTAATCAGGGACACGCGGTGACGCCCCTCTAGCACTAGCGAGCTGCATGGAAAATGTCGAGTGCCGCGGCCTCCTCAGACGTCACGCGAGCTCCAAACACTGGAGCACCCAGCCGAGGCCAACGTGAAGGGGGACCTGCGACTGTCTTTTATGACGTCAAAATCGTAGTGCCACCTCACAACCAAGCTCTTCACGGCGATTGCTTGCTCCATTTTCGAGCTTATACAGAATTTGAGCGTGATACACTGACCGAAAAAAAAATCGCAGCACCGAAAAGTAATTAATGTAGGCTAATGAAATTTGGGAAATAGATTTGTCTGGGTAACCTCTTTAAGTGATTAACATTGCAGGATCACAGGTTAATGTAACAGAAGATAATCCACGACCAATTAGAAATGCTGGTACATTAAAAACCGGTGTAACCAACAGAATGTTCAGTGGAAGCATTCGAACGTGCTTGCGTTGTGTTGTACAGGTACCGGGTGTCCGCTCTGGGATGGATTTCACGACTGTTGCATTTTATCGGTCAACACAGGGACGGTTAATTCGGTTCCTGGATTATGGTGGAACTGCCGATAGATAATGTCCCATATGTGCTCGACTGGAGATAGATCTGGCGTTCGATCTAGGGATGGCAACATTACGACACTCTGTAGACCATGCTGAGTAACAACAACGGTATAAGGACGAGCTTTATTATTTTAAACATAGCTGCACAACAGCAACGGTTTCGCGTAATAAAATTATAAACAGCCGACCAGTTGCAATGGATAAAGAAATTCGAGCGCCACCTGCCCTGTTTTCAGAGTAACTACGCTTGCCGATTACACTCAGTCGGTCGTAAGCTCTGCAAGATCCATGAGCTATTTTATATTAACGTGACACACCCTAATTCTAGGGCTATATTTTATTTTTGATACATGGATCTATGCCGACGATTGTAAAAACGGCGATGGTACATTAGTCCTTACTAATGTAAAGCTGTAAGTACGAGTCGTCGTTATCATACTTCTGTAATGCAAGAGTTTTCTAATTTGTCTTAAAATTTATTCTTGGCTTTTGAGTTTCATACTTTCCTAATGTAAGCTACAATTTTCATTGCCCTTAGGTTACCTTCTGAAGAAGACAAATTCATATTTGTCGAAAGCTAGGTAAAGAATTTCTTTATTCATTGCAACTGGTCGGCTGTTTATAATTTTATCACGAGCTTTATCCTGTTAGAAAACACCCCGTGAATGTTGTTCAAATGTTCAAATGTTCAAAATCCATGAGCTATTTTATATTAACGTGACACACCCTAATTCTAGGGCTATATTTTATTTTTGACACATGGATCTATGCCGACGATTGTAAAAACGGCGATGGTACATTAGTCCTTACTAATGTAAAACAGTAAGTACGAGTCGTCGTTATCATACTTCTGTAATGCAAGATTTTTCTAATTTGTCATAAAAATTATTCTTGGCTTATAAGTTTCATACTTTTTTAATGTAAGCTACAATGTTCATTGACCTTAGGTTACCTTCTGAAGGAGACAAATTCAAATTTGTCGAAACCTAGGTAAAATATTTCGTTATCGGTTGCAACTAGTCGGCTGTTTATAATTTTATCACGAGCTTTATCCTGTTAGAAAACACCCCGTTAATGTTGTTCAAATGTTCAAATGTGTGTGAATTCCTAAGGCACCAAACTTCATAGTCATCGGTCCATAGACTTACACACTACTTAAACTAACTTATGCTAAGAACAACACACACACCCATGCCCGAGGGCGGACTCAACCTCTGGCGGTAGGGGCCGCACAGTGCGTGATATGGCGCCTCAAACCGCGCGACCACTCTGCGAGGCTGGAATGTTGTTCAAATGGTTTAAATGGCTCTACGCACTATGGGACTTAACATCTGAGGTCATCAGTCCCCTGGACTCAGAACTACTTAAACCTAACTAACCTAAGACTAACCTAAGAACATCACACACATCCATGCCCGAGCCAGGATTCGAACCTGCGACCGTAGCAGCAGCACGGTTCCGGGCGGAAGCGCCTACAACAGCTCGGCCACAGTGGCCGCCGGAATGTTGTCCATGAATGGTAGCACAACAGGGCGAATCACCAGTCAGAGTGAGTGGGATAACTACGTTCGTGCTCCTGCTGTCATACCAAATCGCACTCCAGTTCGTATCTCCAGGTATAGAGCAAGTATGCCTTACATGCGGAAGATAGGTTCCAGGCTCTCAACTGGCCTCTTTGCAACCAACACATGGCTATCACTGGCACCGATCCAGTTCCAGCTTTCATCAGAAAACAGAATTTCACCCTGCCAGCCAATGACCTCTCGCTTGTCACCACTGAAATCGCGAATGGCGGTGGTTTGATGTCGGTAGAAATCATGCTACAGGGCGTCTGGCTCGGAACAGTTCTTAAAATAAACGATTTGTAACAGTTTGCTGTGTCACTCTGGTGTCAACTGCTGATCAAATTACTGCTGCAGATGCAGTACGATGCTCCACAGCCATACGCCGAACACGATGGTCATCCTTCTGGGTAGCGACACGTGGCTATCAGGAGCCCGTCCTTGTGTTCTCTTGAACACTGCTCCCAGCAATCATGTACAGTAGCTACACTTTTGCCAAGACTCTCTACAGTATCACGGAAGGAACCTCCAGCTTCTAGTGGTCCTGTTACACGGCCTCATTCAAACTGAGTGAAATGTTGATAATTGCGTCTTTGTTACCCTAAAGATGTTCTTGACTAACGTCAACTCACCACATCTGATCTCAAACGTAAGTATCGGTCACGACCATTACAGCGTGTAAGTGATAATTAAATGAAATCCTCAGCTGCCGACAGGTGTTGTTGATATACCACGATGGGGACAGCTGAAAATGTGCGCCCCGACCATGACTCGAATCCGGGATCTCCTGCTTGTATGGCAGACGCTCTATCCATATGAGGCACCGAGGACACAGATGTACAGCGTGACTGCAGGGACTTATCCCTTGCACACCTCCCGTGAGACCCACATTCCCGAATATCCACAGTCTACATACGTAATGTAACCAATAGATATTTGCCTGTCCACTCATTACTCGCTTCAACTAAGGTGACGATTCCCGCACAGTCGAAGGTCAATGGCTGGGTAGTCTTTAACTATATATCTTCATTACAGCGTGTATTTAAAGCAAACCTGAAATGCATTCTCATTTCGCGCTACTAGTCACTCTTATGCGACTGGTGCGAGACTGGGCTCGACATCGTCTTCCAGACGTAGAAACTCACTTACCAACTTTCGTTTATGTCACACAACTTCTTCTTGTTACTACGATTTTTTTTTCCGTCAGACTATAATGTCAAAATACAGTTGTTATATCTCGTTATGCTGCACATACATCTACATGTCTGTTCTACTGTTCACTCTTAGGTGCCCAGTGGAAGGTTCATCAAACCATTTACACACTGTTTCCCAACCATTCCACTCTCAAACAGCACGTGGGTGAAACGAACACTTAATTATTTCCGTGGGAGCTCTGATTTCTCTTATTTTATTACGATAATTATTTATATGTAGGTGGGAATCAGGGAAGGCAAACATACATTTATAGCATGAGTAGACATAGAGAAATCTTGTGATAATATTGACTGCAATACCCTCTTTGATGTTCTGAATGTGTCACGTAAAGACATGGAGTGAAAGGCTACTTACAACTTGCACAGAAACCAGAAGTCGATTACAAGAGTTATGCCGCATGAAACGGAAGCAGTGGTTGAGAATGGAGTGAGACGGAGTTGTAGCCTATCTGTGACGCTGTTCAGTCTGTACAATGATCAACCAGTAAAGAGAATCAAAGAAAAAATGGAGTAGAAATTAAAGTTCAGGGAGAAGATATAAAAACCTTTGAGGTTTGCCGTTAACACTGTAATTCTGTCAGAGACAGCGAAAGACTTCGAGGAGCAGTTTAACGGAATGAACAGTGTTTTGAAACGAAAATATAAGACTAACAAAAGTAAGAGAAGATGTAAGGCGTCCGCATTTTTCGGATCTTATATTAGCTTCATAATTACGATACAGAATAAAATCCCCAGAAAATAACTCTATATTGTTAACAGGAAGCAATCTTCTCATGTACCGAATAACAAAACAATATCTACCCTTATGACAGGGGCATGTGTAAATGACATAAAGTGAATGCAGTTTGGAGGCACACTATGCATACAGCTAATGGCATTCGGAAACCCCTATTAAGACTAACAAAAGAAGGCCCAGCTGCAACACAGAAAGAAATAAGGCGAGAACAATATAATATCCTTTAAATAAACACAGCCGAGACCATGGGTAAGTGGGTAGACAGCATTAACAAGTCTAGCGGCGACCTGTCAAGAAAAACAAAAATTCAACTATAACGAGGAAGTGGTTAGCTGAAGCCATACTGTGTAATGTAGAAGACACACAGTAGGGAGAGTCACGTCATATAAAAGCATTTTTGAGAACTAAACTAACAGAGCTCTCTTGTCTCACATCGGGCCACACCTATGTGTTGAAAAATAGTGAAGGACTTGAGATCTTTACGTCTGCCAAGTGAGGTCGGTATGCTTCACGTATTGTGATGACGGATGTAAAGCAGTATTTCATATTCCTGTGGGAATTTTTGTGGGCAGAGCATTGTGCACGTCGCTCCATCCCTTATCAAGTGTGCAATAGCCAATATTTAGACTAGGGAAAATTTAACGTGCTATGGATGCAGGAAAGTTGAGACTGAGTGATACAGTCAAGGCCAGAGCAGGGAATTAGCGTTTTAGATCCAGCAAGGAGACAACACCGCCGCAGTTCCCCAACATGGAATGACGAAGTCGTCAAATACTTAATAAATGTAAAGATTGCCAACGAGCCAAACATGTTATATTTCAGACTAGGTCACCATTATAACCTACAATACCAAAAAAAACTAAAACATCTAGCAGCAACAGATTTGATGGGACCGTTACCAAGGGCATGGAATGGGAACACATTTATTTTCGTGGTTGTAGAACTAACATCAAAGTATGTCACACTGACGCCTTTGAAACGTGCAACCAGTGTTACAATCAGTAAAGCACTTCAACGTGATTTCCTCAAACAACTAGGACATGTAGATAATGGGCCCCAATATAGATCTAAACCTTGGTTGGCAACTTTAAAAAGGCACAAAATTAAACCCGTTTTCATTTTCCAGATACATACCAAACGCCAATAGTACATAACGAACAGTGAAGGATTTTGGGACATGGTGTCAGTTGTACTGCAGTTCATGACACACCACATGGGATGCAAATTTACATCAGTTACAAACTATGATTAATGAAATGCCACACAGCTCTACATGCTTACCGCCAGTCACTGTACTCAATAATGAAATACTAGTGGATAGGTTAAGAGAAGTGGTACAGTTCCCCAATCCAGAAGACCATCACACCAGCACATAGTAAAAGTGGCATTTGAAAACATCGAACAAGCAGTGGAAAAACGGAAGCTCACAGGTGATGGAGGTGCTTCCACAGAAGTATTCACGGTGCTACAGTTGGTTCTTGTTAGAACCCACTTGTCATCGAATAAAGGGAAACAGGATTGTTATAAATTTTGTCCCATGTATAAAGGACCTATGGTCATTGATAAGGTAGTTCATGCCAATGCAGTGGAATTGGTGAAACCAAGATCAGCAAAGAATATAGGTCTACACCACATCAGCCACCTTAAAACTTATAATGAATAAAATTTATCACAGCAATCATATGGCAATTAGAAATGAAAATAAAAATAAATGGGTCACAGAAAATACTGAAAAACTGTAGATACATTTCAGGAAGCATCAGAAATCAAGAGACAGATAAGAAGAGCTACAAACAAGTAATTATTCAAAATTAAGTACCATAATACTTGTAAATTGAATCGTAAAAGTAGATGAGAAAAATTAATAAAAGGAAACTAATAGCATGAAGAACTAACTAATAAATCCACATATCACCAATCCATACTCATACATGAAGTCAAAGAACCGTTATAAAAAATGTCAAAATAAAGAATGTAAAGTATGTAAATGATAAATTTGTGTAAAGTACTGGGAAAAAATTTGATACCCATCATTTAATTCATTGAATTATTCAGGTACAAGGTTATCTGTGTAATTATCTGATGTAAGAGTTCATATTTGTTATGTTATCCATGTAATTATATGATGTAAACTTTATTGTAAATGTTGAAAAAAGACTTGTAAGTAGTGGTCAGGTGCGATACAGAAGATTCAGAGCCTTGTCATTACTATCATATGGGGAAGGAAGAAGCAGCCAAGCTGATGTAAAAAGCGCAAAGTCGATGGGTAGCTATGGGTCTGAGTGAGAGAGTAAACGATTGCACGACGTGGCATTAGCAACAATCCAGCGATTGAAGGAAGGAATTCACTGACTCATGCCTTCCATTAGGGCAGGTAATCAGCCAGGTGGCTGCTAAAGAATGTGTATCACACCTCTCCCCATTACCGAAAGGACAGGGGAAATCGCCGGCCGGTGTGGCCGTGCAGTTCTAGGCGCTTCAATCTGGAACCACGTGACTGCTATGGTCGCAGGGTCGAATCCTGCCTCAGACATGGATGTGTGTGATGTCCTTAGGTTAGTTAGGTTTAATTAGTTCTAAGTTCTAGGCGACTGATGATCTCAGAAGTTAATCGCATAGTGCTCAGAGCCATTTTTTTTTGACAGGGGAAATCCAGTGACAGCATGGTACAAGGGACGCACACATGCGCGGAAGGCAAGCGAACCCCTTTAGCGACAGATAATAGCAGCCACAACAATAGTAGCGACCGGAAACAAGCTCTGAAAAACCATTATGACCTCGTGGGAAAAATAAACACAATAATATTTATCTTAAGTATCTAATGTCAAATAATTTTCACTGAACAACAAATCCTATCCCTATGCCCAAGAAGTCACAAGCTCCAAGCAAGAAGACTTGAAGATAAACCAAGAAACAAGGAGAAGAGAGGGACCCAGGATGAGGGCAGAAGACAGAAGATTCTTTTCCCATCACTTACCTTAAACCAGGATGAGATTTAACAAAATCAGCTAGAAGTAGTTAATTTATTCAACGAATAAAGGCGGTCAAACTTACAAGCAGAGCACGCATATGAGGGACTTCATACCTCAACCTGCAACAATCATCAAGGAGCTACATTCAACCACGTCAGTGACAACTACACCATAAAATGGACAAGAACACCTCAGTCATTACATCATGACAGTGCCTTGGACGAATGGACCATGTAATAGCAGTTGTAATCAGCCACTCAGGACTGTAGACGCCGATGATCTTCAGCAACAGCAGAGTCTACAACTGACTATCCACATCAGCCACCACTAATCAACAACAGAAGCATTGAGAAGAAAACTTGCACAAAGTTAAAGTGAAAGTGTAATGAAGAAAAGTGTTGCGTGTGACAAAGTAATTGTAATATTGTAAAAAGAGTGAGAAAGACACTCATCTGAACAAAGAATTGAAATACCAGTAAATAATAAAACACACCTGTGCCACTGTACATTTATGTTTTTGCATTTCATTGTATTTTGTAATTCCACTTGTAAACTGAAATGTATTGTAGAAACAAAGAAACTTGTTTGTAAAGGTGAACAATGTGAATGAATGTAAAGTTTGTATTATGCAGAAAATTATTAATTATTTTAGATATGATAACAATCTAATTAATGTAACAGATAGATAATAGATATAGATAATAGAAACAATCACTTAACTTCAATTCATCTTCTAAAATCAACATCATTAGTGTCTGATAACTCTGGAATGCCTGGAATTATAAAAAAGACAAAATACTACAATATAAAGAGTGGATGAACCATTTGACATAAGTTAACAATAAGACTAAGGAAATAATGTAGGATTAAATTAATCAGAACTTCTGTAAAAGACTGTAAAGACGAAACAGTAATCATCAAGACAGACAATAATGTGTAAAGCCAGATTCCAAATAAAAAATTTATAATATTAAGACAAGATGATCTAGAATAAGCTACACCAGTAGCTGAACAATTATCAAAAATCAATTGAGCTTATAATTTTGCACTGCAATTACCAATGACTCAACCATTGCTCATAGCAGAACAAAATCAAGTCTGAAGGTATGGCATGTGTAAGGAGTCCGCATTTTTCTGACCTTACATGAGCTTCATAATTATGATACAGAATAAAATCCCCAGAAAATAACTCTACATTGTTAACAGGAAGCAATTCTAATAGTGTCATGTACCGAATAACAAAACAATATCTACCCTTATGACAGGGGCATGTGTAAATGACATAAAGTGAATGCAGTTTGGAGGCACACTATGCATACAGCTAATGGCATTCGGAAACCCCTATTAAGACTAACAAAAGAAGGCCCAGCTGCAACACAGAAAGAAATAAGGCGAGAACAATATAATATCCTTTAAATAAACACAGCCGAGACCATGGGTAAGTGGGTAGACAGCATTAACAAGTCTAGCGGCGACCTGTCAAGAAAAACAAAAATTCAACTATAACGAGGAAGTGGTTAGCTGAAGCCATACTGTGTAATGTAGAAGACACACAGTAGGGAGAGTCACGTCATATAAAAGCATTTTTGAGAACTAAATTAACAGAGCTCTCTCGTCTCACATCGGGCCACACCTATGTGTTGAAAAATAGTGAAGGACTTGAGATCTTTACGTCTGCCAAGTGAGGGCGGTATGCTTCACGTATTGTGGCTAAAGATGTAAAGCAGTATTTCATATTCCTGTGGGAATTTTTGTGGGCAGAGCATTGTGCACATCGCTCCATCCCTTATCGAGTGTGCAATAGCCATTATTTAGACTAGGGAAAATTTAATGTTCTACGGATGCAGGAAAGTTGAGACAGTGAGTGATTCAGTCAAGGCCAGAGTAGGGAATTAGCGTTTTGGATCCAGCACAGAGACAACGCCGCCGCAGTTCCCAGTTGGTATTGTACCAATGCACATTAGGCAACATTATATGTTGAGTCGAGAGTTTGCTCACTAAACCTGCGTATGTTTTGAATATAGGATTTTAAGAATTGAATAGTAAGATACCCTCCATTGTGTACATGGCAGTTTGATTAGTTTAAAAGATAAAGTTTCATTCTCCACCAACTTAGTCCATTGAACAGCTACGACAACGTAGATGTAAATTTCACTGATGAAGATTTAATTGTTTTGCTGGTTATAACTTTCTCATGTATAGAGATAAAGATTTAATAATCAGATATTCAATGTCTGAATGTTAATTATTTTGTTTAGAGTTGAAAGTAATAAAACTTGCTTGTTATGTATCACTTGAACCCTGAAAGCAGTGATAAATTAAATGAAGAATGAAAAAGGGAGAGGTTGTGTTGTCATTTTATAAAAATCCAAAATTCTCATTTATATCAATTTGTGCAATCTTGTTATGTCACAGCAGAATTTCTCAGTAATTTGAGAAGATCTGCACCTATCATTACCGGCATTACAGCGCCGAAATTAATAGCTGTGTAAAATGTCTGTTTACAACCCTGAGCTTGAAAAGACAGTAAGATACGTTATCCACTTGTGCGCAATAACAAAATAGCATTACCCACCACCACTTTACACAAAATAACTAAACGTTACAAATTATAATGGAATGTGGTCGTATTAAATCAGATAATGCAGAGGCAATGAGATTAGGAAACGAATTACTTAAAATAATAGAAATATTATGTTATGAGGGCAGCAAAATAACATATGATGGCCGTAGTAGAGAGGATAAAAAACGTAGACTGTCAATTGCAAGAAAATCGTTTCTGAAGAAGAGAAATTTGTTAACATTGACTATAAACTTAAGTATTAGGAAGTCTTTTCTGAAGATATTTGTCTTGAGTGTAGCTATGTACGCAGTTGAAACAATGATGATAAACAGTTTAGATAAGAAGAGAGTAGAAGCTTATGAAATGTGATGCTATAGAAGAATGTTGAAAGTTAGATGAGTAGATCACATAGCTAATGAGGTGGTACTCAACAGAACTGGGAGGACAAGACATTTGTGATACAGCTAGTCTAAAAGAAGGAGTCAATCGATAGGATACGTTTTGAGAGATCAAGGGATCACCAACTTAGTACCACAACAACAACAACAACAATAATGGAGGAAATAGTAGAAAATGAAATTTCGTGAAAAAAAAAATCACGGCCCAACGACAAACACCTTTGTCTAGTTCTTGCCAGTCCGACTCGCGTATCATATCTGTAACACTTTCTCCCCTGTTTCGCGATAATATCTGGTAAGAATTCCTCATCGCGAGCAGAGAACGGCAAATCGTTGTGTAAAGACACAAAAGAATTATCGACATTAGGAAAAGTTTAAAATTTGTGCCGGACTGTGATTCGAAAACATGTCTCCTGATTACTACGCAGATGCTAAGTCATCTGGACAGTGGTCATCACACCTGCGAGTACTACAATACAACGCCTCCCGTCGAACCCAAATTCTCAGCTTATCTATACACTACTAATGTAGTGCTCCTGTCAATTTTTTCCTTCACTCGCTACATTTCGACTATTCCTGTAATTCGTACATGTCAGAAAGAACAAACACCACATGTTCATAACGTACTGTAAGCTGTCTCTTTACTGCATTTGCTGCATCTTATAAGTGTTCTAATGAAATGCAGTCTTTGGTTCGGCTTCCACGAAACACTATGCTCGTGATCGTTCCAATTTTAGATGTATGTAACTGTTAATCCGAGGTTTACAGTTAAGTTGACAATCTTCAGACACCTGTGGTTTGTTGCATAACCGAAATTTAACGGATTGCTTTTAGTGCTCATGTGGAGAACCTCAAACTTTTAATTATTTAGGGTCGATTGCCACATTTCACACATACAGGTATTTTGTCTAAATCATTTTTCAATTGATTTTGATCTTCTGATGATTTCACTTAAATCATTCACACAGATTAGGAACAGCAGAATGGCTATAACACTTTCGTCGGTTACTACGAACTGTTACCATTCTGACAGGAAATCGTGAAACCAGTCGCACAACTGTACAGACGATAATTCACAGCCACGCAATCTCATAGAAGTCACTTGTGAGGAATAGTACCAAAACCTTCTGAAAGCCTAGGAGTCTGGAATCGATTTGACATCCCCAGGCCATAGCCCTCATTACATCGTGAGATAAAGAGCTATTTCTGTTGCACAAGAAAGTTAGTTTTTGAATCCGTGTTGACTATTTGTCAATACACTGTTTTCTTCGAGGTAATGCAAAACCGTTCGAACACAGAATTTGCTCCAAAATCCTATTGAAAATCGACGTCAGTGAGATAGGTCTTAATTTGGCGGTTACTTCCGTTTCCTTTCTTGAATACTTGGTGCACAGATCTTTCGTCAAGCCATCGTTTGTATATGATGGGCAATTAAGGAGCTATGTTATCAGCGTACTCTGAAAGGAATCTAATTGGAATACAACAGTGACTGAAAGAGTTGTCTTTATTAAATGATTTGCCTTTATTCGCTACGCTGAGGATGTCTACTACTAATTTACTCATCTTACCAGCAGTTCTAGATTCCCCTTCTCGAATGTTTACTTCTTCATTGACGAAGTTTCCGAAAACCATAGTTAGTAATTCCGGTTCAATGGCACTGTCAACGGTTAGCGTTATTTGAAATTGTGTTAAAATGATACCGTGCCAACAATGTAATCCACAACTCGCACCAATACAATAGTATGGTCTTTTGATGTTGCAGGTCAACATCAACATATAATATACGCATTGAGGTATTTTTTTAAAAAGGCATAGTCGTTGGACGGACTAATTCAGCACGCAGGAAAATTACTTTCGGTGATGTTAAAAGCAAAGGCGTCAACATTAATAGTGCAGTGGGAACGCAAAGGAGGGAGATGATAGGCGGAAAGAGTACATATGAAGGTCACTAGGAGAATGACTTGCTTCATGACATGAATGAGGAAGAAATTGGAGTTGATGTAAAAGGCATTGGGGACTCAGCATTAGATTCAGAGTAATAGATCGTTGGAAGACTTGTGATCAGATAAGACAGAAAGGAGATATAATATTCCTTCGGAAATTCTGAAATTATGGGGGAAGTGGCAACCAAGCGACTAAAGTTGGCGTGTAGAATCTATGACTCTGGAGAGATACAGGGTGTCCCACTCACACCTCCCTCATTTCAAAGTACCAGGAACAAAAAAAAAAAAAAATAGTAAGACAGCACCACAATGTAGAGCAACTCAAAGAATTTGTTTATTTATCATCAATACACCTCTTTGTAGCACAAAGAATATCGGGTCTATATTCAGTTTCTTGCCAAGTTCTTCGTAACACTTCCTCTGTTATTGTTGGAGTCGCATTAGTGATACGATGTTGCATAGGAATATTGTACACTTTGGTCACATACGTGCGATCCTTCATAAATTCCCACATGAAGAAATCAAGTAGCGTAATGTCAGGTGAACGTGGTGGCCAGGCAATGGGTCCTCTGCATCCGATCCAACGATTCAGAAATTTCCTATCCAGGAACTTGCGAACAGCCGTTGAACAATGCAGCGGAGCTCCATCTTGTTGAAAAATGATATTGGGTTGCAAGTCTTGCATCTGAGGGTACACAAACTTCTCCATGTCCAGATACACTGACCCATTCACTGTTTGTTCCGCAAAGATGAACAGTCCAATAATACTGACATGCATTAGCCCGCACCAGACGTTTAGTTTAGGGCTATCACAAACGTGTTCAATGACAACGTGCGGATTTTTTGTACCCCAAATCCGAACATTATGCCTATTAACCCTTCCTTATATATGAAAGGTTGCCTCATCTGAGAATAAACATATTTCTCGGAAGCTGACATCCATATCAGTACACTGCAGTATATCTGGAGCAAATTGTTATCAGCGTGGTTTTTGTCGTTCGACGTCAGATGTTGCAGAATTTGCACATACGAAGACGCTAGTGAACTACACGATGCAATGTTGATCTAGAAATACAAGTTGTCTAGATGCTAGACGGAATTGACTTACGTGGGCTTCTGAGAAACGTTTCTCTGATGTCCTCCACTGTCTCTTCTGAAACTCTGTAACATGCACCACCAGAATGGTTCAGAACACTTCCTGTTTTGCCAGAAACTTCCTATACCATTCCTTAATTGTTTTCACATCCAGTGGATCACATTAATACACTCGACGACAATTTCTTTGCACAGTAACAGGCGATTTTGTTTCTGCAAACTACACTACTGCTTGTGTGCTGCTATAGAGTCGCCATTTTCACTTCATGCGACCATGCTGCACTCTGGCGACGATACTTGGCACTTCTGAAGCGGGAATATAAATTATTTGATATGCTCTATAATGTGGTGCATTTTTCATTGTCGTATCTACTGTGGTTTTTCTCTCCTGGGTCCTTGAAATCAGGAAGTTTTCAGTGGGACACCCTGTATTATGAGATTTTCGAAAAAACCTATCATCCACACACTTGCGAAGATAGCAAAAGCAGGTAAGTGCTAATATTATTGTGCAAATTGCTTAAAAGCTCATGCATCCAAGCTGCTGACGAACAAAATCATACAGAAGAATGACAGTTGACTGGGCTTCCGAAAAAGCAAGGGCATCAGAGAAGCAGTTTCGTCGACGCCGTTGGCTATGGAATCAAGCATATAAAATGGTGCAAGATGCTTGAAATTCTGAGAAAAATAGGAGCAACCTATGGTGAAAGAATTGAAATGTGCAGTGTGTGAAAGAATGAAGAGGTGCAATAAGAATGAAATCCAAGAACGAAGTGCTCAGATTAAAAAGAGTGGAAGACAGCGATGTTGTCTTTCGCCACAACTGCTCAGTTTTTACGTCGAAGAAGCAATGACGGAAATAAAAGAATGGTTCAAGATTAGGATTAAAATTCAGAGGGAAATGATATCAGTGGCAAGATCCACTGATGACACTGCCATTCTCAGGAAAAGTGAAGAATAATTACGCTATGAGTCGGATGGAATCAACAGTGCAAAGAGTACAGAGTAAGGATAGAGAGTAATCCGAAGAAAGACGAAAGTTATCAGGAGTAGCAGAAATGAGAATAGCGATAATCTTAATAACAAAATTTGTGATTAAGATTTAGGCGAAGTAAGGAATTCTGCTACCTCTGAAGTAAAATAACATAATTTACGAAGCAAGGAAGACATAAAAAGCAGACCAGCACCGACAAAGAGTGCCTTTTCACATCTCACAGGACTACCTCACGGTAAAACCATTGCCCGACAATGGCAAATTTGCGACTTCGAGTCCTAGTCCACCGCAGACAATCTACTGTATTTTCAAATAGCGTACACTCCGGTGCAAGGTGACTAAGTTAATTCTGGATAAAACCGCCTGGCCCTGGTTCAAATGGCTCGGAGCGCTATGGGACTCAACTTCTGGGGTCATTAGTCCTTTAGAACTTAGAACTAGTTAAACCTAACTAACCTAAGGAGATCACACACATCCATGCCCGAGGCAGGATTCGAACCTGCGACCTTAGCGGTCCCGCGTTTCCAGACTGCAGCGTCTAGGACCGCACGGCCACTTCGGCCGGCGCCTGGCCCTGGCTAAGCCATACCTAGTCGATGTTGTTCCATCCAGGAGTGCTAGTTCCCCGAGGTGTGCGTATAGCTTCTCTGAAGTTTCAAAAGTATGGAGGGTCGAACTGAAATTTCAACAATGTGGAACGTCCCTATCGGTTCATTAAATGTAATTTGTCTTAATTTGTCCCTTGCAAGTCAAATTCGTTGCAGCATTGTCTAGTCTACCAACCAAGCTGTTTGAGTTCATTTATTCCTGCGGATGCTATATTAATTTCTTATACCCTGTACACTGAGGTAAAAGAAGTCGTTGTACAGCGTTACGCACATATACAGACGGCGGCAGTATCGCATACACAAGGTATAAAAGGGCAGTGGATTGGCTGTCATTTCTACTCAGGTGATTCATGCGAAAAGGTTTCCGATAAGATTATGGCCGCACGACTGGAATTAATATCCTTGAACGCGGAATGGCAGTGAGAGCTAGACCGCATGGGACATTCAATTTCGGAAATCTTTAGGGAATTCACTGTTCCGCAGTCCACAGCGTCAGGGCAATACTAGATTTCAAGTACTACCTCTCACCGTGGACAACGCAGTGGACAACGACTTTCAATTGACGCCCGAGAAAGACGACGTTTGCGAAGAGTTCTCAGTACTAACAGACTAGCAACACTGCGTGAAATAGCCGTAGAAATCAATGTGAGTCGTACGACGAACGTATCCGTTAGGGCCGTGGGGCGAAATTTGGCGTTAATACGCTGTGGCAGCAGACGATCGACGCGACTGCCTTTGCTCACAGCACGACATCGCCTAAGCAAACGGTAACCTCAGTTCTTCCCTAGTGAGTGGATTCTTCGACATTTTATCAGAGTTTTCCTCAACTGCGTATTAGGCGACCACTTATTGTTGTGAAAGTTCTGATAGTGATTATAAATGAGTGTTAAAACATTGGACATTGTCATTGAAAAGTATGAAGACATTCCCCCGTTTATGGTAAAAGATCCCGATAATTCCCAAGACTTTCCCCACACCATTACTTGCGTATGGGTAAGCGTCTGTGTGGCTGTCCAGTAGGTCCTTTCTGTGTTCCATCGCGTTGGAATTAAACTATGTGCAAGATGTCGGCACTCCACCAAGTCACCTTCCGACACCTGCTTGCTTACAAGGCATTATTCCATTGCGTGAAATTAGATTACTGTTTTGCACGTCTACATCTACATCTACATTGATACTCCGCAAGCCACCCAACGGCGTGTGGCGGAGGGCACTTTACGTGCCACTGTCATTACCTCCCTTTCCTGTTCCAGTCGCGTATGGTTCGCGGGAAGAACGACTGTCTGAAAGCCTCCGTGCGCGCTCTAATCTCTCTAATTTTACATTCGTGATCTCCTCGGGAGGTATAAGTAGGGGGAAGCAATATATTCGATACCTCATCCAGAAACGCACCCTCTCGAAACCTGGCGAGCAAGCTACACCGCGATGCAGAGCGCCTCTCTTGCAGAGTCTGCCACTTGAGTTTATTAAACATCTCCGTAACGCTATCACGGTTACCAAATAACCCTGCGACGAAATGCGCCGCTCTTCTTTGGATCTTCTCTATCTCCTCCGTCAGACCGATCTGGTACGGATCCCACACTGATGAGCAATACTCAAGTATAGGTCGAACGAGTGTTTTGTAAGCCATCTCCTTTGTTGATGGACTACATTTTCTAAGCACTCTCCCAATGAATCTCAACCTGGTACCCGCCATACCAACAATTAATTTTATATGATCATTCCACTTCAAATCGTTCCGCACGCATACTCCCAGATATTTTACAGAATCATACAATAAAGGATCCTTCTTTCTATGTATTCGCAATACGTTACATTTGTCTATGTTAAGGGTCAGTTGCCACTCCCTGCACCAAGTGCCTATCCGCTGCAGATCTTCCTGCATTTCGCTACAATTTTCTAATGCTGCAACTTCTCTGTATACTACAGCATCATCCGCGAAAAGCCGCATGGAACTTCCGACACTATCTACTAAGTCATTTATATATATTGTGAAAAGCAATGGTCCCATAACACTCCCCTGTGGCACGCCAGAGGTTACTTTAACGTCTGTAGACGTCTCTCCATTGATAACAACATGCTGTGTTCTGTTTGCTAAAAACTCTTCAATCCAGCCACACAGCTGGTCTGATATTCCGTAGGCTCTTACTTTGTTTATCAGGCGACAGTGCGGAACTGTTCAAAATGGTTCAAATGGCTCTGAGCACTATGGGACTTAACTGCTGAATTCATCAGTCCCCTAGAACTTAGAACTACTTAAACCTAACTAACCTAAGGACATCACACACATCCATGCCCGAGGCAGGATTCGAACCTGCGACCGTAGCGGTCGTCCGGTTCCAGACTCTAGCGCCTAGAACCACTCGGCCACTCCGGCCGGCCGCGGAACTGTATCGAACGCCTTCCGGAAGTCAAGGAAAATAGCATCTACCTGGGAGCCTGTATCTAATATTTTCTGGGTCTCATGAACAAATAAGGCGAGTTGGGTCTCACACGATCGCTGTTTCCGGAATCCATGTTGATTCCTACATAGTAGATTCTGGGTTTCCAGAAATGACATGATACGCGAGGAAAAAACATGTTCTAAAATTCTACAAGAGATCGACGTAAGAGATATAGGTCTATAGTTTTGCGCATCTGCTCGACGACCCTTCTTGAAGACTGGGACTATCTGTGCTCTTTTCCAATCACTTGGAACCCTCCGTTCCTCTAGGGACTTGCGGTACACGGCTGTTAGAAGGGGGGCAAGTTCTTTCGCGTACTCTGTGTAGAATCGAATTGGTATCCCGTCAGGTCCAGTGGACTTTCCTCTATTGAGTGATTCCAGTTGCTTTTCTATTCCTTGGACACTTATTTCGATGTCAGCCATTTTTTCGTTTGTGCGAGGATTTAGAGAAGGAACTGCAGTGCGGTCTTCCTCTGTGAAACAGCTTTGGAAAAAGGTGTTTAGTATTTCAGCTTTACGCGTGTCATCCTCTGTTTCAATGCCATCATCATCCCGTAGTGTCTGGATATGCTGTTTCGAGCCACTTACTGATTTAACGTAAGACCAGAACTTCCTAGGATTTTCTGTCAAGTCGGTACATAGAATTTCACTTTCGAATTCAATGAACGCTTCACGCATAGCCCTCCTTACGCTAACTTTGACATCGTTTAGCTTCTGTTTGTCTGAGAGATTTTGGCTGCGTTTAAACTTGGAGTGGAGCTCTCTTTGCTTTCGCCGTAGTTTCCTAACTTTGTTCTTGTACCACGGTGGGTTTTTCCCGTCCCTCACAGTTTTACTCGGCACGTACCTGTCTAAAACGCATTTTACGATTGCCTTGAACTTTTTCCATAAACACTCAACATTGTCAGTGTCGGAACAGAAATTTTCGTTTTGATCTGTTAGGTAGTCTGAAATCTGCCTTCTATTACTCTTGCATTTAGTTGTTTCATTCTAATTACTAAAGCACTGGCAAATAAGCTGACATGGGAGAGTAATGCTAGGGCAAAGGTATGGAACAAAGTTAACATAGGCTTTTGAAATGTAATGAAAACAACTTCATTAAGAGTATTCTAATCTAAAGCATTTACACTATACGTTGACACACTGTTACTTCAGTAGTTTCTGTCACGTGTCCACTGGCTAAATTACGAGCGAACAGTACTGTAAGAAGCGAAAGAATTCTCCCGGACATGGAGGTGACACAGAGAGACAGGAATTATCGATGGCATGCCTCGCTTAGGTCGCCCAAGGGATACTAATGCAGCGGTTGACCGCTACCTACGGATTACGGCTCGGGGGAACCCTGAAAGCAACGCCACCATGTTAAATAATGCTTTTCGTGCAGCGACAGGAAGTCGTGTTACGACTCAAACTTGGGGCAATAGGCTGCATGATGCACACTTTTACTCCCGACTTCCATGGTGAAATCCATCTTTGCAACCACGACGCCATGCAGCACGTCACAGATGGGCCCAACAACATACCGAATGGACCATTCAGGATTGGCATCACGTTCTCTTCACCGATGACTGTCTCATATGCCTTCAACCAGACAATCGTCGGGTACTTGTTTGGAGGCAACCCGGTCAGGCTGGACGCCTTAGACACATTGTCCAGCGAGTGCAGTAATGACGAGGTTCCCTGCTGTTTTGGATTGGCATTATGTGGGGCCGACATACACCGCTGGTGGTCATGGAAGCCGACGTAACGGCTGTACGATACGTGGATGCCATCCTCCGACCGACAGTGCAACCGTATCGGTTGCATATTGGTGAAGCAATGGTCTTCATGAACGACAATTCGCGCCCCCATCTTGCACATCTTGTGAATGACTTCCTTCAGGATAAAGACATCTCTCGACTAGAGTGGTCAGCATATTCTCCAGACATGAACCTTTCTAACATGCCTGGGATGGATTGAAAAGAGCTGTTTATGGACGACGAGACCCACCAACCACTCCGAGGGATCTACTCCGACTCGCCATTGAGGAGTGGGACAGTCTGGACCAACAGTGCTTTGATGAAGTTGTGGATAGTATGCCACGACCAATACAGGTATGAATCAATGCAAGAGGACGTACTGCTGGGTTTTAGAGTTACAGGTGTGAACAGCAATCAGGTCCACCACCTCCGAAGGTCTCGCTGTAAGGTGGTACAACATGCAATTTGTGGATTTCATGAGGAATAAAAAGGGCGGAAATGATGTTTATGTTTATCTCTATTCTAGTTTTCTGTACAGGTTCCGCGGAACTGCCGGAACCAAGCTGATGCAAAACTTTTATTGATGTGTGTAGTGTGGAATAAAGCACTGTGAGGATCCGAAACTTGAGCCGTCGCAAATCCGGAGATGAAGAAACAAAAACCTCTGAAATATGGTATCGTAGAAGAAAGTAAAAAGACTGGTAGACATAACACAAAAATGAGTGGAAAGAATAGGACAGGAAAGAAGACAATGGAGGCCGCTTTTCAGAAGAAAAGACAGGCTAGTGGGCCATTTGAGGCATCATCCATAAATAGTTGACCTGGCATTGTAGGTAGTAGCAGAGGGAAGAGGAACAGAGAAAGACGAACGTCAGAATGTTATTATAGAGGTTGTTCCGTGCAGCACACACTTCTCTATGAAAAGATAAGCAAAATCTACGAAGAGACGGGAAACAGCACCAAATAAGTCGAACGACCAACTAGTGTTGCCGGCACCTACTGAACTCGTTGCGAGTCTGACTTGTAGTACGGCCAGACGCAGCAATGCACCTCGCAGCGCTGTTCACATGTACGAAGCGTTCGCCTCGGCCAGAATGGCAGAGCAGAGTGTCGTTGATGGACACATGTCTTTTTCGGAACAGAGGACTCGCCAACGGGTTCTGCGACTCGGTCACGAAGAGGCAGCGGAAATAAGAGTACAGTTATACAGAGTGTTTCGAAATTCCGGTTACAAGCTTCTAGGACTAGCGGAGTGGAGTGAGTACGTAATATTTTGAACAGAAACCCATGTTCGGAAAAGTACCGTTCCCGTTCTATGACGGTTTGATACCAACATTCGTGACATAAACAGATATCGGCAGTATCGCGCACACAGTGTATAAAAGGCCAGCGCATTGGCGGAGCTGTCATTTGTACTCAGGTGACTCATGTGAAAAGGTTTCCGACGTGATTTTGCACGAACGACGGAAATTAACAGACTTGCAGTTGGAGCAAGACGCATTGGCCATTCTGTTTCGGAAATCGTTAGGTAATTCAATATTCCGAGATCAACGCTGTTAAGAGCATGCCGAAAACACCAAATCTCAAGGCGTTACCTCTCACCATGGACAACGCAGTGGCTGATGACCTTCATTTAATGACAGAGAACAGAGTTGTTTGTATAGAACTGTCACTCCTAACATACAAGCAACACGGCTTCAAATAACAGCAGAAATCAATGTGGGATGTACGAAAATCTATTCGTTAGGACAGTACGGAGAAGTCTGATGTTAATAGGCTTTGGCGGCAGAGAACTGACGCAAGTGCTTTTGCTAACAGCACGACAACGGCTGCAGCGCATCTCCTGAACTCGTGAACATATCGGTTGGGTCATAGACGATTAGATAACCGTGGCCTGGTGCCAGATGAGTCCCGATTTCAGTTGGTAAGAGCTGATGGTAAGGTTCGAATGTGGTGCAGGTCCCACGAAGCCATGGGCCTAAGTTTTCAATAAGGCACTGTGCAAGCTGCATAATGGTGTGGGATTTGAAACTTCCTGGCAGATTGAAACTGTGTGCCGGACCGAGACTCGAACTCGGCAAGTGCTCTACCACTGATTTACCCAAGCACGACTCACGACCCGCCCTCACAGCTTCGGTTCTGCCAGTACCTCATCTCCTGCCTTCCAAACTTCACAGAAGCTCTTCTGCGAACCTTGCAGAACTAGCACTCCTGGAAGAAAGGATATTGCGGAGACATGACTTAGCCACAGCCTAGGGGATTTTTCCAGAATGAGATTTTCACTCCGCAGCGGAGTGTGCGCTGAAGGTGGGAGACGAGGTACTGGCAGAATTGAAGCTGTGAAGACGGGTCGTGAGTCGTGCTTGGGTAGCTCAGTTGATAGAGCACTTGCCCGCGAAAGGCAAAGGTCCCGAGATCGAGTCTCAGTCTGGCACACGGTCTTAATCTGTCAGGAAGTTTCATATCAGCGCACACACTGCGCTGCAGAGTGAAAAATCTCATCCTGGGTGTGGGCTATGTTTACATGGAATGTACTGGACCCTCTGGTACAACTGAACCGACTATGGACTGTAAGTTTCTCTGCCTCGTGATGACTGGGTGTTGTGTGATGTCCTTCGGTTAGTTAGGTTTAAGTAGTTCTACGAGGGCTATTCGGAAAGTAAGGTCCGATCGGTCGCGAAATGGAAACGACTATGACAATTCGATAAAGCTTTGGGTAGTGTCTCTAGTATAACCCCAGTTAGCATCACGTCGCTCTTCCCATTTCTGAGCTCGCAGTGAGTGCGTAAAGATGTCTAGAAAATAGTGTCTGCCGCCAAGTACGAGGGCCTGGTGAGAAATTCCGCCTGAAGCTATGCAGCTAACATTACATAACTGTCGTGCTGTTTCTTCTTCAAGACCATTCTCCGCCGCATTCTGCAGGGGCAATGAAGATGCTCTTGCATCGTTTTCAATTGGAAATGTTTGACTACCCACAATACAGCCCGTAATTGTCTTCCTCTGAGTTTCATCTCTGCTCACATGAACCGCTGGCTATGAAGACAACATTTTGGCACAAGACAACGAGCCGTAGGCCAGCGTAGAGAATTGGCGGAAAGCACTGGCGGCTGCCTTCTATAGCGAGGGTATTGGAAAGTTGGTACAACGCTACGATACACGTCTAAGTCGGATCGGCGACTATGGAGATAAGTAGCTGCAAGGTGTATCTAACTGTTGCAAATAAAACATTTTAGATTTTTACCGTGGTTTCCATTTCCCGACCTATCGGACCTTACTTTCCGAATAGCCCTCGTAAGTTCTAGGGGACTGATGACCAAAGATGTTAAGTCTCATAGTGCTCAGAGCCATTTGAACCATTTTATTGACTGTAAGTGGCTATGTTCCGCTGCTTGCAGACCACTCATGGACATCACGTTCCCAAACAACGGATTTTAATCGATAACAATACCCGATGTTACAGGCCACAACCGTTCGCGATCGATTTGGAGAATATTCTGGACAATTCGAGCGAATGAATTGTCCACCAACATCGCCTGACGCGCATCTCATGGAACATTCACGGGTCATAATCCAGAGGTCAGTTCGCGCACAAAATCTTGCACTGGAAACGCATTCGCAATTACGAACGGCTATATTGGCAGCATGGCTCAATATTTCCGCAGGAGAGACTTCGAACGACTTGTTGCGCCCATGTCACGTTGAGCCGCTGCATTACGATGGGCTAATGGAGGACCGGAACCATATTAGGAAGCATCCTGTGACTTTTGTACCTCAGTTTATGTCGGTGTTATTTGAAGGTGTGTGCTTCCCTAACCACCATAGCCGAAGTATTTCGTGCTTCAAAAGACGTCAATTGCAGGTTTATATCGCGTTCAAGGGAAAGCGGAAAAACTTCCGCCGCTAAGTTAACAACGCGCATGAATGTGTTGTTGAGCGATCGTGACGGACAATGATTAAAGAAGATTGTGATGAAAAATATTGGGATGACACCAGCAAAAATACCTCCAGAACTGAATGTCGTATCCGCGAACTACGTCAGCACTAAAACAACACAAAGTGAGATCCATAAGTAGAGAAATGCTGAACAAGGTGCGATTTCAAAATCACTTGTAAGTGATGCAAATGCCTGATAATGGGTAAACGTGGTGCAAAAGCCATCAAACCTGGACTATGGAATAATGGAATAAAGTTATTTTACCCACTTCTGGCCGAATTTACATTCTTATACATGGTAGGGGTTCACTGATGATTATGGCAGCCATGTCGTGATAGCTCCGTGATCTAGCAGTAGCGTCTTTGACTAGTAATCAAAACGTCCTTGTTCCCCGGTTCAGATCTCGCCACTGCTTACGCTTGAATACAAATTAAACAGCAGTGGTGGCCGATGACTTCGTGCATAAGAACTCATCCTCGTTCAGCCAAGAGGTTCAAAATGGTTCAAATGGCTCTAATCTCTGTGGGACTTAGCACCTCAGGTCATCAGTCCCCTAGAATTAGAACTACTTAAACCTAACTAACCTAAGGACATCACACACATCCATGCCCGAGGCAGGATTCGAACCTGCGACCGTAGCAGCAGCGCCGTTCCGGATTGAAGCGCCTAGAACCACTCGGTCACAGTGGCCGGTGTTCAGCCAAGAGACTTGTAAAGAGGATAGAGGAGCGGACAGAAGTTCAGAGCACTCTCTTGCCTTTGGGGTGGAAAACTGCCCCTGAGGGCAGTAGAATCAGCAATAATCGACGGAATGGGAATGCAGAAGGCCATGAAAACCATGCATTAAAGACACATAATGTGTATTCATAGGACAAGCGGACTGTACGTGAAAAGTGTCATGATCATCTCTCCATTGGCAAAAGATTACGGACTAGTCAGCCTTCAGATCTACGGGAGCAGACCGCCAAGAGGAAGGTGACCATGAGAAAAAGACTGAATAACCAACGAAAGAGTAAAGTTCTACAAATCGTTGCTTGGAATGTCAGAAGTTTGAACGTGGAAGGGAAACTAGAATATCGGAAAACAGAAATGCTATGGCTCAGTCTTGATATGTTGGTGGCTAGTGCAATGTAATGGAAAGGAGACAAGGAGTTCTGGTCAGAAGGTTGTAAGGTAATATCTTCACCCGCTGAATGTGATATAACGGGACTGTGATTCATTGTCAGTAGCAAGGTTGGGCAGAGAGCGAGTTCCTGTGTACAGTTCTGTTGTAGGATTCACGACTATTCACGTTGGTGTGTAGGGTTTATAAGACTGACAATATACCATGAGACTTACGGAAAAAATTAATTCACACTGTTCCGAAGATAGCAAGTACGAGAACTATCACACAATCAGCTCAACAGCTCATGCATCAAAGTTTATGACAAAGGTGATATACAGAAGAATGGAACAGAAAAATGATCTGTTGGAGAGCAATCAGTTTGACTTCACGAAAGGTAAGAAGGCCTGAGAGGCATTTCTCACGTTGCGATTGATAATGAATGGAAGACTGAAGAAAAATCGAGACACGTTCGTAGGATTTTTCGACCTGGAAGAAGTGTTCGACAATCTAAAATAGTGCAATAAAAATAGGGGTGAGGGTAATATACAGTATGTACAACAACCAAGAGGGAACAATAAGACTAGTAGCCGTTCGCCCCTTCTGAAGAATCAATGACGGAATTAACTGAAGAACCAAAGAAATTGGTACACCTGATTAATATCTTGTAGGACCACCGCGAGCAAGTGGAAGTGCCGCAAAACGACGTGGCATGGACTCGACTAATGTCTGAAGTAGTGCTGGAGGCAATTGACACCATGAATCCTGCAGCTCTGTCCATAAATCCGCTAGGATACGAGGGGATGGAGACACCTTCTGAACAGCACGTTGCAAGACAGATACGTTCAATAATGTTCGTGTCTGGGGAGTTTGGTGGCCAGTGTGTGACCGCTCAATGTCATTCCATACGATCGACGTTAGCACTCGTGGTGTCACTCGCCTTCATACATGGCAGTGGACGTTTGAAAATTCGTGACGATAACTCAGTGGCCGTCAATTGATTTAAATGGTATTCCCAGCTGACTCTTAATTCAATTACTGCCACGGGGGTGAGGAGCAAGAACACATCCTGGTGATAGCAGCATTATGCGTATTTAGATGTTCGATTAATCTGAATGGTTTGCAATGTTCCAGCGATTCTATTCGAACTCTATGCTGATGTACCGACAAGGACCATTTTCGCAGATAACATGCAAGTACGTAATGGATGTTCAGTTTCTCAATATAGTTCGTCGCACTCACACATTATACATTCGCTGTAAGAATAATTTCATGCAATTACATTTTCGGTGTCCCACAATATTGGTTGGCTAAATACTATGACGATACGTTGTATACAACTTCCACAGATATTGTTTATCATGTAGTCAAGACTACGCAATGAAGCCAAAATCGTGGATAAAATTGAAATGTAGTTTGTTTATTAACATATTTCTTTTCACTAACTAAATATTAAATGTGAATCGGGATTGGGGTTGATGATCTTATCCTTCTTTTCAGTATTAAAATGGTCAATATCGTGTTTTGAATAGTGCGTGTCATATAATGTCCAAATATCGACTCGTCCCAGGCTATCAATTCGGCACTTAAATGTCTATTCTTCGCTCTCGAAATGTTCGATGTGATTGTCTTTCACACACAGGGTTCAATTTAACGGTGTATGCACTGTTTTTAGTATTTTAGGTCCCCGTTAATTAATATCGGGTAGTTAATAAGCGAACTATTTTTATGCTGGCGCGTTGTTTGTATCAGTTACCCCAGCAACCGTCCAAGGATAAGATTAATGTTCCACGCACGCGCGTTTCACAATTTTTAAAATATGCAGAATTACGTAAACTATAGCTTTCCGTTGAGTACAACTTTCGTGGGTTCGACAACCATAATAGTTTCCCAAGAGTATTTTTCGCAGCTAACACAAAGTTCGAATTATGTTGTCGAAATCATTATCACTTCACCCGACAATAAACGTCTCTGATCACTTCGTCACACGTAATGTATTTTAAATGCGCTTGAAGAGTCTTTAAATAACCTCCTTAATGAATTTCGCAGTCGCTTACCACTTTTTCATCGACTAGCCCGATCGCGATAACTGAAGGTAGAGAGCTCAATAATGTGTTACATGTTCTTTTATATGTATTAAAAAACAAACGCTCCCCTATATCTTTCTGTCCCGCTTGGTCTTTGCTACTTTGCTTTATATTGCTTCTTAGCAATACTGTGAAGTTATTAAAGTTTCGTATTACTTTCCCCTTTTTAATTCTTCCTAAATAAAGTCTATTTATCCCAGATTTTAATTAATATGATGCTAATTGACACGCCTGCCCCCAACGTACCCGTTATAAGTGGAAGAGTTTAAAATCGGAAGAGTGTTCCTGGAGCCACTCTGCAGCAATTCTGGACGTGTGGGGTATCGCATTGTCTCTCTGGAATTGCCCTAGTCCGTCGGAATGCACAATGGACATGAATGGATTCAGATGATCTAACAGGATGCTTTTGGACGTGTCACCTGTCAGAGTCGTATCTACACTTCTCAGGGATCTCATATCACTCCAACTGCACACGCCCCATACTATTACAGAACCTCCACCAGCTTGAACAGTCGCCTGCTAACAAGCAGGGTACATTGATTCGTGAGATTGTCACCATACGCATACACGTACATCCCCTCGACATAATTTGAAACGAACAGGCAACATGTTTCCAGACAACGGCAGTCCAATGTCGGTGCTGATGGGTCCAGGCGAGGCGTAAAGGTTAGTGTCTGGCAGTCATCAAGGGTACACGAGTGGGCCTTCGACGTCGCAACCTTGGAGATGCAGTGTCCCATCGCTCGTGCGCCGACTATAACATCACGTTCAAACTCACTTCAATCTTGATAACTTGCCATTGTAGCAGCATTAACCGATCTAACAACAGCGCCAGGCACTTGTCTTATGTAAGCGTTACCGACCGTAGCGCCGTATTGTGCCTGTTTACATATTTCTGTATTTGAATAAGTATACCTATACCAGTTTCTTTGGCGCTTCAACGTAAAAGGAAGGTTCAAGAGCGGGATTAAAATTTTCAGGGAACAGATATCAATGGTAAGATTCGCTGATGACAATGCTCTCCTCAGTGAAAGTGAAAATGTATTACGGAGGCTGTTGAATGCAGTGGTCAGTGTGAGTTCAGAATGTCGACTGAGAGTATCTTGAAAAAAGACGAAAGTAAAAAGTAATAGTATAAATGTAAACATTTATTAAAAAACTTCCACGAAAACAAAATTCACAGTTGAGCACCAAGCAGAAGACAGTATAAAATTTTTGGACCTTACCATTAAAATAAAGAATAACAGACGATAAAGGATGACAGCCAAAAACAGTTGCAGGATAAAAATTTATTAAAATTTCTTGACCTCCTTTATCGTGAAGAATTTCAACAGTTGCTGTTGCAGCCATGTTTAAAATTTTGAAAGAATAACAGACATTAGTTTGAAATTTATCAGAAGCCTACCACAACACATACTACAATTCACAACTCCTCTTATAACTCCACAGTCCACAAAATGACGGCATTCTGGTACATAACCAATGGAGTTACTCAACTACCACTCTCTGAAGACAAATATGAATAAGAAATTGAAATAATAAAACAAACACCTATTGCAGATGGTTATAACAGCTCCATAGTAGACACCATAAAACACTCAATAATGGCAAAGCAATCACAACATAAAAAACAAAAAGAAAATAACATCTTCCATAAATCCCCTTTCCAGGTAACATTTCATATCAGATTGTCAATGTCTTCAAACGAAAAGACATAGGCATATTCTTTAACACAGACAACAAGATTGGGCAGACGTTACTCCACAACATCAGCTCATGAAACGCCCTTCATCACACAGATGTGTACAAAATCGAATGTTTTCACTGTGACTGCTTGTACATTGGCCAGACAGGCAGATCATTTGAGATTAGATTTAAAGAACACATGGCAGTACTAAAAAACAAGAGATACCACACATCAGCAATAGCCACCCACTTGCATGAAACAAAACACCATGTTAACAACACAAGTATCAGCATCCTACACATCCAACCAAAAGGCAGAAAACTAGACATTCTTGAAACACTCCAAATATACAAGCACCAAACAAAACAACCTAAATCCATGCTAAATGACAAAAATGGCAATATTTACAATTTATTTTCCAGATGATACAATAGTATTACCTGGATATTCAGCAACTGCCTGCATCATTAAAATGGCAATGCACTCACACAAACACACACACACACACACACACACACACACACACATACACACTCCTTAATATTTACTATAAATATTTAATTATGTTACCATGACAGCCGCCATATGTACAAGAGATTGACCTCATTTACAGATATATCATCGCACCAACAGCTTGTACCCCTTGTCAGATTCAAACTATACGTACATCAACTAAAGGAATAAAATTGTACATTCATCTGCACATTTTAAAGCATTAACCAACGTATTCCACATCCTTTAGGCAGTTATTAAATGTAAAATATATAATCTTAAGACCCCCTGCTTCGTAAAATTTGCTCTTATACAATCACTCTTTCAACCCTCTCTCTCCCTTCCACTTTCCCTTTCTCTTCGTCTTCTTCTGCCTCCAGCCTTTCATATCTATCTGTGAATCCCAACCAAAATTGTTATTTTTGTATAATTTTACACTGTAGCCAGTATGATTATTCTACTTCAAGTTTGTAGTATGTCACCTGACTGTATAAACGAGTATAAAGTTCAAGTTATTTTAACTTGTCAAAATCAGACCACTTGAAGTATTTATTCCAACGCATATATTCGACACCTCAAAACAAACATCTCCAAATCCTTTAAAATTTATTCTGTAATAATGTTGTTACGTTGTATATTCCTTATACTTTGTGATAATGTTTTCTCTTCTGCTAGACGATCCTTGCACCAAATACTTTCCAGACGTCATATTTGTTTACAATATATGACAGTATACATGTGATGTGTAGCGACAATTAAAGGAATATGTGACCACTGGAGGTATTCTATTTTATTTATTTTATGTTTACTGTTAGCTATACGTTTTAACTTTTTTCTCAAAAGATACCCAAAACCATGTTCTTAAATAGTGTTTTGTTTCTCCACTAGACAGTGCCATAAGTTCCTCCAAAAAATCGTGAAACATCACACACAGACAAATGTCATACTAACAAAAGTAAATCCACCTGATGATATAGGTTTAAACCTTTGAAACGAGTCGTTGAGACAAATAAACAGCGATAGGTATCAGTGAACTTTTTGTTTCATTTAATGTGAATAACAGTAATGGTAAAGTGTAACCTAATATGTTCGCATTTAAAGAATTTCTTTATAACGTACGTTTGCAGCACATCATTGAATGAAAGTGAAACATGGACTGCAGGTAAAATGGTACAGCAAAAAATCGAAACATTTGAGATGTGATGCTCGAGACGAATGTGGAAAATTAGGTGGACTGTTGCAGTAAGATATGAGGAGTTTTTCCACAGAATAGGCGAGGAAAGGAATATTTGGAAAACAGTGGCAAGAAGAACAGATCATCTTTTACAACATCAGAACATAACTTCCATGATACCAAGGGGGCTGTACAGTGTACAAAAGTGTAGGAAGAGACAGACTGGAATACATCCATCAAGTAATTGAGGGCGCAGGTGGTGAGTACTATTCTGAGATGAAAAGATTGGCACAGGAGAGGAATTCTAGGTGAGCAGTGTCAAACTAATCAGAAGACTGATGGTTAAAAAAAATCAGTGGTATTCCATAGACCCCATTGTTAGTCTGTATAGCTGCCAAGGATTATGTGACCATTTTGTCTGATCAGGTCTATCTCATGGTACAATATTTGTTTCCCAGTGGTGATGCTGTGTTCCAAGAAGAAAAGGCCCCTGTTAACAAACCTCTCTTCGTGCACATTGGTTTTGTGTGCACGAGCACAAGGATGAACAGTCACATTTACCCTAGCCAGCTAGTCATCATATCTCTACGTTAGTGAGCCTTTGTAGTCTGTTCTAGAGAGACAGGTGCTATCAACCTCTATCATTGTTTATCTGAACGTGCCACTATTTTCTATTTTTGGAGATTCAATTTTTTCGTCAACTGTGTGTATGTGTTCTTATTATTTCTTTGTAAGATGGCAGGAACTATGCCCCTTACATGAAGTCATTAAAGATCACCTAACTCACGTTGAACGAACAGTAGGGCTAAACAAAAATGACTGATATGGCACAATGCATCTAGTAGAGGGTATAGTATGGACGTATTTGGAAAAATTAACGTCAGGTGATGGTTTTGAAGTAATCCACACCACATGAAAACTTTGTGGAAACGCGTCAATTTACTGGGGCTAGTTTATCACAGGGAAGTATTCAGAACTGACCATGGCCGGCTGGGGAGCGACAATAGGCACCTTATGGCGGCTCAAGCCCTGAGAAAGCAGTAACGCGCAGCCTCCAACTGCCTTAAGATGAGTGACAGTGAGTGGGTGGTTGACCCCATGCTGGTGTACTGGGAAGCAGATGGAGAACTTGTACCCCTGTTGATAAATGTCTGTCGTCCCGTTTTCAGTGAAACATGTGAGAAAGTTGCGCAAAGCAATGGTGGAGCGGTCAACAGAGGCCAAAATATGCGTGTTTGTGACTATAGCAACTTCACGCTGCATTCACGGTCTGCAGAGTCTGAAGTCAATCAGGTGAAGAGTGACAGAATGAAATACGCCAGCCTCTGATGGGAACGTAGGACCAAGGAATTTGAAGTACTCTCCTGGGAGTCAGAATTCCGGAAAAATTGGTGTTTTGTGCAGATACTAACCTTGATGGGTGGCCTGGGAGCAGCTAAATAGCAGAAGTTGAGAGGAAGGGATATTTTGTGGGAATTTGTTCACTTCCCAGAGCAGACATTGGTCGGCACTGGGAAGCGACGCATAATTAACGTGACTTGCACTGCAATTGGCATAAGTGATTTTGCTGGAGGGGAAACCGAGGCGAAGAGTGGACTGGGAGAAGTCTCCATAGTTGTCTTCCATTCCCAGCTTGCCTAGAGTGCGGAAGTGGCATTCTTGACTCAGCTTGCTTGAGAGAGAGTGAGCATCTCTGCGGTTTAGGACTTAGCAAACGGAGCGTTTGAGCTTGGAGAGAGAAAGTTTTTGTTCAGCTATGTACTGAGCAAGATAGCTAGAAGTGTATAGAACAGCATAGCCTTGCAGAACCACGAGGTCGGCCGACGTCCGCGTAACGACGACGCCCCGCCACGCTGAATTCGGTGATATTGCGCCCCCTCGAGCCACTGATTAATTTGGGGGACCACATCGGCAAAGTTTCCACAAGGGTTTCATGGGCCATGTACTGCGGAATTCTTCTCGCACTTTACGTAACGCCTGGGTCAGCCGATGGGAATTACTTTTGATTTATTGCGCTTTACTCCAGCCAAATGCAATTTATTACGACTGGCTGTTAGGAGAGTCTTGTAATGTGACGATTGAAGGTCGTGAGTTAAAATAAATCTGTGCTAATCGACTGCATCTGTTTTCAATCAAGTAGTTGAAATCCCAAGTCACTTTCTTAATTAATTTTATGTTCAATATTTGCATCTGGTGTTCAATAGCTGAATGTCACATCAATGTGCACCACTTTTTAATTAAAAAGGATCAATTGTGAATCAATTAATGTCAACACTGCCACTGCAGTTCAATCAGGAGTCACAGGGCCTTATTATTTTCTTTGCATTATTCGACATTGCGGCAGTTTTGCACTCTCTGTTGATCTGTTAGTCAATTACCTGGGGTGAACACACACCAAAACCAGATAAGTGATGGGTGGGGTGTTACATCTTGAACAAAAATGGAGTAAATCTCACATGTTAATTTTGTATAATTACTCAGAAGATTTGAACTGGTGCTCTTTTATTAAGCTAACATTCCATAAAAACTGCCGATATCAAAGGAGAAATATCGAGACCTATAACAGGAAGAACATATTTTCTTTGTGTTCAAATTAGCTACTAACAACTATTCTTCTAGAATGACATTTTCACTCTGCTGCGGAGTGTGCGCAGATATGAAACTTCCTGACAGATTAAAACTGTGTGCCAGACCGAAACTCAAACTCGGGACCTTTGCCTTTCTCGGGCATGTGCTCTACCACCTGAGCTACCCAAGCACGACTCACTCCCCGTCCTCATAGCTTTACTTCTGCCAGTACCTCTTCTCCTATCTTCCAAATTTAACAGAAGCTTGTAATCTCCCCACAAAATAAAATAAATATTAATAATATTCACATTTAGTGTCACCTCTCAACAGTAAAAGTTCCGAAACCTCCCAACAGTAAAAAATATAACCATAACATTGACATTTAGCGTAACCTACCAACAGATAAATTCCGTAACCTACCAATGATACAATGTGATTAACCTCTCAATAAAATTGTCGCTCACTTATAACCTTTCAATAATGACTGTGAATTTAAACTGGTAAATTTTGGACGTCAGCTGTGCTGCGTCATGGCCCTGAAAGATCATTCTGAAGAAATTGAAAAATCTTACCTCAATGAAGTCGCCGGATAACGCATATATATCTGCTGCTATAAGAAATTTTTCTGGCGCAGCTCAGTGCAATGCTGGCAGATAGATTTGTCATGTATAAAAAGAAACAACTGATTTTTCTTTTCAATAATCGGGATGACCAAGGATTGGAGAAACTAGTAA
Source organism: Schistocerca serialis cubense (assembly GCF_023864345.2). Taxonomy (NCBI): domain Eukaryota; kingdom Metazoa; phylum Arthropoda; class Insecta; order Orthoptera; family Acrididae; genus Schistocerca; species Schistocerca serialis. The sequence continues at coordinate 180,622,328 of NC_064645.1, forward strand.
ATTCTTTAAATTAAAATGAATGATTGTCAAAAGTTACTTTTTATGAGAAAGATTATTATTAAGAGATTTTTTTAAAACATTTACATGGGTCTTGATATAACAATACTACATACGCGCGAGGCTGCTTTAACTTAACTACAACGCTCAGGCTCCGCCATCGCTCCACCACGACCAGCCCAGCCAACACGATACACCAGACTGCTCGCTAGCAACAACTTACTGCTACTACCACACAGTTCCTACTCCATACAACACTGCTCTTTGGTCTGAGATTCTGTTATAGCTTGCATATCGCAGGCAGCGCGTGAGCAATCCATCGAAATTACACTGCTCGAGTGCGCTAGCAACAAATTCTTTAATCATGGACCTCTTACATGACCCTCCACTTGGGGGGGGGGGGGGCAAAAATTTGGCAGCGATGGTGAGTCAATTGGACTTGCCATGAGCAACAAATTTTTCTATAATCTATTTAGTTACTAAGTCTACAGTCACAGAGTATATACATTATTGATAAGTACAGAACATATTAAGAAATGAAATAGAGTGCACACGCACTGAGTACAGAACATATGATCAGTGGCATTCATTGGCCAGTTACTAAACATGTAGCAAGTATTGAGTATTACAAAACACTAATCATAACTCATCTCATTGCAGTAATTATTGGCATTCATTTATACAGTATAACAAAATATTATTAAGAACTCATGCCATTGCAGGCAGCGCGTGAGCAATCCATCGAAATTACACTGCTCGAGTGCGCTAGCAACAAATTCTTTAATCATGGACCTCTTACAAGCTCTCCTGCGAACCTTTGCAGAACTATCACTCCTGGAAGAGAGGATATTGCGGAGACATGGCATAGCCACAGCCTGGGGGATGTTTCCAGAATGAGATTTTCACTTTGCAGCGGAGTGTGCATTGATATGAAACTTGGATAGCTCACTTGGTAGAGCTCTTGCCCGCGAAAGGCAAAAGTCCCGAGTTCGAGTCTTGGGCCGGCACACAGTTTTAATCTGTCAGGAAGTTTCAACTGTTCTTCTGGTTATTCCACTTCGTTCCTCAACACCAGAAAAGTTATTTTCTTCAATTCAGTATATATGATACATTAAAATTGTTCACTTTCGCTTTCCTAATGAAGATATTTTATTTAAACTTCGGAATTACTGTTCTTTATTTGCCACCCTGACACGGTATACAGTATTCCGTGTTCCATCATTTTTTTAACTTTAAACTATAATTCAAAATCCAAGCTCTAACATTCCGGCAGGGGAGAACTCCAAGTCCAATGCCCAAATTACAGTCACACGTAACGAATTTTCACCATCTTTAGGAAGAGAGGACAACGATCAGTCGTGAACAATTTGACTTTTATTCCAGATCGGTTTCAATTGTATAATAGTTATCAACAGTGCTAAAAACGATACAAAGGACAAGAAATTAGTATAGTAACAGTGCTAACAAACAATGTCACACGGCTATATAAGTTATGTGTAAAAGACAACACCTCCTGTGGTCACATTATATGAAGTTCAGGTTCATGTAGACCATGATCTGAATACAGAAACAAAAAAATCTGTGTACATTTCTTACATTAAACTGCAGACATATAATATTTCGAAGATTTTTTAAAAATCAATTAAATGCGTAAACGATTAAATCTGAAAAAATTCAGCAGTTTCAGGATACTGGGGTAAACTGGAGTTTACTGATTCGTTGTCCTTTGTACTGTTTTGTAGAGCTCATGACAACTATTCCATAGTTGCAACCGATCTGCAATAAAATTATAACTGTTCGCGACTGAGCGCCGTTCTTCCTTCCTGAAAATGCAACGCTCATTGTGCAACAAAATTTTATGGATTCCAGTATAATCAAATTTTCACGATGTTCTGTTCACTAGGACCTCAAATCCAAAGTACAGCCAAGTTCTAATTACTTAATATTATACATCGCACTCTCTACAGAAAAATGCGAAAAAAATGTGTACAATCGGCATGGAAAGGGATAATTTAGAACGGCAGGACGTATAGAAATCATCCCGACACTGAACGGCACAATAACTTTTGTTTCCACACGATCCACTGGCAATCGGAACCATTGCGCGGTGGATAATTGCACACCTGCGCAAACAACTTAGGCGTTCTGAGGATTTCCCCATGGGCCACTCGAGCTGCTGAATTGCAAAGAGTGTAGTCGGGACGACAGCCGAATAGGGATCGGAAACGGAGCGGTTTTGTTAGGAAGGGGGAAGTGAAGTGGAAGGGGGGGGGGGTGGAGGAGTGGGAGAACAGAATAGAGCCTGACAGACTCCACACGGCGCCGCTCGGGAACTTTAATAAGGGATTTTAATTCCCAAAGCAATCGCCTTTCCCGCTGCCGTATATTCTCAACCGTCTTCGTATTGTGTGCCCGAAATATTCCGACCAATTTCACGGTGGTGAGCTTAATTCGACCTGCCCTCCGCCTCGCCATACCTCTCTTCATGCGGACGGAGTTAAAATTAAATATTTCCCTGCAGAAAGCACCAGGCACATCCCCTCCGTTCTCTGGATGTCTACGTAAGAAACGTAATTGGCGGAAAGTAGCGCTGCATTTTCCATAACTGGTACGAGGCCTTATTTGCCCTACAGCGGCTGCCTTCATTTTCATTCTACTGCTTCCTGCTTTCCATCTGACGCTATGGAGTACGCCATTCATTCTGATCTTTTTTTTCAGAACTGGAACTGCCTTTGTTGTTACGTACTCATTTCCGCCATTGTGACAGACGACAGGTGCACTGCAAATAGACACAAACTTTCTCCCTGGATTTCTGTTATTCTGCGTTAAATTTGGTTTTGTCTATAACCATATCATCTGATCAGCATAGAAAAGCGGGGAAATCTTGTAATTTACTTTCTGCGTCAAGGTCCATCCAATGAGGTGCACCTTTTCCGTAGCTCTTGCTGATAAATAAATAGTTTGATCAGCTTTTGACGTAAGTCGACATCTGTTTCAGAAGTAAGAGGTAAGTATATAAAGGCAGTTGGTAGTGGCCTAGCCTGTACTTGTAAATTTCACAGACACCACGGCAAACCTAAGTAACGGTAAGTTGTGTAAGTTGTATACATCCGAGATTTTATTTATTGTAGCCTAGAAAGTAAGTTAAAACATTACTGTAATCATACCAGCCTCATCTACGGTATGTTTTTCTTGGAATCTGATTTAAAAACTGGAACTGTTAAAAAAATAAACACACTATCCTTAATTTCCTAATGGTTTGCAAGTGATGCAGGTATGTTCCTGAGGTTAAAGATAATCCGTTTCCTTCTGCAATATCGAACGCAATTTTTCTGACGTCCTTCATACTTAAAACGGACATCATTTCTTCATATGTAAGACTATGCTTTTCCAACTCGTGTCAACATTGTTGAACAACACATTTCTGCAGTCAAACATTTTTATATCCGAGTTGCACTTTTGTGTTTATATTCAGCGTGCCTCTTGACTTTTGGCTTAGGCACGTTTTATATTCTTGTGCACATTCGCTTAACCCATGATTCCTATTTAAATATACTGTCACAGCTATATGCAATTTATCTGTGCACCACTTTCAATAATTCTTTTTCTTATGCCATATTTATAATACCAAATAAATATTTCATTAAAAACTTAGGATATATAACACATTAGAAAATTCACCATACCATTTCTAAACAACATGTTGCACTAATAATGCTATCTCATTTTTTAAAGCTCACTTTACCAGCACGTTCCTCAAATTACACCTGTCGATATCGGAAACTTACAGCGGTATTTATAGGCAACATCGCCATTTTCTCTTTGTTTCCTTCAAACGAAACACAACAATACAGGTTTATTAGTGCCTGAAAACTAAGATTATTTCACGTATATTCACCCATAAATTATATTGCCACCTACCCGAAACAGTAGTTCTTTTCGCACTTACCCATAAAAAATAGATGTAAACTACAACAAAATCAGAACTGTCTTCAGACGATCTGTTCTTCAACCCATTGAGCTTGTAGATGACAGTACATTTTCAAGAAGAACGTCGTTCTTGCTGTCCTAACTAAATGTGTATTAGTACAATAAGTTAGAATTTTATTGCAGTAGCAGAAATTAGGAGCCGGTACAATACAGGCCTCTCGCTTAAGTACCTGCGTATCGAAACTTACAGGATGCGTGGACAGCTATGTGACATACTGTACCATACGCGATGAAAGTTAAACAATTTCAGCCAATCGTGATTCCTTACGATAGCTCTTCTGCGGACCTGATAGGCATCTTCACGTGAGTCGTATATGAAACATGAAAATCTTTGGCAAATGCCCAAATGAAATATCGTTCGTTGATAATGAATGATGCCCGGTTGTAATCATTAAATCAAAGGTGATTTTCGATGCGGCAGAATCTTCCTACGAAATTTCAGTCACCAACTTTCTCCTCTGATAGCAAAAATATTTTGTTGGCCCCAACCTGCAAAGGGAGAAACGATCATCATAACAAAATAAGGAAAATCAGAGCTCTCGTGGAAAGATACAGGTGTTCGTTCTTTTGGCGCGCTATTGGAGATTTGAATAATAGAGGCTCATTATGAAGGTGGCTCCCCGGCACGAATCCTCCCGGCGGATTAGTGTCGAGTTCCGGTGTGCTGGCCAGCCTGTGGATGGTTTTTAAATCGGTTTTCCATCTGCCTCGCCGAATGCGTGCTGGTTCCCCTCATTCCGCCTCAGTTACACTATGTCGGCGATTGCTGCGCAAACACTGTCTCCACGAATGCGTACACCATAATTACTCTACAACGTAAACATAGAGATTACACTAGTCGGGAATGGGGCGGTCCCGGAGGGGTTCCACTGGGGGCCGAGCCGCACAATGGCCCTGGGTTCGCTTGGGGCGGCGGTGGTGTAAGTGGACTGCTGATCCTGTTGTGAGGTTGTGTGCCACTGAGGGCTACGGCACCGACGAGGCCTCTCCGTTGTTTCTAGGTCGCCAGTTCCATACATACATGCATACATCCAATTTTTCTTCATCACGGTAGTCGCTGCTTTCTGCCTGTGAGAGAGAAACCATGCTCTGTATGGCATTTCTGAGGCTAGTTAACTGCATGTTTACATTCAGTCATCTTGACTGTTTTTGTATTCAGAAAGTTCAACCATGTGCTAGATTTGCAGCAAATTAAATATAAGCAAGGTATTTTATTGTATAAGGAGAATTTCTGAAAATACAGCGGTCCTTAAGTTGTGAAAAGGTAAATTTGGTTTCCATTCCAAGTGATGCTGCATATAAGCATCCCTACGTGTTCCCATCGAAATAGACCTTCGGACGAATAGAATCTACTTTTTAGTAACAACCGAAGAGCCTATGTACAGTCAGAACCTTGCTGAGAAATCTTTATTAAGCGCGAAAATGTTTCCCCCTTTTTTAATTTTTTTCTAAGATGGAGAGTGCTTTTTTGTTTTATTTCCCCTCCAGAGTTTGTACTCTGTTTAGTCATCGAGAACACATGTTTACTTGAAACACATAATTGTACAAAGAAAACACAAAAGTGCTGATTTACATAGTTGGAAGCTCAATCTGTAAACTTTTCCCGCAACGTATTTTTAACAAACAGAATGTTAAGTAAAGTAGACATATTTATCTAATCAGTTCACACTTTTCTTGAATTTAATAACAAGTAATAGAGATAAATGAAAATATGAATCCTAGGGATTTTTCCCTATACTCGCAATAAAATATTATATTGGCAAATATATTTAGAAATCAAAAGAGAAGACGTTGATTGACGAAGAAGGTAACCTATACTCATCAAAAATGTCTTTCACACGATAAACTTAACGTAATGCTTTTCTGATTCCTCAACAGGTAGTTTAAACATCTCAGGAACATTCATCAGAGAATTAATTGTTTAAGCATTCAGAAAATCATTCAGATTGATATTTCACATTTTAAAATAAAGAATAAAACACATTGCATTTTACTCATATTAATGTAAAATATACAGAGATTATCTCTAATATTTCATGACGACCCGTTCAATAAACTAAAATATCGTAAGAATTCTTTTTAGGCTGACAGGTTACACGATTGTACCTAGCCACGTCACCAAATTAGTTCTCACTACACCTGGCTCTAGGGTACCGTTTGTCGATTAACAACTACACTTGTTGATAAAGAATGCACACTTGTTATAAAATTAATCATCAATTTCATCCAATACCTAATTTTTCATTTAAAACACTGACATGTTTTGTCACTTTCCATGTTCGTGTGTCATTGCCCAAGAGAATTAGTGTAATGAAAATACATTTTACTTAAAAGGAGAAAAGCGAAAGAAAGAGTATTTCCAGGGTAGGGTTTTGAACGATGACAAAAGAGGTGTGCATTGTATGTTGGGGCAGGTGGACTAGATGTGACTTGAACTTAAGACGAAAACAATAAAGGTAAGATAAGGTTGGGATTCAATATCCCACTGTTGCGCAGTTCCATTAAGACCACGTTTCTAAACATATTGAACAGACAGTTGCTTAATGTATACTTTCTCCAAATCTGCGCCATTATCGAAGAGTAATTACGTATAGCTACGTCCACTGTAATCTGTCTTAAAATTAAGATTTATTACACTTTTTTGCAGTACCTCCCTATTCTTGAAGCTAACGTTTGTACCATAAGTATGTACAAAAGCAGTAATTAAAACTTTTCTAGAAACTCTTTGTACGCCGTAATCCGCAATGCTTTACTTTCTGTTATTGTCCGCCTGCGTCTTCCATCTGCCACCACACAGTGGAGATGTTTACACTGCGGCTGTGTTTATTTACACTGGGTTCCTCCACTTTTTCTCCTTCCCTTGTGGCACGCTTTTGTTGTCTCTCACAACAAACATCTCCTTCTTCCACAACTTCAGCGTACTCTGACTTATAACGAAGCATTTGCTACGTAAATACTGAGTAGCAATTACTTACCGACGACATGTCTCGAAGTCTAAGGGACAAGAAGCCGTATGTCTGAAGCAACATTGCAGTATTGTTCAAAGAATGAGAATTTTGCTACATTTTGTTGTTGTTATATGACAAAATGAACCACATTTTTGTCAATAAATTTTGGAAATACTGTAAAAAAGCTAGGAAAAAGAAAAGTAACTGCCACAGTTGTTCAGTAAGTTGTTACGACAGTAGTGCTGCAGGAGACAGTCTGCAGTCTGCTCTCATTGTTTGAAAGAATGAAAATCGTATGCGCTGTCGGAATAAAGAGCGAGACACACGACTTTAGCGTTTACCATACTTCACCCAGTTCGGAGAAAACTTTAGTGGAATTGTAGTAGTAATACTGCAGACCACCTTACAAAAGCAATTGTTTCAATAGGACAAAATGAGGAAAGAAAAGAAAACGTATAACCCTCATGACCGTTTCATAAATGTTTTCAACGATATACAACAGAATCCCAAAAGGCTACTGAAGGTTTACGTCATCGCCACTTTAATTGCTTCAAGGTTCCATGACAGAAACACTTTACAGTTATGACAAGCAATGTACGATCAACACACTAGACGCAATATAAACACGCCGTAACTGTAACACAACAGTTTTTGCAAAAATGGCAACATCTGGGGGAATGATTTGGATGATTCTAACATGCGTCGTGTGAAGAACAATATACCGGCAGCATTTGTTTAAAACTGCACAGTTGTGATGAAATGTGGCTGTAATGTCTTTCAACCTCTATTCAGCATAGAGATATACTGTATTTTCTCCTGTATGTTAGCGGACGACAAATATGGCTGCGATCCACATTTCTGGTGACCAGTCGATGCATACCTATATTTACTTATCTGATACGGTTGTTTTCTACGTGGTAAGTGGCTATTTTTGGAAAGCTGCCGAATCTCTGTCTTGTACAGGGGAACCGTACAGATAGCTCTAGTTTTTCAGGGAAGCATCTTACCGTTGAGAGTCATACGTCGTGACGTCACAGACATTACTGCACTCTGCGGTACGGTAAACGGACAGCGAACACACTTTCGTGAATCTACAAAGGAGGAAGAAGCGGCTGGCAGTCGAGAGCGGGAGTATGCATGGGAATTAAGTCCTGGTAATTTGTTTTCATCACAAACCACGCAGTTCGCCGAGCAAAACTAGTTCGTTGGGTGCGTGTTTACCTTGATTTATGGCTATTCCGTTTTCAGATTGAATAGATAGATGAATGTCGAATCCAGTGATCAGTGGTAACAGCCCACACACCATTCCGACTAGTATGAGCAATTTTTTTAATTATTTTGATTCATCTGTCTTCCGACTGGTTTGATGCGGCTCGTCACGAATTCCTCTCCTGTGCCAAATTTTTTCATCTCATCGTAGCACTTGCAACCTGTATTCTCAATTATATGCTGAAAGTATTCCAAACTCTGTCTTCGTCAACAATTTTTACCCTCTACAGCTCGCTCTAGTACCACGGAAGTTATTCCCTGACGCCTTAATACGTGTCTGGTATCCAGTCCGTTCTCCTTCTCAACATTTTCTGCATATTCATTTATTCACCGATTCTGCGCCTAACTTCCTCATTTCTTATCTGATCAATTCACCTAAGTTTTGGTATTAATCTATAGCACCGTATCTCAAATGCTTCGATTCTTTTCTGTTCCCGTTTGCCCAAAGTCCACGTCACCCTACCATACGACACTGTCATCCAGTTGTACATTCTCAGAAATTTCTTTCTCAAACCAAGGCTTGTGTTTGCTGCTAACAGAACTCTCCTGGCCAGGAAAGCCCCTATTAACAGTGCTATTCTGCTTTTTATGTCCTCCTTGCTGCGCCCGTCATCGGTTATTTTGCTGAGTAGGTAGCACAGTTATTTAACTTCGCCTATTTCGCATTTCTGCTAGTTCTCATCACCATCGCCTTCCTTCAACTTGGTCTCAATTCGTATTCTGTACTCGTCAAACTTTTCATTCCAATCAACAGATCATGCAATTCTTCATCGTTTTCGCTGAGGATACAATGTTACCAGCAAATCGTATCATTTATGTGTTTTCACCTTGAATTTCAGTCCCTCTTTTGAACCCTTCTTTTATTTCCATCATTGCCTCTTCGATGAACAGATTGCCTTTCACCCTTTTTAATCTGAGCACTTCTTCTTGGTATTCCACTTTTAATTGCCCTCTTGGCTCTTCTACATATTACTCCTCTTTCCCTACAGCTTACACCTTTTTTCTCAGAATTTGCTCCATTTTACACTGTCAAACCCCATTTTCAGGATCGACAAATGCTATGAAGGTGTTCTGATTTTCCTTTAGTCTTGCTTTCATTATCAACAGCAGTGTCAGACCTGCCTCTTTGATGCGCTTACCCATCCTAAAGACAAATTGACAGTCACTTAACAGATCCTTAAATCTTAATTTTCTTTTCCATTCTTCTGTATATTATTCGTTTCAGTAGCTTGGATGCATCAGCAGTTAAGCTAATTATACTATACCTCTCGCACTTGTAATCTCCAGCTATGTTCGGAATTATGTGGATGATGTTGGCATATCGCCAATCTCATACAAACTAAACATCAGCGTGAACAGTTCTTTTGTTGCCACTTCCCTCAGTAATTGTAGCAATTCTGATGGAATGGTTACCATTCCTTCTGTGTTGTTTCATCTTAAGTAATCCAAAACTTTTTTAAAATTCTAATACTGGATCCCCATTCTCTTACCTGTTGGCTCCATTTTCTTCTTTCATCGTGTAATCAGACAAGTCCTCTCGCTCACACAGGCCTCCAATGCACTCTTTCCATCCATCCACTGTCTCCTTTGCATTTAACCGTGGCATTCCAATGTACTCTTATTGTTACCACTCTTGATTTTAATTTCATTTACTTCTGTGTCCTGAATTTCATTTACTTCATTCAAAAGTAACTTGTATTTCTGTTTTCCTGAATATTCATGAACATTTTTGTACTGACTTCCTACAGCGGTTGGCTGAAGTATTTTTTCTGTTACCCATGGTTTATCCATAGTTAACTTCTGTAACTGCCCTTTTCAGAGATGTCAGTTCCACTCGTTATCGCAGTGTCCATAGCCTCACAGAACTTCGAGCATATTGTTTCATTCCTTAGAGCTTGCCCCAAACCCCCTCCCGCCGCACGGTACCCACGATTCTTTCGTTGAGTTCATGCGTGGCGCCCATGGAGCCCCAAGAAACTGCAGCCCAATTTTTCCTTCCTGAGCTGCAGTTCCTTCCCCGTGACTCTCCCTCCCTATCCTCGTTCCTTCCCCGCTGCCCCCTCTTTCCACTCTTCCCGTGTTTGTACTGATGTCGACCTGGCTATCGATCTCGTCTCTTTTATTCCTCGTGGTTTTGTTCCCCTTGCCTTTTCTTTTTATTTATTTCTTTCTGGCGTTTTTGGCCTCACTTTGTGGTTTGACTTCCACTTCTAAATTTTCTCTCCATAGTGTGAGACATTTGGAGCAGAACTCATTCCTTTGGGTCTATGACCCCTTCCTTCCTCTGTTTTGCCTCCGCCATAACCCCCCTCTGCCCCGCCAGGTCACCAGCACATGTAGCCACTTGTGTGGTGGGGCCATTATGCACCCATCTGGCTGATAACACAGAGCTCACACTTCTGATATATGAGCTGTTCCGTCCCATGTATGCCTAAGAGTGACTGCTTGTCATTCTGGAGCATGAGAACTACTGGCAACGGCAACTGTGCCAGACGGTCCTTGCTGTGGCTGGGTGGCATCCATAGGAACAGCCCCTGATCGGAGTGGGTGTTATCAGGGCTCATGCTTTGGGTATGAAGAGTATCAAGGTCCAAAATTCATGCCATTCTTCTACATCTGTCTCTTTTTTTGGTAATGGATCGTTGAATGCTGCTTCCTATGACCCTGCGGCCTTCCCTTCCCTGACTACACACTGGGAAAAGGGCCAGGCTCGCTGGTTTGGGGTGAAACACTTTCCCTGCTACCTGGTCTGTACTAGGACGGACAGGGACACATTCACCACCACAAAGCCATTGTTTTATATGTAAAATATCGGTTTTACGAAGTGATGTCTCTCAGTAAGATGTGGTTGGGTTCCCTAATGATCAAAACCTCTTCAGCCGCCCAAACTGCAGCCTTTCAAGCTTCTGCTCATCTGGTGATGTCGTGGCGTTCATTAGCCCTAAACAGTCTTTGAATATGATTTAGGGAATTATTTTTCGTAGGGACCTCAGCTTCCAAACTGATCTAGAGCTCTTGGTCAATCTGGAACAATGGGGCATTGAATTTCTGGGCGTGTGCAGAAAGGTCATAAGGACAATTGCACTTATACCAGCGTCTTCATTCTGACTTTTGAGGAAGATACCCTCCTGGAGGCCAAGATTAGGTGTTACTGGTGTGAGGTGAAGCTGTATGTTCTGCCACCCATGAGGCACTCCAGTTGCTTGCCTGTCTTCCAGCAGTATGTGGTGAATGTGGACACCCACTCCATGAGGGGAGCCCTATGTTCTCCCATCCGTGTTTGTTGTTACGATTATCACTCATACATACTCACCAGACTGCCATCATGCATGAAAGGAAAGAAGATATGGGAGTATAAGTCCCTTGATTGTTTATCTTGCAATGAGGGTTCTCAAAAATATGACCGACTTCACCTTCTACTTTTGCCTTTTTCATGTTTTTGCCCCTCTTTCTTGCCCCAGTCCCACCCACGACTCCTTCTCCCATGTGGTTTCCACGCCCTTTCCTCTGGGTGCCACTCCTCCTCCCCAGCTGAAGAAATGTCCCTCTTGTGTGGCCCCTTTTGCCAGAGGTTCGAACCCTCCCACGGGCATGGGTGTGTGTGTTGTTCTTGGCATGAGTTTATGTTAGTTTAAGTAGTGTGTAAGTCTTGGGACTGATGATCTCAGCAGTTTGGTCCCTTAGAAATTCACACATATTTTTTGTCCCTCTTCTTTGGAGCACGCTGCTGATGAGGCTCCCTTCTGGGACTGCTCCTGGCTTTTCTCAGGCCAGAGGCCTGCTACCACAGCTCGACCAGAGGACACACAATCAGCATGCCAGAAGACCTGCTCTCTTTCTTTCCATAACTTGCAAAGGCCTGCTCTCCATCCATGACCTGCCCTCCTCAACCTATGAAAGAGAAGAAGCAGAATCGTATGTCCCAGGACAAAACCAACGCCCCCCGCCCCCTTGCAGGTGCCTTTTCACACCCTCACAACCTGAGTCTGACCTCTTGTCTATGGATGTCACCCCAAACTTGTTGGTGACAAATGGTGGCCTGTTGGCAGGATTGCCTCCAGCACATTCACCTCCAAATTTTTTGGTATCTGCTCCATGCTTATTCAATGGAACTTCAATGGATACTACTGTCACATCCTGGAGTTTCAATCCTTTATTGCCATTTGCTCTGCAGCTTGGTCGTTCTCCAGGAATCTCATTTTACCGATGCTCACTCACCAACTCTTCATGGATTCTGTGCTTTCTGTCAGAACTGGGTTGGCCATTGAGGACTCAGGTGGCGTTTGCACTTAAGTCCTTATCCATATTTTTAGTACTTGGAACCCACTTTATATCACATTGGAAGCAATTGCCATCATGGTTCATTAGGACTCTGCAGTTTGGTGGCTCCAGAACATTCGCCTCCCAATTTTTGGATACCTGCTCTCTCCTGACATTACACTTACATCTGCTGCCCTAACTGCCCTCCTTTAGCAACTGCCTACCTTTCTTCCTTCTCCTTGGAGATTTTAATGCCCATCACTCTTTGCAGAGCAGTGCTTTTTTGTCTAGTTGGGGGTTCCCCACTGTCAGTTTCTTGCGGACCATAACCTGTGCCTTCTTAATGGTGGCTCCTATACTCAGTTTAGTGTCAGATATAGTACATTCTCTTCCATCGGTCTTTCATTCTCTCCCCTTCCTTCTTCCTTCCATACACATAGTAACCTTTGTGATAGTGACCAATTCACATTGATTCTCTCATCCCTTCCTGCCTCCCAACGATCAGGTTATCCCATAGCGTTTCCTATCGTGCTGATTGGTCTCTATACACCTCTCATGTCCTGTTTACACCTTCTTTGTCAGATTATATTGACGAGGTCGTTCCCCATTTGACAGGCCCCATGCCCCATCCATCAGCTCCGTAGTGGAGCACGAACATTGCCGCCATTATCTGTGATAGTCGCTGTACCTTGTAACATCTCAAGTGGCACCTGTTCTCCATTGGTCTTATTACATTTAAACGTCTTCGCACCAAAGCCTATCATCGGCGTGAGCCTCCTATCCACTTGCCTTCCTCCTCTGGAAAAAGCAGGCTGAAGCTTCCTGCTTATGTTTTACCCCTTGTCAGGTAGAATCCTACAGTGAACCCTTTACTGAGTGGGAGCTTCTTCTGGCCCTCTCTTCTTCCCTCAATTCAGCTCCTGGCCCTGATCCCCTCCATAACCAATTGCTTGAACACCTCAATCCTCCACAGCGACAATATCTGCCCCAGGTGTTTAACCAATTTGGCTCCAAGACATTTTTCCCTCTCCATGGAATGACAGTATTGTGGCACCTGTCCTTAAGCCTGCCAAGGATCCGTTGTCCATTGACAGTTACTGGTCACTCAGTGTGACCAGTGTCCGCTACAAGTTACTAAAATGGGTAGTGGGTCGTTGACTCAATTGGGTCCGTGAATCTTGGGACCTTTTATCTCCTTACAGAACAACTTTCAGGAGGGGCAGTCTCCAAACGATCATCTGCTTCGATTTCAAACTGCAGTTCACCAGGCCTTTTCTCAGCGCCGCCGTCTTTTCGCAGTTTTCGTTGATTCTCTTAACGTCTATGACACAGCTTGGCACCATCTCATCCTCTTCACGCTCCATGAGTGTAGTCTTCAAGCCCCATCCCGATTTTTATACCCCAGTTCCTGTCCCAACAGTCGATCAAAGTTTGGGTTGGCACTGTTCTCAGCTCTCTGCTGTCCCAGGGGAATGGCTTCTACAGAGCTCTTTATTAAGTGTTCTTGTTTTTGTCTTCGTTATTAATGGTCTTCGCTGGACCATTGATCACCTTTCCTCTGTATGTGAATGGTTTCTGTATTTGGGCTAGTTCCCACTTGGTGACCTGTGTGGAATGACAGCTCCAGGATGCCACCAGGTGCGTTTCCACACGGACACTCTCGCAAAATCTTCAGTTCTCTCCCCTTAAGTTGAGGACGGTGCATTTCCATTGCCATACTACAGTTCTTCCTGATCTGGAGTTCTACCTCGATGCCCAACACCTGACCATACTTCCCCAGTTCTGCTTCTTGGTTCTTCCTTATGACATCAAGCTTATTTGGTTGCCCCATATCTGTAGTTTGAAGGTTAGGTATTTTTATAAGCAGTGTGTTTCGCTTCCTTGCCCACACCTCTTGCAGTGCTGATCATTCAACCCTTCTCCACCTTTACCAGGAATTAGTTCCGTCCTGTCTAGACTATTGTTGTCGAGTTTATCAGTCTCCTGCCCCATCCACTCTAATCCAGTTCACTATAGTGTATCCATTGAGCCACTGCTGCTTTTCACACTAGCCCTGTCGATAGTATTCTGGATGACACTGGTATCTCTCTTGTTTCGATTCGATGGTCCCATCTCCTGGTTTCCTATGCCATCATTATCCATTCTAACCCTGCTCACCAATCCTATTCCATTCTTTTCAAGGCTACAGGCCATTGCCTGCCCGCTTCCCTCCCTTTTGCGTGCTTACAGTTTAGGCTCTCCCTCGCTTCTTTCTGCCACGAATTCCACCTATCTTCCTTGTCCTCTAACCCATGTCCTCTCTCTCTCTACCATCCTCCCATGTTTAGTTTCTTGCCCTGGATTTGGATGGATCTCTTCTGGTTTCCGAAAGCGCCCATCACTCTGATGGTGTTCTGTTGTTTCTTCCAAGGGCTCTTATGAGAGATTCAGGATGCCACTGTTTTTTCACACTGATGGCTCTAAATCTACCAGTCGTATGGAACATACCTTCATGTCTTCTGCTGGCACAAACATCACATCTAGCCTACCACATGTGGGGTGTTTACTGAGGAATTGATTGCCACCTACCTGCCCCTCTGCTTCATTAAACAGTCCTCACTCACGCTAGTTTTTTATGAATGGACTCAATGAGTGGCCTTCAGTCTATGGCTTGGAGATTTTCCCACCACCCCTTGGTCTCTCCCATCCACAGCCTTCTCAATGAACTTGGTGATGGTGCTTGGGTAGTTGATTTCCTTTTGGTTTCTGGCCACATAAGTGTCCCAGGTAATGAACTTGCTGATCGTCTGTCTAGGGTGGCTGCCACCTACCCCCTGTTATTTGTGGCCCCTACAGGATTAGCAGCTTTACATCAGATCCGATTTTACTCAATCGTGGGACGATACGTGGATGGCTGCGCCCCAGTCTAATAATCTATACGCAATCAAGGAGACTCCCACCATGTGGCATTCTTCCCTTTGCCTCTCACAGTGGGAATCTAGCATCCTCTGCCATCTTCATATTGGCGGTAATAGACTGATAAATGGTTTTCTACTCTACAATGAGCCGACCCCACTTTGAAGTTTTGGGGCTCTCATCACAGCCACACATATTTTGCTGGACTACCCCAATCTTTTGTCCTTTCCCGCTAAATATGCTCTTCCACTTCACTTTCCTCACGTGTTAGCGGACTACCCTCGCTTGGCTACGTCTGTTCTTGGTTTTCTCCACGAAAGGGGTTTGTCCTGCTATGTTTAAGTCTTCTGTGGAATTCGAGGCCCCCAATTAGTGTAGGCGCTGGTTGTGGAGGCCTTGACCTTACCACAACCCTGTCCATGTTCTTCTCTCCTTTTCCCTACATTTTGTTTGGTCTATTGTACAGTTTTGCTTCCCCTTTCCTGTGTCTCCATTTTGTGATGATAATGGTATGGTGATGGGTGTCGGGAAGGATTGGTGGGGGTGCAGGTACCCCAATGCATGTAACCTTTGTGGGCACCTCTGTTTCCCTGTTTCCACACATCCCCTCATGTTCTTTCCTCTTGCTTTTGTCTTGACGTCCCTTTTCCTCTTTTTGGCCATTATCCCCTCCTCTTGACTAGACTGTGCTGTTTGTGTTGTACCTCCTTTCATTTCTGCCATCTTAGGTCATGGGACAGATGACCTTCCTGTCCGGTCCCCACTGTCAACCATTTCCTTGCTCACTGATTATTCCTGACTAGTTTCTTAAATTTCAGACTGCTCTTCATCACTACTACATTGGTATCCGAGTCTGTATCTCCTCCTGAGACATCGCAATTCAGTGTCTAATTCTGGAATCATGATGTACACTAACTGAATTCTTACTGTTCTCCCAGCCATTTTCAAGTATACTTTCTCTTCCTGTGATTCTTGAACATAGTATTCGTTATTACTAACTCAAATTTATTGCAGAACTCAGTCTCTCTCATTTCTCATTCCTTCTACAAAGCCCATATTCTCCTGTAACCCTTTCTTCTATTCCTTCCCTTACAACCGTATTCCAGCCCTCGTGAGTTAGATTTTCATCTTCCTTCATGTGTTGAATTACCCATTCCATATCCCCATATACTTTCACTACCTCTTCATCTTCAACATACCATTGGTTTGTAGATCCCAGCCATTGTTGTAGCTGTTGGTTTGCTGTCGGTTCTGATGAGAACGACCCAATCATTGAACTGTTCACAGTAAATTTCTCTATGCCCTACCTTCCTCTCCATAACGAATACTACTCCTGTTAGACCATTTCCTGCCTTTGTTTATATTACCCTATACTTGTCTGACCTCAAGTTCATGTGTTCTTTTCATTTCGCTTCTGCGACCCCAAAGAATCTAGACTGAGCCTTAAATTCGCATTTCCAGATTTTCTAGCTTGCCTATTACCTCCAAACTCCTGACTTTCCACCCCGTTTCATATAACGTTACCCTTTCGTTGGTTATTCAATCTATGTCCCGTGATCACCTCCCCCTTTGGGAGTCTCCTCTTGCAGATCACAGAGGGGGACTGGTCGGGAATCTTTTGCCAATGGAGAGACCATCATGACGCTTTTTCTATTACAGGCCACATCTCCTGTTGATATACGTTATGTGCCTTTAGCATTGCTTTCCACTGCCTTCTGCACAAATTAGTTAAGAATAGAGCAGTAAGGCTCAGAAAACATTACATCATGCCATTAATCATTGTTGATTCTTCCGCCTTTTATGAGCAGTTTTCCACCACAAGGGTGAGAGAGTGCCCTGAACTTCTGTAGATTCCTCTGCCCTATTTTGCCTTTGACAGTAGGAAGTTTACTTCTTATACCGGAAATCTTTGACCGTCATCGCAAGTAGCGTGTTCGTGCATCCACTGGAGTTTGTTGACATCATGTAAGTGTGGTGTTATGACATTCAGCTCGAAGACTGACTTGATACAGCTCTCTACCCTAGTTCATCCTGTGAACGCTTCTTCATACCTACATAACTGCTGTAACACGTCCATCAGATCGTGCTTACTGTACTGAAACTTTCTTATCCCTTTTCTCCCCCCTCCCCCCCAACCCCAGACAGGAAGAAGACGCTGTGATATGGAAATGTAAGTGCGGTGTTATGACATTCAGCTCGAAGACTGACTTGGTACATCTCTCTACCCTAGTTCATCCTGTGAACGCTTCTTCATACCTACATAACTGCTGTAACATGCCCATCAGATCGTGCTTACTGTACTGAAACTTTCTTATCCCTTTTCTCCCCCCTCCCCCCCAACCCCAGACAGGAAGAAGACGCTGTGATATGGAAATGATGAGCTTTTCAGAGCATTCACACAAGGCTGGCGCCGGTGGCGACACCTACAACGTGCTGACAAGAGGAAACTTTCCAACCGATCTCTCATACACAAACAGCAGTTGACCGGCGTTGCCTGGTGAAACGTTGTTGTGATGCCCCGTGTGAGGAGGATAAATGCGTACTATCACGTTTCCGACTTTGATAAAGGTCGGATTGTAGCCTATCGCGATTGCGGGGTATCGTATCGCGACATTGCTGCTCGCGTTGGTCGAGATACAATGCCTGCAGAATGTGGAATCGGTGGGTTCAGGAGGGTAGTACGGAACGCCGTGCTGGATCCCAACGGCCTCGTATCACTAGCAGTCGAGATGACAGGCATCTCATCCGCATGGCTATAACGGATCCTGCAACCACGTCTCGACACCTGAGTTAAAAGATGGCGACGTTTGCAAGACAACAACCATCTGCACGAACAGTTCGACGACGTTTGCTGCAGCATGGAATATCAGCTCGGAAACCATGGCTGCGGTTACCCTTGACGGTGTATCACAGAGAGGAGGGCCTGCGATGGTGTACTCAACGACAAACCTGGGTGCACGAATGGCAAAACGTCATTTTTTCGGATGAATGCAGGTTCTGTTTACAGCATCATGATGGTCGCATCAGTGTTTGGCGACATCGCGGAGAATGCACATTGGAAGTGTGTATTTGTCATCGCCATACTGGCGTTTCACCCGGCGTGATGGGATGGGGTGCCACTGGTTACACGTCTCGGTCACCTCTTGTTCGCACTGACGGCACTTTGAACAGTGGACGTTACATTTCAGTTGTGTTACGACCCGTGGCTCTACCCTTCATTCGATCCCTGCGAAACCCTACATTTCAGCAGGATAATGCACGACCGCATGTTGCGGGTTCTGTACGGGCCGTTCTGCATACAGAAAATATTCGACTGCTGCCCTGGCCATCACATTCTCCAGATCTCTCACCAATTGAAAACGTCTGGTCAATGGTGGCCGAGCAACTGGCTCGTCACAATACGCCAGTCACTACTCTTGATGAACTGTGGTATCGTGTTGAAGCTGCATGGGCAGCTGTACCTGTACACGCCATCCAAGCTCTGTTTGACTCAATGCCCAGGAGTATCAAGGCCGTTATTACGGCCAGAGGTGGTTGTTGTGGGTACTGATTTCGCAGGATCTATGCACCCAAATTCCGTGAAAATGTAATCACATGTCATTTCTAGTGTAATATATTTGTCCAATGCATACCCTTTTATCATCTGCGTTTCTTCTTGGTGTAGCAATTTTAATCGCCAGTAGTGTAATATTTCCGTAACCGCAATCACATTTAAGTTCTTGTTTACTTGATTCACTTCAGATGAACGGGACCTTCTTCCTTCAGGAACCTTCTATCGATTGTGTCCATTGATCTTCACAAGAGAATGAAATGCGACCACCCGAATATCTTTGAAAACCTTGGACCTTTGCACTGTCACCCACATTCCACCTGGAAACACGGGAGTTGTAAGATTCCACCATTGTCTTCCTTTATTGTTCGAACGTGTTGAAAACAGTACCGTCAAATGACAAGTAATTACCTGGACTTTATATTTCATACACAGTTCGAAGCGTGTTTCAACACCTACCTTCCAGTGTCGGTTGCGGTTCTCGGCCAATATCTTCAGCGTCAGTGCTACTTCTGCGACCGTGTGGACTGCCTTTGTCCTGCAGTTTCTGTGTGCGCCGTCCTCTGTTCGGACGGAGATGCTGAATAGCAATGCCAGCTGCTACATTTCAGCCTGTCGATGGAAGGTTTACCCTCTTCGTCCGTTTCAGAGGAACATACCATCGCATTGTTCTGTCGCAATCGACCTACTTCTAGCTGTGTAAGTATCGACTCCAGCGACAGACAACAGAAAATAGACAATACAAACCCCTTTCTACCGCTGCTGGCAGCTACTGTGCGTGTACGTCTATCTGCTGTTCTCTTCTCTGGCCTCTACTGCTTACAAAACATCTACAATCTATATGCTAGTGATCCTAAATTCCTATACGACTTACATTTGCCTATTTAAATTTTGTTTCCGTACTTTTTTAATGTACTTCGGAATCAGTTGCACTTTATAATATTTTTATCTTTGTTTTCTCTTTCGGCATTGTGTACCTCACAAGGTAATCTGTGGTAGAGTGTTACTGCACTGAGCTACTCAGAAGACCTTCTTCGTGACAAAACATGAAACAACTTGTGCTTTTCATGCATGGTAAACTAACAGCAATGGGTAGGGGTAATAATCTGAAATAGTTGTTTCCTCACCTGCCATAAGCTCTCAACTCAGTATGGCTCCGACTACTACAAACGTTTCCAGAATGAGATTTTCACCCTGCAGCGGAGTGTGCGCTGATATGAAACTTTCTGGCAAATTAAAACTGTGTGCCGGTCCGACACTCGAACTCGGGACCTTTGCCTTTCGCGGGCAAGTGATCTACCAACTAGCTACCCAAGCACAACTCACGCCCCGTGCTCATCCGTGTTTGGGTAGCTCAGTTGGTAGAGCACTTGCCCGCGAAAGGCAAAGGTCCCGAGTTCGAGTCTCGGTCCTGCACACAGTTTTAATCTGCCGGGAAATTTCACTACAAACGTTGTTTTCATGTTAGATATCGGCAAGTTTGACATCGAAATGAAAACTTCTTAGTAAACGGAGACCACTACGGTATACTAGGTTACGAATTAACCATAAAAACACGCAAGCACACACACACAAACACACACATACACACACACACACACACGTTATTTCGGATGCCTATTGCAGAGTCTCAAGGTGTTAGAGCTACCCGTGCTATGTCAGTAACTTAGCAAAGGAAAGGAAATTGAACTTCCAATTGCAGGCGACATGAGATCGAGACTGGGCTCGAGTAGGAGTAGGAGTAGAATGGAAGTCGACCCCATTCTTAGAAAGGATTTCAGGAAATCGCGGAAATCCTTACTCTGGATATCCAGGCATGCGTTTTCTGCCCAGTATTTCAGAATTCGAGTCATTTACCCCTTATGGCACTCCTCTCACTCAAATAATTTCGTGTCTGCAGTTGGTTATAAACACAAACTTTTCGCTAATACCACATCCCTTCATGAAATTTTGTTAACTACAAAAAGAGCTTGTACAAATATGCAGCTGGTCAATGGAACAACGTCAACCAGTAAGGAAAGGTTGGCATCTGAACTCAAACGTGATGTTACAGCACTTCACCAATCATAATGTGAGTATAGCTCCCTTATGCTGTACCTAGAAGTGTCACGCAAATCATAGGGAACAACAGTTTCCGCGATTTGAAGCGGAAGGATCGTCAAAGTGCAGTCACGCCCAAAACAAGTATTAGGCATCTTCTCATTAGTGCAACACTGGAAAACTCACGTTGCTGACAGTAAAAGCATGAAGAAGTTAGTCGTTACAACAATGTGGATAGCAATTACGAGTGCTGCTCATATTAAGAAGATCAGTTCTATAATAGTTCAGAAGACAATATAAAACATAATAAGAAGCGTTACTGGAAGATCAGAGAAAAATCAACACATTGATCTTGGTTATCACAAAATTAGTAGGAGTCCCTCTGAATAAAAGATAATTTCTAGACTGTAATTAGATGTCAAGGAACCGAGCTCTTTACAAAGACAAGAGGAAAGATACTGTCAAGGCACGAGGGGCGTTTGAAAAGACCGTGCAAAGTCCGAGAGATGGCACCAACGGCACGTATCGAGGTCATGTTTAATTAGTAGCATCTTTGGAAAGAACACACACTAAGTTGTAGCCATATTGGTCTACTTCTATGTGTTTAGCATTCGTGTGAATCAAGGAAGTCGAGTGATTGTCAAAAAAATGGACGAAAAAGAATGTCGTGTGGTGATTAAACATTACTTTATGAAAGGCAAAACGCCTCAGGATACTAAAGAGAATCTTGATAAACATTACAGTGACTCTGCGCTTTCGATTAGAACAGTTCTTAAGTGGTTTCAAAATTTTCGGAGTGGCCATATGGGCACAAGTGATGCTGAACGTTCTGGACGCTTTGTACAGGTTACGACTCCAGAAATAATTGATAAAATTCATGATGTGGTGATGGATGACAGAAGAGTTAAGGTGCGTGAGATTGCTAGTGCTGTGGGCATCTCAAATGAAAGGGTATATAATATTTTGCATAAACGTTTGGACATGAGAAAGCTATCCGCACGATGGGTTCCACTATTGCTCACGCTTGACCAAAAACGGAATCGTGTGAAGTGTTGCAAGGATGGTTTGCAGCTGTTCAGGAAAAAACCCACAGGACTTTAAGCGTCGTTTCGTCACTGTGAATGAAACATGGATACATTACTATATTCCTGAGACCAAAGAATAATCTAAACAATGGATTACCAAGAGAGAATCTGCACTAAAAAAAGGCGAAGATCATTCCTTCGGCCGGAAAGGTTATGGCGACTGTCTTTTGGGCTTCGCAAGGGATAATCCTGGAAAAGGGTAAAACTATTGCAGGTTCATATTATTCATCGTTATTGGAATGTTTGAAAACCGAGCTGCAAGAAAAACGCCGGCGATTGGATCGCAAAAAAGTCCTTTTCCGTCACGACAGGGCACCAGCACACGCCTCAGCAGTTGTGGTCGCAAAATTAATGGAAATATGATTCCAAATCGTTTCACATCCCCCCCCCCCCCCCATTCTCCAGACTTAGCTCCCTCGGACTACTAATTGTTCCCCAATTTGAAGAAATGGCTGGGGGGAAAAAGATTTTATTCAAAGGGGAGATGATTGCGGCAACTAACAGCCATTTTGCATACTTCGACAATTCCTATTATTCGGAAGGGATCAACAAATTATAACAGCGTTGGACGAAGTGTTTAAGTCTAAAAGGAGACTATGTCGAAAAATAAAAAAGTAAAAAAGGTTTACCCCAAACACGTAAGTAGTTTACCCCAAACACGTAAGTAGTTTTTATTTTTGCACGGACTTTTCAAACGCCCCTCTATACATAAAAATAAAGAGTAATTAATGTACGCCATAATAGTGTTAAATAATGTTCCAGAGTTTTAGAAGAAATTGTGGTGTACTTATAAAGGAATAAATCTATTTTAAAAAATGAAATACCGGGCAGACCGTTTAAGACAAAGCACACACAGAAATTTTAAAACAAAATAAAACAGGGAACATCACTTTTAAAATATTTAAATTGGAGAAATTATTGGGAGAAAAGAAAGGCTGAAACGAAGGTAAGTCGCAGAAGAACAGAAGGTGCTGAAAATAAGAAGAAGCGGATAGTATTGCCCCTAGTCCCAGACGTAAACAGAATTGCGAAAGGGCGCATAGGATGCGATGGTTTTTTCTTTGTGGACAGTCGTCAGTGATCTGACTGGTCTGATATGGCCCGCCACGAATTTCTCTCCTGTGGCAACATCTTCGAGTAGCATTTGCAACCTATGTATTCAATTATTTGCTGGATGTATTCCAATCCCCGCCGTACTCTACAGGTTTGACCCTCTATGGCTGACTCTAGCGCCACGGAACTTATTCCGTGACGTCTAAACGGATATCCTATCGACCTGGCCCTTCTTCAATGGAAATGCATGACCCGGGAAAAACATCGGCTGTAGTTTCCCCATGTTTTCAGCTATTCGCAGTGGCAGCACAGCAAGGCCACTGTGGCTAATGTCACAATGCCAAACCAGTTAATCATACAGATTGTTTCCCGTGCAACTACTGAAAAGGCTACTGCCCCTCTTCGGGGACCGCATGTCTGAAGAACATACTCTATCGCATGCCGAATGGTCTGACAAAAACAACTTAAATTTAATCTTACGGAAAATATCTAGGACTATCTGGAATGGGAAGTGAAAATAAGCAATGAACATCCTTGCAGCTTAGTAGCTCCACATGTTCCAATGCGTCATATGGCATACTCATAAATGATGAAACTTTTTATCTCTCTTCCTCGCCCAGTTGAGACCATTAACAAGGCTATAGGCGTATTACACAGTATGTCTCCTGTCCGTGTGCAATGGTTTGTTCGTTGTGCTTACTGTTTCTCGACGCTGCCTAGTACCTGTGCATCATCTGAATGCCGTTACTGTTGAAAAAATTAACAGATTACTGTATCCTTCATATAACATATCGCTTCAATCCAGAACCGTTCTGTGACATTGAGTTAATGATGCATCTAGTAAGAACCACAATGCTTGTAACTGAATATTTTTCAAATACACACTAAGAAAAAAAAAAAAAAACACGCACCACGAATAAATTATAAGAAATGGACTGAAATCAGTACATGAGATGTACATGTAGAGATAGACAAATGATCATAGTTTCATGAAAACTGGATTATTTATTTAAGAGAAAGAGCTTCACCAACCAAACAAGGCTTTCACGCGTTGGTCCTTCTCTGGCCCTTGTGCAAGCGGTTATTCAGCATGACTTTGATTGACAGGGTTGTTGAATGTCCGCCTGAGAGATATAGTGCAAAATTCTGTCAATTGGTGCGTTAGATTGCCAAAATCCCGAGGTGCTCAAAATGTTCTCAATTGGGGAGAGATACGGTAAACTTGAAGGCCAAGGTAGGGCTTGGTAAACACGAAGACAAGCAGTAAAAACTCTCGCCAAGTGCAGGCGGGTATTATCTCGCTGTTATTTAACCCCCAAGAAGGCATGCCATGAAGGGCAACAAAACGGAGCCTACGATATCGTCGGCGTACCGCTGTGCTGTAAGAGTGCCACTGATGACAACCAAAGGAGTCTTGCTGTAAAAAGTAATGTCACACCAGACCATCACTCCTGGTTATTGGAGCATATGGCTACCGTCAGTTAGTTAAGTTGGTATCCCTCTGCCGTCCGGGGCATCTCCAGAAAAGTTTTCACTTGTCATCGGGGACACAGTTCGAAGAGGGTCTCATCTCGGAAGACAGTTTTACACCAGTCAGTGAGATTCCAGACCGAAGCTTTAAGGGCTGAGTCTTCTAGCCAGCTAGGGATTTTGACGATCTGGAGCGCCATTTTGACAGATTCAAATGGTTCAAATGGCTCTGAGCACTATGGGACTTAACAGCTATGGTCATCAGTCCCCTAGAACTTAGAACTACTTAAGCCTAACTAACCTAAGGACATCACACAACACCCAGTCATCACGAGGCAGAGAACATTTTGACAGATTTTGGCACGATATATGTCAGGAGGGCATCCAAGAACTCCACTCCATCAATCAATGCAAAGCCGAATAACTGCTTGCATCTGGTGTAGCCGCGCTGTCTGAGGCGCCTTGCCACGGCTCGCGCGGCTCCCCCCGTCGGAGATTCGAGTCCTCCCTCGGACATGGATCATGGATATGTATGTTGTCCTTAGAGTACGTTGGTTTAAGTTAGATTAAGGAGTGTGTAAACCTAGGGACCGATGACCTCAGCAGTTTGGTCCCATAGGAACTTACCATAAATTTCCAAAATTTCCAAACTGCTTGCAAAGGGTCAGAGATGGACAAATGCTTAATTTGTGAAGATCTTCCTCTTGAGTAAATAATCCAATTCTTCTAAAATTACAATCATTTTTTGTTTGTACATATAAGTCACATCTACCTGTTTCCACCTCATTCGGATAATTTCTTCGTCGTGAGTGTTCTTCTTGTCTTAGAGTGTACATAAAATTACCTATTTATATGAGAGTTACAGCAAGAAAATATAATTAGTTGACTCCATCTGGAGACTTCAGCAATTCCTGCTTCCTGGGGTTCATCTCCATGCATTATCTTTGGGGTACGGTCTCGAGACGGTCCTGCTTTGGACTAAGACAAGTTACCAGTAAATGCGATTCGTGCGATCGAGACTGTTTCTCTAAGTACAAATATGAATACGATCGGTGTTCTCCTAAATTCTTTCGAAAATATGTGAGGATGGTATTGGTTTTAAAATGTGCCATCATTTTAAACTAGGTGCACATCGAAGCTAGTGTAATAATTCCAGACTCCATTGATACACGAAGGCCTTCTGCATCTATATCTGCATGATTACTCAGCAAATTACACTTCAGTGTCTGGCAGAGAATTAATCTAACCATTTTCACACTATTTCTCTATTTCTCTACTATTACACTCTCGGGGAAAACGTACGCTTAAAACGTTCCGTACGAGCTCTGATTTATTTTTTACGAACATTTCTCCCAATGTACCTGGGCGTCAATTTTTTCTTCACATTCCGGGGAGAAGGCTGGAGGTAAAATTTCGTGAGAATACATCGCCGCAACGAAGAACGCATTTGCATTAATGATTACCACCCCAACTCACGTATGGTATCCGTAACACACTTTCAATTCGTCTGCTTTGGTGAAAGAATTAGCGGAACGGTATGTAGTATCTCCGCTTTAGTGGCACTGTCATCGTAACAGTATCGTCGGACCGTGAAGGTACTGATTGCTTTTTGCTGCTGGTATACTTTACACACTACCAGAATCTCTTTGGTTTTCCTACTACATTTCGAGACAGAGTTTCGTTACGTTTACTATTAAAAGCATCTCGTATTGAAGCCCACACTAAATTTCGGCCGGCTGGAGTGGCCGTGCGGTTCTAGGCGCTACCGTCTGGAGCCGAGCGACCGCTACGGTCGCAGGTT
Organism: Schistocerca serialis cubense; assembly: GCF_023864345.2. Classification (NCBI taxonomy): domain Eukaryota; kingdom Metazoa; phylum Arthropoda; class Insecta; order Orthoptera; family Acrididae; genus Schistocerca; species Schistocerca serialis. The sequence goes on from NC_064645.1 coordinate 180,648,686, forward strand.
CGAATCCTGCCTCGGGCATGGATGTGTGTGATGTCCTTAGGTTAGTTAGTTTTAATTAGTTCTAAGTTCTAGGAGACTGATGACCTCCGAAGTTAAGTCGCATAGTGCTCAGAGCCATTTTAACCATTTTTGCTAAATTTCGTTCTGTAAATTTTCGCTGATCATGGGGATGGTGGGTCAGATGTATTGCTCCCTCAGCCTTTCAGGATCGTACAGCACGTCACGCGCCTTGTGCCAGGATATTGGCTCGTCGGCAGCGAGACAAATATCCACGCGGACTGTATAATGATTCCTGGAGGAGAATGGACTTCCTGCACGACGAGCGTTGTTGTGGTTTCCTTTGATGTGACAGGAGAAAGGAACAGAGCCTCGCAAGGTACTGAGGCCAACGACAGCGTAAGTCACAGTAGTGGCAGGCAGTACGTCGTCTTTCCAGATGAGTCCAAGTTCTGCATATAGCTTGTCTTCGGACTTATTCGTGTGTGAATGTTTTAAGGAGGACGAACGTTACCCAAGTGCATTCGTAACCGTCTTATAGCTACAGAATCGGGAGTGAAGATACGGGATGGCACTGGGTACCCCACAGAATCATCTCTGGTTCGCAGAGCCTGTGATGCGACCGCTGAGGTATTTCTCCGACGTTTTGAAGTTAGTGGCTGGCCCTATCTTCAAATCATCCTTGTTTTTATGTCTCTGTGTGTCCATTCTTCCCACAGATGGTTGCCGGTTCTAGGATTTTCAGTACAGAATGTCAAATGAAACACCTTCCAGCCGTCTCAATTTCCGAATTGTTATTTTATTGGACTACCAGTTTCGGCGACATATATTACGCCGTCTTCAGGACCCCTGACCGACATGACGAAAGATTCCCATCTTTGGTCCAGTCGAAACAGGGGCCAGCATTCAATGACTGGTATCTGTAGTGTTTTGAGACAGAGTATCGCGATACTCGCCTCTCTCTACAACTCATGAATTCTGGTCTGAGCTGGAGCAAAACAGAAACTCGTACCCATATCTGCCATCCAAGTTCAGTTCGACTTGACGCAAAGTCAGTAGAGAGCTCTATTGGCTCAAATGGCTCTGAGCACTACGGGACTCAACTGCTGAGGTCATTAGTCCCCTAGAACTTAGAACTAGTTAAACCTAACTAACCTAAGGACATCACAAACATCCATGCCCGAGGCAGGATTCGAACCTGCGACCGTAGCGGTCTTGCGGTTCCAGACTGCAGCGCCTTTAACCGCACGGCCACTTCGGCCGGCTAGAGAGCTCTATTGTTGCTGCCAGCAGCGGCAGCTCTGCGTACTGAATGTCGCACCCTGCTACGTCTAACTCATCGACAAAAATCACTAGTTGTTTATTTCGTTTCACTTTTTATTCAATGGCTAGTTTTATGAACAGCCAAATGGAGTTGCGATGCACAGACCGTTATCACCTCTTAGTGCCAATCTGTCGAAGAACATCCGCCTCAGTAGCGTTGTGGTAGTGTTTCCACCTACCACGGAAGCGGCTCGGGTTCTATTCCCGGCAGGGGACTGGGTGTTATGCGTCATTGATCATCACTGACCCGCAAGTCGCCGCAGTGGCGTCAATTTTAAGGACTTGCAATACGGCGGCCAAACTCCCCGCATGGGGCCTCCCGGCCAACAATGCCATACGATATCTTTTTTTTTTGTCGAAGAACGTGTAGCCGGCTGGAGTGGCTGTGCGGTTCTAGGCGCTATAGTCTGGAAACGCGAGACCGCTACGGTCGCAGGTTCGAATCCTGCCTCGGGCATGGATGTGTGTGTTGTCCTTAGGTTAGTTAGGTTTAAGTAGTTCTAAGTTCTTGGGGACTGATAAGCTCAGAAGTTGAGTCCCATAGTGCTCAGAGCCATTTGAACCATTTTTGAAGAACGTGTCCTGTAGTAGCAGTACCGATAACTTCGTGCTTTTTCAGATATGTAGGCGACACTCGTTGTTTGAGCAGACTGAAATGAGAATTTAAGCGGCTTTTTCGACATCTGAATTCAGTCCACCAGAAAATTCGCTTCACGATGGGGGCAGCCTTTCCTTTGTTGATGTGCTGGTCAGAAGCAAGGGTAGTGGCACATCAGGATATACCGTTTATGCAGGGTTTAGTCATATTAATGTGACCATCGCTCAGCGTCAACGTTTAATAAAATGGCTCTGAGCACTATGGGACCTAAAAAAAAAAAAATGGCTCTGAGCACTATGGGACTTAACATCTATGGTCATCAGTCCCCTAGAACTTAGAACTACTTAAACCTAACCAACCTAAGGACATCAAACACATCCACATCCGAGGCAGGATTCGAACCTGCGACCGTCGCGGTCACACGGTTCCAGACTGAAGCTCCTAGAACCGCTCGGCCACCACGGCCGGCAACGTTTAATAACTGCTCACGCACGACAGGTGGGAGCGCTAGCAGTGGAGGGTATATATATCGTTTTCGGAGGAGTCGGAAAACAGTGCAGGCGGTGTCATAACGCGGAAACGGAGCGATCTATCTGGCTTCCAAAAGGGTGTGATTATTGACTTTTGGCGCAAGGCTGAAAGCTTTTCCGAAACGACTAAGTTTGAAACCTCTTTACATGCAACCGTGATTAAAGTACACCAACACCACGCACGGCCAAATGGTGACTGTGGTACACAGCTGACATAATAAAAAAAATCGTGTTACTAGGGCCTTCCGTCGGGTAGACCGTTCGCCTGGTGCAAGACTTTCGATTTGAAGCCACTTCGGTGACTTGCGCGTCGATGGTGATGAAATGATGATGATTAGGACAACACAACACCCAGTCCCTGAGCGGAGAAAATCTCCAACCCACCCGGGAATCGAACCTGGGCACTTAAGATCGACGTTCTGTCGCATTGACCACTCAGCTACCGGGGGTTGGACACCGCGGACATAAATGACAGGGATGAATGGCGGCTGCGGAGATGTATACGGGCGAACAGACGTGCAACTCTTGAGGAACTGACCGCCAAGCTGACCTAAGGGGCTAGCAAGGGTGTCTCCTTAATGACCGTTCCGCGTTCCGCAGCAAGCGGCCGGTTCATGCACCCATGCCGACAGCTGTTCATCGGCGATGTAGGCCGGAATTTGCATGCCAGTGCCGCAACTGGACATCCACTGAGCGGCGGCGACAGGTGGGCGTTTCTGGTGAATCACGCCGTTGGGTGTATACGGCATGTAACGCCTCAAATCAAACACCTTGCAATAGTCGACTGAAGGGTCCAAACCGGAGAGGTAGGCGGTCTCGTCATTCTGAAAGGCACAGTGGTTCAACACATGATCTATTCCTGATAACCATGTCCATCCCTGGAAGGAGTCTGTTTATCCTCGGCATGATGGCATCTAATAGCAGAACAATGCAACTTGCCACAGACCTCACAGTGCACATACGTGGCTAGAGAAGTACCAGTATGAGTTTACCGTACTCCCCTGAAGACAAAACGCCTCGGATTTGAATACAGTCGAGAATCGTTGGCATCACCTCGATCGTGCTGTTCGCGCCATCGATCTTCATCCAGCTGGCCACGGCACTGGAGTCATCACTGCTCAGCCGGCCGCGGTGGCCGAGCGGTTCTAGGTGCTTCAGTCCGGAACCGCGCGACTGCTACGGTCGCAGGTTCGAATCCTGCCTCGGCCATGGATGTGTGTGATGTCCTTAGAATAGTCAGGTTTAAGTAGTTCTAAGTTACAGGGGACTGATGACCTCAGACGTTGAGTCCCATAGTGCTCAGCGCCATTTGAATCAATCATCACTGCTCTAAATCCCTGTCGATACCTTCCAAAACCTCACTTACTCTCTTCTAGCACGTCCCGCAGCGGTCTACTAAACTGGGTCAAATGGCTCTGAGCACTATGCGACTTAACTTCTGACGTTATCAGTCGCCTAGAACTTAGAACTAATTAAACCTAACTAACCTAAGGACATCACACACATCCATGCCCGAGGCAGGATTTGAACCTCCGACCGTAGCGGTCACGCGGTTCCAGACTGAAGCGCCTAGAACCGCACGGCCACATCGGCCGGCCAGCGGTCCGCCGTGCAAATTGTTATTTAGGCTTTTGACAGGTGGTCAAGTTTATGTGACTGGACAGTGTAGCAAGACAACTCAGAATGCTCCTTGCCAAAATCCGGCTCAGCGCGAAGGAGTTCCTTGTATACAGTTTCATAAGTCCCATACCATCTCAGACGCTAAGACTTTGCTGAGTCAGCCTACCTCTGAGTCATCTTTCATTAAAATCGTTATAGAGAACTACAAAGCAGACACGTGTTGCCCTGCCGACCAAAACGTCTACTTCAGTAGGACGAAATTGTGGAGCCAATTTGGAAGGTCATAGAACGTATATGAAATTACAACATTAAAGTAAAATGTTTATGAACCAAAAAAAGACAAGCCGTAAGTTTACGTAAATGCAATCAACAATATAACACAGGAATGAGCTTAATTTTTCAAGGAACTCGACAGAATAGGAAGAGTGATCCATGAGGAAAGCGCGTGGATTACTGCTAAGATTTTTGAATTTCTGCGCAAGAGTTATGGAAGCCCGATCCTAACGCAGGTTTGATTTCTCCCGAGTATTAAGTGAGTGAAAGCTCCTCCTTTGGAATAAGCTAGTATTATTAACAACAAATCATAGTAAGGGATATGTATATTGAGAGGCCAACGTCAAAATGCCCAGACTCATGAACAGGGATCGACAAGTGGTTGCTGAGTCTACACCACTTACTGCCCGAACCGCCCGTTTCTGAGCCAAAAATATCCTTTTAGAATGTGAGAGTGGTTCCCAGCAGGTGGTCCGCGGACCCCCAGGGGTCCGCGAGCTACGCCAGAGAGGTCCGCAAGATGCTGTTAGAATAAAAAGTATGATATATATATTTGCTATGATAATAGATTTTTTTGGCCGCTCAATATTTTCTCAAAAATGAATATGTCAATGTCTTTTTCTAAGTACCGAAAATAGAAAACGTATAAAAAGAATATTAATTTGGAATTATTATGTACTTGATACTGTTATATGACAAGGTACCAATCATGCTCGATGAGGCGGTCCTCGATAAAATTTTGTTGGGAACCCCTGGCATACGACATAACCGAATGAAAATAAGCAGACTAATTTTCGTGTTAAATGATCACTAACTTCGGATACTGTTCGAATAGTTAAAATAATGGCATCATTAAGTCTATGATCAAAATCCTGAATATGGGCTTTCCACGACGGTTTACTATCTATCTGAACATCTAGAAATTTGAGCTCTTCAGTTTTACTAATCATATGCCCATTTGCCGATTCTGTGAAATTAAAACGTAGGGTTTTATTGAATCGTGTGTTAGAAACTGTAAAAACTGAGCCTTTCTGTGATTTAGCATTAGTTTATTTTCTACAGGCCATGAACTTGGCCTTAGTCTGTCACTGAAGTGGCGCGGTTTTTGAGTTTCAGGCCTGCAGTGTGCCACGTTACGACACGAGATGCGAGAGCGCGCGGCGTGTATGGGCTGTCTGGGAACTGGGCCGCGGCTCTCAGCAGTGCGGGGCCGGCTGCGAGCGTCAGACACTGCTCGCGCCCACGCCGGATCCAATCTGCAGCCACCACTCGGCGGGCCCCTCTCCGATACCACTCAGCGATGATATCTAATTTGGCCGCCGGGCGCGCAGCTGTCGCCGCCACTCGCTTCCGATTGGTGAGGCACTCGCTCGATCTCCCCGGAGCCGGCTCGCCTCTCCTAAGAAATGCCTGCCTGCCTGCCTGCCTTCCTTTTATCGCGATCGGAGCGCACAGTTCATAGAACCGACAGCGCCGCTACAGCAGCCATCGTGGAGGACGACTATCACTGCCGCAGGGGTCATCTCAGAACTCTCTGATAACCTTCTCATGTATATTGACTATTCTGGGAATATACAGTGAGGTGAAAAAAGTCGTAGCATACTTCCTAGTAACGTGTCTGACCTCATTTTGCCCAGTTTCGTGCAACAACTCGACATGGTATGGATTCCACAAGTCATTGGAAGTCTCCTGCAGAAATATTGAGCTATGCTGCCCTTTATAGCCGTCCATAACTACGAAAGTGTTGCCAGCGTAGGATTTCTGTACAAACTGATCTCTCGATTACATCCCATAAAAGTTCGATGGAATTCATGTCGAATGATCTGACTGACCATGTCATTCGCTCGAATCGTCCAGAACGTTCTTCAAACCAGTCATGAACGATTGTGACCCAGTGACATGGCACGTAGCCATTCATAAAAATTCCATCGCTGAAGGATGTACGTCGTCTCCAAGTAACCGAATACGACCATATCCAGACAATGGTCGGTTCAGTTGGACCAGACGATCCAGTCTATTCCCTGTAAATACAGCCCACTCCATTATAGAGCCACCACCAACTTCCACAGTGGCTGGCTGACAATCTGGACCGACGGCTTCGTGTGGTCTGCCCCACACTCGAACCCTATCATCAGCTCATACCAGCTGAAATCGGCTCAAAAATGGTTCAAATGGCTCTGAGCACTATGGGACTTAACATCTGAGGTCATCAGTCCCTTAGAACTTAGAACTACTTAAACCTAACTAACCTAAGGACATCAAACACATACATGCCCGAGGCAGGATTCGAAACTGCGACCGTAGCGGTCTCGCGGTTCCGGACTGAAGCGCCTAGAACCGCTCGGCCACAGCGGCCGGCGATGTACCCTCAGTAGTCTGCTGCAATACCCGGATGTTGAGTCGAACTGAAATCGAATGCGGCGACGAATAGACATGGGAACATCATTCAGCATATCCGGCAGTTCCTCTCGCAGGTATACAATTAGGTGCAACTACCAAGTCGGTCCGAGAGAACGAACAGCCCAACTAAACAGTTTCCGAAGATGCCATCCCTCATATTAAGGGAAAATTTGCGTTTTAATAAATGCATACGTATAGCAAGTCGGTTCACATTTGGCTACGTTTGCAGGTTGTGAAAGCTCATCTCACTGTCATCGGTGAAGAGGACACTCGCTGTAAAGATTCGGTCTGCAGCTGACTTCTGCGGAAGCCACAGCACAAATCCCATGCTCTTGTTGTAGTACCCCTCTTGCAATGCCTGGACGCACTGGAAATGAAACGGATGCAGTCCTTCATCGTACATAATGTGCTAGACGGAGACGGAGAGTGGGAGGATATTAGTGAGGTGGGATATGCCTCGTGTACTTGTTGACGGCGTACGCTGCACCCTTTCGACAAAGCTTTCTTCTGCTTCAACCATTCGTTGGTACAGCATTCGGCTTGTGGACATGGACCGAGCCGGTTTCGTACGACAGAGCCGGTTTCGTACGATCGACGACGCAGGTTGGTGAATAATGTGTGCCAGGGCACCTTTTTTCGGTGCTCTTTCGCACGATACAGTCATACAGCTTCTCGTCCACTGCAGTTGGCTGCAGTTGACTGCATCTCAGTCATTTCACAGTATGTGTAATCTCGCCACGTTACTCCCAACGCTTCCACGGCGTGAATGGCGACTTTCTCCGTGCGCTCCGCCTGCGTCTCTATAAAAACAACACCATTCGTGACCATAGCGCCCTTTCGTGACCATACCGCTCCTTGGAGGAGTTTGCGACCTTCAGTTCCCGTGTGATTACTGACCTTTGTTGTATGCTCGATGTGCCATGTCAGTTTCTAAACTTTCTTTTAATCACCCTTTATAAGTCAATTGAAAAACTTCTTGTACATTTCAGCTCTATGCCACAGTTGACGAAGCGTTGGGCTGGTTAGACCTGGTGTGTCAGTATATGATACAGGTGAGATCTGGACAACAGGCTGGCCAGGGCAAGAGTCGAACACCCTTGAATCGAGGAATGTCAGGTCATGCGGTCATGCGGTCTTCCGCTATCTAGTTGAAAGATATGGTCAGGGAGACTTTGAACATAGAGCACACAATGCACCAGCTGCGCTGACCAGAGGACACCACATGATGATGACGAATGCAGTCTAGCAGTTTTCATTCTCCTCTGAGCTTCCAATCATGTGCACATCCATCGTGATGGTACGCGCGGGGGGTTGGGTTGTTTGGGAAGGAGACCAGACAGCGAGGTCATCGGTCTCATCGGATTAGGGAAGGACTGGGAAGGAAGTCGGCCGTGACCTTCCAAAGGAACCATCCCGGCATTTGCCTGGAGCGATTTAGGGAAATCACGGAAAACCTAAATCAGGATGGCCGGACGCGGGATTGAACCGTCGTCCTCCCGAATGCGAGTCCAGTGTTTAACCACTACGCCACCTCGCTCGGTGGCAAGACACGTGTGTACACTGTTACCGTTGGGCGAACCATTGTCCGTGTGCCTCTCTGCTGGCGCCTGATGGAAAACCGTAAGAACGGTGGCTGTAACGACGCTGCGTGGTAATCTGGGTGTTGTCACGCTGCCCTTGTACAAATGTATTTCCTGACTCACTGTACGTGGCATAGTTGTTAGAACCTGCACGGCTGAACGAGCAATGAGTCATTCCCCTCAAGTGCTACTTCAGTGGGGCCTTTAAGATCATGCATGGCAAAAGGGCACTTTTAACCTAACGATTCCATATTCTCACGACAGTAGCGGGATTTCGTTCAAACAAGAAGGTTAGAATAAGATAAACTGGTAAAACAACCAAAACAGTGGTCCACATTCAATGGGTTGGAGGTTAGGGAACAGAAAATGTCTGTATACCCAATTTTTTCACTATTCTTTAACATTTTTTCATTTATTTTCTGTTTCCTTAGCGCCAGTTCGTGTTCTGATATAGTTCTACTGGACTCGCCCCAGTTTTCACAAACATGGGATCGACTGCGGACAAATCGATAGCTTCCGATGAAAACTATCGTCTACATCATAACCTAAATTCTATGTGATGAATGTTGGTTCTGATGCAATATAACAGACAATTTCGGTCTCTATATAAATTTACTTGAAATTATTCGGCGCTTTCCATTTTCGCCTTGTTACTTATCTTTTCTCCATCAGTTTCCTTCGTCTGGTTCAAGTTTACGTATTTGGTGTCCAGTTACCGATTTTCGTAAGTTTTCAAGATGGTGCAGCGTTTTTCTTGACTAGGGTGAAGGTGGTAACACTGACTCGTTGTGGCATATCAGATCGCGCATCTGCTTAGTAAGCAGGACAAGCAGATTGGAATCACAGTGCTGGTACAGATTTTAATTCATTGCTTCCGCCTACACGAGTACTGTAGATAATGGTGAGACTAATTATTCTCAGGAACAACAGTTGTGTATGACGAACCACTGTGTATGAGTTGTGATCAGGAATCTTGGACTGCTGATGAATGGCGTCGGATTGTGTTCATCAAGGAATAGTGGTTCTGTACTATCTAGACCATCGTTGGCAAGTGTCACGATGAAATGGTTAGTTTCCACTCTTCCAATGTTTTGGTGAGGCACAGAGGCGTTACTTCTTGCGTCAACGGTATGGGAAGGTATCTCAGGCGGGCTCAGTCATGGCTAGTAGGGATTGAGGGAAATTTGATGACACAATGTTTGTGCACATGTGACATGTGTCTCTGTGAACTGCCTGCGTGATGTTGATACTTCTGGGCCAGCAAGATACCCAGATCTGACGCCATTAGGACATGTCTGGGGCCACATCGGCGGTCAACTCTGTCCCGATGTCAGTCTCCAGGATATCAAGGACCAGTTACCACAGTTGTGACCAAATTTGCCTCAGGAGAACATAACACGGCCTTACGTCATCCATCCTAACTGAATTGGCGCATGTCTCTCGGCCTGAAGCGGTGCAACGTCATACTAAGTGGACTTATAAGTTCTTTGCGAATTTAACTGAATATTGTAATCACTAAGATAACATTATATACCTTCTCAGGACATGAAGTTACAATCCGTTATCTCCTACCCTTCTGGATGCTTCACTTCTCTTTATCAGAGAGTGTATTCTAACCGTTTGTTCTTAGTATTTTCTGAGATGGACATTTGGAAGCAGCCTAGCATTTACGTAAACGAGTGTGGAAAATCAGCTACAAACCACTGACTAATGGACCAAACCAAAGGTCATTTATTAGCCACTCCTGTACAGTACGAGTCCGGCTTACCCCTCACTCGCAAGCTGCAGTGCTAAGCGTTAAGTTAGACGGGCTGGTCTCAATAGAGACTTACTCTTCATGAAATCAGGGAGGAGGCGACCTAGTTCTAATAGCTAAATTCGCAAGCAAATATGTACGCAATGATATGCAGCGACAGCAGTTACCATCGCACCTTCACTGTCACCCTAGTGAAAAAAAAAAAATATTTCCACAAACCGAGCTTCCAACCTGCCCCGCCTAACAGACACACGTATCGTTTCAGTATCAGATTTTGTAATTGAGATTAAATAGTAGCAGTAGAAATATTTCAGCGCATCGGTCTCGTGTTACCTGTTATTTACTTTGTTTTGTTTGTTGTTGTTGTGGTCTTCAGTCCTGAGACTGGTTTGATGCAGCTCCCCATGCTACTCTATCCTGTGCAAGCTTCTTCATCTCCCAGTACCTACTGCAACCTACATCCTTCTGAATCTGCTTAGTGTATTCATCTCTTGGTCTCCCTCTACGATTTTTACCCTCCACGCTGCCCTCCAGTACTAAATTGGTGATCCCTTGATGCCTCAGAACATGTTCAACCAGCCGATCCCTTCTTCTGGTCAAGTTGTGCCACAAACTTCTCTTCTCTCCAACCCTATTCAACACCTCCTCATTAGTTATGTGATCTACCCATCTAATCTTCAGCATTCTTCTGTACACCACATTTCGAAAGCTTCTATTCTCTTCTTGTCCAAACTATTTATCGTCCATGTTTCACTTCCATACATGGCTACACTCCATACAAATACTTTCGGAAATGACTTCCTGACACTTAAATCTATACTCGATGCTAACAAATTTCTCTTCTTCAGAAACGCTTTCCTTGCCATTGCCAGTCTACGTTTTATATCCTCTCTACTTCGACCATCATCAGTTATTTTGCTTCCCAAATAGCAAAACTCCTTTACTACCTTAAGTGTCCCATTTCCTAATCTAATGCCCTCAGCAAAACTCGACTTAATTCGAGTACATTCCATTATCCTCGTTTTGCTTTTGTTGATGTTCATCTTATATCCTCCTTTCAAGACGCTATCCATTTCATTCAACTGCTCTTCCCAGTCCTTTGCTGTCTCTAACACAATTACAATGTCATCGGCGAACCTCAAAGTTTTTATTTCTTCTCCATGGATTTTAATACCTACTCCGAATTTTTCTTTTGTTTCCTTTACTGCTTGCTCAGTATACAGATTGAATAACATCGGGGAGAGGCTACAACCCTGTCTTACACCCTTCCCAACAACTGCTTCCCTTTCATGTCCCTCGACTCTTGTAAATGCCATCTGGTTACTGTACAAATTGTAAATAGCCCTTCGCTCCCTGTATTTTACCCCTGACACCTTTAGCCCGCATCTCGTGGTCGTGCGGTAGCGTTCTCGCTTCCCACGTCCGGGATCCCGGGTTCGATTCCCGGCGGGGTCAGGGATTTTCTCTGCCTCGTGATGGCTGGGTGTTGTGTGATGTCCTTAGGTTAGTTAGGTTTAAAAAGTTCTAAGTTCTAGGGGACTGATGACCTAAGATGTTAAGTCCCATAGTGCTCAGAGCCATTTGAACCATTTGAACCTGACACCTTTAGAATTTGAAAGAGAGTATTCCAGTCAACATTGTCAAAAGCTTTCTCTAAGTCTACAAATGCTAGAAACGTAGGTTTGCCTTTCCTTAATCTTTCTTCTAAGATAAGTCTTAAGGTCAGTATTGCCTCACGTGTTCCAGTATTTCTACGGAATCCAAACTGATCTACCCCGAGGTCGACTTCTACTAGTTTTTCCATTCGTCTGTAAAGAATTCGTGTTAGTATTTTGCAGCTGTGACTTATTAAACTGATTGTTCGGTAATTTTCACATCTGTCAACACCTGCTTTCTTTGGGATTGGAATTATTATATTCTTCTTGAAGTCTGAGGGTATTTCGCCTCTTTCATACATCTTGCTCACCAGATGGTAGAGTTTTGTCAGGACTGGCTCTCCCAAGGCCGTCAGTAGTTCCAATGGAATGTTGTCTACTCCGGGGGCCTTGTTTCGACTGAGGTCTTTCAGTGCTCTGTCAAACTCTTCACGCAGTATCGTATCTCCCATTTCATCTTCATCTACATCCTCTTCCATTTCCATAATATTGTCCTCAAGTACATCGCCCTTGTATAGACCCTCTATATACTCCTTCCACCTTTCTGCTTTCCCTTCTTTGCTTAGAGCTGGGTTTCCATCTGAGCTCTTGATGTTCATACAAGTGGTTCTCTTATCTCCAAAGTTCTCTTTAATTTTCCTGTAGGCAGTATCTATCTTACCCCTAGTGAGATAAGCCTCTACATCCTTACATTTGTCCTCTAGCCATCCCTGCTTAGCCACTTTGCATTTCCTGTCGATCTCATTTTTGAGACGTTTGTATTCCTTTTTGCCTGCTTCATTTACTGCATTTTTATATTTTCTCCTTTCATCAGTTAAATTCAATATTTCTCCTATTACCCAAGGATTTCTACTAGCCCTCGTCTTTTTGCCTACTAGGTCCTCTGCTGCCTTCACTACTTCATCCCTCAATTCTACCCATTCTTCTTCTACTGTATTTCTTTCCCCCATTCCTGTCAATTGTTCCCTTATGCTCTCCCTGAAAGTCTGTACAACCTATGGTTCTTTCAGTTTACCAGGTCCCATCTCCTTAAATTCCCACCTTTTTGCAGTTTCTTCAGTTTTAATCTACAGGTCATAACCAATAGATTGTGGTCAGGGTCAACATCTGCCCCTGGAAATGTCTTACAATTTAAAACTTGGTTCCTAAATCTCTCTCTTACCATTATATAATCTATCTGATATCTTTTAGTATCTCCAGAGTTCTTCCATGTATACAGCCTTCTTTCATGATTCTCAAACCAAGTGTTAGCTATGATTAAGTTGTGTTCTGTACAAAATTCTGCCAGACGACTTCCTCTTTCATTTCTTAGCCCCAATCCATATTCACCTACTACGTTTCCTTCTCTCCCTTTTCCTACTACCGAATTCCAGTCACCCATGACTATTAAATTTTCGTCTCCCTTCACTATCTGAATAATTTCTTTTATTTCATCATACATTTCATCAATGTCTTCGTCATCTGCAGAGCTAGTTGGCATATAAACTTGTACCACTGTAGTAGGTGTGGGCTTCGCATCTATCTTGGCCACAATAACGCGTTCACTACGCTGTTTGTAGTAGCTTACCCGCATTCCTATTTTCCTATTCATTATTAAACCTGCTCCTGCATTACCCCTATTTGATTTTGTGTTTATAACCCTGTAGCCACCAGACCAGAAGTCTTGTTCCTCCTGCCACCGAACTTCACTAATTCCCACTATATCTAGCTTTAACCTATCCATTTCCATTTTTAAATTTTCTAACCTACCTACCCGATTAAGGGATCTGACATTCCACGCTCCGATCCGTAGAACGCCAGTTTTCTTTCTCCTGATAACGACATCCTCTTGAGTAGTCCCCGCCCGGAGATCCGAATGGGGGACTATTTTACCTCCGGAAGATTTTACCTAAGAGGAAGTCATCATCATTTAATCATACAGTAAAGCTGCATGCCCTCGGGAAAAAAATTACGGCCGTAGTTTCCCCTTGTTTTCAGCCGTTCGCAGTACCAGCACAGCAAGACCGTTTTGGTTATTGTTACAAGGCCAGATCAGTCAATCATCCAGACAGTTGCCCTTGCAACTACTGAAAAGGCTGCTGCCCCTCTTCAGGAACCACACATTAGTCTGGCCTCTCAACAGATACCCCTCCGTTGTGGTTGCACCTACGGTACGGCCATCTGTGTCGCTGAGGCACGCAAGCCTCCCCACCAACGGCAAGGTCCATGGTTCATGGGGGGACTTTGTTTTGATCCTGAACAATGATAAGTGATCATTATTCGAAGTGTTTGTTCGTATTTATAAAGTTAAACAGCACCTCAGTCAATGTATGTTGTGGGTCTGCGACGCTGGAAAACCAACTACTACAAGACATACTTCAACGGGAGTTGCGGTTTCGGGACTATGTTACTGTGGGGGCTGGTGTTAATGCGAATTTTAATAAGCTAGAGATAGATGTCAGATTGTCTTAAATGTGAATCACCCTCCCACTGCGGAGAACTCTTTTCGACTACAGGCACTTTGCTTTGCGTTTTTATCTCTTGACTGTGTAAGAAGAAACTGAAGAGGAACGTCAGGTGGGCTAACAACCTAGACTGTACCTTTAGCTACATACTTTGTATAACACATTTGGTGCAGTTCAGGAAAAGGCCAATCCTTAGGTACTGGCTTCCAGAATGGATAGCGAAATGAGTTTCGTTACACATTATGGTTCCCACGAAGTTCTGCATGTCATCCGAGTTGCAATCCTTTTAATAGATATGAGCAACCTGGTATAGAAACTGAGGAAAAAACTAGAGTAATGGTTAGTAGATCACTAATCTGCATATAATCTGTGATACCTCTCTAGGAGCAGAAGCCCTGAAAGAGTGATTGCAGTCAGACCCAATAAAATAACTATACGGCGGACATACCTGCAACCCCACCCAGATTATTTCCAAAAGTTTACGGAAGTGAAACGAATGTGCTCTTGATGGGGCACCAAGTAATGTACGGAGACCATTTCATTTACATGACCGACTATAATTATTCAAGAACCTGAAAACAGCGATTCTAGAAAGCAACTACACAAAATGCAAAGTAACCGAGATGACAGATTACATACTTTTGATTACGGGATTGGAACATTTCTGGGAAGTGTAATTCGAAGGGAAATAAGAGACATGAGACAAGGAAACGAGGGGAGACGCCCCAAAGATATAATGATTAGCAACTTATTTAATGTGCCTGATAAGTCTTAGGATAGAATTAATTCATCTGTCTGATGAACTGATTGGAAAACAGACAGACACACGATGAGATACATCGTCGGTATCTGGTTGAACCACCATGAGTAGCAAAGGTAAAGTTTCAGATGTCCAGACTATACGAGGGTCATTGTAAAAGTCATGACAACTACTTTTTGTCTCGAAAATGGTAAATAATTGAAAAATTCTGTAATATGCAAACGGAAGGTTAGTTCATATGTAAATATTATATGTAGGGACGTAGATAAACACACACCATGATAAAGGTATAGCACGAGAAAAAATACGTAATTTTATCGTTCCAAAAGTCTTTTACTGTCAGTTGCAACAGTACAATATAGTACACGGCAGGAACACGAACTCGTGACATCTTGAGTCCCTCGATATTTTCTCTTAACGAATCTGTCACACTGTCAATGCTGTGGAAGACGCCGAATACCCCTGGCCTCACTATGGGCGAACTGTGGACCTCACGCGTCACTGGCGTG
Source organism: Schistocerca serialis cubense (assembly GCF_023864345.2). Classification (NCBI taxonomy): domain Eukaryota; kingdom Metazoa; phylum Arthropoda; class Insecta; order Orthoptera; family Acrididae; genus Schistocerca; species Schistocerca serialis. Next base: position 180,664,131 of record NC_064645.1, read on the forward strand.
GCAATGTCTTCACGTGTTCGAGAACGTGTTCCACGCAATGGCTCTTTCAGGTTTGGTATGAGGTCACAATCGCAAAGTGATAAGTCTGGCGAATATGGTGGATGTTCCAGTAGTTTCCAGTACTACGGTGTTCAAGTCGGGTAACATCCATCCCGTATGGCTGCTCAACTCACACTGTGGTCTCTCTTCACACTTCGTTCTCCTTTAAAGGACTGCCATCTACACCACTGGCCATTGAAATTGCTACACCAGGTAGAAATGCAGATGATAAACGGGTATTCATTGGAAAAATATATTATACTAGAAGTGACATGAGATTACATTTTCACGCAGTTTGGGTTCTAAGAGGTCCATGACTAAGGAATCTATTGCTAGCCCACTCGAGCAGACGTAATTTCGATGGATTGTTCTCGCGCTGCCTGCGATATGTAAGCTATAAGAGAAACTCAGACCAGGGAGCAGTGTTGGCTGCAGTAAGAGCAGTGTCAGTAGGAGTAACTAGTAGCTGGCAGTCTGGTGTATGAGTTGGCGGGACCGGTCGTGGGGAGCAATGGCGGTGCCTGAGCAATGTAATATAATGTAAAAGCAGCCGCGCGCGTATGTACTTTGTTACAACAAAATATGTACAATTGTTATATCAAGTCGCATGTAAATGTTTGAAAAACATCTTTTAATAATAATCCTTTTTACAAAATTAACTTTTTGACAATCATTCATCTGAATTTAAGAATTTATTAATTTCTGCAATCCATGGTCATCCCGATTATCGTAAAGAAAAATCAGTCGTGTCCTTTTATACATGACAAATCCAGCGGCCACCATTGCACTGGGCTGTGCCAGAAAAATTTCTTATAGGAGCAGATATATGCGCGTTATCCGGCGACTTCATTGAGGTAAGAATTTTCAATTTATTCAGAATGATCTTTCAGGGCCATGACGCAGCTCTGATGACGTCCAAAATTTACCAGTTTAAATTCACAGTCAATTATTGAAAGGTTCTAAGTAAGCCACAATTTCATTGAGAGGTTAGTCACGTTATTATTGCGAGGTTACGGAATAATAAACAGTTGAGAGGTTACACTGAATGTGAATCCTATAATTATTTTTTCTCTTGGGAGGTTACAGAGTGCATAGATTGTGAGAAATCAGTACTCAGAACAACCACCTCTGACAGTAATAACGGCCTTCATGCGCCTGGGCATTGAGTCAAACAGAGCTTGGATGGCGTGTACAGGTACAGCTGCCCATGCAACTTCAACATGATACCACAGTTCATCAAGAGTAGTAACTGGCGCATTGTGACGAGCCAGTTGCTCGGCCACCATTGACCAGACGTTTCCAATTGGTGAGAGATCTGGAGAATGTGCTGGCCAGGGCAGCAGTCGAACATTTTCTGTATCCAGAAAGGCCCGTACAGGACCTGCAACATGCGGTCTTGCATTATCCTGCTGAAATGTAGGGTTTTGCAGGGATCAAATAATGGCTCTGAGCACTATGGGACTTAACTTCTGAGGTCATCGGTCCCCTATAACTTAGAACTACTTAAACCTAACTAACCTAAGGACATCACAGACATCCATGCCCGAGGAAGGATTCGATCCCGCGGTTCCAAAATATATTTGCAGGGAATGTATGAAGGGTAGAGCCACGGGTCGTAACACATATGAAATGTAACGTCCACTGTTCAAAGCCACGGGTCGTAACGCATATGAAATGTAGCGTCCACTGTTCAAAGTGCCGTCAATGCGAACAAGATTTGACCGAGACGTGTAACCAGTGGCACCCCGTACCATCATGCCGGATGATAAGCCAGTATGGCGATGACGAATACACGCTTCCAATGTGCGTTCACCGCGATGTCGCCAAACACGGATGCGACCATCATGATGCTGTAAACAGAACCTGGATTCATCCGATGAAATGTATTGCCATTCGCGCACCCAGGGTCGTCGTTGAGTTCACCATCGCAGGCGCTCCTGTCTGTGATGCAGCGTCAAGGGTAACCGCGGCCATGGTCTCCGAGCTGATAGTCCATGCTGCTGCAAACGTCGTCGAACTGTTCGTGCAGATGGTTGTTGTCTTACAAGCGTCGTCGAACTGTTCGTGCAGATGGTTGTTGTCTTGCAAACGTCCCCATCTGTTGACTCAGGGATCGAGACGTCGCTGCACGATCCGTTACAGCCATGTGGATAAGATGACTGTCATCTCGACTGCTAATGGTACGAGGCCGTTGGGATCCAGCACGGCGTTCCGTATTAGCCTCCTGAACCCACCGATTCCATATTCTGCTAACAGTCACTGGATCTCGACCAACGCGAGCAGCAATGTTGGGATACGATAAACCTCAATCGCGATAGGCTACAGTCCGACCTTTATAAAAGTCGGAAACGTGATGGTACTCTTTTCTCCTCCTTACACGAGGCATCACAACAACGTTTCACCAGGGCAACGCCGGTCAACTGCTGTTTGTGTATGAGAAATCGGTTGGAAACTTTCCTCATGTCCGTACGTTGTAGATGTCGCCACCAGCGCCAACCTTGTGTGAATGCTCTGAAATGCTAATCATTTGCATATCACATCATCTTCTTCCTGTCGGTTAAATTTCGCTTCTGTAGCATGTCGTCTTCGTGGTGTAGCAATTTTAATGGCCAGTAGTGTAGCTTCACGTCACGTTAATGTGGATTCTTGGGGAGACTGCTGATGCCATGGAACGCGCATAGTTTGTAATGAACTGTTGTGTACTGTTGAAATTGACAGTAAAACACGTTTACCACGACAAACGTTTCTCGTCGTTTTTCTAGTACTATATCTTGATGTCGGTGTGTGTGTTCATCCACTCCCTACATGTAACTTTTACATATGAACTAACACTCCATCTGCATATTTCAGAATTTTTTAATTCGTTACCATTTTTGAGGCACTGCGGTGACCATCGCGCAAATGGTTTAGCAAGTGTGCTAAAAGCGACTTTATTCAAATGTAATTGAATAAAATCTACCTGAGATACTACGAAATTATTTTGTCTCATATTTTTTGTAAGCTGCAGCTGGTGGTTATATGCATATAGTACACAGAGCGCACTCCAACAAGAGGAGACAGTACCACGCTTTTGCTATTAGTGGCAAAATTGACTCGAATCAAAGGGATCGCGCAGTTCCTCATAATTAGAAATGCGACAGTTCGAAAAGAGTGGCCCCATTCATGATTCGTGTTTTGCATCTCACACACCAAAGACTGAATAAAGCGAGCGAGCAGAGGTCGGTTGTGGCTACACTGGTGTCATACCTGTTTACAGTGCTTTGCACTAAGCTCAGAATGTACCACGCCATTCGAGAGAGGGCGGGAGGGAGGGGTATTGGAAGCAGTGATGAACTGTGCTCATATCTTACGAGTCGATATAGATAAGTCCGGCTCTTTGTGTGCGTGCGCCGCATGAATAGTAATGCAGCGCCGGCCCCAATCCCCGCGTAATTATGTCTGCGCGTTCACTCTCCGTTAATCCAATTAGCGTGTCGGCCGGTCTACAATAGATACGCGACTGCCCGTGTTCCCTGGCTAGTGCAGTATTTGAACAGCAGCCAAGGGAAACTAATATTGGCTGCTACCGCGAATGGCCTGCGGCGCCAGCAACGGATAACCATTGAGGTCGCGGTCTGGTTCCGTTCTACCTGTAAGGCAGTTCCCTGCATTGCTAGCGGACTGACGGCACGTGACTTTTGCGTCCACAAAATGCGGATGGCTCAACACGACGCGCCACGACCTTACACTAATCGACGCGTCAGGACTTTACACTTATCACGATTTATATCGGGCTAGCTGGAAAGTTACCTCGACTCAGTTCCGTAAATAGCGTCACAAGAACGAAGAGGACGGAGAGTAACAGAAAGGAGAATAACTTCTTGCTGAACATCAGATTTGGGGGCGACATGGCGGTGGAAGAATCTGAAGAATTCTGCCTAGGAAGCAAGGGTACACAACAAGGCCAAAGCTAGGAAAACATCGGAAATGATTTACAAAGGTGAAGGCACCATTTTACAATAAAAGAACTCTACTGATATCAGATATTGATATGGACCTGTGGACATAGTTGGTGAAATTGCACGTCAGGAGCACAGCACAACGTGGAAGTAAAATACAGAGTACAGGAAATATGAAGAACGCCCACATAAAATTTCTCGCACATAAGGCAGATGCCACACTGAGATTCACTGGAAGTGTCCTCAGCGAAGTATTTTTTGGGGACACTACCAGATCAGATTAAAGGAAAAGAAGCAGTTCATAGGCGAGCCCCTAAACTTGTTATCGGTAGGTTCTATCGACACGTGAGTATTACGGAGATGGTTCGTGAAATCAAATTACAGTTCCTGGAGGAAAGTCGAAATTCTTTTCGTGGAACTTTATTGAGATACTTTAGACAAGCAGCATTTAAAACTCACTACAGGACGATTCTGCTGTCACCAACATACATTTCGCGTTAGGGCCGCGAATATAAGACAAGAGAGGGTTCGTACGGAGGCATATTGACAGTCGCTTTTCCATCGATCTGCTTGCGGCTGGAAGAGGAAGGCAAACGACTTGTTGTAGTACAAGGTACCCTTCACGATGCACCACAAGATGGCTAGCACGGTGTGTATGTACGAGGGTAATCCCAAAAGTAAGGTCTCTTATTTTTTATAAGTACATAGACCTGTTTATTTCTACAATGGCTTACATCAGTTTATAGCTTGAACATTTAGCTACTTTTCAACATAATCACCATTTCTGTAGATGCATTTTTGTACACGCTGTGGCAGTTTCTGTAAGCCCCTGTCATACCAAGTCACCGCCATGCTGTTCAGAAAGTTATGAACCTCTTCTATCACCTCGTCGTCGGAGCTGAATCGCTTTCAGGCCAAATGTTCTTTTAACTTAAGGAACAAGGGACAGTCACTGGGTGCCTAGTCTGGACTGTAGGGGGGTGGGTGATTATGTTCCACTGAAACTGTTGCAGGAGAAAAACGGTTTGCCGAGCGATGTGTGGGCGAGCGTTGTCATGGAGAATGTATACGCCCTTGCTCAACATTCCTTTTCTCCGATTTTGAATTGCCCGTTTGAGTTTTTTCAGAGTCTCACAGTACCTGTCAGCGTTAATTGTGGTCCCAGTGGGCATGAAGTAGACCAACAATACCCCTTTCCGATCCCAAAAAACGGTTGTCATGACTGTACCGGCAGACTGTGTTTGTTTGAATACCCGCGGATTTGGCGAAGAAGGATGTCGGCACTGGCGTGATTGTTTCTTGGTCTCAGGTGTAAAGTGGTATGTCCATGTTTAGTTACCCGTGAAAATTGAGTCCAGAAAGTTGTCATGTTCGGCTGCAAGGCGGTGAAGAAATGCGCGGGAAGCATCAACTCGTTGCCGCATGTGGTCCACAGTCAGCATGCGTGGCACCCATCTTGCGCACACCTTCCGGTAGTTTAATGTTTCCCTTAAAATTCTTTGAGCGGTGCTTCGGGAAACCTCTGGAACCAACGTGCAGAGATCATCCAGAGTGTCCGCCGAGCTTCACGCATGATTTGCTCAACCTTCAACATCGTCTCGTCAGAAAGGTCTCCCGCTCCTTTGTTCGTCGTCAATTTCGGTCCGACCAGCTGCGAACTCTCTACATCATTTCCGAACATTTTTGACATCCATGCACGACTCACCATACACTCCCGTCAATTGGCGATGGATTTCAATCGGCGCAGTGCCCTTTGCGTCCAAAAACCGAATAACTGCACGCCATTCGCACTTGGCGGTAACGTCCAACGGGAGCTGCATTCTCAACGGCCGCCAAGCCAAGACTGAGCGTCGCAGCGCGGCGTGCGCATGTTTACACACAGCGCGTGAAGCACTCTTCATAACAGCGTGACCAACTGCCACACAAACAGAGTTCTGTACTTATAAGAGAATAGGAGACCTTACTTTTGGGATTACCCTCGTAGATGAAAGATCCACGCAAGATGTAGCTTAGAAAATAGCGTTCGACCTATGCTTCAGTATCAGCACACTCTCCGCTGCAGAGTGAAAATCTCATTCTGGAATCATCCCCCAGGCTGTGGCTAAGCCATGTCTCCGCAATATCCTTTGTTCCAGCGGTTCTTCAAGGTTCGCAGGAGAGCTTCTGAGAAGTTTGGAAGGTAGGAGACGAGATACTGGCAAAATTGAAGCTGTGAGGACGGGGTGTGAGTCGTGCTTGGGTAGCTCAGATGGTAGAGCACATGCCCGCAAAAGGCAAAGGTCCCGAGTTAGAGTCTCGGTCCGGCACACAGTTTTAATCTGCGAGGAAGTTTTATACTTCAGTATTGTTTGTGCGAGATAGGACTGATAGAGGTAACAGAGAAGCTCCCAGGAAGAGCAGCGCAATTCGTTACGGAGTCATTAAGTAAGCCCAGAAGCGCCACAGAGATGTTGAGATGTTCACCCAATTCTAGTGGCTGGCGCTACAAAATGATGTTGTGCATAAAATATGAATTTGCTGCTAAAATTACGAGACTGTACGTTGCCATAAGTCAACTCACGTATTGTTTCTGCGTACCTGCAGTGCCTAACAGAAAAAGAAAGTACTCAGAAGAAAAGGAGGAAACGAAATATAGTTACTGGCTGAGAGTGTACACGATATTATGTCAGTAATTACAATATCGAATCAAATTTACACAGAACTTGGCGGAATGAGCTCATTTATCATTATTACGTTGCACCCTCTCTGGTCTGGCTGTATGTACTATTCGGTTGGGAAGAGTCTCATGAAGCCGTTGTATACTATCCTAAGGCTATCTAGGCCACAAATGTTATAACGGGTTCTTGATATCCTGGACACTGACACTACGACGAAGGTGATGTCTAGACTGATTCCACACGTTTTCTGTTGCTACATATCTGGGGATTTGCGCCTATTGCTGGATACCGGAGTACGTCAAAATACGTACACGGTTCATAGAATTACATGGCATGTGTCAACGAGCATTATCCTATTGAAAAATGGAATCACGATACTGTCGCATGGGGGATAAAACATTAAAACGCAGGATGCCCGTGACGAACCATTGTACCGTCAGGGTTTCCTCAAACATTAACAGCCGTGACCTATTGTCACACTATGATGCTAGGAGTAACAACGCTGTACCTCTCCAAAACACTGTAAGAATTCCAACTCTCCCCACGTCACCGCCATTCTCGCCGACGATGGTCATCCAGGGTTGTGCTGTACCGTGATTCATAGCTGAAAGCATTGTGATTGCTGTCATCGTAGACCATGGTTCCCGGTCACGCCGCCACTCCAAATGTAGCCGTTTGTGTTGCGGCGTTGACGGTAGCCTGTACTCGGGATGCTAAATCCCTAGTCCAGCTAGTGTTTGTGTCTGATCAATAGCATGGGATGACACAATGTTGCTGGGAGTCCATTACTTGTTCAAATGGTTCAAATGGCTCTGAGTGCTATGGGACTTAACATCTGAGGTCATCAGTCCCCTAGACTTAGAACTACTTAAACCTAACTAACCTAAGGACATCACACACATCCATGCCCGAGGCAGGATTCGAACCTGCGACCGTAGCAGTCTCGCGGTTCCTCCATTACTTGTTCTCCAGTGGTAGGCGCCGATGTCAAAGTGTTGCAGTGTGATTTGTTGACATCAGAGTAGTCTTCCCTTGCGGTCTCAGACGTGGTCGACCAGAAACTTGTTGACGAGTACGCCCGCCCTCACGATCTTACGCAGCCCAGCATCCAGCCTCGGTCACATACGAATGCCTCACAAATCTGTATACTGCATGGCTCGACCAGTCGGCCAAATGAAACCTCACAATGAGGCCCATTAAAACTCAGTGGGATGTTGGAACGGCTGTCTCACACCAGTACGTGGCATCACCGTGTCCATCCAGCGATCATTCAACATCTGACGCTGTTCACTTCCATTGTACAGGGTGTTGCAAAAGTGACAGTCATTAATTGACACATGGAAACCATAGGCCAAAAGTAGCTAAAAAGCTTCTACAAATATGGGCCCTTAAATCAACCGTCTCCGAGGTGTCGCATTAATTCGATTTGGGAATCAATTATAAACGCCCTACGATACCGCAGAATTTACGTTGATATCTCAAGGTTTCGGATCGACTACTTCCCTTTCATTCTCAGTCCACCGTGCCATACCGGCCTCACAATCAGTTACGATCGTGACGGCAACATGTACAGAGGTTACACCAATAAAGAGTACGCTGACGTGCACTCATGTGCGGAAAAGTGAATGGCAGTGCCTTGAGGCTGCACGATTGTATGAAGAAGCTTTTCCTCTCCACAGGCAGCCCAACAGGCGTACATCAGTGCCTTAGAGAAACAAGGAGTTTCGCTCTCCATGTACGAAAAGCTCTAACCAGATACATAACACCCGTTGTTGAGGAAAGGGTGTTACGCACTGTACACGAACGTCGGAGTACTTCAACAAGGGCGAATGCTAGGCAAGAGCGTGACCTGAGTCATTCAGTGTGTGACGGATTTTATATCGGCAACTACTCATCTCCAGCGATTGTAAGCCCTCAACAATGCATATTTCCTCCTAGAGAGAATTTGCGCCAAAGGGTGCAACAACAGTGTACCTTGAATCCCTAGCTTGTCAGCAGTAGTCTATTCTAGGATAAGGCTGGATTTGTCCATGGTGGTACTTTTAACTTACGTAACTTTCACATTTGGGCCGATGTCAGTCCTAATGCAACACACGTATCAAGACATCAGCAGCGTTATTCGTTGAACGTCGGGGCGGGACTGTTCAGAGACCGCATAATTGGACCACACTTCCTACCACAGAGACTAATCGGATAGCAGTACATGCGGTTTCTGCTGACTGTATATCCAGACGAAGTTGATGATGTCCCGCTGAACCAACGGCTGAAAATTTACGAGAGTGCCGGCTTCTAATTCGGAAGTATGGTCAACTATAGATACCTAGAGGAAGGCTTGTCCATGGCCTCCAAAGTCTCCAGATTTAAATTCCATTGATTTCTGTGTGTGGGGTCATGTCGAAAGCCTGGCCAACGCTACTGAGATCAACTCTCTTGAGGAATTACGCTTGCGGATTAAAGCAGCCTCCAGCATTCACAGGATTCCCCAGCACTGCCTGAGAGGATTCGCAGCTCATTTCAGAGATGAGTTCAGTGTTGCATCTAGACGCATGGCCAACATTTCGAATACCTGCTTTAGCGTGGAGTGATTGTGATTTCGTGTGACTAGGGCCTCCCGTCGGGTAGACCGTTCGCCTGGTGCAAGTCTTTCGATTGGACGCCACTTTGGCGACTAGTGCGTCGATGGGAATGAAATGATGATGATTCGCACAACACAACACCCAGTCCCTGAGCGGAGAAAATCTCTGGCCCAGCCGGGAATCGAACCCGGGCCCTTAGGATCGACAGTCTGTCGCGCTGACCACTCAGCTACCGGGGCGGACCTTTAGCGGTTAGAGATGCCACGTGTTCCTAGACACTGATGAACTGCATCATAAAATGTATCTCGACAACGGTTTGTCTGGCCTGCACTTTTCATGTGTGAATTACTGACCATCACTTCTGAAACACTCTGTCTACCATTTCAGGTGTAGTAACATGACTAAACACGATTAACACTAATGCACTTCGGTGGCTGCCCTACGTTTCGCAGAGAACTGCAGCTCTAATAGTTTACGTACCTGCCATTGATGTATGCATATACGAAGTTACATTGACATTTGATCGTGTCTTCTTTGTGTTTCACTTTCTTTGTCCAGCAGTGTGTATCACAGTCAAAAATTGTAAAATTAAGATTCGAGATATTAGAGTTCACACTGGACCGTACAAACAATCTTCCCGAGGATAGTTCAGAAACAGGTTATGGGGCAAAGTGACACCAAATAATGTAAGATGAGCACAGATGTAGATTTAGATACGGGAGCACTAACTGAATGCATTTTAAAAGTGAAACAACCGATGACTATCAAAAATTAATCAGATGGACAACGTACGAAACAGGTTAGTGGGACAACTGGTACGGCAGATGTAAATAGATGAACTTCTGCTTAAAGGCGTAGTAGAGGGGAAAAGTATCAGAGGTTGACCGAAACTGGAATATGCAAAACAGGTTATAGAAGATATGGGGTGTACTACACTACTGGCCATTAAAATTTCTACACCAAGAAGAAATGCAGATGATAAACGGGTATTCATTGGACAAATATATTATACTGGAACTGACATGTGATTACATTTTCACGCAATTTGGATGCATAGATCCTGAGAAATCAGTACCCAGAACAACCACCTATGACCGTAATAACGGCCTTGATACGCCTGGGCATTGAGTCAAACAGAGCTTGGATGGCGTGTACAGGTACAGCCGCCCATGCTAGCTTCAACACGATACCACAGTCATTAAGAGTAATGACTGGCGTATTGTGACGAGCCATTGACCAGACGTTTTCAGTTGGTGAGAGATCTGGAGAATGTACTGGCCAGGGCAGCAGTCGAACATTTTCTGTATCCAGAAAGGCCCGTACAGGACCTGCTACATGCGGTCGTGCACTATCCTGCTGAAATGTAGGGTTTCGCAGAGATCGAATGAAGAGTAGAGCCACTGGTCGTAAAACATCTGAAATGTAACGTCCACTGTTCGAAGTGCCGTCATTGCGAATAAGAGGTGACCGAGACGTGTAACCAATGGCACCCCATACCATCACGCCAGGTAATACGGAAGTATGGCGATGACGAATACACGCTTCCAATGCGCGTTCACCACGATGTCGCCCAACGCGGATGCGACCATCATGATGCTTTAAACAGAACCTGGATTCATCCAAAAAAATGACGTTTTGACATTCGTGCACCGAGGTTCGTCGTTGACTACACCATCGCAGGCGCTCCTGTCTATGATGCTGCGCAAGGGTAACCGCAGCCATGGTCTCCGAGCTGATAGTCCATCCTGCTGCAAACATCGTCGAACTGTTCGTGCAGATGGTTGTTGTCTGGCAAACGTCTCCATCTGTTGACTCAAGGATTGAGACGTGGTTGCAGGATCCGTTACAGCCATGCGGATAAGATGCCTGTCATCTCGACTACTAGTGATACGAGTCCGTTGGGACCCAGCACGGCGTTCCGTATTACCCTCCTGAACCCACCGATTCCATATTCTGCTGACAGTCATCGAATCTCGACCAACGCAAGCAGCAACGTCGCGATTCGATAAACCGCAATCGCGATAGGTTACGATCCGACCTTTATCAAAGTCGGAAACGTGATGGTACGCATTTCTCCCTTACTTCACAACAACGTTTCACCAGGCAACGCCAGTCAACTGCTGTTTGTGTATGAGAAATCGATTGGAATCTTTCCTCATGTCAGCACGTTGTAGGTGTCGTCACTGGAGCCAACCTTGTGTGAATGCTCTTAAAAGCTATAATCATTTGCATATCACAGCATTTTCTTCCTGCCGGTTAAATTTCGCGTCTGTAGCACATCATCTTCGTAGTGTAGTAATTTTAATGGCCAGTAGTGTAATTACGTAGAGAGGAAAATATTAGTACCAGACAGGAAAATATGAAAAACAGCATCATATCAGTCTCGAAACTGATAGCAATAAATTCCTAAGTTCTTTATAAATTTGATGTTTCAAAGTAATTTACGAAGCATCTGATATTTCGAAGGTAATCCAGGAAATCTACATCTATGTTTACTCCAGATGCATAGATAGATATCAGGCTGACATCCGAGGTCGAACTGTATTCTCGATATCTCGTTTCAGTGTGTAGAATAGCTTTGTGATATGCGTCTAGGAGCTTTAGAATTCTCATCTCCCAATCACTTACCACCACTACCTTAAAAGGAAACTGGTAAATGTATTCACCTCGGTGTCACTTTCCAGGAACACACTCTGAGATGCTAGCAAATATATATATATATATATATATATATATATATATATATATATATATATATATAAGTGTGTGTGTGTGTGTGTGTGTGTGTATATGTATATTCCTTGCCGCTTCGGGTCCGACAGGGTGCCCTGCGGAGATCCCTTTACAATTCCCCGAACTGCTGGAGATTTCTTGTTGGTGGTAGGAATGGAACGGGATTCAGTCAGGCTGGTGATGCTCACTGAGAAGCAACTTGAAAAGTAAGTAGCGTTTCCGAGGCCTGCAAACCTAATAACGGCCGGGAGAGCGGTGACATGACACCGCATCCCTCCGTACGGCACAAAATGAAGCCATTATCTGAGGATGACACGCCGGTCGGGAGGTACCGATTGGCCCGTCTGAGGCCAGAACGGCGGAGCTGTTCTTAGCTTCACTTGCTGTTTGGCATTTTGCATTTTAAAAATTTTTAAAGTGATTATTGTGATACAAATTCCCCCCAGACGTGTTCGGTAGGTGTTAATTTATTTGGGTTAATGCATGAAAGCTGAACTCTGCAGAAATTTACTGCCAGGTAAAGGAAGCACACGATGATACAGTAATGAACGGAAGACATGTAGACAGTGATGTGAGGTATTAAGCAACAGCCTAACAAATACGCATGATGAACCCTCATCACAGACGCCTTGAAGAATCAGAAACTTCAAAAATTCAGGAAAGTGATTGAGAAGCGAAGAATACACTGAATAACTCACTTAATGCTCAGGAGGCAGCTGACTGCGTCATGGGAATTTTTAATCTAGTGGACATATAAAACAAGTGCTTAAACAGCGGAGAAAACAGTGTAGACAAAAAGTGGTTAACAAGCAACAGTTTTGTAAGTGACGTTTTTTCTAATAAATTATCTTTCTGGAATTTATTAACACTTTTATGGTTAAAATTTATTTATCATATATTGGAAAAGTAGAAGATTAAATCCTGTTTTCCTTTGTGACAAATAATAGGCTTTCATGACCAACCTATTTTAAGCTGACCAGTTTGGAAAGTCGGTGAAGTTGGACACATGTGTGCCTTGAGCCTAACAAGAATCATATTTCCATATGAACCAAGGATTATCAGAGTCAGTTTTTTTATTTTAGAATGATTTTATCATGATGAAAATTATAGAAAAAAGTAAAACAAATCAGTAACGAAATACATTTATTCTTCTGACGACGAAAAACATGAAACGTCGCACAGAAGTTTTCAACATAACGTTTGAAGACGGATTTGATATCCCACACACCAATGCTTTCTTCATCGTATCACGTTTTTTGGGGCATGTATGTCCCACTACACACAATTATGTTCGAACCAGCCGAATTGTTGAGGGATGTATTAAGTTTCAAAACAATGTATATAAAACACAGTTACTTACTTCAGACATTCTTGGCGTGGAGGAGATGGCGATGTAATCCGATCTTCCTCAAAGAGACACACTATAGACAAACCCTGCGCCATTTTACCCCTCACAACCTTCTATATATCCACCGCCTGGTCCGTAGTATTTTTCTCCAATTTCCGAAACTATCGTCTAATATGCTAGAACTAGAGATATAGATTTGAGATATAGACGTCCCAACGCTCAAAACCACACACTGCTTTAGTAGGACAACCGTACTCCATCAGTGACGAAAGGGTTAGCCAAAATATTACTGCTGCCTAGATTACCCACTTCGTGAACGAAACCTCTGTTCAGAAGCACAAAGTTTTAGACAAAAAAATTATTTTAATCAGTAATGTAACCTCCATTACCCAGTGGTGTAAAGGACACTTTCCTTTATAATCTATAAAGTTGGCATCAACTGATCCAACCACAACTGAATACTTATCCACGTTGCCATCGTAAATGAGGAATTCTTATCCATGCTCTCTTTAGACTATTGAAGCTGGGAAAGCTTTTAGAGCAAGTTTTCAAATATCCACTAAAGAGTGTCTATTTGATTTAGCAATGTGTAACATGTTCCACTGATACAAATAAAAGTAAGATACCTAAGAAATTGATTGATTTAATATTCATGAAAAGTCCAAGTAGGAGTGAAAAGTGAAGACAAGGAGAAGCCCTTTCTGATAGGAAGAGCTGTATATCGTTGTAGCAACTTGTATGGCGGTTACCTGCCGTACACTGAGCGTAAATTAAGGCAGCGGAAGGTCATTGTTTAGCAAGTTGCTGACAATAGAAGCTCTTTATGACTTAAAGGTATGCGTGACCACTGTCTTACATTATACCATGCAGATGGTTGGAAACCAGAGTAATTGAAGCAGGTACTCTTAACCAGGGGACGAAGGCTTACTCCTAGAGCGCTGAAAGACTTTTGCTACCTTCTACATGTCTCCATATGAATACAGTTTTCAAAATAGCACTTGGATACACTCTAAGAAAAAAGAACGATGCAGACAACAAGTAATTATAATTGCCGAAAAATAAGATGATTTATTGCAGAGGAAGAACTTCACAAACTGAGCAAGTTAATAATCAGTTGATCCTCCTTGGCCCTTATGCAAGCAGTTAGACGACTTGTCATTGATTGATACAGTTGCTGGATGTCCTCCTGAGGGATATGGTGCCAATTTCTGTCCAGCTGGCTCGTTAGATCATCAAATTCCCGAGATGGTTGGAGGGCCCTGCCCACAATGTTCAAAACGTTCTGACTGATAGAGATCCGGTGACCATGCTGCCCAAGGTAGAATTTGGTAAGCATGAACACAAACAGTGGAAACACTTTTTGTGCGGCGGGCATTATCTTGCTGAAATTTAAGCCCAGGGCAAAAAGACGGGGCGTAGAATATCGTACCCCTGTACTGCAAGAGTATCGCGGATGACAACTAAAGCTGTCCTGTTATGAAAATAAATAGCATCCCAAACCTTCACTTCTGGTATTTATCAAGGATGACCCCCAAACAGCCGTACGCATTTAATTTTTTTATTTTATTTTGACAACCAGTGTCGGAATTTCAGTATGCCATCTTCAGGCGTCGTATGCACTCCATGTATAGACATTCAGATGTATCGATATTGGGATACTGGAACCATCAGTGTCTGGTTACCGTGAATTCGTTATTCTAGAGGTTCCTTCAAAACTGTGTCCTTTACACCACTGGGGGACAGTGGTTACATCGTGGACTACAATAATTTTTGCGGCTTAGTCTTCGAAGACTTGTCAAGTGTGTCCTTTACGCCACTGCGGGACAGTGGCTACATGGTTGACTAAAATAATTTATGTTGCTAAGTCTTCGAAGGAAGCACTCGAATAACTAATTCACGGTATCTAGACACGGATGGCTCCAGTATGCCAATAACGATACGTTTGAATGTCTATACATGAAGTGCATATTGGACCTGAAGAGGGCATATGAAATGCCGAAACAGGTTGTCAGAACAAAATAAGAAAAACTTCTCAAATATGTACGGCTGTTTGGTGATATTCGACCAGCCACTGTCCCTGGTCTTATGAATCAACAGAAATCATTCTTGGTTGTCAGGCCATATTGCAGGCGACAGTGAAGTTAGTGTCCCATTGATATCCGGGGCGTCTCCATGCACGTGTCTCTCCACGAATCTTATTGACTGAAGTAGAATTGGCTTCAGTGACGTCCTGCTTCGAACTGAGCCCCTTTACCCCTTCGAAGTTGTATCTGCAGACCCCCCTGACGGCGGTGGGATACCAACTTGACTTTCGCTCGCCAAACTGGCCGACAACCAGGAGTGATGGTGTGGGATGGTATTTCTTTTCCAACAGGACTCCATTGGTTGTCATCTGTTGCACCCTTACAGCACAGTGATAAGGCGACGATATTCGTGCCTCATTTTGTTGCTCTACATGACAATCCATCCTGGGCTTACATTTTTGCAAGATAATGCCCGCTCACATGTTTGAATCACTATGGGCAGGGAGCTCCAACCACCTCTAATGATCTAAAGCGCTAATTGGACAGAATTTGACACGATATCCCCTAGGAGAACATCCTACAACTCTATCAATCAATGCCAAGCCGAATCAATGCTTGCATAATGGCCAGAGGTGAATCAGTGCGTTATTACTGGGTTAAAACAATAGTCTAAATCCCAATAATATTTTGTTAATGATAGGTTACGATTTCGTGTAGATGTCGTCTTCAGGAAACGAGCGCCATCTGCTGACTCTGGCGGCTTGTCGGATGCTCACGTGGCAGCCTGATCTTAAATTGTACGTTCGATCGTGATGGCACGTGAGCATCCGAGGAGGCGCGAGGATCAGCTAGATGGTGCTCATTTTCTGAAGATGACTCCTACAAGAAGTGGAAACCAGTCATTAGTAAAATATTATTACGATCCGGACTGTTGTTTTAACGAAGTTGTATCACCGTATCACTGTTGCTCTTCTGGACCAATTGTCTAATTTTATCAATGCATTATTGACTTGCTCAATTAGTAAAGCTCTGTCCCTTCAATAAATCATTCAGTTTCTCTGAAATTGTAATCATTTGTTTTTTCAGTACATGTAAATCACACATACCGATTTCCCATTCGGATAATTCCTTCATGGTGCGTCGGCTTCTTTTCTATTTTCTTTTTTTTCTTTTAAAAAACGTTTCAGTGTGTATAAGCTGATTATATATTTTACTACTCCGTGATTTATGTCCTCGTGGTGTATTGTTAGTTGATTTTATTCGTTACTACTGAGTTATTTTTAGTCTTTTGGTATATTGTTTTCTTTGATATAATGAAGGTAGAATCCCGCCTCCTGTGCCTCTGCTGAAAAATTCTCCTACCGATAATGTAAATTCTGCACTTACGGAATGGAAACTGTTACACCATGAACTTGACTGAAGCCTGAATTGCCGGCTGTTGTGGCCTAGCGGATCTAGGCGCTTCAGTCTGGAACCACGCGACCGCTATGGTCGCAGGTTCGAATCATGCCTCGGGCATGGATGTTTGTGATTTCCTTAGGTTAGTTAGGTTTAAGTAGTTCTACGTTCTAGGGGACTGATGACCTCAGATATTAAGTCCCATAGTGCTCAGAGCCATTTGAACCATTTTGATACTGAATTATATCCTTGCCTGAGGGATATATTGATTAAAATTGCTCCCTTACGTGAGCTTATTTTCGATGTAAATCTTCTGTGAGTTCGTGATGGCTATTCGGTGTATCTAACTTTTCTCGTATTTCTGGAGTGTTGATCACAACCTAGCATGCCGGGAATATATTGACGTCCAGCTTCCCATCACGTTTTGAACTCTAAGGGAGGTCAAACCAGTGGCACGAGAAACATGCGAGAATCACACCGCTCGTATCGACAGACCACACAGACGCTCCCCCATAGTGCAAGGACTGCAGAACGGCTAGTCACGAGAAGCGTTCGGGTCAAGTGTAACAAGAAGAGTAGGTACGGGTTCCTCCAGAAGGAAGAAGATCGTAGGATTGTTCGACTGGCTCTGGCGAATAGGCGGATGACGTTAGGTGATATCCGGGCAGAGAGCACAGGCTGGTTCTCTCCACGAGCCATCGGTAAAGGATAACTGGAAGCTGCATTGAGATCTCGAGTTGCTGTACGTCGTTTGCCGTTGACACAGAAACAGAATTGCTTGGTGTAGAGCCAGTGTCAACGGGAACGCTGAGTGGTGTTTTGTTGTGTTCAGTGACGAGCCTGGCTGCCGTTTATGGAGCTCAAATAGACTCCATCTTGTCCGCAGACGACATGGTAAAAGGTTACAGAAACCAGCAATATTCTCCATCAACTAGATTCATGGAATGCGGAGCTACTGGTTTTGACAATACGATTGATTTGGCAATTGGTTAAGAAGCTCTAAAAGCCCGACAATATGTGGCAATAATGGTAAAACCCATCACGTAACCCTCATTGCCAAAGTACGAAATGTCATATTCCTCCAGCATAATGCAAGATATTTGATCACCTGAACATCTGCACCCTCCGACTTTTGGGGTGTGGACGGTCGTTGTGGTTGTTGGCCCCATGCTCCGATGGGTATGTTTGACGTGGATGTAGCCCTACCTCAGTCTCCATGAGCGAGTGGCCCAACCGCTACTTATTTATATTCTCACAATTATTTGGGGCCACCTGAAGATGAAGCTTCATGCTTAGAAACCCGTCGTGGAATTTATTAAGAAATTACTTGCAACTGAAGTAGATTTTTATTCTATAAGCATAATACAAGACCGCACTTTACAGTTCCCACTACAAACGCCTTGAGGGATACACGGATTCTTGACTGGCCTGCCTGGTCTTCTTGGTTGTCACGCATAGAGTACAGCTGGGGATGCGATGGGATTACTTATAATTCCATACCAGTCTCTAGTCAGCATGAATCAGTACATCTTGTCTTTCAGGCATGGCCAGATATTCATAAAGGTGACAATCGTAGGCTGTCTGAATACACAACTAATACAAGAGTTAATTGTGCCCAAGGAATCGCACGTACTGATGTTGAGGATGGAAATTACTTCGGAACTGAACGGAAGTTTAAGTAACTAAAAGTAGCACCACTATCCTTCACTGAAGTTAATGGAATTATAAAAATTCTTAGAAACGAAAGCTCATCGGGTGTTGGTGGAATGAAGCAGCACTCATAAAAATTCATCCAACTTAATGTGTAACGTTCTTAATGATATACGAGGGGCGTTCAAGTGAGTAATGCAACACATTCTTTTTTCCTGAAAGTAGATTGATTATAGTATTTAGGATTCCCATACACTGTACCATCCCTCACTCATTTGCCTACAACATATTTTTCAACGTAATCGCCGTCCAATGCCACGGTCTTACACCATCTTACTGGGAGGTCTGGATGACTTCATGGTACCACTCCACGGGTCGACGTCGGAGCCAACGACCCGCTGCATCAATAACCTCCCCATCATCCACGTATTGCATCCCACAAAGTGCGTCCTGAGAAAAGTGCGAGATCCGAGCTCTGGGGTGGATGAGGAAGTATAGTCCAGTGAAGTTTTGCTGGCTCCTCTCCGTTATGGAGACCTGTGTGATGCCTTATGTTGTTCAATTCCTGAGATTAGTACAATATACTTCATTCATGGTTGTTGCACCATGAAGGATGACTTCAAACAGAATAATGCCGTTTGAGTCCCAGAAGACTGTCGCCATGTGTTTAACGGCTGAGGGTGCGGCTTTGAACATTATCTTCGGAGGAGAAGTGGGGTGACGCCACCCTTTGGATTGCCGTTTTCTTTCCGGCCCGAAGTGATGAATCCTGTTTCATTGCCTGAGCAATGTTCGACAAAAAACGGTCCTTCATTGCTCTATATGGTCTTCTGTTAAGCGACGAGGAACCGAGATGGGCGCATACCTTTGAGCATCCCAGCTGGTGAGCGACTGTGTAAGCGCTATCAACAGACACTTCCAGTTGTGTGGCGAGGTGTTTATTGTGATACGGTGACTACGTCTAATGCGAGTCTCCACATGTTCCAACACTGCAGGTATCACGGATGGGTGCGCCGGCTGGCACGTGGGTAATCGGACAGTTTGTGCGACCTTCTCGCAATGATGACCGACGTCTCGCCCAACGACTCACGGAGCTTTTGCTCACTGCCAGGTCTCCGTAGACATTATGCAAGCGCCTATGAATATTTTCCACCGAAAGACATTCGATGACAGCTCTCTGCTGGGAACGCACCTCTAATACAAAAGCCATTTTGAGGGCTGCATATAGCTCCGCCATCTGTCGGAACTGTAGTATCACCGCAAGACGCCACACTTGCTAGGTGGTAGCCTTTAAATCGGCCGCGGTCCGTTAGTATACGTCGGACCCCCGTGTCGCCACTATCAGTGATTGCAGACCGAGCGCCGCCACACGGCAGGTCTAGTCTAGAGAGACTCCCCGGCACTCGCCCAGTTGTTCAGCCGACTTTGCTAGCGATGGTTCACTGTATACATACGCTCTCATTTGCAGAGACGATAGTTTAGTATAGCCTTCAGCTGCGTCATTTGCTACGATCTAGCAAGGCGCCATATTCATCTTCAAGAATGTATTCTGAACAGATAATATTGTGAATCACGTACCGCCAAGAGCGACGTTCATCATTAATGGATTAAAGTTAAGTATCAAACTAATTATGTCCGCTTTCTGAATTCTCATTCCTTGTCATGTTCCAGACCTCACGTCAGTATAGTTCTTCCCTCTTCACGCCAGCCTGCGTGAGCTAAATGGTTCAAATGGCTCTGATCACTATGGGACTTAACTTTTGAGGTCATCAGTCCCCTACAACTAAGAACTACTTACACCTAACTAACCTAAGGACATCACACACATCCATGCCCGAGGCGGGATTCGAACCTGCGACCGTAGCGCAGCGGTCCCAGACTGTAGCGCCTAAAACCGCTCGGCCACTAAGGCCGGCACGCTTTATGGAATTATGGCTTTGAGTACAGGTGGTTTGAATCATTCTTAACAAACAGAATACAAAAGGTAAAGCAAATTATTTCAAACAATGTCAGATCAGCAAAAAATTTTAGTGACTGGGAAGAAATCGCAAAGGGAATCCCACAAAGTTCAATTTTGTATCCATTCTTATTCCTCAAATATGTGACTGACCTTCCACTCAACAACTGACAAGCAGAACTGGTACTTTATGCAGACGATATTAGTGAAACCATAAAGGTTCTCAGAAAACTGATTCTCCTTAAATTTTGAAACAAACGCTCTGTTTTCAGTTTTGTACAAGAAATAGGTAGACTCATACCAACCACTGATGTAGCACACGACCAGGAGTCAGTAAATTGGGCAGAATGATCCCAGTTTCTGAATGTGCAAATTAATGAAAACTGGAGTTGGAGGCAGCGCATTACTGAACTTCTCAAACAGTTAAGTACAGCTACTTTTGTTCCTCGTATGTCTGCTAATCTTGGAAACAAATTAATCAGCCTCTTGAGTATTTTGCAAATAATCACTGAATAATGTCTTATGGAAGAATTTTCTAGGGTAACTTACCACTTGGAAATAAAGTATCAATTGCACAAAAGCGAGCAATAAAAATGATATGTGCTGCTCATCCATGGACATCATGTTCTCGTAGGTACCATTTCAAGGAATAGACATGTTAACTACGCCGCCACAATACATACATTCACTAATGAAATTCGACATAAATAATACATCACAATTTGAGAAAAACGCCTACATTAGTCCTTAGCTTCCAAGTCTTTTTTGCATCACAATCCCAGGTGCAGTCTGACGAACCGTTATATTTGAAAAGCTATAAAAATTGCATTCACCAATTTCAGTGAAACAAATCAATTTTTTATGTAGAATGGTACATTAATACCACACAAAATACGAGCATAACGTTGGATGATACTGTTTATGCTCCAAAAGCTCAAATACCCTGCACCCAAAATTTTACGTTTTGGTATATTTATATTGTTTATTACACATGTAATAAAAGACGTTATAAACTCTCATAAAATATTTAAAAAATTAAAATTACGCAAGGACTTTTTAGGTATTTGGTTTACTTCTCAGAAGTTTTCTTTCCATTCACTGCACATTTTTGGAGACTATTCAATGCAGATTGGCTTCTTGCAGCAGTGGCAAACATAAGTGGCCTTTCCTTTCTTTTTTGCGTACAGGTGGAGTGTGTTTTGCGTTTATCCAATCGTTCTGTAACGACTTCAGCTCTTTCTTCCGTAAACCCAAAACAAGGTGAACGCACGAAGTTCACTGGATGTGTGAGAAATGTTAACTCGCTTTCCCGTTCGTGGTACCACCAGTGAATTTGCAAGCTTCTTCAAAAAATCTAAGCGATTGACTTGAGTACAGTCTTTGCAGAAACTGTGAAGGACAAATGCATTTGTCCCACTATGTTCAACATGCGGAAAAACAATCTTATTGGCCGTCGTTGTGTACGTCGTGCCGTTGAATACTTGGCACAGTTCTCATCTAGGTCATCAATGCCACCATTAACGTGATTATAATATGATATTATCTCTGGCTTACTTGTATCATCATCTTTACATTCTATATGGTGCTTGGACGAAATTAAAAACACAGCCCTACGCTTCCTTGGCACAAATGAAACTACACTTAAGCCATGCATGAATGCATACATTGTGGAACCAATTTCATTTCCTTCTCACAGGTAAGAATTCTTTTAGAATTTCTCTTTTATTTTTCCGACGTTCCCACGCACGTTAGTCCTCTTAATCTTTCACATGTTGCTATTCGATTGATCTAAACCAGTTGTATGCGGTAATACAGTGGTTGGTCTGTTCAGTTGGTTTAGCTGCCGTATCACAGCCTGATTTGGGTTTTGGAACTTCTGTCCATATGAATCCTTTCCAGTGTAAATATAGGCATTAAACAGATAACCAGGGCGAACATCGAAATGGCACGTGACTTTTCAGGCATACTTCCACGATTTGTTCAGAATGTACATTTTGAATCAGCGTTTACGACGAAATGATACCAAATTTTATCGATACATGCGCATTCTCCAATATTGTAAAACATTTGACAGTTGTCAATGAATTTTGCAAAAATTCTGGCGCCGCTGGAGCTAAAGGATTGTTTTGCTTGCTTTCAAAGCTAGTTCCAGATTGTCGAATCTCAAGCACGTTAAAAGTACACCAAGCGGGTTTTGGGTATATATCACGTATCTAAATATAAGACGTGCAGAACTGTCTGTGGCATAGAGTGATTTATAATCTTCTCTGTTGGATTTGCAAATAGCTGATTGAAACTGTAAAGCGAAAAATGCTTGCAGTTCGCATAAATCAGTTTCAGATTAAATATCTGGATCATTTTCGGGCTTTTCTTCCCTCATTTTTACATTAGTCCATGTCAGTATAATACTCAAAATACCGTCAGTCACAAGCAAATTCCAATTGAAAAGAGGATCTGGATTATTATCGAAGTAGCAATTGTACGCATTGTTGGCAATCAAATGATGTTCCGCTGCCGATCACGAGATCGCTTGAGAACATGTTTTGACGACCAGCGATATTTGTTTCGACCAAATATACTTCTAGCAGAATCTTTAGCTGTGCTTCTGTCCTCATCAGTTTGATCACTTGTTTCATTCAAGGAATTCACAAATGGCAAAAGAAATTCGTATTCACTTTCACAGTGTTCCAGGTCTGAATTATTTTCACTTTCAATTTCATCTGATCCATCACTTTCTGTACTATCTTCAAACCATTTTAAAACAGTGTCATCAGAGTCTGTAACACGAATGGTAGACGAAGACCTGGCTACTGAATCCATAAACCTAAGTCCCAGGCGCCGTCTCAGAGGCCTCTTGCACGAAACAAACAATAATAGCATCGGTTAGAGTCACACTCAATTCGCTACTGACAAAGAAAACCCTGGCAGCTTCGAGTGAGAACTTCTAGATAACGCTGTAATAGCCTGTCCCACCCGTTTGCATTAACTGAGTAACAATAAACGCTAGCGGTTTTTGAGGTTGCACCTGAAATGTCAAGGGCTGGAGGGAAAAATTAACTTTTTTACCCATTATTAAAGCTGTCACTGGCCCAGAAAGCTTAATGTGCAACAAAAAAAGTTTTTGATTATTTTCCCAATAACGCAAAATGTCTTACAGGTAACTAAGCGAGATTTAAATTTAACTTAAAATCATTTCTCCTGGACAACTGCTTGTATTCCATTTAGGAATTCCTACACACAAACTGGTAGACAATAAGAAAGAATGATAAATTACCTAAAAAAGACGTGTTTTTAAGTGTAGTTGCACGAACAGGACTAAGAAAATGGTGTGTCCATTGATGTTAACACGAATCATGGATACATGACTCGTTTCAAGCCGTTTCGGTAAAGGAATCGTTCAATAAATGATCTATTGAACATGTAACTAACACCTTTTTTTACCTGTTATGTAAAGAAGGTCTCCACAACATTTGATAAATACTGAAATGGTGCTTCATGCTGCAACCCTTCCATATCCGTGGGAAATATAAAGGATATCTACGATGTTTCACAGATGCAAATACTGATACCTGCGGTATGTTGTACTCCTAGTTCTCGCAACTTAATTCGAGCTGACTGCAGCGTTAAATGAAACTAGGGCTGGGCGTATATGGCCCGGAAACTTTTTCGTTCCGTGTAAAACTTTTGTCACATGTAACAGCAGTCTATACCTTACCCCTGGCAAGAACCGTTTTCGGCGTAAACAACACTCGAAATCACCTGTGACTAAGAACCTCAGCTCAAAGAGCATAGCACATGGCAGGCGAGGACTGACTATCGTGCACATCTTTGGAGATGCTACACGCAGTCATCTAGTAATAGATTTCTGATTGTGGATTTCTTCTTTACATTAAGCAGTCACGTGTAATCCTGTGACTATTTATGGTTCTTACCACCTCTTAATTGAAATCTACACGTAATCCGTATCTTATACTCAGTCAACTATTAGTCGATAACATACCATTTCCCAATGAGTACAACATTTTGTGGGTCTTCGCAACAGCTATGTTGACATATTTCTTTTGCGAAGAACACTGCTGCGCTGTTATCAATGCTATAAAACAGGAATGGCACTGTAGAACAATACTATCCCTCACTACTTTCTAGATCTGGTGTGTTACTGTTTTCCGTTTCCCTTGCTGTAGCAGACGCGGTAGTTTTCTCTCCGATAAACATTTAAAATACCGATTACTGCAGATCAGAGAACGG
Organism: Schistocerca serialis cubense; assembly: GCF_023864345.2. Taxonomy (NCBI): domain Eukaryota; kingdom Metazoa; phylum Arthropoda; class Insecta; order Orthoptera; family Acrididae; genus Schistocerca; species Schistocerca serialis. Next base: position 180,688,699 of record NC_064645.1, read on the forward strand.
AAATGTTTCCGATTTTGTAGCCTGACACCACCCAACGGACCGGTTTTTCTGTGTGTCCCACGCGACTCTTAAAAACTGAGTACCGTATAAACCTGTAAGAGGCGAGCTACAGAGGAACACACATAGGACCCCACGGAATTCCGTCCTCAAACATCAGAGCTCCCATGTGACGCGGCAAACTCCATCGAAACTCTCTCTCTCTCTCTCTCTCTCTCTCTCTCTCTCTCTCCCCCTCATTCTCCTCTCTGGCCATTCTCCGTATTTCACTACCCCACTCTCTCTTTCGCTCTTTCTGTTTACACACACACACACATACACACACACACACACACACACATACATGCGTGCGCGCACACGCATTCGCGTGCTCACGGACACACACACACACACACACACACACACATACATGCGTGCGCGCACACACATACATGCGTGCGCGCACACACATTCGCGTGCACACGGACACACACACACACACACACACACACACACACACACACACACAAACACACACACACGCACGTACACACGCACGAAACCAGGCACAATTTTCGTTCTCTCCAGCTGCTTTGCTGAACACAGCGATCTTTTTCACATAAAACCGCATTTCAGTACACGATCTGAGGAGCATTAGTAACTAGTATTTTGTCTCTTGATCACCACAAAAGCATGCGCAAGCGTGTCCATGCGCATACAAGTACGTCGACAACCGACAGGTAAGAAAGGGACAGCGAAACGGATTGGGATGGTACACTGCTTCGTACAGAGCATTTACGGGGACATTGGCCCAAGTGCCGCCGTGGAAGCGATGTGACCTGGGTGGCTAAGCTCTTTCGTGTAAGCACTGTTGCGCCACGTGTCCCTACAGCAACCTATCGCTTGATGTTAGAAAGATATCCTTAAGGACTGGATAGTGTTTGGAAGGAAACAGTAAAGAAGCGGTCTTCCATTATTAACACACTTTCACCTACATACATATTCCCTACCTGATGTACAGGGTTTCATCTTCTTCTACATTTCAAGATCACTGAAATAAGCAGTGTCTCAATAAAAATACATGTTATGTAGTTGAAATTCCGCCAATTGCCTCTATTTTAGTGTTTATGGTTAGTCGTACTTCAGAGCGAAATCACCCTCATCAGGGGTTCTGCAAGTTTCGCTTCGCCACGGTCTCTTGAAGCAGTCTCATCTGACGTGGTCATTATATAAACGAAAAAATGCAGGTATGAGCCCCATTGAAAAACTAAATACAGCTATATGGAATAAGTACATTTTTCAACAACCTGCTTCACCTAAATTCCATGGGGAGAACCCTCTGCGTTGTCTGACCTTGTTTTCACGTTCATGGTATTCAAAGTGACGCGTGAAACAATTGGTTACATACTGCCTTTTTTCAAATACTATAATTTTCTTGAATCAAATTTTCACTCTGCAGCGGAGTGTGCGCTGATATGAAAATTCCTGGCAGATTAAAAATGTGTGCCGGACCGGGACTCGAACTCGGGGCCTTTGCCTCTCGGAGGCAAGTGCTTTACCAACCGAACTACCCAAGCACGACTCACACCCTGTCCTCAGAGCTTTAATTCAGCCAGTACCTCATCTCCTTCCTTCCAAACTTCGCAGAAGCTCTCCTGCATACCTTGCAGAACTAGCACTCCTGAATGAAAATATATTGCGGATTAGCCACAGCCTAGGGGATGTTTCCAGAATGAAACATATCACCGCACACTCCGATGCAAAGTGAAAATTTCATTCTAGAAACATCCCCTAGGCTGTGGCTAAGCCATGTCTCCACAATATCCTTTCTTCCAGGAGTGCTAGTTCTGAAAGGTATGCTGGAGAGCTTCTGCGAAGTTTGGAAGGTAGGAGATGAGGTACTGGCGGAATTAAAGCTGTGAGGACGGGGCGTGAGTCGTGCTTGGATAACTGAGTTGGTAGAGCATTTGCCCGCGAAAGGCAAAGGTCCCGAGTTCGAGTCTCGGTCCGGCACACAGTGTTAATCTGCCAGGAAGTTTTGTAATTTTCTTTCTAGTAATTACGTATGTCATAATGAAACGAAGCACTGAACAAAAATCGTAAGAGTGCTCCACAGAAAAAATGATGATTTGATTTGAGAAATAGCTGAACAAGGTAACATAAAATTGGATCTTACAGTGGAAGTGAAAGTGGTGATAACTTTGTGTACTCGTGACCTACATTTCGAGGTAATATCTATAGGGTTCTGTACTTCAGTCGGTAAGACGGAACCCTTCAAGGATGAATTTGTTGTCAGTCCGTCTCTCCGACACTTAAAAGCCATTTTAATCAGGGAAGGATAGACCTATCAAGCTGACAGTTGCGTCACATACTGAGGTCCATAGCCCCTTGATGAAGTAAAAAACTGAAGCATCTAAGTGAGTCAAAAGACATGGCCATTTGTGTCACACATTTTGATACTCGCCCATTCACTCATAAAAACCTGTAGGGTACTTTCCATTAGCGTAGAATCATGAAATTTGGCCGAAACTAAGATTTCACAGTACAACAAAAGGAAAAAATTCGAAAACTCCAATTTTGTACCTATATCACATGAAATTTTTTTTTGTCATTTGTTATCAGACTGTATGTCTGTCCATTCATCTGTTTCTTTTTTTTTCTCAGGTACAGGTAGACGTATGAAATTGAAAATTATGTCATGTACAAGGGTATTTCGGAAAGTAAAGACACACCGTACGCCAGGGGAACAGAAGAGTTTTGACGAGCAAGCTGGCAACACTAGTGTTAACCTTAAACCGTTAGCTTTCTCCTCGCGGTCGTTCGGCAGCTGAATGTTGTTTCTGGTTGGAGTAGGTCGTGTTTAAAATGGCTGCGCCGATTCAGAATCCCGCCAAATGCGAAGTGCGCTCCGTCATACGTTTTCTTCATCCAAAAGGTCAGCAACCAGCGGATATTCACAAAGAAATTGTTTCTGTTCATGGGAACATTATGAATCGACAAAATGTAACGAAATGGTGTCGTCATTTCTCTGAAGGTAGGACCGATGTTCATGACGAACAAAGAACAGGTCGGCCATCTGTGATCTTTGATGCCCTTCTTCGGGGAACGGAGGAAGCAATTCGTGCTAATAGACGTCTCAAATTGAAAGAATTGCGTCAGATCATACCGGACGTGTCAATGACAACATTTTATGACGTGACTGTCAACTTAGGGTACAGGAAATTGTGTGAGCGCTGGGTTCCAAAACTGTTAACAGAAGAACACGAAAAGAAAAGGATGGGCTTTGCACTCGACTTCTTCACACGCTATCCTGAAGCGGTGATGAGTTCCTTGATCACATTGTGACAGGTTACGAGACGTGCGTTTACCACCATACACCTGAATCCAAGCAACAATCAATGCAATGGGGCCATTCGAATTGACCAAAAGCCAAGAAATGCAAAACGTCAATTTCAGCGAAGAAAATCCGCTATTCTCTCGTGTGTTATGAGTAAATTCATGCTTCTGGTTGGTTGATCATGTGATCGCTCATTCAGGACTGTGTGGTGTAATGTTTCGTTGCACGAGGTTAGCTCTAATTCTCTCAGCAAGTTAAGCCATCTTATTACAAGTTTTCGCTGGCTAAAAGTCGGTGCAGCGACCAGCCTGAGAGTGGCAATTGTGTTTAGGGGCATATTTAAATTGTTCAGTATTCTGTCTAGCCTGAGCATCCCTAAGTGGGTGATTTGTGGCCGCCTGACACGGGTCCGTCATATCTGTTATGTTCTAATGATATTCCAGGACACTTTTGTTTAAAAACTTTTTTAAATTCCTCCATTCCTGTATTGCCTTTAATCGTTTGTTTGCTGAGACCTTTGATTATTTTTTTTAATGGCGGTGTTGGTAGCTTCACTACCTCACCGTAACTTACTAACAAAGTTCTGTATTTACTTTAATAGCCGGTTTATTAATGTTCTTTAAATTTTTTAAACTGTTGTATTGCTATTAATTACTTGATTGCCGTTAGCGGCGTGTTTTGAAAGGCTGTTATTGCCGTACTGCTAGCTTCTGTGTTTTTTTAATAAAGCAAATTTTTTTATATTGTGGTAGTGCTGTAAATTACTTGATTGCCGTTAGCGGCGTGTTTTGAAAGGCTTTTATTGCCGTACTGTTAGCTTCTGTGTTTTTTTTTTTAATTTTTTAAAACTGTTGTATTGCTATAAATGACTTGATTGCCGTTTTAAAAAAAAATTTTTAAACTGTTGCATTGCTGTAAATTACTTGTTTGCCCTTAGCGGCGTGTTTTGAAAGGTTGTTGGTTCCCGTACTGTTACTTCTATTTTTTTTAAAGAAAATTTTTTTTAATTGTTGTATTGCTATAAATGATTTGATTGCCGTTAGGGGCGTGTTTAAAAGGCTGTTTATTGCCCTACTGCTAGTTTCTGTAAGATATGAATAAAACATTTGTGGGTGAAAATCTCAACTCGACAGTAAACTACAAGAAATTTGGCCCCGTTTCCCAACTTGTGGTGTAACCACTGTGTGTGTCAATTGTATCTTTACTTTCCGAAATGCCCTTGTATTAAAGTTCTGTGGTTCCTTGGTGGTGTACAAAACCGCAGCTTCTAAGCCAATGTAGTCAAAAAGAATGGCCCTTTATGTCACATATGTTGGTACTCGCAAGATCATCCATCAAAACCAACAGGATACTTCTCTTTGGCCTATAATTATGAAACTGGGCGAAAAGGGAGTTTCCACAGTACAACCAAAGAAAAAAAATCTATAAAATGTTGATTTGTAATTGTATCACATAAAAAAATATTTCTTTTGCCATTTGTTGTCCGATGTCACAGATGAAATTAAAACAATCTGTGGTTTTGGATTCAGTTTGACTGGGTGGCAGTGGTAAAAGCCAAAGATGAGGGAAAGAATGACTTTATTGCTTATATGATGTGTTTCGGAATTTATCTGTCATCAGACATCAAGGAGTGGTTGCTGCACGTATAAATGGCGCTCCAAGTTGTAACTGAAACAATCATAAGCAGATTAGTTTGCATATGGTTATTATATGCATTTCTAGTAACCTTTATATCTACGTGCAACATGGTGCTCCTAAACATCTGAAGATTGCTAAGTCCGAAACGTGTCATATTAGGAGCAATAAAGTTATTCTGTTTTTGAGGCATGGCTTTCTCACTAGCGGCCAGTCCAGTCTTTATGCAATGCTACTGTTAATTATCAACAAGGTCGTCTGCCTCTTACGCTACTTTATGTCGCAGTCGCATCAAGTGTCAGTTTGATCCTGCAGAGATGGCCAGACAGCCACACGTCACCCATCCGTATTCACTAAAGTCGCCTTGGAAGTGTCTTCTGGATGCATCATTGACTGCTGGTATGTTGCGCTGGACTCTAACGTGAGAGAACGCCGTTTTTTACTGTAATGTTTGTCAGTGCTGCTTTCATTGTTAATATGCCCCTTCTCTTGCAACGTGTAGAAAGTTGGCATGTATCCGAATACGCAGCAGACACAAGCTTTCTATGAAACACTACAAAGAAAAGCAGGTAAGTATAAAAAAAAAGGGACCACCTACTTCTCTGTGGGCATTTAAATGCCAGAAGAGGAAATGATCTAGTGCGCCTAACATTGGGAGCTTTTGGAGAACAACATCAAGGAGCATACCGACAATCCTTCTTCCCACGAACAATACGAGACTGGAATAGAAGGGAGAACCGATAGATGTACTCAAGGTACCCTCCGCCATACACCGTCAAGTGGCTTGCGGAGTATGGATGTAGATGTAGATACATTTCTCCCCAAGTAATGGACTGAATCTTACTAATAATTACATAAATACACTCCTGGAAACGGAAAAAGGACACATTGACACCGGTGTGTCAGACCCACCAAACTTGCTCCGGACACTGCGAGAGGGCTGTACAAGCAATGATCACACGCACGGCACAGCGGACACACCAGGAACCGCGGTGTTGGCCGTCGAATGGCGCTAGCTGCGCAGCATTTGTGCACCGCCGCCGTCAGTGTCAGCCAGTTTGCCGTGGCTTTAACACTGGTAGCATGCCGCGACAGCGTGGACGTGAACCGTATGTGCAGTTGACGGACTTTGAGCGAGGGCGTATAGTGGGCATGCGGGAGGCCGGGTGGACGTACCGCCGAATTGCTCAACACGTGGGGCGTGAGGTCTCCACAGTACATCGATGTTGTCGCCAGTGGTCGGCGGAAGGTGCACGTGCCCGTCGACCTGGGACCGGACCGCAGCGACGCACGGATGCACGCCAAGACCGTAGGATCCTACGCAGTGCCGTAGGGGACCGCACCGCCACTTCCCAGCAAATTAGGGACGCTGTTGCTCCTGGGGTATCGGCGAGGACCATTCGCAACCGTCTCCATGAAGCTGGGCTACGGTCCCGCACACCGTTAGGCCGTCTTCCGCTCACGCCCCAACATCGTGCAGCCCGCCTCCAGTGGTGTCGCGACAGGCGTGAATGGAGGGACGAATGGAGACGCGTCGTCTTCAGCGATGAGAGTCGCTTCTGCCTTGGTGCCAATGATGGTCGTATGCGTGTTTGGCGCTGTGCAGGTGAGCGCCACAATCAGGACTGCATACGACCGAGGCACACAGGGCCAACACCCGGCATCATGGTGTGGGGAGCGATCTCCTACACTGGCCGTACACCACTGGTGATCGTCGAGGGGACACTGAATAGTGCACGGTACATCCAAACCGTCATCGAACCCATCGTTCTACCATTCCTAGACCGGCAAGGGAACTTGCTGTTCCAACAGGACAATGCACGTCCGCATGTATCCCGTGCCACCCAACTTGCTCTAGAAGGTGTAAGTCAACTACCCTGGCCAGCAAGATCTCCGGATCTGTCCCCCATTGAGCATGTTTGGGACTGGATGAAGCGTCGTCTCACGCGGTCTGCACGTCCAGCACGAACGCTGGTCCAACTGAGGCGCCAGGTGGAAATGGCATGGCAAGCCGTTCCACAGGACTACATCCAGCATCTCTACGATCGTCTCCATGGGAGAATAGCAGCCTGCATTGCTGCGAAAGGTGGATATACACTGTATTAGTGCCGACATTGTGCATGCTCTGTTGCCTGTGTCTATGTGCCTGTGGTTCTGTCAGTGTGATCATGTGATGTATCTGACCCCAGGAATGTGTCAATAAAGTTTCCCCTTCCTGGGACAATGAATTCACGGTGTTCTTATTTCAATTTCCAGGAGTGTACAACTGGTAAGCCAAAGGACAAACATTAATTGTATATTATGTGGATTCCAACAGTAAAATACGCAAACATGTTCAGGATGTTCGTCTATTCACGGGTAGCGACTTTTACGCGGATAACTACTTAGCAGTAGAAAAATAACTATGCTCACTAGATTGAAGAAAACAAGAAGGGTTCAGATAAGAAGAGAAGAAGGGTTTAAGAGTATCGAACAAAGATATTACAGGATTGGTGAGGAAAAGAAACGAACAAATCAGGCATATTTACAGGTGAAAACAGAATCTTCGAACTAACAAGATGAAGAGAAAATAAATGAAGTAAAGAAAATGAAGAATCGTGAAATAATTTTGTGAGCAGAAGTGAACGCAGTATCCACGGGAGACAGTATATAGCTTAAAGGATGATAAGGCATTTAAATACAACTGAAAAAGTGACATCAGACTTAAATATACCAGCACATGTTTGCACAAAGTCTCAGTCAAAGTCTAGGTATCGGTTCCACTGCAACAGATGGAATATACGTAAAATCGTAGAAATCTTAATTATATTTCTATTTACAGGTGATACCTCTTGAACACATGAGTCATTTTACAAAGCACAGTTCTAGCTTTCACAATATGGACTTCAATTTCTTGCCTTTTATCCCATTGGTGGTGGTGGTGGTGGTGGTTAATGTTTAACGTCCCGTCGACAACGAGGTCATTAGAGACGGAGCGCAAGCTCGGGTTAGGGAAGGATTGGGAAGGAAATCGGCCGTGCCCTTTCAAAGGAACCATCTCGGCATTCGCCTGAAACGATTTAGGGAAATCACGGAAAACCTAAATCAGGATGGCCGGAGACGGAATTGAACCGTCGTCCTCCCGAATGCGAGTCCAGTATATCCCATTGGTTGTTAACGTTAATACCTAGATATGTAAATATGTGTTCAGTGGGTTTACTATAAATGTTTTTTGTGATTCCCTTTGATTTTGTCTTACTTCTTACCATTTCTGGGGCATAACGCTCGGTACTTTCGTTGAATCAGGATGCAAGATGTCGAAGACTGTTTAAGCTGTCAGCAAATATTACAGTATCATCAGTGTAATGGCTTCTCTCCATTCAACACGATTCCTTCTTCGACATTCCGAATAAAGATTACGAATCAGTGACAGCAAAATCATTCTTATCTCACTCCTCAGTATATCTTTATTCTGTCACGTTTCACGTTTTCTTCTCACACAGAAGCATATTGATTCCATTACGAATTAATTACTATCCGGATATCTTTCCCATTTATACCACTAATTTTATCATCTGTACAGTCTTGCAATATCTTTCTGTGGCAAGAGCCTTTTGATGATAATCAAACTTCGAATTTTTAGAAGCATTTTCAGAACATGTCTCATCAAACTTACTCTACTGATAACACTAACTAGCTGCCCGTATGGTATAATTACACACACCGATGAAAGTCAGTTTTAGGAACTGATCCCTGATTCACAAATTTTATTGAATAGTTTCGTCAACCATTATATTTGTTCTTCACGAAACAACTTAAGGAATTCAGAATTCATCCTATCGGTTCTGCAGTTTTCTCGTATTTTATTGTCCTTACTGCAGATTTCGTTTTTTCTGTTGTAATTTCTGTTCGTGTTTCTCCTGCGACTTCATGTGGGTTTGCCCCATGGTAACGTCAAATTTTTTGCAAGTAGTTTTTCCAGGCGTGTATTCTTCCGTTTTTTGTCAATTTTCAGATTACCACTGTTGTCTGTTAATGTAGATGAGGTTATTGTACGAAAGATCCCGCAATTTCTTTTCCTTTCTTATAGACGGTTTTTTTTGTGAAGTTTCTGCTTTGCAGCTTTTTATTTGAATCATTAGTTGATATATTTCGTCAGTCAACCATGACATCCTTCTCCTTGTTTCAAGATAAATTATTAATCATTGTTTCCATCTTAACAATATCAGATGTGGCTCTGATATTTTGATTTTCCCTTCATTTTACATCGATGGTTTTTTCCGTTTCTCTCATACCATATTTTACTACTTGTCGGCATGAGACCCTTACCAGGTACCTCTAACATAACACTTGGAGAATAATCATAGGACTGCAACTCGATCCGTCACGCACCGTGGAAGTCATCGCTAGTGGCTCATTCAGATGCTCAGCCAACTAGAATGACAGGTGCTATACAAGAAGAAGGGTTCCTGTTAATATTTCGTTTTCGGAAATTACGTTATGTCAAGCGACACATTCTTCCTCATGCATCGCTACAACCGTGTAGAGCATTAGTGGCACCCTCCGTTGTACAATGTAATGCACCGGAGTAAATATGTTGATACACTACTGGCCATTAAAATCGATACACCACGAAGATGACGTGCTACAGACGCGAAATTTAACCGACAGGAAGAAGATGCTGTGATATTCAAATGATTAGCTTTTCAGAGCATTCACCCAAGGTTGGCGCCGGTGGCGACACCTGCAACGTGATGACATGAGGAAAGTTTCCAACCGATTACTCATACACAAACAGCAGTTGGCCGGCGTTGCGTGGTGAAACGTTGTTGTGATGCCTCGTGTAAGGAGGAGAAATGCGTACCATCACGTTTCCGACTTAGATCCGGCCGGTGTCGCCAAGCGGTTCTAGACGCTTCAGTCGGGCACCGCGCGACCGCTACGGTCGCAGGTTCGAATCCTGCCTCGGGTATAGATGTGTGTGATGTCCTTAGGTTAGGTTTAAGTAGTTCTAAGTTGTAGGGGACTGACGACCTCAGAAGTTAAGTCACATAGTGTGCTCAGAACCGACTTTGATGAAGGTCGGATTGTAGCCTATCGCGACTGCGGGTTGTCGTATCGCGACATTGTTGCTTACGTTGGTCGAGATCCAATGATTGTCAGCAGAATATGGAATTGGTGGGTTCAGGAGGGTAATACAGATCGCCGTACTGGATCCCAACGGTCTCGTATCACTAGCAGTCGAGATGACAAGCATCTTATCCGCATGGCTGTAACGGATCGTCGTGCAGCCACGTCTCTATCCCTGAGTCAACAGATGGGGACGTCTGCAAGACAACAACCATCTGCACGAACAGTTCGACGACGTTTGCAGCAGCAGGAAGTATCAGCTCGGAGACCATAGCTGCGGTTACCTTTGACGCTGCATCACAGACAGGAGCGCCTGCGATGGTATACTCATCGGCGAACCTGGGTGCACGAATGGCAAAACGTCATTTTTCTCGGATGAATCCAGGTTCTGTTTACAGCATGATGATGGTCGCATCCGTGTTTGGCGACATCTCCGACAACGCACATTGGAAGCGTGTATTCGTCATCGCCATACTGGCGTATCACCCGGCGTGATGGGATGGGGTGCCATTGGTTACACGTCTCGGTCACCTCTTGTTCGCATTGACGGCACTTTGAACAGTGGGCGTTACATTTTAGATGTGTTACGACCCGTGGGTCTACCCTTCATTCGATCCCTGCGAAACCCTACATTTCAGCAGGATAATGCACGGCCGCATGTTGCAGGTTGTAATGGTACTTGAATTACGTAACCATTACGGCACCTCATCTGAACCTCTCAATAACAGTAATATTCGTCTGTGTTTCTGTTAACTACTTAACATATTTCTGCGAGAACATTCAGATTTGATTTCATTTGTGATACATCGATATGTTTATATTGCAATGATATTATTCTTATGTGTATTCTTTCTTTTCTCACTATGATCTTTGGCGTACTTGTAACGCTGATTTTTGAGCGCGTAAGCGATTATTAGTTAGTTGTTAAAGAGTTAGTTGTTAACTTGTTAGAGTCGGACCTTGAGAAAGTCAAGTGTTGGAAGTCATGTTGGAAAGACACTCATCGTAGTCAGCTTACAAAATGTGGACATTAACAGTGACTGCGAGGAAGATGTTTTCAAGTATGTTTTGTATTGTGAAGTGGTGTTTTGTGTTTCCGTGATATTGCAATAAAAGCAATTAAAAGGAAGTGTAAATTAAATTCGGAGTGCTGATTATTTTTTTTACATCACTGTTGTGCTAAATTTGAAAGGTTTAATCTCCAAGAATGGTTTGTGAAGCGCATCTACATAACTTTTGAATATAGCAGGATAAAACCTAGGACTCTTTGCACCCGAGCTTGGAATCATAACCACCTAGATTTTCAAAGATTGAGCCATGATTTTACGACGAGACCAGCGTGGGAAACACAAAAAGCTGAGTGCCTAGTTTTTTGATTATTACATGAAATGACTTTATTAACTGTAATCTAATGACACCTGCCACATAATATGACTATTGTTGCCCGAAAATGCAGTATTTAGCAGCGTGAGCAACACCACAATCGTTATTAAATGCTGACCTTTGTTGTGGTAGGGTTGTTAGAAGGTCCTGCACGGGCCTTTCTGGATACAGAAATTGTTCGTCTGCTGCCCTGGCCAGCACATTCTGCAGATCTCTCACCAATTGAAAACGTCTGGTCAATGCTGGCCGAGCAACTGGCTCGTCACAATACGCCAGTCACTACTCTTGATGAACTGTGGTATCGTCTTGAAGCTGCATGGGCAGCTGTACCTGTAGACGCCATCCAAGCTCTGTTTGACTCAATGCCCAGGCGTATCAAGGCCGTTATTACGGCCATAGGTGGTTGTTCTGGGTACTGATTTGTCAGGATCTATGCACCCAGATTGCGTGAAAATGTAATAACATATCAGTTCAAGTATAATATATTTGTCCAATGAATACCCGTTAATCATCTGCATTTCTTCTTAGTGTAGCAATTTTAATGGCCAGTAGTCTATGTAAATCTCCGCGCTTGTGGATCGAAGAGGCTTAGTCACGTAGAGAAAAACGTTGATCTTTCTCCTTTTTACTTTTTTTTAATAATTTCCTGCGAGTCCCTAGGCAATGGAGATGTTAGCGACGTAAGTAAATCTCGCCGTACAACGCAGGGCCCGTTCTTCAGTACGTAAATAGGATACTCTCTGACCACTACCGCGATATAAGAGAGCTACTAGCCAGGTTTCCACATGGACCCACAGAGCACCTGTTTTCTATTCAGAAGTCTGCTTTACTTTTGCGTGTCCCGCAACTTCATTCCGCCCACGTAAAGGATTGCACTTCAGGCGAGTTCGCTCTACTTGCGTCTGCTCTTCTCCCGCCGTTGCACTGCTAGCGGACGGAGCGGCTCCCGGAATTTCCATGCGTATAAAGAAGTCTAATTTCCCTGGAGTGAGCTTTCCGGTGAACCGGAACTACCCGTGGCCGGGAGAAACTGGAGGGCGTTTCGAGCAAGTCCAGAGCGACCCGAAGACTTTGGAAGCTGGAGACCTCGCGACCGTTGACTGCACGGTGAAACCTCGCCACAGTAGATACACATTACCGTTTAAAAATATAAATACTACATATAAATATATTGTTTACCCAGAAACCGACAGCACATTTTGCTACTTCTTAATGCCAATGAGTGGCAAAACTTTCTCTGCCCCACAGTAACAGACACTGCTTTTTAGTCGACAACTGACACAAAGAAAAAGTGAATAGATAAGCAGGAATAAAACTTTTGGAAAAAATGAATAGCGTACATTTAAAAAAATTATTAATTGCTTAACAAGAGAACAAGTATTTCAAGGAAATAAAAGAAAAGCAATTAAATAGAAAGAGAAAAAGAACACAGGCCTTTCTTCAGATGCAGTATCCTCTAAGAAGAAAAAAATCTTTGCCTCAGACTGGTCTTCACTTTATTTTGCTATCTACAAAGACGGAAAAAAATTGCATCATCAAGAGGGAGTTGTGTGACATAAACTATAATAGGTAGGCGTGTTTCTAAATTTGAAAGATGATGACAATTAAAATTTCACGTCAGTTGTATAAAAGTGTCGCTATTAGCGCCATCATGAAGCTGCAAATCATATTTGCTTTACATACAAGCTGTAACGGTGGTGAGCGTTAGTTACTTTTGGGATTGGACGTGGTGGTTTGACGTTAGTCAAGAATGCCTTTCCGATTACAAAGGCATAATTATCAGCATCCCACTGAGCTTGAACGAAGTATTCTAATAGGGCTACGAAAAGTTAGATGTTCCTTCTGCGATATTTCGGAAAGACTTGGCAGAAATATACCCACTGTACATTGATGCTGGCAGTGGTGTTCACAGACTGTACTGTCATAAGGTAGACCAGGCTCCGAATGGCCACCTGTCAATATGGAGATGAGAGACCATCGTTTTCGGCGTATGGCTCTGGCACATCGTACTGCAACTACAGCAGCAGTTTGAGTTGCATTTGGCCCCATAGTGACACAACGGACCGTTACAGATAGGTTACGTCTAGGACAACTGCGAGCCAGACGCCCCGTAGCATGCATTACACAGAGCCTAACCCACCGCCATTTGTGACTTCAAGTGAAGCGAGGTCTCATTGCAGGGCAGGTTGAAGGCCTGTTGTATTTTCTGATGAAAGCTGGTCCTGCCTAAGTGGCAGTGACGGCCTTGTGTTGGATAGAAGGCGACCAGTTGATGGCCTACGATCAACCTGTCTGTCCGCATGACACACTAGAATTATACCTTGAGTAATGGTCTTTGATGCGGTTTCGTATGAAAGCGGGAGCACCCTCACGGTTATCCTAGGTGCTTTGGTCTTCTCCACCAGACATCACGGCACCTAGAGTATCAGCAACCAAACTGACAGCCTGCAGCCGCGGGTTGCCCGGCTTCGCAGGCACACCGAAGCACTAAACAACCGACAAGCAATATCGATGAACGGCCACAGCAACAACCACAACAATAACACCACAGCAAAGATACCAGCGGCCACCAGGGGCCACTTACGCCCACATAAACATAAGGAAGAGGTCGCTGCAGATCCCGGAACTATTTTCACACGTCAACCACGTGATGGAAAATAGTTCCGAGGTACTCATCCGCCGAAGCGCTATAAAACCCGGCGCTCGGCCGCACATCGGCAGTTCATCGACCGCCAGCAGACTTGGATAGCTGCCGCCACGGCAGCCCGGCTTGGATCTTCTCGCTGATCTCTGGATTAGGCTTGGTATATCGGAGAAGTCTCTGGGATAGACTAGTAGGAAATTATTTCAGTTGTTTGCTATCTCACTCTTGTATGTAGTTGTGGTTCGAAGACGGATCACTGTTTTGTGTTGGTGTTATACTTGGAGCATTTGCTTTGGTTAATTGAACAGTCCAATAAATTCCTTCGGACTTTGATCGTTAGTTTCTTCTGCTTACGCAAACATATCACTAGGCACCCTGAATGCAAATTAGTACGTCAGTTTGGTGAGTATACCTGTTGTCTAGCCATTCGTAAACAGCACTTGGAAATGGAAATTTGTGGTAAGTTCCGTGGGACCAACTGATGAGGTCATCGGTCCCTAAGCTTACAGACTACTGAATCTAAATTAAACTAACTTACGCTAAGGACAACTCACACACCCATGCATTAGGGAGGATTCGAACCTCCGACAGGGGAGCCACGCGAACAATGACAAGGCTCCCCAGACCGCGCGGCTACCCGGCGTTACATGAACAGCATTCTAGAGGGTGTTTTCCAATAGGATAATGCTAGCTCACACACCGTTGTTGCAACCCAGCATGCACTGCAGAGTGTTGAAATGTTTCCTTGGCCTGCTCTATCACCATTCTGTCTCCGGGCGAGAACACATGGGACATCAATGGACGATAGCTCCAGCGTCATCCACGAACAGCATTAACTGGGTCGATATTGACGAACCAAGTGCAGTAGGCATGGAACTCCAGCCCACAACTGACATCTGGCTCTGTGGAACACAATACATGCACTTTTGGACGCCTGCATTCATCATCACACCAGTTTCAGTATAAAAGATTCGCAACGGCTTATCTCGTGCTTGCATTAACCTGTCACCCAGCAGCGTTAAACATGTTACCTAGACAAATGTATCCCCGAAATTTTCATTACTCTGCATTAATTCTTTTTTAGTGCCGCGATTTTTTGCGGTCACTGTATTTCGGGTTCCACTGTCATCAGCAAACATATCTGGTATAGATCAATGAGACACGATTTCGATCAAAACTGTGACTAAGCATTTTCTTACAAGTAACATCGGTCACAGAGATAAGATTGTGGATGGCAACGTAACGTTTTCATATACTCAAAAGTATCTAACGACATGAAAGATAGGCAGTAATAGAGAAGGGAATGGGAGAGGGTTAACCTTTCCCTTACGTTAGTCACTCTGTGTGTAAGAAAATGTAGTAAAGGAAAGTTAAGAGAATTTGGAGAAAGGAAATAGAGAATTTTCCGATATCATTGTCAGAGAGAGCCGTGGACTTGCAAAATCCGTTGAACAAAATTGACCGTTTCCTGAAAAGAGGTTATAACAACAACGCCAACAAAACTAAAACAAAAGAAAGTAATATAATCGAATTAAATCAGGTGATGACGAAGGAATTACATTACAAAATTAAACAATAAAAGTAATAGAAACAGACGTATTTTACTATGTGAACAACGGAAACAACAGAAAAGGAATTGCAGACTGGAAATAGTGAGAAAAGCTTTTCTGAAGAAGGGGTATATGTTAATATCTAATGTAAGTGTTATGTGTTAGGAAGTCTTTACTGAAAGCATTTACTACACAAGTAATACAACAATAAATGTGGTTTACAGAAGAATTTTGAAGATCGGAGGGACTGGAAAAGTATAAAGAGATACTGCTCCGTACCAGGGAGAAAAGAAAGAAAGAGATATTTGTATTCGACATTCCGCCGACAACGAGATCATTAGAGACATAAACTTGGAATGGAGAAAGATGGGGAAGAATATCGGCCGTGCCCTTGTAAAGGAACCCTCCCGAAATTCACCTGAAACAATTTATGGAAATCACGGAAAACAAAAAGCAAGATGATCGGGCGAGGATCTGTACATCCGCCATCGCGATTAGGGCTGTCTTTCCCCACCTCGCTCCTTGGGGAGGCAAGAATCATATGGTACAATTTCGCTAAAAAAAAAAAAGAAACGTGATAAGGCAGCAAGAAATAGTTTAGTAACGCTATTGTCGTAGATAAAAATTATAGCTGGGGACCAAGGCTTCAAATCCCACACATTTTCAATCAAACGTAGATTGTAGCAGTTACGTATAGGTTAACTCTCCTGAACAGGACAGACTGGGGTGGAGAGATGCGCCGAAGTAACTTTTGTATGTCAGGTAAGACAACTTGTTGAAACTTGGATCATTTGTACGAGGGGCGTTCAGTAAATATTGCAACACTTTTTTCTCGGCCAGTTTCGGTTGAAAAAATTCAATACTTGCTGTGGGACATCGTGGAATATTCCCGCTTCAGCCCCTATAGTTTCATGAAGTTCCGATAGGCAGCGGCGCTATATGTAGCCTTCAAAATGGCGTCTCTAATGAAGGTGCATTCCAAGTAGAGAGCTATCACTGACTTTCTTTTGGCGGAGAACCAGAATATCGCAGATATTCACAGGCGCTGGCAGAATACCTACGGAGATCTGATAGTGAACAAAAACACAGTGAACCGTTGGGCGAGGCGTCTGTCATCATCGTAACAAGGTCGCGCAAACGTGTCCGATCTGCGCCGTGCCAGCCAGCCGCATACAGGAATGACTCCTGCAATGCTGGAACGTGGGGACACTCTCACTCGAGGTGATCGACACCTGGCCAAACAACTGGACGCCTCTGTTGGTAGTGCTGACACACTGGTCCACCAGCTGGAGTACTCAAAGGCGTCCAGCAGACCCTAAAGATCAGCGAAGGACCATCTAGGCGGAATTTCTTGTACGTTACGAGGCTGATCGTCACATTACGTGGATGATGCGGAGGTTATTGACGCAGCAAGTAATTGCTTCCGAAATTCACCGGTAGAGTGGTACCATGCGGTAACACGAGCCCTCCCACTAGGGTTGCGCAAGGCCACAGCATTGACCGGAGATTCTGCTGAAAACTGGGGTTTTATATCCATAAGAGCCGGGAATAACACGGTGTATTGGAATCTCGAATAAAATCAACCCACTCTGAGGAAAAAATGTGTTGTATTGTCTACTGTTGTCTATTGAACGACTCTTGTAGAAACAATTTCTACAGTCTAGTACAAGAGGTACCTGGAAGAAATCCATAATCAGACGACTAGCAACGAAACTTGCGTTCAAAGGCAATAATTACACAGAATTTTGCGCGATTTGTGATTGAACATTACAAAAGTCGAGAAGTGGTTCATAATAGGGTGTGTGATCACGGTGTGTGTTCACCACAGACACCAGTGCATGTTCCACGACGTCCTCCCATGGTGGCCATGAGACTGGTAAAGAGTTATTGTGGTAAGGAGTTACTACCAGTGCGAATGAAAATTGCTGTTGAACTGATTGTAGTTACCCTAAAGCAAGTTATTACGCTGTTGAGCCTTGGGGGTGGACCAGAAGGCAAGAAAGCAGCGTTCATAGTGGAAAACATGTATAATATTTTATTTAAATAAAGGTTAAGAACCTTGTGACGTCAGTAAAATAGCTGTTCAAGACAAGTAAGAAATTAAAGAAGTTGTCTAATATTAACGAGGAAATGAGATTAGCAGTTGACGTCAGCAAAAGATCTTTTAAACAATTAAGAGACTAAGCGATTTGTCAAACATTGACAGGTGTCTGAAGTCAGCCAAACTGTATATTTATAATCAAAACCTTATTATTTACAAAAATTTTCAATTGGCTTTTAAATACAAAATCTTATATTATTGCAGCAGACTTGGTAAGAGTTAACGGAAGCCACACAAACGATGCGTCACGTTCGTCAGTCACAGAAGTTCAGGAACAGGAGAAGTTATACAGACGTAATTCAGTCCCGCGACAGGCGGGATAACCCGATGGACAAGGTGGGCGATGTGAACTCGCGATCCACAGGAATGTTAGTGGACGGGGCAGATCCATTACAACGTGAACTACAACATACTAAGAACTACCCTTAGAAAACTAGTAACAGTGCGCTGCTTTGCAATGGGTGACACATATTTAATTTTATTGCTATTTAGGAGCCAAACATAAACAAATAAAGAACAAGCATCTGCAGAATCAGCGAATATGGTGATAAGCAAGAAATCACTTAACAACTGGGTAGCACTCTTATTACAGGAATGAGAAAACCATTAAAGTTTATGTGTCCCCAAAATTAATTGGGAAACAGTTGCTTGTATCAATTATGCAGTGGGAAATGGAAGAAAATTAAAATTCACCAACTTCTAACACGCTTTGCAGTAAGTAACTAGCCATAAATAACGAATCGGACAGCTCTTGGTCACGTAAAATCCACTATTTCAGATAGCTAAGCAACAGAATCTCAGATTGCAAAGTTGGTTTACCAGGCTGCCCGTAACAACTACAGTGGTAAAGTACCTTCTTACATTAGTAGAATTTACCACAGAAAATCTTAGGGCGGGTCAACTAACAAATTTAACTGACAATTTCACTGAACTCATTACAGTGAAAGGGCACCCTGACTAAGTTAGACTTCACTGTATTTGAAAGGAGGAACAGCACACAGTTCAGCCGTCAACATGGTCCAAGATACGCCTCTAGAAATATGACTAATTTACACAGGCGGTTCTAATTAACGTAAATCCACCAACTCTGTAACACGGTTCACGCGACTTCCGCATATTTCACAAACTGTTGCGAATAACGTTTGTAATGAAACAGACTTGCTTCCATTAAGGTAAACTTCAGTTCTTTCGGAGCGAAACCCCACAGGCAGCAAACACAGAAGACCTTTCGGGAAGGGAAAACTATTATCAGCACTACGATCCTAACGAGACAAGACGAGGAAGCCACAGAAAAAGCCTCACCAAAATATTTGATGAATCGGTAGCGAAGACGTACTTAAAATTGTTGTGTCTAGAAATCCCGCATATTCTATTCGCTAGACAAACACTCAAACAACTCGTATTAATGAGTTTTATTACAACAAGTCAACACAAATACTTAACTTTGATCCTACTACAAAAGTTTGTCAACTGAACTGCAGCGACCGTTGATCTCTAACTGTGCTACATAGAGAGTGCTAACGAGGAGGCTACGATGCGTCGGCTAACGAAGTGGCTAACGTTGAAGCTGCTGTCGTAGTGGGCTGCATCCAGTCGGGCGTAGAGGCCCTGCTGTCGCGTTGTCGTCCTGGAGAGAAGTCGGTCAGCGTGCGATTGGCTGACTTCTTCTCACAGCCTAATATTATGAATGTTTGTGAAGTTCATTGCACGACTTTTCCTAACAAAAACCTTGAAGATTCTCTGAAATTAATAATAATAATTATTATTATTGTATCTCAAGCAATAGAGTTTAGCTCTGGGAAGAATTTTTCTTCTGAATCTAGGCGATGTCGATCCCGGGAGTCCACAGCTGAGGCGATCGACAATTTAGGAATGATGGTTCTGCACAATCTCAAAGAAAAACGGGATGAGAATGCAAATGGCAGCAGATCCTTAATCGTTATAGAGAGAATAAATCCATGTCTGGGCTATTGAATGTCACTCTTGAGAAAATACGGCAGTGTTGCTCGTCGCTGGTTTAGATTTGTGTTACTATGAATTCGATGCAGGCTCTTGAAATTATTTTCGCCACTGGATGTAAATCTTGCTGGTAAAATTTAAACAAATATAATGTCCAACGTGAAGCGTTGGGTTTGTAAAAGAATGAATCATTTTTTCCGTTTTGTTTTCTTTGACGATCGATTACATTCGCCGTTTATTCATCAAGATGAGCTCTTTCGAATTACAACGGTTTTTAATCCTTTCACCTTTTGTATACAGACACCAGTCATTAAAGTCACAATTCTGATTGCAATGGCGGACTATCCCTTTCATACAACAACATATACCTCCCTCTACTTCCCTAGGAAGAAAACACAACAACAACAAAATTAGAAATTATGAACAAGTCTGCTAACAAAGCCAGAGTTACAATGTTCAACAGTCTCTTTTTAGCTGCTGCCGCTCTCAGCCACTGTATCTTTGAGTGTCAGTATTAGCGTTGTAGTTCTCAACACACAGAACAATGTATAGCTTCTTTAATCTGTCGCTTCACATTTCAAGACATATACAAAGTAAACATTTGGCCACTACCAGCGTTTAACAAAAATAAAAACTATTTACACTGCGTTGACACTTTCACCACTTTCGCACACGCGTCGTAAGACAGAGAATACAATGAAATATCAAATTCTCTTATACTACGGGGGTAATCCCAAAAGTAAGGCCTCCTATTTTTTTTTTTTTATAAGTACAGAACTCTGTTCGTGTGGCAGTTGGTCACACTTATGAAGAGTGCTTCACGCGCTGTGTGTAAACATGAGCTGGGGCGCTCAGCCTTGGCTTGGCAGCCGTTGAGAATGCCCACTGGCTAACCGACATCCCTGCACCAGGAAAGGATTGAACCAAGTTCCACCAGATGGTAATTGAAGGGGCCCAGAAGCGCTCAGAGAAACAGTTGCACGTCGGCCGATGAGACGACCGACCTCTCAGAGCCGGTATGCCGACAACATTTAAAATAGCTTGTCAAAGGAAATAACGCCAGCTACACACACAACCTGACAAACACTTGCACGAAGACCTGAACTATACCCAACAGTAACTAAACACGCGCGAAGGCGAATAGGGAGTCGATGCACACACACACACACACACACACACACACACACATACAGCCACTCATGAACGATCGGGGAGCCAAAACGCGCCGTCCGGTTGGACGACCGACCGACGATCCACCAAGACCGTTGCGCGGCTCAAGTGATGCGTGGCGGCAATTGTCGGGCGAGCCATGTCGACGCAGACCTCCCTTCTGCTCCAACCCGACTGCACTAGTGCCGCATTGCAACTCCCCGACTGGCAGGTCAGGACTGCGCTCCAGACGCGTTCCAACTGACTGCCAGCCCGAAGTCGCGACGCGAACTGCCGATGAACTACGACGCGATCTCCTCACGACAGACAACCACCAGGAAGAAATAGCAGTTGAGCAAAGATACTACGAAAGGGCATATATCGATACGCGTTGCTAATGCTGCTCACGGTTAGGCAAAGCAGCAACTCAGTGACAGTAGTAATTTAAATTAACGTGGTGAGGTGGAAGTACGTTAAAAAAGAGGAAATGAAATACATGAGGGCGGGAACACGACCCACGCACGGCACAGTATACTTGGAAAAGGCCTGGAGATACGGGAAGAATCCTGATAGATTACGTCATGGTCTGGCAGAGATTTCGAAATAGTATATTGAAATGTTAATCGTACTTAGGAGCAGATATAGACTCTGATCGCAATTTAGTGATGATGAAGAGTAGACTGAAGTTTAAGACACTAGGTAGGAAAAGAAGTGAGATACTTAAGTAGTAAAGAATGAAGAAATACGCTCTAAGGCTATACCTTCTACAATAATGAATAGCTCAGAAGGCAGTCAAGTTGAAGAGGGCTTGACATCTATAAAAACGCAATCAGACAAGTTGGAAAGAAAACCTCAGATAAATGCGACAAAACCACTGAAAAGAGAAGAAATTCTTCATCTGATCGCAGGGAGACGCAAGTGCAAAAATGTCCAGGGCATTTCAGGAATATAGAAATGCAAGTTGCTTAAGAATGAAACAGTTAGGTAGTGCAAGGGAGCTAAGGTGGAACGGCTGCATGAAGAAAGTAAAGAAATCGGAAAAAAATTGTGGCATGGAGAGTAACATTAAGAGTAAACCGAGTATTCCTCTGCTAAATGCAGAGGAGAGAGTGGATAGGTGGAAAGACCACGCTGGAGGTTTCTTCGAGGTGTAAGACATGTCATGATGCAATAGAAGAAGCAACAGGAGGCGACAGGAAAGAGATATGGGATCCAGTATTAGAATTAGAATTTAAAGGAGATTTGGACTGAATTTTTAAAACCATTGGGGGCAGAGCCAACAAGACGACTGCTCAGGTTGGCGTGTGGATTTTATGAGACTGGCGATATAACATCAGACTTTCGGAAAACCATCGTTCACCCAATTTCGAAGATTGCAAAGAGCGGACAAGTGAGAGAATTATAGCACGATCAGCTTAACAGCTCATGCATCCAATTAACTGAAAAAATTAACATGGAGAATATAGGGAAACATAAATTGAAAATATGTTAGATGAAGATCAGTTTGCCTTTAGAGAAGCAGTTCTGACGTTGCGGTTGATAATGGAACCAACACTCGTTCATAGGATTTGGTGACACAGGAAATACGCTCGACAGTATAAAATGGTGAAAGATGTTCCAAATTCTGAAAAGAATAAGAGTAAGGAATAGCAAAAGACGAGTAATAGGCAATACGTACGAGAGCGAAAGGGGGGAATAACACTGCAAGACCAAGAACGATGTGCCTGGATTAAAAAGGGTATGAGACAGGGACACGGTCTTTCGCCCATACGGTTCAGTGTATTCATCGAAGAAGCAACCACGGAAGAATAAGGAAGGTTCTAGAGTGGGATTAAAATTCAGAGTGAAAGGATATCAATGATAAGATGGCTGATAACATTGCTGTCATGACTGGTAGCGATGAAGAATTCCAGGATCTCTTGAATGTAATGAACAGTCCAATGAGTACAGAGTATGGACTGAAATATGGGTTGAGAGGAAATCGAAGAAATTCGTAAGTAATGAGAAGCAGCGAAAATAAGAAAAGCTAGGAACTTAACATCAGGATTGGGGATCACGAATTAGACGAAGTTAACGAAGATTTACAGTTAGACAGAAGAAAAAAATGAAAATCAGGCTACCACTGGCAAAAAGGGAATTCCTGGACAAGAGGAGTCTACTAGTATCGAATGTAGGTCTGAACTTGAGGAAGAAGTTTCTAAGAACGTATGTTTGGAGCACGGCATTGTGTGATAGTGAAACATGGCTGTGAGAAACCAGAACGGGAGAGAATCGAAGTGTTTGAGATGTGGTGCTAACGAAGAATCTTGAAAATTAGGCGGGCTGGTAAGGTAAGGGATGAGCAGGTTCTCCGCAGAATTGGCGAGGTAAGAAATATATGGAAAACGCTGACCAAAGAAGGGGGCGGGATGACAGCACATGTGTTAAGACATCAGGAAACTACTTCCATGGTTCCAGACGGAGCCACAGAGGGTAAAAGCTGTAGAGGCAGACAGAGATTGGACTACATTCACCAAATAATTAAGGACGTAAGTTTCAGCAAGTAAAAACAATGGTCCCTGTGTCATTAATATGAAAACAGTTTCTGGCTGTTACCCTTATGGAGTTCACCAGTATTTGCTCATTGCAAGAGGCAAATAATCACAGAAAAATTTATGACTGTTTATTAACATGTAAAATTTATGAAAATAGCAAAGGTGCCACAGCAATTTAAAAAAAAAAACCATGAAAATAACATCAGTATTATAAAGCAATCCTCAATATCAAAAAGAAAAAAAATGATAATAAGAGAAGAAACATGTTTTACAAAGTGATTATCGCAAAAAATTCTATATCTTATAAAACTAATAATTTGTAGAACTAAAATAACTTTGTGGCACTAATCGCTCTACTATACTTCGCTTAGTTAGCAAACATTGATCACTGTGTTGTTATTCTGAAACTACGATTAATTAGGTGATTGTTACCCTTATGGGGTTCCTCACTATAAATATGCCCCATGCAAAGGTTAATCGATCACAGTCCAATGAGAATGAAAAGCTATCTGACTGACAAACAATGCAATGCCACAGGAATGAATTTACGAAACAAAATATCACAAATTTAATACATCACACAAAAACAAACACTGATAAATAAAACAGCTCTGAAAGTTCAATAGTCACGTCTAAAAAAGCACCAATAAATAAAACACCTGTAAAATACAAGAGTCAAAGTCTAAAAAAACAATAAATAGGACACCTGCAAAATACACGAGTCAGTCTAATAAAAAAAAACGCCAATTAATCGAACCCCTGCAAAATACAAGATCAGAGTTCCTCTGAAGGAACACACATATATATGCATTGTACTAAGAACGTATAATCACTGTTCATTGGCACACTCAGTAGTTCCACTGTTCTGAGGCACAATATAAGAGGGGGGAGGCTCATCGCCGCAGCTGTCAGTAGGGATTTTTGTCTATCTGTTGCGTGCAATCCTGCCGGCTCTGCCCTCTCATGAAGTTTCTCTTAGTGGCCCGTGTCACATACATCTCGATTTGGTTCCATGTTTGTGTTGTCAAATTCAAGCGGTATCCTCGTTTGACTCGCCAGGTTGATATTCCTGTGCAAGGATGACACTTAATGGTTCTTCTTTGTGCCACCCTTAGCGATCAGAGAACATGGAACCATGATTTACTGTCGCTTGACAATGGGCTTCCGCCAGGAAATGTTGATAGGCGTCATTGACAGTACCTGTCGAAAGGCTCTTTATCCCCTGTCGTCTGTCGTTTCATCGTGGCCGTCTCATCACGGTCACGTGCGTGTGGTGTGTTGCCAGCAGATAGATTTCCATGCAGTGGACCGCTCGGCCACCTCAGGTCATTGCCTCCAAGAAGGGTCGTACTGGTGCGGCTGCCCATTAGCTCCAGGTGCAAGGGAATGTGTTTGCCCCACACCCTTCTTTTGTTGTCGAGCGTGCTCCGGAAGTGGCCCGGCTGACATGTGTCCTGCTGGGAAACCCGCCTGTTTACAACTAGTCCTCCTCCTCGCTGCTCCCGCTGTCCCATAAGAGTTTAGTCGGTTCGTTTTCACGATCTGTACTGCATTCGCAGAAATTGTTCATCACAGTTATTTGATTACAAAATGTCATACATAATACCACAATTTTTAAGAACAAAAGTGAGACTTAATTTTTTTAAATAAAAAAGTTACATGAATCGAGAATATAAAAATAAAAGTTAAATGACTTGACAATACAAAAAAAATAAAAGTGAACTGACTTGACAGCATGAAAATAAAGATTATATTAACTGACAATATAACATCTAAATCCACATCACTAATGTGATTCACTTGTGTTTTAATAAATCAAATGCTACTTATTAATTTACTAAAATAAATAGGATTATGCCTTGTGCAAGTATAGGTCAGGACAGCGTAGGGTTCACATGTTATTTACGCACACACATGCACACCTGTTGTCTATTCTACAAAATAACTACCCATAAACGTGAATTAATTAAAATTTTACTTCAATCCACTACTAGTTAATCCTACAAGCTACTTCTATGCTATTTCAACACAGTGTTTATACCACTACAACATTGTTCTAATTTGTCCTCTTCTTGGTGCTCGCGGCATATGTCTTTTCACATGATAAATATGGAGAAACTTTCCTTAAACATAGGGTAAACGACCCTATTATTGGCACCCCACCAGTAATTGGCACCCGGCTAAGAAACATTTTGTAATAAGGAAATTTTTAAGTTGGTAGTGCTGTTTTAGAAACAGATGAAGACCTCTGTTTTCGCTTGTTGCGCTGCATTTCTTTCAACACCTTCTGGGAACTGGTTTGGTGGGAAGCTGACCTGAAGTCGATTGTTGTGCAGTTCCCTGTGCAAGAAAGGATTTTCTAAGAGGTAAGTTAAGAAATACTGCCGTATATTAAGTGCTGTAATTGTGTGGACATCTCATATTTCAAAATTATGATACCATGGTTATAAAATAAAATCAGTATGGAGTTACTGGAAAAAATTGAAACATTCTAACCTCAAAAGTGTAGAAGTTTAAACTGTACCAATAACTGGATTTTGCAAAGCCTGTAATTCTAATTATTGGCACCAGGTGACAACAACCGGTATTTTGCACTGATTCATTTTAATCTTGATAAGAATGGGAAATAAATGTAGCTGTAAAAACAGCAACTTCAAATGTTAACTGTAACCAGTAAATGGCACCATACCAACAACTAGAAAATTGTGTGCCAATAACTGGAAAATTGTGTACCAATGACTGGAAAATTATTAAGCAATAATTGGCATTGATTTTAACATTTTTCTGCATCTCTTTCATTGTAGAAGTAAACTGAACGAAATATGGGTCCTAGGCAAAAAGATTCATACAGTGAAGAAAGCCTTCAGAAACCACTCCAAGAAGTAAAGAAAGGCATCTCATTCAAAGCAGCGTCCAGAATGTACGGGATTCCCAGATCAACATTGGAATTCCGACTGAGTAACAAATATACCAAGACATCCCATGGGCCAGCGCCTATACTGAGCACAGAGGAGGAAAACACCCTTGTTTGGTGAGTATTGCTACCCCTGTAGATTGACTCATTGACAATTTACAAGCTAATTCAATATATCTGACAATATTCTTAATTATCTTTTCTGGTGGATCTTTGAATGTGCTCGGAAGGGATTCCCACGGCGAAAACAAGATATTCAGGCAAGCGTGCGAGAATTTCTTCATAACAGTAAACGCCCTAATCCTATTAAGGATGACACCCCTGGTAACAAATGATATTCTGCCTTTTTAAAAAGGCATCCGGAAGTTTCTTCAACACCTGAGGGTGTAACTGCTGCAAGTGCTTGTGTTAGTGAACAAGACGTGAGAGGATCGTTTACGTCCGCAGAATACCTCCCTAAGGAGGAAAATGTATTTGATGCGCTGTCATGTCCAAGCCGTATTTTCAATGGCGATGAAACTAATTTTGTTCTATGCCCTGAGAAAGATATTGTACTTGCACCCACGGGCTGTAAAAATGTCTATGAAGTAGAGAAAGGTCCAGTCAAAGCTACTCTCACTGTCATGTGCACATTCTCAGCAGATGGAAAGATGTGCCCTCCAATGATAATTTACCCCTATCAGAGAATTCCTACCAACGTTATCAGCAAGGTTCCTGAAAAGTGGGGCAGCACATTCTCAGCAGATGGAAAGATGTGCCCTCCAATGATAATTTACCCCTATCAGAGAATTCCACCAACGTTATCAGCAAGGTTCCCGAAAAGTGGGGCATCAGGAGAAGCGACAATGGATGGATGAAATCTGAAGTTTTCTTCGAGTACATAGCTAACGTTTTTCATCCATATCTCCAAGAAAGTAACATCCTACGATCAGTAATTCTGTTTGTTGATGGGCATGAAACCCATTTAACGTACCACTTGAGCGAGCTGTGTAAGGATCTTAAAATTATTCTGACATCTTTGTGTCCCAATTCTACACGAATATTACATCCTGCTGATGTTGCTGCCTTCAGACCTTCCAAAAGTGAATGGAAGAATGCTGCATTCACATGGCAAACAAACAACGGTGGAAAAGCTATAACTAAAGAGGACTTTGCACCAATCTTGAAAGAAATGATTGAAAAAATGGACCTTGAAAACAATTAAAAATGGTTTCAGAGCTACCGGGTTGTACCCATGGAACCCAAATAACATTGATTTCTCAAAGTGCTTGGGTAGGAATGTTTCTAACCGCAATAATATGAACAGCAACAGCAGGAAGTCAGAAATCCTGCCTCTTCCATACGACACTTTTCTTCAGGTTGTTGGAGAAGAGAAAATAAATGAATTTGAGACTATACAGAATGTGACAGAAAACGCTCATGGAGAAGATTTCTTTCTTCTATATCGGATATGGAAATGTTATCAATATGAAAACCAAAAACAGGAACAGAAAGCTACTGATATCATGCCAGATGCCAACGTGTCCCTTTCTGATGAAAATCTGAACATTTCAAATCCACAACATGCCTCGAGTGAAGAAGCTAGCCATAGTTCATCAGGAAGAGATGACACAGAAGATACGCCTATAGTAAATAAAACTCCAACCAAATGTATAAACGAAGTGCTTCATTGGCCAGAAACGCCAAAAAGGAAAGCAAAGCGACAAGTGGAACGAGTCCCATTTGTTTTTACCTCAAGAAAGTGGAATAACCTGCACGAGGAAAAGGTAAAAATGAAGGAGGATGCCATGAAACAGAAAGAAAAACGAAAGCAGGAAAGAGAAGAGAAGAAAATGAAAAAGCAAGCTACTGAACAAATTAATAAAAAGAAGAAAATGACGAGAGATACAAGCATTCTGACAGAGCTGACATCCCAAGCTAAGCATTTAGAGGTTGAGAACGCTCCAGCTTCTACAAGCGGTTGCATGAGGAATAAAGAAAAAGAGTTTCGTGGAATGTGCTTCAAATGTACAAGAAGTGTTTCTTCTAAGAAGGGATATGAATGTAATAGCTGTAAAAAACTTTTCCACTCTACATGCATCCCCAGTGGGCATCAAATACATATCCCAGATGATTCAGATGATAATCTCTTTGTATGTCATAATTGTTACGTGGTACATGATAGTGACAATTCTGATGCCTTTGATGATGAAAGTGATTTCTCCGAATCGGTGGAATAAATTCTTACTGCTTGCGTCACACAAAGGCCTATGCATAGCAGTTCTTCAGGAATAGTACTCACACAAAGGAAAGAACTGAGGACAAACTCAATTTGGTGTTTCTATAACTCATAGTTGTATTTGTATAGAGTGTTATGTAATTTTACTGAAATAATAAATTGATTTTCAGTTTTTCTTAATTTTCACCTTCTGATGCATTACCAAGTATTAGGAACAGCTTGTGATAGCTAGTTGTGAGTAATAATATTATTAATAATAAGTAAAGTCGTTATAAAATGGGGGTACCAATGACTGGTAATGTGCATGCCAACGACTGGAAAATTGTGCCAATAACTGGTAAAATTTTACATATTTTCAAGCAACTTATTTCACATGGAAAATAAAGTATAAAACTTTCGTAATTGTAGTATAATGTTACTTTAATATTCTAGCATGTTTTGTGTTAGAATTATACTTCAAGCAAGGAAAGTATTGAGGGTACATAATTTACCCTACAAACATGTTCTTAAAGTGCCAATAATTGGGTGGTTTACTCTACATAGTAAAACGAACAATGGTTATTTACACGCCAAAACATTTATACCAGTTGACACACCTGATAAGAGACTCGCAATTATACATTTATCATACTCATATGTTCATACATAAAACAGTAAGACAATTTCATCTAAGATTACGTTATCACAAGAATTAATCACACGTATGACTCTGAGAAGGGTAAAAATATTTTCATCATACAGGTTATACCTCATTTTCTTACCCATTTTGCTCAAATTTCGTTCCTTCTTTAAGTTACCTTTCGCTTCCAAATCAGTTATTTCGCCTATGGTGGTTATTCTTGATTCATTTCTCATGAATGGCAAAATTGTGGTCTCCTCTATTCTGTAAAACAGTTTCATCTTAACATCCTATTGAACTTACAACTGACACAAAAGATCCGAACCCTCCTGTAGTTTAGATGACAAATATTTTGCTTCATCCTTATTACCTTAAACCAAGCTTTCCTTCAGCCGATAATCAAAATTGTTTAATCTTCCTCTACCTTCAAGAGGGACATTTCTTCAGTTCAACTCACATAGGCTGCAGTGCATCCCACACCAGCGAAAACAGTAAGCTGTAATGCTCACAGCATCAGCAAAAGACACAAACGTCACTTTTCTAGGACAAGTATTAATGCAGAGTAATTTTTCCGGCTCTGCCTCAACATCAGTCAAGACTACAAAAAGGATCCATATTTCCGTTCCATTCTCCATTTGCTGGAAAACTGCTCGTCGTTTGACTGCCATTATACTATTTCAGGGCCACGTAAATTACACAAACCACAACTCTTCTTTCACCTTGAAGGGAATCAATCTATTTACGAAATCCACAGACAGCACTTTACGTACTCAGCTATAAAGAACAGAAAAGACATATATCATCAATATTAACATATTAGAGCATATTGGGAATCCATTGGTTAAACAATCGTATTATCGCATCCTGTTTCCAAGATTCCAAACTTACTCATTCCTTTCTCAGAGCTCTCCTATCTTAAAATATTCATACAGCACGCATACTATAGTAAGAGATCCTCATTTATACTGACAGATAGGGAATAGTAATAGATAGATAGTAGCACTGCTAAATAATAATAAACAAAGGGGTGAGAGGCAAGGTGTTGCCAGCTCGATGTTGGTAAAAGAAGGAGAGGCTATGTTTGTAAAGAGAGTGAGGTAATGTAAGTAAACGAAAACGGGATCAAAGCTTAAAAACAGGTGGATGTACAAATGAGAGAAGTGAGAAGGAACCTGACATAACCCAGAATAAATTGAGACATTATTAATCATTACTAACCTGAGTGAGTGTAGTATGGATATGACTATGTAACAAACACTGAAGGTGACTAGAGAAACCTGATGTTGAATTTTGTGAAACCTGAGTTGGAGATTATTGTAACAGAGCAGCAAAAGGCTGGCTTGAGAAACCTTAAGTTGACTTTAGGCAAGAGGAACCCATATATGAATCTGAAACATTCAAGTGCCCCAGAAGTCAGCAGAACAATTTTAAGATTAGTAGTTTTACGGAATGTGCGGAGTTTATATGTGTTTTCAGACGTTGTTTTTCTTGTACAGGACTGCAGGAGATTGCCTGGAGAAAAATCGTATATATATATATATATATATATATATATATATATATATATATATATATATATGAATAATTTTGTGTTTTGTAAGGTTACGTGGTGTACCGGAATTGGAGAGCCATAAGCACTGGCTGAAATTTGAAATGTATTTGTGTACTATTTGTTAGAAATAATTTGTGTATACTTATATGCAACAGTGACTTGTTTGATTCATTGCGTTGAAAAAAAATTGAAGAAATATTAGTTGTAAATGTGCCACTTTGGTACTGCTGGTAGGAAAGTTAGTTCACTTTTAACTAAAAAAAAAAGTATTTGTAAATGGAAATATTGCAAAGAAAATTTTGCATGATGACTTGGAAAAGTAGAGTTATTCAGTAAGAGTCAGGAAAACTATGATTAAAATAACTTTGAGAGGGTTATTGTGTTAGGTTAAGACATAGCATTTAAGGATGGAAACTGAGGCCAGCTGAATTTTTCAGGTGCGCTGGCGTAAGGTTGTAGTAGCACGAGACTCATATGGACCTCCAACGCAGGACCGAGTCAGACAACGAGTGCTAGCAGAAGTGAAAAGTGCAGGTGTTCAGAGGTGACTCTCACCAAAGCGATTATGTTGTTAGTGTGCGTGTGATGTAAAAAGAGTGTATTGTAGGTTCGTTTCATTTTCAGCAACTTGTAAAAAAAAAAAAAAAGTATGAAGATTGTAACTTTTTTACTTTAGTATTGATGATTTAACATATATGTGTAGAGTTAACTGATTGTAGGTCATCAGCCCTAGATATTGATGAATGAAATACATACAGAACCAGAAATGACAAATAATAACGGTTAAAGTAAATCTTTAATAGAAAAATATTAAGAAACAAAAACTTCTTTAGAAATTAAAAATTTTAGTTCCTCAGGAGGTGTGTGGCGTCACAACTAGTGCACGATCGCCCATTTGTCTATTAAAAGCTTTACTTCAGAATGTATGTGGGCTGCAATGTAAGCCGGTAGAGTATTATACGGTCAGTAACGGACGAGTAGTGTCCTGCAGACTGACGTCACGACCATCTGTTGCAGCTGTGCGTGTGAAAGCAGTGGAGTAGTGCTGGCAGGTCACTTATATTATACGAAACTAAAGATATTAATAACTAATAAAGGAATAACCTGAGGAACGTCAAATTTTATGTACATCCTTCTGTTGTGAAAACAAACAATATGTCAAAGTCTGAGATCAAAATTAGTTGTATTTTGGAAGTTAGCAAAATTCCATTAAAAAACGTAATTTTCCGACAGTCAAGAATTTAAATAAATACAGAGATGTAATAGTTCACCTTCCGTGACTATGTAAGATTAACTGACAACACTTTCAGTTTTCATATATAAATTTGGAAAGTTTTTAGTTTCAGAAAACCTCTGTGACTTTTCTATAACAATAATTTCAAGAATTCTAAGTAAATATGTGTATTGTGTGTTAGGGTGCGTGTGAATGAGAATGCGTGCGTGAGAGTATGTGGGACGTTCGGCATTATTAAATATCATTCATGTAATTCTGTACAGGAGCTGGCAAACGTTCCAACTCTGTAACGTGGGAACGAATCCACTAGTGGTTCCCCTACTAGCGAATGCTGAATGTCCAAGTATGTATGCTTATGTATAAGACAGCCAGAACATTCGCGACTACATAATAAATTTCCAGATATAGAGTAAAACTTATAGTTCATTTTGTTTGGTTTATTTAATTAGAGAGTTTTGTGATACTTAATTTGATGACGTCAATGAACCTAGAGATGTGGTTGGTGCTTGCTAGATTTTGGCGCGAGCCGCGCCCTAGAAGTGATTTCTCATTGGTCGTAAGTGCTGACAGCCAATGAGAAGCGAGACGGTTGGCCGTCCAGCGAGGAGATATAGTTTTGAGTGTGGGAGAGTGAGAAGGGAATCGCGAGCTAGCTTTGATTGGAGGCAGTTATGCTGGATGTGACTTTTCGCATTATGTGTAAGATTAAGTCTTGGGAGGACTTACGGGTCATGGTCCAGTGTTAATGGTATCCGGTAGTTACCAGAAACTGTTTATGAGAACTTTAGAGTGTTGTGATAATTTGTTCCGACGAAAATCGCGAGTGAACTTTGAATTATATAGTGTGGCGGTACTGAGTATATTCTTACTGAGTATTTTATGGTGAGCATAAACTTTAACTAAAGACAACCTCTGAACATCGTGTGCAGAAGTAATTGGCCGATCATTGACTGTGTTACAAGTAACTGGTTTCGGAATTTGGGAAGGTAAAAGTTCTGGCTGTTGTAGGTATGGTGCTAACTGTGAGCAGAAACGTTAGTAATTTTCGTAAATGTGGGCTGATGATCTTGCTTAACGGCAATAAAGATCTATTAAATGTTTAAATTTGAACTTCATGTTTAAAGTACGAGTGACATCCCCTTTCCGAATCATTTCTTTACAGTACATAGACAATTTTCAGCAAATTTTACTTATAGCGGCCTCCGGCGTGTAGCTATGAGGTTGCAGTTTCCTCAACACTGCTTTTCTGTGATCTCGTAAGTAGCTGCAATCAGGCGTTTACGTGCGAAGAGCTACCGCTGTAAAGAGGTAGGTGAACAAAAATTATAAATGAAATTGCATTGCAGCAGCAACGTATAATCCGTCGCAATTGGTGCATCGCAAGCACGCACGTAAAAAATCGGTCGCATATGGATTTCTTAAGTTCAGCCTAAATGAAAATGTAAACACCTTTATTTAAGGTTTAGATCTGAAATATCTAACGCAGTGTAATTCGAGTGTGAAGTTCAGAATATCTTCCAGTAGTTGCTTTGTCACTACTTTGTGAGTAAAGTGGAACCACGTGAGGATGATCCGTAACTGTAACTAAGATCATCAGTCTTAAATGCGAATGTGCGTGAGATTATAACGTCTCGTCTTGACAATATTTTTCAATATAGCAACTTTTCTTTATGTTCAACCCACGTGGGGTGTACTTTGTGACACCAGTACCACGTGCTTATACAATTGTTAGACCCATCCGGTTAATAGTAAGACGATAGTAACCAGTTCGAGGTTTTTCTTTTGTAATTTGTGTTTCGATGTAATTTATTTTAATTATCAAAATTATTGTGGAGTTACACTCTTTGTGTAAACCAAGTTGACCACGTGAAGCATGTTGTGTAATCATCAAAGTAGTCCACAGCTTTTCTCTTCGGGAAGATTTCACAGAGAGTTAGTATGAATTTAGTATACCAATGTGTGGTAATTTCATGAAGGACAGGAAACGCTTTGAACGTAACTTCTTTGAGTGAAAATTTAATCGGTTGATTGTGGTTAATTTCCTCTTGCATACGTTTCAACGTTCTTCGTGTGTTATTTTATGAATGCAGTGTTGTATGCAGTTTCCAAATCTTGGGTCCATATTTGATGTGTTCCGTAAGATTACAAACTCACATTTTCACAATCCCAAACAAGGCACCAGTTTAGTTATTAATCAAGTTTAATATGCTGAAATTCTAACGGAACAATGATCAATGTTAAAATAAATGTCCAAATATAAACTGATTTATTTCTTTTTATTTAAATTGTCTATATATATATCACCGGTTATCGTAACATGACTACTAAAAGATTATAATTAATGTTAGTCTGGTTGGGAATTTGGTAAGCTAGACTGGATACCTGGTGAATCAGTTGCTCAGTAATGCAACGTAACTTCCCCAGATAGCTCACAGCTTTTAACCCGCTTTTATTGTCTTGAATATCAGCACCGGTTTCAGAACAAATTAATGCATCAACATTACAATGTCTTGCAGATCTATGATTTTGTTGCCTGCAATGAAGGTGGACAGAAGATCAACCGTATAGTAGTGGATGTCCGCCTGCAAAATCCTGATTCCTCGAAATTTATTTCTAGTGTCAAACAAGTTCCTACGAAATTGTGTCATCTGCTGTAAGCTCCTTCTTGACTAGTCCATAATTTTGTTCGAACAGCGTTTGTAAAATTAAAACAAACGTATTTGGTGTACAGAAATATAATGCTTTCTAATATTTGAATTGCAAATATAACGTTTGTGATAAGCGATGTGTTGTTTGTCATACAAATTTACATTATATCGTCTCTACAATGAAAGCGCGTTTTTGCAGTTATTTCTGCTAGTGGTTGCCCTCTGATTTTCATTTGAATCTAATAATCTAATAGTATAAATCTAATATCGTCAGCACCTACAAAGTTTCGCATGTATACATTAGATCTATAGTTTATAGCCAACATGGGCCTATTTTGCTCGTACGATATATTTTACGAAGGAAAATTCAGCTCACTGCGTAAAGAGGACCATGTACGTTCTCCCACAAGAAACTGATTGTTTGGATGAGATCGTCCGCTGAGCTGCACTTTGCTTGCCAAAATGATCAATGTATGTACCCAAATTCGCTGGTTCTGACGATTACTTGCCTTAAAGCAATGTGAACTTTTTCTGTCTAGGCAAATGAAGGTGGTGTGTCAGTGATAAGATGCATACTCCTGTGTAATATGTGGAAGCATACGGCACAGCACATGTGCCATGTAGTATCGAATATGTTTTGTTGAAAATGTATTTAGGCGCAAAATCGTACAGGTTTCAGATTTTGTGTAAACCGATTGGGAACTACTTGTAAAACGCAGTAAATATACTGTAATGCGTACATATTCCAACTTGTAACAGTCTAAGTACTCGGTTAACTGTATAATATTTGCTGCAGACTTTATTGTTCTAGTGTGTGTGTTGTAACATCCACGAGATAAATTTTTGGCTACAGTGCGACGAGAGGAAATTATGCCTCTAACAATTATAAACATTATGTATTCGACGTATGAAAAAACAATGAAAACTTACAGTGAATTAATTATTTATATAATATTCTATGATATAATTGAACATATCGATGTGTATCATACAAAGACAATGATAATTGTAAAGTGCTTTTATGATCTGCGTTTGTCTTCCTTTGTTTTTACCGTTTGTTGGTTGGCTTTTGTAGGTTCAGCACGCAAGACGCATATCAAACAGAGGTCTGTTAAGAAATTGTAATTATTTGTTAATTATTACTTGAAAATAGAGTTCATTATTATTATAAATATGAGAGATTAATTATTTTTAACTCTAATTCCTCTCTCAGTAAGCATTATCTGTGTTAATTATTTCCTTCCGCTGCAACGAGCGCAGCCATTGATGATAGCGATTTGTATCGCGTTTTTGTCTGTGTTTTCCTTAGAAACAAATCAAATGTATGCTTGATGAAGTCTAAATAGTGCACAATACGAAAATAGAGTTTCTGTAAAGTTTAATTAGCAGTTAAAATACTTATTTGATCTATCAATAGAAAGTCTCTAGCAATTGTCTGCCGCCATCTTAAGAATTGTCTCAGCGGCAAATTCAAATTATGCAACTCTGCATACATAAATGCTGAACGTAATACAAATGTGTAAAAATAAATGTGCACCGGTGGTCCCGAACTCATTTGAATGAAAATGATTCGAATCAGATTGGTTCTTAAAAAACAGTGCTCATAGCACGAACGTTATAACAAACTTTTCTAGCTGATGTATGGAGCCGAAATTAATTACGCACGAGTTGCGAAGAATATTGTTTCAGGTAACACACGTCAGTGCGCGGCTGATATTCGGTGGTTTTAATGATCATTTTGCTGAAGATAACTGCTTCCATCTTAATCAATAGTTGTGTAGAATCTGTTGAACGAACTGTGATTTAGTGACACTTACACAACTTACAGACAACACTTTAACACGACGTTAACTTGGAGTTCTTTAGCAACTTGATCAAATCTTTAGCCAGGAGAAAAATTATTTAGTAATTACTCAATGTAATAAAATAAGATTATCACTTCCATTTACAAATTAGTTAAATACCAAACCACTGAATAACACAGCGAACGCCACAGTGTGTGTGTGTGTGTGTGTGTGTGAGAGAGAGAGAGAGAGAGAGAGAGAGAGAGAGAGTCGATATGACGAAAGGAGGACGTCCCCTTCATTGTTAAGTGGACTACCTGCAACATATTGAAAACAGTATATTCAGCACTCGCGTCCACAGTGAAGTGGCGCGGGCCTTAGAATGAAGAGAAAGAAATGGCCACTTAGACACATCATATACAAATATTAGAATTTGTATGACTATGTTACACAACAGTGGGTGTCGTATATATGTAACTTGGTTCCGAGTTTTGAAATCATTCATTCATTTCCGTGTCCCGTCAGCATTTCCAAAAAATAGCACTTGCGATAGCTTTGTCATTTCCTTCATAAACATCTTTTATTGTGCACGGGTAGTCTAGGAGGGGGCATACAGGTAGGTGGCTTGGAACTTCTTCAGCCCCGCAGCCGCAGTCTGCGCTAGCTGGAAGGATTCCCTATTTCTTCAGATCGGTCTTGCGTCGGGGGACGCCCACTCTTGGGTGGTTGAGGGACCTCCACATAGGGTATTGTAGGTTTGCGCCAGGAGCTAGTTCGTCTTTTGGTGAGACGTCTACGGGCAGTGAGCTCTTCCATGTTGCTTGACGAATTGCCTCTGGTGCTCCCTCCAGTGGCGCAGTCCGAGATAGGAAACTCTTGCAGGATTTAAGGCCGGACCTTGCTACCTGATGACCATTCAGAGGGTGTCGCCAGTCATTCTCCTGCTTTGTTCTCTCATTATCTGCAGCAGTGGCCCTCCGGATGTTGAGTGGGGCTATTCAAACAGTCTGATACGAGTTCGAGTCTCGGTCCGCCACACAGTTTTAATCTGCCAGGAAGTTTCATATCAGCGCACACTCCGCTGCAGAGTGAAAATCTCATTCTGGAACATCCCCCAGGCTGTGGCTAGGCCATGTCTCCGCAGTATCCTTTCTTCCAGGAGTGCTAGTTCTGAAACGTTCGCAGGAGAGCTTCTGTGAAGTTTGGAAGTTAGCAGACGAGATACTGGCAGAAGTAAAGCTGTGAGGACGGGGCGTGAGTCGTGCTTGGGTAGCTCAGATGGTAGAGCACTTGCCTGTAAAAAGCAAAGGTCCCGATTTCGAGTCTCGGCCCGGCACACAGTTTTAATCCCAGGAAGTTTCATATCTGCACACACTCCGCTGCAGAGTGAAAATCTCATTCTAATTGGATACAATCCTGAGACGATCCTTGCAGTATCGTTGACTGCAATATCGACTTGCTTAGCATGAGCTGAAGCGTTCCAAGCAGAGCAGCATACTCAGCGGCTGATACACAAAGCGCAAGTGCAGAAGTCCTCAGCTGGTGCGGGTTAGCTCCCCAGCTGCTGCCAATCAGCTTCTTAAGTATCCCATTGTGAGCAATGTCTTTCTGTTTCACGTTTAGACATTTCTGCCTCTACGTTAGAGCCTTGCCCAGTGTGACACCTAGGTAGACTGGTGTTGGGCAGTGTTTCAGTTGCTCTCCTCGCCATGTGATGTCCAGCTTTTACTGCGCTTCCCTGTTTCGTAAGTGTTAGGCGCTCACTTGAGTTTTACTTGGATTGGGCTGCAAGTGGTTGGCGTCATAGTACTCGGAATGTTCATCCATTGCTAGAGACAGTTTTCCTTCTACTTCTTTAAAGATTGGACCCTGAACAGCTACTGCTGTGTCAGCGGCATAGATGAAGAGCCTAGTACTTGATGGTATTGGCCGATCATTTGTGTAGATATTGCACTGTGCTGGAGTAAACACACTGCATTCGCCATCTACTCCTCTTACCCTGTAATGACACTTGGAATCTTTTGTTCTGAAGAAAGGAGCTAATAAGAGATGTGTGTTGGTAGTCGCTAGTAAGTTCATATAAGGGATATTAGTTTGTAGTCCTTAGTAAGGTCATACACTTTCTTTAACAGTTTCCTAAGATTCACAGTATCATATGCAGCTTTTAGATCATGAAAAGGGACTCCAGTAATCTGACCACGCTGAAAACCATCCTCGGTGTGCTGGGTTATATTCAAGATATGACTACAGCATGATTTGCCAGCGCGAAAGCCTGCTTGTTGTGGGATAAACTTTGCTTCGAGGGTGACACTGATTCGGTTAAGTACCAGCTGTTCTAATGTCTTGAAGGTGTGGTATAAAAGGGAGATAGGTCGAAAATATTTTGGATTATTTGGTTCCTCCCCAGGCTTAAGTATTGCAATGACTCGAGACTTCCACCACATTTTGGGGATGTGTAGCTTGGCGACACATGTTTTGAAATGGGATTATGGTATGCATTAAGATAAATAATGATTTCTCATCTTTAGCTCAAAACGGGAAGTGATTGTTGGTTGACGATAGACAAAATGGCTCTGAGCACTATGGGACTTAACATGTGAGGTCATCAGTCCCCTAGACCTTAGAACTACTTAAAACTAACTAACCTAAGGACATCAGACACATCCATGCCCGAGGCAGGATTCGAACCTGCGACCGTAGCAGTCGCGCAGTTCCGGCGTGAAGTGCCTAGAACCGCTCGGCCTCCGCGGCCGGCTGACGGTAGACAATTTCCAAGTTGCAGTTAAGTTAATGAAAAATTTGAACAGCACTTTTGTCTTCCTTAATTATTGGCTTGTGGAAGCATAAATTTGCTGTACGATAATGGAGGTAAGAATGTGGTTAGACAGTAAGCTAAGTACTGACGTATTTTTTTATGAGTAACATAGGCTATTATACAGCTACTTTTCTTAATTTTTCATATGTCTTATAGACTAGACCGAAGTAGCAGAAAATAGGATTTTACTCGATGATTCACATGTCCAGTGCTGTACACCAAAGGAGAAAATAAATAATTTTGTTATTACAGTATTAAAAAACTAACTGCCTATTCATTTCTCTGGAATACCATCTAGAATAAAAAAGAATAAAAATCGAATTAAGTAATTTTAAAAAGAAACAAAAATAATCAAATATTTTAAAGCAACATTCCTCTCAAAATAAATGAAAAAATGAACAAAAAAAGACTATCTCAAATTTTTTAATGAAATTTGATAGATGGATTACACTAAGAGTGCGATCAGCTGTGAAAGAGTTTTGTTGATTTTCATCGGTAGGCCTATCTGAATTTATTTTTAGTTTTGGAAGTATTACGATACTAATTAAGAAATAAAAGCCTCAGAAATAATTAAAGTAGGTTAACTGCATCATGTTTTAACAAAGAGGTATGAAACCAACTCTCTGCAGTCGCTATACTACCGAATATTATTAAAGTATTACCGTATAATCTAAAAGTATTACTTCACGTACGCAGGTGAAAGGTAAATACACGTTAGGCATAGAATAAAACTAAAATTATGTTAGTGGATATGAGTGTTAGCTTCAGCAGTGTTTTCTAACAATTTCTTTGTTTGTAATTGTTGAAGTGATAAATAATATCCCAACGTGACTAACATTGCTAATTTTGACGTAGCTGCTTTAGTTAGTTAATGTTATTGTTGATGTTGTTGATGTTGTGGTCTTCACTCCGAAGACTGGTCTGATACAGCTCTCCGTGCAACTCTACACTGTGCGAGCCTCTTCATCTCTGAATAACTGCTACAACATACATCCTTCTGAATCTGCTTAGTGTATTCATCTCTTGGCCTCCCTCTACGACTTTTACCCCCCCCCCACCCTCCCCCACACACACACTTACCTCAGACACTAAACTGATGATCCCTTGATGTCTCAGAATGTGTCACATTAACTGATCACTTCTTTGGGTCAAGTTGTGCCACAAAGTTCTTTTCTCCCCAAGTCTATTCGGTACTTCCTCACTTCTTATGTGATTGAACCGTCTAATCTTCAGCATT
Organism: Schistocerca serialis cubense; assembly: GCF_023864345.2. NCBI lineage: Eukaryota > Metazoa > Arthropoda > Insecta > Orthoptera > Acrididae > Schistocerca > Schistocerca serialis. The sequence continues at coordinate 180,729,097 of NC_064645.1, forward strand.
CTTCAGTAGCACCACATTTCGAAAGCTTCTACTCTCTTTTTATCTAAATTGTTTCCTATCCATGTTTCACTTCCATACATGGTAACACTCCAGACAATATCGCTTATATCTGTATTCGATGTTAACAAGTTTTTTCAGAAACTCTTTTCTTGCCATTGTCAGTCTACATCTTATATCCTTTCTACTTTGGCTGTCATCAGTTATTTTAGTGCCCTAATAGCAAAACTCATCTACTGCTTTAAGTGTCTCGTTTCCTAATCTGATTCCCTCAGCTTCACCTTAATTCGTCTACATTCCATTACACATGCTTTGATTTTGTTGATGTTCATCTTATATCCTCTTTTCAAAACACTGTCCACTCTATTCAACTGCTCTTCCAAGTCCGGGACTGATGACCTTCGCTGTTTAGTCCCCCTTAAACATCCCAACAACCACCAACCAAGTCCTCTTCTGTCTCCGACAGAATTACAATGTCATCAGCAAACCTCAAAGATTTTCTTTCTTTTCCCTGAATATCAATTCCTACTCCAAATTAGACAAGCAGGAGATGGGACAGGTTTGCGCGACATTGCGATGATGACAGACACCTTGCTCAACGACTCACCGTTCTTTTGTCCACTGCCAGGTCTCCGTAGAAATTCTGCAGCTGTAATGCTGTGATTTTCCGCCAAAAGAAACTCAATGGCATCTTGAAGGGTACGTGCACTGCCGCCACCTATCGCAACTTCATGAAACTATAGGTGCTGACGCTGGAGTATTCCACGATTTCCCACAACAAATTCTGAAAAAAGAGCTGCATTAATTATTGAACGCTCCTCGCATATAAATGATTTATTAGGTATGAGCATCAGCACTATAAAACTGTTCAGTGGCGATGCTTTTATCTACAGGAAAGTAACGTTGTTGGATGACCGTATGGAGATACAGAAAGACTTCGACGAAATTTCTACTTGGTGCAGTGAAGACAGTTTTCTGTAAATTTAAATGTAAAAAATAACTATGGCAAAGAGAAAGAGCTCAATAATATTTGATTAGATTTAGAATGAGTCACATCTCATATTTATCGAATAAGTATTTAGTGGTAACATTAAGAACAGATCTGACACAATCACGAAAAATCTGTCATGGGGAAGGCAAGTGGAAGACTTAAAACTTGTTAGGAAGTCTGTGGAAAAATGTGATGCATCTGCAAAATAATTCATAAACAAGAGGATATGCGATCAATCACAGAGTATTCTCTCCGGTGAACTTTCAAGTAGACATGAAAATAATAAAACGAATTCATAGAGGAGTTGCCGTGGTTGTAACAGGTCGCTATAATCTGTACCAAATATTAACATGTAAGTTCGGTAAACTTAAATGGGAGTTCTTGGAAAACGATTCATTGATTTCGATAACCTGTTGAGTAAATGTAGACAAGCTGCAACCGTGGAAGACTGTGCGATCATTCTGCTGCCACCATTCTGTGCGACATTCTGTTGCCTCCATCGCATCTCACGCTTAGAGAATTAGATAACGGAAATTAGGGTGCTTATTGAGGCCATATAGGCAGTCAATTCTTCCTCGATCAGTACGTGAATTAGGTGTGACAGAAAATCGATAATATTGGTGTGAAGTAACCTGCACCACGAACTCTACAGTGGATAGTGATATATGCATGTAGATGTACATGTAAAGCTCTTGGAAAGGCATTCATGAATTCGTCTCAGTTACCACAAAATCTTCTCATTGCACATCAGTAAATGTTTGTTCAACTGTTTTCTCTATTGTGCCATAGGCACATTCTGATTTGTGTACAACAATCTGATTCTTCTGGCAAACAATGTCTAGTTAGTTTTCCAGTGCTCTTCTGAACCACAACTTGTAGGCTGACGGAGGCTGGTGTGATAACATTCAGGTTCTCTAGAATTTTGTCAATTGGAGAGTTTCTGGAAACCTGTCTGATTTCACCTCGACTCATTTCATTGATAAGCAGCATCCGACTAGCCTGTCTTATCAAAGAAGGCACATAAGTCTGACTTGTTGTTTTGCATGGTGTACTGCCTATGCAGATCTTTCACCTGGACAGACATTTGACGTGTGTTGCAGGAAGCTCTTTGATTTGCTGGAGCCAATCGGAAGATACGGCTGGAGGATTGGTTTTCTTTTCGGTGTGGCGTGATGGGGCTTCAGTTCCTATATTTCAGTTGTCCAGGCTGCTCGTGGGTTTTTTCACACCTTTTTTCCGCTTTTCGTTCTGCTCACTCACACAGTCGGAGGTTGTGCCAATCTGTGGGCGACATCGATACATGCCACTTGCTTAAGCAACACACTGTAGATGTAATCAGCTGCACTCATGTAGAACGAGCTAATTTTCTGATCTCTCGCCATTAATTGGCTTTCCGATTGAAAATAGGACTCAATGTTTTTTTTATATCCGTCTGAAAAAAGAAACTGGCTCTGAGCACTATGGGACTTAACCTGTTGGTCATCAGTCCCCTAAAACTTAGAACTGCTTAAACCTAACTAACCTAAGGACATCACACACATCCATGCCCGAGGCAGGATTCGGACCTGCGACCGTACCAGTCGCGCGGTTCCGGGCTGAAGCGGCTGTGTGTCTGAGTCACGTGTCCATACGGACTATTACATCCATACGTGCTATTTGCATACATGATCATGTCAGCTGCTAAAATGCCCTCTCATTCAGTAGCAAGTCGGTTCGATTCTTCGACATGGTTATTTTTTATATAATGTAAGTCAAGTTCACAGTTGACTGAGGAAGTGCATTGTACATTTTCATAGTCTGTTCCTTTTGCAACGACGTAGTTCGATAGGGTAGGCAAAATGAAACTAACACATAAGATATTTCATGCTCCTTAACAAAAGCAACTCAACTAGCATCATATGCCCTGTGTTGGGATGTCGTGAGTTGGGTTGCCTATCTTAATGGGTATGAAAAAAGTGGCAGGGCAGTTTTATTTTGCTCATCTTGCACAAGCTTACAAAGTCAAATGGCTCCAAGCACTATGGGACTTAACTTCTGAGGTCATCTGTCGCCTAGACTTAGAACTACTTAAACCTAGCTAACCTGAGGACATCACAGACATCAATGCCCGAGGCAGGATTCGAACCTGCGACCGTAGCAGCAGCGCGGTTCCAGACTGAAAGCAGACTGGCGGAAGATACAGCAGTGCCACCAGCGTTCGGTGCACATTAACTTTCACCCAGTGCTCGCTAGGAATCTCCTATGTGTGAGTCGCAAAAGACTAATGATGTTTACGGCATTCGACGCCCCACATATTGTCTACCATGCGACCACAGTATTGGCTGCTAATGGCAACAGGGGACTAGATTGGAGGTATCCCATAGTGAGCACAGTATGAACCTACGGAAAGTAGTTGAGCTGCTTAGTAACTCACAACACTGTTACATTGATAGTGGTGTTGATACAAAGCATAGCAGTCACAACGGAAAGCAAAGCAAACGTTGCGTTATACATACAACAATTTCCGAAGTTGACATTTCGTCATAAAGGAACCCAAGGAATTCTGCTGAGTGAAAAATAGTGTCAGATGAAATATTAGCGTTTCTGCTAGATTAGTCAGTGGAATGAGTGGTGTCGCATACGCTTGACTGTACGCACAATGTACATGATGAGTACAGTGATGACGATACGTGTTTAACAAGTGAAAGTGGTACTGAAACAAGTATCGAGCCTAGTAGTTTATTATCCTTGACGGACAGGGAGGTACAAATGCGTCGCCAGTGAAACGTAATCAAGGACAGTCGTTCGAGGAGCGCGTGCTAAACGTAATTACATATAGAGAAGATCATCGGCAGCAAAGTAAAGAAAAAATTACGAACAGATTTCGAATAAATCCACAGTAATATGACCGTGCAGTGCATAAGGATCACTAAGGATATTCAAGAGAAGACATGGACTGTGGGACAGCGGCGGGCATGTATTTCTTGATGCAATAATTTACCAACAGCCGTATGTATTGTAGAAATTTTTTTACGACTTTCTTATATGCTACCAGTTTCAGCATTACATCGATGCCATCTTCAGGCTCCAAACGCCATAGTCTTAAAACCGCTACACACGGAAGGAGCCATATAACTGGATCCGTGAATCAAATCGTTATGCAACAGCTCTTAGTGGCCAGGCGACACAGACTGGGGCGGTGCACTATAGTGACCTACTACGCTATGCACATCAAAGTGTGCGCAACACAGATCACAGTAATTTCAAGACAAGCATTGGATGGTTGCAGTACTTCAATCCTGCAGAATAGGAAGACCTAACATAACGAAGTTTCAAACAAAGGGTCAAGTTGACGATGCACATAAAAATGCGGAATTGGCCAGAAAACTTGTAGATGAGATAAACTAGCTCCGATCAATCGGGACTTTAATAATAAATGCATATGAAAGGAACCCTCGAAATTAGAGAATTATGTGAAGATCAGATAACGCATTCGTATACAATCATTCCGACAGTTAACCTGGATAATAAATTGGCTGGAAAGTTATTTATTGTGTAGCGAGAAGTTGGAGGAGCTCTCACCCCTACGATTATTTCTCGTGTGCCTGATCTTGCAAGGGTAGTAGGGAATACTTACGCCACAGCAAGCAAGAGTGGGAAAAGGGGAGTAAGAGAACTATAGTTATGGTATGAGCACTGCTTTTGGCCAATAGATGGTCTAAATAACTTGCTTTTGCTTAAATTCTGCTCTGCGTAAAAAAATCAAACTTCTTTAGAGCAAACTATTCCTGCTGAAAAGTGTGTGACACTGCAACTGCAATTCAAAGGTCAGGGTTTCTACATTTCAGCAAGATACACCACATAAACTGCATAAACATATGCACTGCACGGAATACCGTCTATAACGCGAAATTTCCTTGTCCTCAAAGATTCATAATCGGTTTATCCTCTTAGTTCTCCTTATTTCCCTGTATAATTATTGGTTTCTGAGACACATGAGAGCCACTGAGACATTTTTCTGGCTGAGTAGTTAATTTGAAAAGACAACCTTTATTTTCAGTTGGCTAGTCCTGCCAGGATAACTTAGTTTTCAGTATGTTCCACGTCTTATCTCATTACCTGTGCACTGCCTGTTGTCATCTGAAATCTCGTGTTGCTATATTAAATAAGTTATGAATTACACGAAATTTTGTTGATTTTAGAGGCTCAGTCACAATTTTCACCGTGTGAGATCTGGGTTTCTCCTGGGGTCTACTGTTCAAATAACTTATGGGAATGCAATACGTTGACTTCCACTTACTTTTAATTCAGTGACCAGAAGTACGAGCAGACCGGTGGAGTTGCAATGGGAAGCCCTTTGTCACCTATTATTGCCAATTTGTCTATGCAAGTCTTCGAGGAACGTGCCTTGGAATCAGCAGCTTTGAAACTTGCGTTATTTGACCTCATGGCAGTGATAATTTGATCAACTTTTAAAATACCTGAATCCAACCCACCCGAATATTTGTTTCACGATAGTCGTGAGAAAGGGTGGCTGTCTACCCGTCCTTGATGTGATGGTCTGGAGGAAGATTGAACGTACCTTGAGACATGCTGTTTACAGGACGCCTATTCACTCTGACTTATATCTGCAGACTGGTAGTTGTCACCATCCGGCTCAACTTGAAGGGTTACTTCGTACGTTGGCTCACAGCTCCCATGTTATCTCGGACGCTGAGACTTTGGCAGTTGAGTTAGCCTATCTCAAGGTCAACTTTCGTCAGGATGGTTATAGTGAAAGACAGATCAGATATGCATTGCGCTATCGTCCAACTGTGCTCCGGGTGAGTGATGATAATATAGAAGTGGCACCAAAGTCTACGCACTATTTGCCTTACACCGGGAACATTTCAAACAGAATTGGTTGTCCTTTGCGAACATATGATGTGAAGTCTGTTTTTTGACCAGCATCTAACATCACAATCCTTTCAGGTTCTGTAAAGGATGATATTGGTTTGCATAATGCCCGTGTATATCTGCGTAAGGCACGTGTCTACCATATTCCTTGCAGTTGTGGTATGTCATGTACTGGTGAGACTATCAGGGCTGTGTACTGAGCGTAAGCGTCACACATGCTTACAACAGCCGAGCTGTTCTGGCATTGCAGAACATTGTCTTGCCACAGGTCATCTTATGGAATATAACAACGATTCTAGCATGCACTTCCAGCTACTGAGATATTGTTATTAAGGAAGCAGTTGAAACTAAATTAGCAAGTAACGTTATGAGTAGAGATGATGATTTCTGTTTAAACTCTGTATGGAATCTTGCTCTCTCTCCGCTGTCAAAAAACAGAGGGGTTGAGTCAATGCTACCTCGCCAGCTGACTATTAATTTCATTATCGATAATTTCTGACGTCGGTCACCTTTAGTATGCGATGGCGCTACTGTTTGTATTGTTTGTTTGTTTGTGTGTGTGTGTGTGTGTGTGTGTGTGTGTGTGTGTGTGTGTGTGTGTGTGTATGTGTGTGTGTGTGTGTGTGTGAAAGAGACAGAGACAGAGAGAGAGAGAGTTACCTTTACGGAGTTTCTCTGGAAACCGAGGTTTTAAATCCCGTTGCAAAGCAATTACTTGCTGCAGTTATGCCTTAAAAATGGCAAGGTGTACACCTGTCGAAATATCGGCGGTTGTCAACAATATCACCTGGTTGCTTTCCCGGAAATTATTTGAAAATTTCACATTGCCTCGTTTACCTGGACATCGGTTCTATTAACGCGACTGCTTCTAGCGTAGTATTCGCCAAGAGAATAGAATATCGATTCTGAAGTTAATTTCCAAGTGCTGACAGCCATTGTCGATACGTATTCGAACACTATCAAACGCAGTTATAGTGTGTGTTCAATCGAGAGTGGCCAGAACTTTTCGCCCACGCAGAAAAATGTGGTTTCTATTTTTCACCTGTGAACATGTTTGATTTTAGGATTCCTCAATTCGTACGAACGGAACAGCATAGGATCACTTTGTTGTCCGTTTGCCCTCTGTGCGACTGTTAAAAATCCTTTTCTTCAGGAACAGGTAAACGTGTCAAGTTGACATTTATGACACATACTAATGTCTACAGACCCTTGGGATGTACGAAATGGAAGCTTCTAAGTCAATGCAATCAAAAGATACGGCCATTTAAGTCATATATTTTTGATACTCGAAAACGTACTCACCAAAACGTATAGGATACTTCTCGTTGACGTAGAACCATCAAATTTGGCAGTAAGGAAGATTTTATAGTACAACCAAAGGAAAAAAATTTGAAAATTGTTGATCTGTTATTGTACCACACGGAAATAAAGTGCTTTTGGCATCTGTTATCAGACAGTCAGCTGGTCCGTCTGTTAAGACCGCTTTCTCTCAGGAACGGCTATCAGGTTGAAATGTATGCCACAGTCTAACGTCTATGGTCCCATGGCGGTATGGGAAGCGTTAGCTTCTATGTCAATGCTGTCAAAAGATACGGTCATTTGTGTCACATATTTTGATACTCGAAACCCACTCTTTAAAACCTGCAGGACAGTTCCCCTTGACGTATAGTAATTAAATTTGGCAAAAATCAACGTTTCACGGTAAATTAAACGAAAAAAATCAGAAAATTATTAAACTGTGAGTATATCAGACGAGAAAAGTATTTATTTTTCCATTTGCTGTCCGACATCAGACTTCAAATTAAAACAATCTCCAAAGTTTTCGAATCCGTGGGAATGATATCTTGCTAGTATCAGTGACGATAACAGGCAAAGTCATCGAGATACTCAATTCACTTAATGGATGAACTGCTTATGTACTAAGTATGCACTACTGGCCATTAAAATTGCTACACCACGAAGATGACGTGCTACAGACGCGAAATTTAACATACAGGGAAAGATGCTGTGATATGCAAATGATTAGCTTTTCAGAGCATTCAAACAAGGTTGGCGCCCTTGCTGACACCTACAACGTGCTGACATGGGGAAAGTTTCCAACCGATTTCTCATAATCAAACAGCAGTTGACCGGCGTTGCCTGGTGAAACGTTGTTGTGATGCCTCGTGTAAGGAGAAGAAATGCGTACCATCACGTTTCCGACTTTAATAATGGTCGGATTGTAGCCTATCGCGATTGCGGTTTATCGTATCGCGACATTGCTGCTCGTGTTGGTCGAGATCCAATGACTGTTAGCAGAATATGAAATCGGTGGGTTCAGGAGGGTAATACGGAACGCCGTGCTGGATCTCAACGAATCCATCTGGATCCCAAATAGCAGTCGAGATGACAGGCATCTTATCAGCATGGCTGTAACGGATCGTGCAGCCACGTCTCGATCCCTGAGTCAACAGATGGGGACGTTTGCAAGACAACAACCATCTGCACGAAGAGTTCAACGACGTTTGCAGCAGCATAGACTATCAGCTCGGAGACCGTGTCTGCGGTTACCCTTGACGCTGCATCACAGACAGGAGTGCCTGCGATGGTGTACTCAACGACGAACCTGGGTGCACGAATGGCAAAACGTCATTTTTTTCGGATGAATCCAGGTTCTGTTTACAGCATCATGATGGTCGCATTCGCGTTTGGCGACATCGCGATGAACGCACATTGGAAGCGTGTATTCGTCATCGCCATACTGGCGCATCAGCCGGCAGTGATGGTATGGGGTGCCATTGGTTACACGTCTCGGTCAGCTCTTGTTCGCATTGACGGCTCTTTGAACAGTGGACGTTACATTTCAGATGTGCTACGACACGTAGCTCTACCCTTCATTCGATGCCTGCGAAACCCTACATTTCAGCAGGATAATGCACGATCGCATGTTGCAAGTCCTGTGCCGCCCTTTCTGGATACAGAAAATGTTCGACTGCTGCCCTGGCCAGCACATTCTCCAAATCTCTCACCAATTGAAAACGTCTGGCCAATGGTGGCCGAGCAACTGGCTCGTCACAATACGCCAATCACAACTCTAGATGAACTGTGGTATCGTGTTGAAGCTGCATGGGCAGCTGTACCTGTACACGCCATCCAAGCTCTGTTTGACTCAATGCCCAGGCGTATCAAGGCCGTTATTACGGCTAGAGGTGGTTGTTCTGGGTACTGATTTCTCAGGATCTATGCACACAAATTGCGTGAAAATGTAATCACAAGCCAGTTGTGTTATAGTATATGTGTCCAATGAATACCCGTTTATCATCTCCATTTCTTCTTGGTGTAGCAATTTTAATGGCCAGTAGTGTATTTGTACAGGACCCTGTGTGAGCGAGTTAAACTCGCACCTGGCCAGCTTTTCGCACTGAAGGAGCCTGACAAGCGTCAAACCAACTGGTACTGTGCCTCATATCGCAGCACTTTATCATGCTGCGAGCGAGGCACGTCGGTGACCTGCAGTCGCGTCTCAGTGCCAGCCGCCAAGCCTGGCGCAGCTCCAGCTAGCGACCTGCCGCGAAATTAAGCCGTGGAGTTGTGCGCTGCCTCTGGCGGGTGGGACAGCAGATTAAAAGCTTAAGGCCGCACTCTTGGTGCCGCTGTTAATTTGGCCCTAGAATAGCGAGCTCAATGGAGCTTACACTAAATGAGCGAGTTCTGTTCCCATCTCGGGCGAGCCGCTTATACCGAGCCCTGCCGGCTTGCCGGAATCTGTCCCACCGTGCGCCAGTCTGCTTAATTGGAAGCCCAGCTGCCGATCTGCTGCAGCGGGGGACGGCATCGCGCGATGGAGCATCGATCCAGGGATATGGGCCTAGTGGTGAACCAGAACACCAGTCCCCTATGCAAGCTGCTTTAAGATACACTACTGGCCTTTAAAATTGCTACACCAACAAGAAATGCAGATGATAAACTGGTATTCATTGGAAAAAATATATGATACTAGAACTGACATGTGATTACATTTTCACGCAATTTGGGTGCATAGATCCTGAGAAATCAGTACCCAGAACAACCACCCCTGGCCGTAATAACGGCCTTGATACGCCTGGGCATTGAGTCAAACAGAGCTTGGATGGCGAGTACAGGTACAGCTGCCTATGCAGCTTCAACACGATACCACAGTTCATTAAGAGTAATGACTGGCGTATTGTGACGAGCCAGTTGCTCGGCCACCATTGACCAGACGTTTTGAATTGGTGAGAGATCTGGAGAATGTGCTGGCCAGGGCAGCAGTCGAACATTTTCTGTAACCAGAAAGCCCCGTACAGGACCTGCAACATGCGGTGGTGCATTATCCTGCTGAAATGTAGGGTTTCGCAGGGATCGAATGAAGCGTAGAGCCACGGGTCGTAACACATCTGAAATGTAGCGTCCACTGTTCAGAGTGCCGTCAATGCGAACAAGAGGTGACCGAGACGTGTAACCACTGGCACCCCATACCACCACGCCGATGACGAATACACGCGCCCAATGTGCGTTCACCTCGATGTCGCCAAACACGGATGTGACCATCATGATGGTGTAAACAGAACCTAGATTCATCCGACAAAATGACGTTTTGCCATTCGTGCACCCAGGTTCGTCGTTCAGTACACCATCGCAAGCGCTCCTGTCTGTGATGTAGCGTCAAGGGTAACCGCAGCCATGGTCTCCGAGCTGATAGTCCATGCTGCTGCAAACGTCGTCGAACTGTTCGTGTAGATGGTTGTTGTCTTGCAAATGTCCCCATCTGTTGACTCAGGGATCGAGACGTGACTGCACGATCCGTTACAGCCATGCGGATAAGATGACTGTCATCTCGACTGCTAGTGATACGAGGCCGTTGGGATCCAGCACGGCGTTCCATATTACCCTCCTGAACCCACCGATTCCATATTCTGCTAACAGTCATTGTATCTCGACCAACGCGAGCAGCAATGTCGCGATACGATAAACCGCAATCGCGATATGCTACAATCCGACCTTTATCAAAGTCGAAAATGTGATGGTACGCATTTCTCCTCCTTACACTAGGCATCACAACAACGTTTCACTAGGCAACGCCGGTCAACTGCTGTTTGTGTATGTGAAATTGGTTGGAAACATTCCTCAGGTCAGCACTTTGTAGGTGTCGCGACCGGCGCCAAACTTGTGTGAATGCTCTGAAAAGCCAATCATTTGCATATCACAGCATCTTCTTCCTGTCGGTATATTTCGCATCTGTAGCACGTCATCTTCGTGATGTAGCAACTTTAATGGCCAGTAGTGTATTACAGTGATTGACTAGCAGTGGGACAAGATACACCATATGATGGCTTCCAGAGCATGAATGTAGATGTATATGTTGCCACTGCGAGAGGTAGGAATTTACCTGCTGCAAAAAGTTCTGTGGGTACATACATTTCTGGGCCAAAAGTACACTGAGGTGATAAAATTTATGGGACACCTCCTAATATTGTCATACTTCCTTTGACCTGCCGCAGTGCAGCAACACGACCTGGCATGGACTCAACAAGTAGTTGGAAGTCCTCTGCAGAAACACTGAGCCATGCTGTCTCTATAGCTGTCCATAATTGTGAAAGTGTTACCAAGGCATGGGTTTGTGCACGAACTGACCTCTCGATTATGTCCCATAAATGTTCGATGGACCTCACGTCGATCTAGGTGATCAAACCATTCGCTCGACTTATCCATAATGTTCACCAAACCAGTCGCGAACTGTGACATAACGCATTGTCATCCATAAACATTCCATCGTTATTTGGGGACATGAAGTCTCTAAGTGGCTGAACATAACCCTTTCCTCTCAATGATCGGTTCAGTTGGATCACACAACGCACTCCATTCCATGTAAACGCAGCCTATACCATCTACATTTACATCTACATGACTACTCTGCAATTCACATTTAAGTGCTTGGCAGAGGGTTCATCGAACCACAATCATACTATCTCTCTACCATTCCACTCCCGAACAGCGAGTGGGAAAAAAGAACACCTAAACCTTTCTGTTCGAGCTCTGATTTCTCTTATTTTATTTTGATGATCATTCCTACCTATGTAGGTTGGACTCAACAAAATATTTTCGCATTCGGAAGAGAAAGTTGGTGACTGAAATTTCGTAAATAGATCTCGCCGCGACGAAAAACGTCTTTGCTTTAATGACTTCCATCCTAACTCGCGTATCATATCTACCACACTCTCTCCCCTATTACGTGATAATACAAAACGAGCTGCCCTTTTTTGCACCCTTTCGATGTCCTCCGTCAATCCCACCTGGTAAGGATCCCACACCGCGCAGCAATATTCTAACAGAGGACGAACGAGTGTAGTGTAAGCTGTCTCTTTAGTGGACTTGTTGCATCTTCTAAGTGTCCTGCCAATGAAACGCAACCTTTGGCTCGCCTTCCCCACGATATTAACTATGTGGTCTTTCCAACTGAAGTTGTTCGTGATTTTAACACCCAGGTACTTAGTTGAATTGACAACCTTGAGAATTGTATTATTTATCGAGTAATGGAATTCCAACGAATTTCTTTTGGAACTCATGTGGATCACCTCACACTTTTCGTTATTTAGCGTCAACTGCCACCTGCCACACCATATAGCAGTCTTTTATAAATCGCTTTGCAACTGATACTGGTCTTCGTATGACCTTGCTAGACGGTAAATTACAGCATCATCTGCGAACAACCTAAGAGAACTGCTCAGATTGTCACCCAGGTCATTTATATAGATCAGGAACGGCAGAGGTCCCAGGACGCTTCCCTGGGGAACACCTGATATCACTTTAGTTTTACTCGATGATTTGCCGTCTATTAGTACGAACTGCGACCTTCCTGACAGGAAATCACGAATCCAGTCGCACAACTGAGACGATACCCCATAGGCCCGCAGCTTGATTAGAAGTCGCTTGTGAGGAACGGTGTCAAAAGCTTTCCGGAAATCCAGAAATACGGAATCAACCTGAGATCCCCTGTCGATAGCGGCCATTACTTCGTGCGAATAAAGAGCTAGCTGCGTTGCACAAGAACGATGCTTTCTGAAACCATGCTGATTACGTATCAATAGATCGTTCCCTTCGAGGTGATTCAGAATGTTTGAATACAGTATATGCTCCAAAACGCTACTGCAAACCGACGTCAATGATATAGGTCTGTGGTTCGATGGATTACTCCTACTACCCTTCTTAAACACTGGTGCGACCTACGCAATTTTCCAATCTGTAGGTACAGATCTATCGGTGAGCGAGCGGTTGTATATGATTGCTAAGTAGGGAGCTATTGTATCAGCGTAATCTGAAAGGAACCTAAGCGCTATACAATCTGGACCTGAAGACTTACCTGTATCTACTTCTAAGAAACTCATGCAAGCAGCTGTTCGTGTTTCAAATTCTAGAATATTCCATTCGTCTTCCCTGGTGAAGGAATTTCGGAAAACTGCGTTCAATAACTCCGCTTTAGCGGCACAGTCGTCGGTAACAGTACCATCGGCACTGCGCAGCGAAGGTATTGACTGCGTCTTGCCGCTTGTGTACTTTTCATACGACCAGAATTTCTTCGGATTTTCTACCAAATTTCGAGACAATGTTTCGTTGTGGAACCTATTAAAGGCATCTCGCATTGAAGTCCGTGCCAAATTTCGCGCGTCTGTAAATTTTAGCCAGTCTTTGGGATTTCGCGTTCTTATGAACTTCGCTTGCTTTTTCCGTTGCCTCTGCCACAGTGTTCGGACCTGTTTTGTGTACCATGGGGGATCAGTTCCATCTCTTACCAATTTATGAGGTATGAATCTCTCAATTGCTGTTGCTACTATATCTTTGAATTTGAGCCACATCTCGTCTACATTTGCATAGTTAGTTCGGAAGGAGCTATTACCAGCTTGCACAGTGCCTTGTTCACAACTTATTTCTACGACTTCGTGGGGTCTGCGCTGCTCTCGAACAGACTGTAATCGAGACTCATCTGACCAGGCCGCGGATTTACAGTTGTATAGGGTGCAACTGATATGGTCACGAGATCAGGAGAGGTGCTGCAGGCGTTGTCATACTGTTAGTAAAGGCATTCGCGTCTTCAGTCTGCTGCCATAGCCCATTAACAACATATTTCTCCACCGTGTCCTAACGGATACGTTCGTCGTATGTCCCGCATTGATTTCTGCGGGTCTTTCATACAGTGTTGGTTGTCTGTTGGCACTGACAACTCTACGCAAACGCCTCTACACTCGGCCGTTAATTGAAGGTCGTCGGCCACTGCGTTGTTCGTGGTGAGAGAAAATTCCTTAAATTTGGTATTTTCGGTGCTATCTTGACACTGTGGATCTCGGCGGACTGAATTCCCTAACGATTCCCGAAATGTAAAGACCAATGCGTCTAGGTCCAACAACTATACCGCGTCCAACGTCTGTAAATTCCCCTCGTGCGGCCACAATCACGTCGGAAACCTTTTCTCAAGAATCACCGGAGTGCAAATGACAGTTCCGACAATGTGCTGCGCTTTCTTATCTTGTACACGCGATGCTAACACCATCTAGTGACTTTCGTCGCTTCAGCGTATTTGATTTAATCAAACGAAATGAGTGGGTGAACGGTAGGGATGAAATCAGGAACATCGTTTCAAATCTCATTAAGTGCACGGATCACAATTTTACAGGAAGCGAAAAAAAAACGTATTTAGATTATCTTCCAGAATTAGTCATTACTGAAATCATTTCCCAATTTGTTAAGGCTCCATTTTAATTGTAAATTGCACTTAAATCCTCTGGTGTAATGATGTCCGAACACTTACGAAGAGACTTTTCTTCCAGGCCAAAAACACTGTATGAGGGTAAAAATCAATCCTCTCTCACAGGAAACAGCAAAATAATCATATAAATGTTGGCGGCTCCTTTGTTTTGAAGCCAATAAATTAGAGCATCAATAACATGAATGTGCTTCTTTTGATATCCTTATCCATCTCCAAAGAGCCTGGTGCTGGACATCGAATTATCGAAAGCTCAAACAAAAGATAAAACCATGCATTTCTGCCATCTTCGCCACACGAATAACACATCAATGCACCGACATTACGAATGTCATTGAAAATGATAACACTCGCCAACAACGAAAATGTTTCTAGCTCAAAAATAGCTAATTCTTATGTATTTCCATCTGCTGAATTAAAAAATCACCATAAAAATGACAGATTAGCTCTTCATTTGGACATGAAGTAACAGTTCATTTATATAGTCAACATATTCAGTTTGGGAGAAATTTTGTTTTCGGGGTTGGCACATCTGTCCAATAACAAAACACAAATGCCCTTAAACTGTTTGTAAGTCATAAACAAACATAACTGTTTCTGTGACTGTGAGTTTCATATAGTTCTGCTGTAATTAAAGCAGAATTTCTGATTTGAGAATCCATTTGTAGTGTAAATTTCGTAAAAATTCTACGAAAATGTGTCTATAAGGTGAATAATTATTTTTACATTTGTGGTGAAATAACGTTTTCCTCACAGAAACGCAGTCCGACGCCCCTTGTGAAGACTGCCTATCATCATTATTTCTACATCTACATCTACATCCATACTCCGCAAGCCACCTGACGGTGTGTGGCGGAGGGTACCTTGAGTACCTCTATCGGTTCTCCATTCTGTTCCAGTCTCGTATTGTTCGTGGAAAGAAGGATTGTCGGTATGCCTCTGTGTGGGCTCTAATCTCTCTGATTTTTTCCTCATGGTCTCTTCGCGAGATATACGTAAGAGGGAGCAATATACTGCTTGACTCATCGGTGAAGGTATGTTCTCGAAACTTCAACAAAGGCCTGTACCGTGCTATCAGCGTCTCTCCTGCAGAGTCTTCCACTGGAGTTTATCTATCATCTCCGTAACGCTTTCGCGATTACTAAATGATCCTGTAACGAAGCGCGCTGCTCTCCGTTGGATCTTCTCTATCTCTTCTATCAACCCTATCTGGTACGGATCCCACACTACTGAGCAGTATTCAAGCAGTGGGCGAACAAGCGTGCTGTAACCTACTTCCTTTGTTTTCGGATTGCATTTCCTTAGGATTCTTCCAATGAATCTCAGTCTGGCATCTGCTTTACCGACGATCAACTTTATATGATCATTCCATTTTAAATCACTCCTTATGCGTACTCCCAAATAATTTATGGAATTAACTGCTTCCAGTTACTGACCTGCTATATTGTAGCTAAATGATAAGGGATCTTTCTTTCTATGTATTCTCAGCACATTACGCTTGTCTACATTGAGATTCAATTGCCATTCCCTATACCATGTGTCAATTCGCTGCAGATCCTCCTGCATTTCAGCATAAATTTCCATTGTTACAACCTCTCGATATACCATAGCATCATCCGCAAAAAGCCTCAGTGAACTTCCGATGTCATCCACAAGGTCATTTATGTATATTGTAAATAGCAACGGTCCTACGACACTCTCCTGCGGCACACCTGAAATCACTCTTACTTCGGAAGACTTCTCTCCATTTAGATTGACATGCTGCGTTCTGTTATCTAGGAACTCTTAAATCCAATTACACAATTGGTCTGATAGTCCATATGCTCTTATTTTGTTCATTAAACGACAGTGGGGAACTGTGTCGAACGCCTTGCGGAAGTCAAGAAACACGGCATCTACCTGAGAACCCGTGTCTATGGCCCTCTGAGTCTCGTGGACGAATAGCGCGAGCTGGGTTTCACACGATCGTCTTTTTCGAAACCCATGTTGATTCCTACAGAGTAGATTTCTAGTCTCCAGAAAAGTCATCACACTCGAACATAATACGTGTTCCAAAATTCTACAACTGATCGACGTTAGAGTTATAGGTCTATAGTTCTGCACATCTGTTCGACGTCCCTTCTTGAAAACGGGGATGACCTGTACCATTTTCCAATCCTTTGGAACGCTACGCTCTTCTAGATACCTACGGTACACCGCTGCAAGAAGGGGGCAAGTTCCTTCGCGCACTCTGTGTAAAATCGAACTGGTATTCCATCAGGTCCAGCGGCCTTTCCTCTTTTGAGCGATTTCAATTGTTTCTCTATCCCTCTGACGTCTATTTCGATATCTACCATTTTGTCATATGTGCGACAATGTAGAGAAGGAACTACAGTGCAGTCTTTCTCTGTGAAACAGCTTTGGAAAAAGACATTTAGTATTTCGGCCTTTAGTCTGTCATCCTCTGTTTCAGTACCATTTTGGTCACAGAGTGTCTGGACATTTTGTTTTGGTCCATCTACCGCTTTGACATAAGACCAAAATTTCTTAGGATTTTCTGCCAAGTCAATACATAGAACTTTACTTTCGAATTCATTGAACGCTTCTCGCATAGCCCTCCTCACACTACATTTCGCTTCGCGTAATTTTTGTTTGTCTGCAAGGCTTTGGCTATGTTTATGTTTGCTGTGAAGTTCCCTTTGCTTCCACAACAGTTTTCTAACTCGGTTGTTGTACCACGGTGGCTCTTTTCCACCTCGGTTTTGAACTTTGCCCACTGATCCTCAACACTATCTGTACTTGAGACAAAACTTTTGTGTTGAGCCGTCAGGTACTCTGAAATCTGCTTTTTGTCACTTTTGCTAAACAGAAAAATCTTCCTACCTTTTTTAATATTTCTATTTACGGCTGGAATTATCTATGCAGTAACCGCTTTATGATCACTGATTCCTTGTTCTGCGTTAACTGTTTTAAATAGTTCGGGTCTGTTTGTCACGAGAGGGTCTGATATGTTTTCGTCACGAGTCAGTTCTCTGTTTAACTGCTCAAGGTAGTTTTCAGATAAAGCACTTAATAAAATTTCACTGGATTCTTTGTTCCTGCCACCCGTTATGAACGTTTGAGTCTCCCAGTCTATATCCGGCAAATTAAAATCTCCACCCTTCAGGTGCTCAGCCACAACAGCTGCTGAGCCAGGGGCCTATAGAGACATCGAATTAGCATTTCTGAGCCTGCTTTAACTGTGACCTTCACCCAAATTATTTCATATTTCGGATCTCCGTCAATTTCCTTCGATACTATTGCACTTCTTATCGCTATAAACACGCCTCCCCCTTCACTGTCCAGCCTGTCTCTGCGGTATACATTCCAATCTGAGTTTAGAATTTCATTACTGTTTACATCTGGTTTCAGCCAACTTGCTGTCCCGTTTATTAATGAGAGCAGTTCTGGGACTTTCTATAGACGCTCCTGCAATTTACTATTAGCACATTAATATTGTTATTCCCTGTTGCATTTTGCCTACTCCTGCCTTGCCGCGTCTCAGGAGGCGTCTTATCGGGCCTAGGGAGGAAATTCTCTAACCTAAAAAACCCCCATGTGCACTCCACACGTACTCCGCTACCCTTGTAGCCGCCTCCTGCGTATAGTGCACGCCTGACCTATTCAGGGGGACCCTACATTTCTCCACCCGATAGCGGACGTTTAGAATTTTGCACCCCAGATCTCCGCAGAATCGTCTGAGCCTCTGTTTTAAGCCTTCCACTCGGCTCCAAACCAGAGGACAGTGATCAATTCTGGGAACGATACTACAAATAGCTCAGATTCCACCCCGCGAGCGAGGCTTTCCGCCTTCACCAACTCCGCCAACCGCCTGTATGAACTGAGGATGACCTCTGAACCCAGACGGCAGGAGTCATTGGTGCCGACATGAGCAACAATTTGCAATCGGGTGCACCAAGTGCTCTCTATCGGCGTCGTCAGGGCCTCATCCACAGCTCGGATGAGACCCCCCGGCATGCAGACAGAGTGAACACTGGCCTTCTTCCCCGACCTTTCCACTGTTTCCCTAGGGGGCCTCGTGCGCCACGAACGCCGCTGAACCCGCCACTCCCCTTGGGGAGAGGGTGGCCCAACCGCGCCCGGTACGCGCGAAGATGTCTCGACAGCAGGGACAGTGGGTGAAGCATGTAACACCTGGGGTGTACCATGCGACGCACCAGACTCCCCACTGCCGCTACACTCCGAGGCAGCAGCCTGAAGACGGCTGACCGCGGCCATCAACACGTTCAGCTCTTCGCGAACAGCGGCCAGCTCCTCCTGCGTCCATACGCAGCAGTCACACATCCTGTCCATCCTAAGAAATCATTTTACTGTAGAGAGTTAATCAACTTTTAACTAGGCTGCTAATTCACTAAAGGCGGCTGATAGTGGTTACTTCTTGTAGAAAATAATGAAAATAGCACTACCTGTCTCTGGACAGTATTCAAAACAAACACTAGCACTACTGGCACTATGGCTGACTAAAAGGAGTCTCTCTGACTGTATTCAAATCAAACACGAAATCTATGGAACACTATTAATAGCACTCGACAATTAAAGCTTCCTAAAAGCAAAAACATACGGAAGAAGAAGTGACAAGTAAGAAAAACACAGTTAATACTTAAATTAACTTTCGGAATGAAAGTAGAAAACTAGAATAAGTCTTGGGCTCCACATATATGTTGCAACGCATGTCAGTTACACTTGGAGAATGGCTGAAAAATAAGAAACAATCTATGGCTTTTGCTGTGCCTGTGGTTTGGTGGGATCCAGCAAACCATATAGGTGACTGGTATTTCTTTTTGACTCCACCTATAAAGGCAGGATTATCTGTGAAGAAAAGAACAGTTCAGAAGCCGAATCTTCGATCTGCTAATCGGCCCATTCCGCATTTAGATAGTTTGCCAGGTCCCGAAAATTGTGTGTTTGAAGTAGAAAATGGAGACAGTGTGGAACACGAAGAAGAAAAAGAAGAAGAACCAAACAAGCCTTCCACATCCCTTGAACATGAATTTGAGGGAGAACATGATAAACCGCACAGACTGAGTCAAGGGGAGTTTAGTGATCTCATTAGAGACCTTGTCCTGTCAAAGAAGGTCGAAATTCTTGGGTCTACAGCAATGCAGTCTCCTTGAAAGTTATGCCACAGTCTCACAGTACAGAAAACGTCACGTGGAACTGCTTCTCTTTTTGGAGAATAAAACAATATTGTTTCTTGCGACATTAATGGCTTGACGAAGTCTATGAATTTGAACCATGATCCAAATGAATGGAGGCTATTCATTCACTTCTCCAAGCTTAGTTTGAAAGCTGTGTTACTTCACAACAGCAGCCGTCTTCTTTCTATTCCTATTGGTCATGCACTTACACGAGGGAAATAAATATGACGGCCCTCCTGGACTCAATCAAATATCATTAATACAAATGGAAAAGCTTTGGTGATATAGAGATCATAACCATACTCTTAGGAATGCAAATAGGGTACACAAAACATTGCTGCTTCTTATCTATGTGGGAGAGTAGGTGTAGGAAGTCACATTATATTAAAGCAAGAGTGGCCTGAAGAAATCTTAGCCCTAGCGAGAAAAATGTCGTTGCCGAGCCTCTCGTGGACCCAAAAGACATTCTTCTTCCACTCCTACATATCAAGCTGGGTTTGACGAAAAATTTTGCCTAAGGTATGAACCAAGAAGGACGGGCCGTAAGTACATAAGAGAGAAATTTCCTAAATAAGTGATGCAAAAGTTAAGGAAGGTATTTTTATCGGGACAGAAATTCGATAGAAATTTGGAGGGGAAAGAAAATGAAGCTTGGGAAGTCTTCAAGGGATTTATTTGTGGATTTTTAGGCAACAAAAGAGACGATAACTACACCCAGTTGGTGACAGTGCTTCTGCAAAAATACCGTAAACTTGAATTCAAGGTATTCCTTAAAATCTATTTTCTCCGCTCCCGCCTAGACTTTTCCCTTCTAGCTGTGAAGTTGTCAGTGATGAACATGGAGAAAGATTCCATCAAGACAATTCTGTTAAGGAACAAAGATATCAGAGCCATTGGAATGAAGCAATGCTTGCGGATTACTGTTGGTCTTTGTGTAGAGATGCTCTGGAACTTCATTACAAGAGGCAAGCTGTTAGACGATGATCTCATGCAGCCACCATATGATTCTCTTCAGACCCTACCATCTGCAAAGTATCATTCCAACAGTTTAGAACTCTTAAAATGTAACTACCATTTAAAAAAAAAATTCAAATACATTTTTTTCTTAATCCGTTAATATGAAATACTTCCACCTTGTGTATATCACAGAAACTAGAGCTAAGGAAAATTTTTCATTGTCATATTCGTCTTTCTCGACGCAAAATTAGTGTGAATTGACTCATGAAGAACTGGAAACATTCAAGAGTTTGTAATCTCCCCACGGAAAATTACCCTCTACCACGCAATAATTAATAATTATCAATCAAATCATCCACATTTATTCACTTTTGGAAAGTATCTGATCGGATTTTCTAGTAATATATGCGCCGACAGCTCGTCGACGCCAAGGTATTTTTCTAGTACGTTTATTCTTTGGAAGAACAGAGATACATATATGTATTCTCCATGGTTGTTAGGGACGGATAACTAGGACAGCTTCGGAAGTATCTGTTGGAAGATTGTCGGGTTGCTAAAAGAGACATATTTGCTCTTCTTCTCGCTAAAGCGAGCTATTAACGTTTGTGCCACTAGCGGGTTATTTGAAGAGAGAGAAAAACTGTAAACGCAAATTAAGTAAGACTTGTAATCAACAGAAAACGGAACATGTAATGGAGATGGATTGAATATACAATTTTCCTCAGAAATAAGGTTTGTGACCCTTTTATTCTAGAGTGAATGACGAATGAGTTCTCTGTCTGAATCATTGATGATTGTCTTGGCCCTGTAATTAGTGGGGAAGTTTCAGTTGTGACGAAGAGAGCCTGCAATCACCGAGATTTTATAAAATCGTCCAAAAAGGCTTCGGACACATCTGAAATTCTAAATCTGTCGTAAAATGAACGAATTGTTCAAACGATCGATTTTCCCAACTGAATGCAGCGCTTAACAAGAATAATACACTCCTGGAAATTGAAATAAGAACACCGTGAATTCATTGTCCCAGGAAGGGGAAACTTTATTGACACATTCCTGGGGTCAGATACATCACATGATCACACTGACAGAACCACAGGCACATAGACACAGGCAACAGAGCATGCACAATGTCGGCACTAGTACAGTGTATATCCACCTTTCGCAGCAATGCAGGCTGCTGTTCTCCCATGGAGACGATCGTAGGGATGCTGGATGTAGTCCTGTGGAACGGCTTGCCATGCCATTTCCACCTGGCGCCTCAGTTGGACCAGCGTTCGTGCTGGACGTGCAGACCGCGTGAGACGACGCTTCATCCAGTCCCAAACATGCTCAATGGGGGACAGATCCGGAGATCTTGCTGGCCAGGGTAGTTGACTTACACCTTCTAGAGCACGTTGGGTGGCACGGGATACATGCAGACGTGCATTGTCCTGTTGGAACAGCAAGTTCCCTTGCCGGTCTAGGAATGGTAGAACGATGGGTTCGATGACGGTTTGGATGTACCGTGCACTATTCAGTGTCCCCTCGACGATCACCAGTGGTGTACGGCCAGTGTAGGAGATCGCTCCCCACACCATGATGCCGGGTGTTGGCCCTGTGTGCCTCGGTCGTATGCAGTCCTGATTGTGGCGCTCACCTGCACGGCGCCAAACACGCATACGACCATCATTGGCACCAAGGCAGAAGCGACTCTCATCGCTGAAGACGACACGTCTCCATTCGTCCCTCCATTCACGCCTGTCGCGACACCACTGGAGGCGGGCTGCACGATGTTGGGGCGTGAGCGGAAGACGGCCTAACGGTGTGCGGGACCGTAGCCCAGCTTCATGGAGACGGTTGCGAATGGTCCTCGCCGATACCCCAGGAGCAACAGTGTCCCTAATTTGCTGGGAAGTGGCGGTGCGGTCCCCTACGGCACTGCGTAGGATCCTACGGTCTTGGCGTGCATCCGTGCGTCGCTGTGGTCCGGTCCCAGGTCGACGGGCACGTGCACCTTCCGCCGACCACTGGCGACAACATCGATGTACTGTGGAGACCTCACGCCCCACGTGTTGAGCAATTCGGCGGTACGTCCACCCGGCCTCCCGCATGCCCACTATACGCCCTCGCTCAAAGTCCGTCAACTGCACATACGGTTCACGTCCACGCTGTCGCGGCATGCTACCAGTGTTAAAGACTGCGATGGAGCTCCGTATGCCACGGCAAACTGGCTGACACTGACGGCGGCGGTGCACAAATGCTGCGCAGCTAGCGCCATTCGACGGCCAACACCGCGGTTCCTGGTGTGTCCGCTGTGCCGTGCGTGTGATCATTGCTTGTACAGCCCTCTCGCAGTGTCCGGAGCAAGTATGGTGGGTCTGACACACCGGTGTCAATGTGTTCTTTTTTCCATTTCCAGGAGTGTAGATATAAAGATCTTTTACAGCAAGCCAGCCGCTGAATATTAAGACGAAGGGCTTCACCAGAGATTCTATTGGGCTGAGTTCACGTAATGAAATATTATATTTAAAACTGTATATAGATAAAGGACAGAGAGAGAGAGAGAGCGAATGAAATTAGAGAAAATATGCAGAATCCTCCATTAGTATAATTGTTTGCCTGTCTTATCACGGATCAGCCTAAAGATAAAACAGGAGGCCCTTACTTTACTGTACAGGTTTATGTGTGAGAGACATTACACCAAGTTAGCGGCAAGCTGCATTCACATACTTTCATCATTTACAGTATAATCCATTATAATGGCCAATCCGTGACAGGACACGTTTTTGAACGTTGTTAAAATAATTTTGTTCTCTGTTTCATGTGAACTATGACGAGCCAACTTAATTGACGCTTGGAAAAGAGAAGAAATACTCGCAGTCACATTAAGTGGATCTACAAATAAGAACATAAAACACCACGTTCGGCGTAGAGAAAAGGCCAGATCTATTATTTTATTATTAGAGCTTGCTAGTATAGATGAAGTATACGCTTTTCTATTTAATATTATTGGAAATTAGAACATCGATTAATTGTGTTCATGCTAGATGTAGTTTGATTGACCTGCCTCAGTTGCATTTATTTGTATAAGTACAGTAAGAAACTAGTCACAGAAGTACTCTTGTGTAAACGGGGTTACATATAGTGATAGTAGAAGGGAGATATATATATATATATATATATATATTGACGGTTAACGCCGCAAAGATAATTTCCCGCGCAAAACAGTTGACGTCGGCGCGAGAGTTAGAATCGATATAGACGACACAGATATGCTTTGTAAGAGACTCGCACCAAACGCGAGGGTAAACTGATCCATGTTGAACTTTAAAAAGAAAAGGTGTTATAATTAGAAGTTAAGAGTTTTTAATTTATTATTGAATGTTTAAAGAAAGTAATATTCATAGAATTAGTAGTTATTTAATGGGTCGTGTTCGTTTGGAATTTTTCTTTGAAAAAAAAAATTCATTTCCATATATGTGCATGTGTGAACGCCGTATGAATCAGAGAATAAATGAAAGAAGTGAATCCGCATTCCTCAATGCTAATAACTTTTTACATTACAACAATCAATTGGAGAAATATGTGTATTTAGGATAAAAAGTTTTTGAGTATAGATAAATTATATGACTTTCAAGGAAATGAGGGATTATGTCTTTGTATAAAATGAACCACACTTTCCATTATTCGATGATTTGAATCCAAAATCTGCTGTAAGTTGCATGAATCCTTTAAATTACGAAGAACAAATCACTGACAGAAATGTGTCAGAATTTTCGGACTTATAAGCACAAGTGGGGATGCAAAGTCCGAAAGAGTATTCAAACTAGAATAAATATGAGGATGTTTTGGCAACAGCATTAGTTAATGGTGAAATTCCTTGAAGTACGTCGTAAGAAAAAGGATGCATGAAGCCATAAGGATTTTGCTTTCAAAAAGGAGAATCTTGGACGGTGCAACCTAATCAGTTCTCTTACAGGAAGAGTTTTACCACCGCAAGAGATTGTCCTAGGAACAAGAATGTAAAACGAAAACTTACTTTATTTATTGTAGTTTTTTTTTTTTTTTTTTTTTTTTTTTTTTTTTTTTTTTTTTTTTTTTTTTTTTTTTTTTTTTTTTGCTAGAGGCACAAATCACTCTTCTCCAAAGCGTTATATAAGTCGATCCCTATCTTTCCTTTAGAGATCTATTTCCACAATTATATTTTTTCCTTCTATAGGCTTTCCTATCTTCTATGTACCGTAAGCTGGGGGTCTAGGCTTAAGAGGTTTTCCAAGGTTTCCCTGCTTAAGAAAGTTCCCGAATGGGTAGACCCTGATAACAGTTTCATGAAAGATCATCTTCCTTGGTTGTGCACAGCAGACGTAACACCTTGATGCACGTAAAAGCAATACAGCCGCGGTACCTGTCTCTTCATTTCTTCTGTTTTCAATATTTCTTTTCTTCGTCTGTCTTAAACATAATATTCTTTTCCAGTCGGAGGACTGACAATTATCACTTCCGGGTTATCCACACTAATAGACAGCTCGCGAAGTGTGTTCGGCAAATAAAAATTGAGCTCACAAACTTCGCTCGCTGCGAGGGGCATTGTAATCTCCCCACGGAAAATTACCCTCTACCACGCAATAATTAATAATTATCAATCAAATCATCCACATTTATTCACTTTTGGAAAGTATCTGATCGGATTTTCTAGTAATATATGCGCCGACAGCTCGTCGACGCCAAGGTATTTTTCTAGTACGTTTATTCTTTGGAAGAACAGAGATACATATATGTATTCTCCATGGTTGTTAGGGACGGATAACTAGGACAGCTTCGGAAGTATCTGTTGGAAGATTGTCGGGTTGCTAAAAGAGACATATTTGCTCTTCTTCTCGCTAAAGCGAGCTATTAACGTTTGTGCCACTAGCGGGTTATTTGAAGAGAGAGAAAAACTGTAAACGCAAATTAAGTAAGACTTGTAATCAACAGAAAACGGAACATGTAATGGAGATGGATTGAATATACAATTTTCCTCAGAAATAAGGTTTGTGACCCTTTTATTCTAGAGTGAATGACGAATGAGTTCTCTGTCTGAATCATTGATGATTGTCTTGGCCCTGTAATTAGTGGGGAAGTTTCAGTTGTGACGAAGAGAGCCTGCAATCACCGAGATTTTATAAAATCGTCCAAAAAGGCTTCGGACACATCTGAAATTCTAAATCTGTCGTAAAATGAACGAATTGTTCAAACGATCGATTTTCCCAACTGAATGCAGCGCTTGACAAGAATAATAGATATAAAGATCTTTTACAGCAAGCCAGCCGCTGAATATTAAGACGAAGGGCTCCACCAGAGATTCTGTTGGGCTGAGTTCACGTAATGAAATATTATATTTAAAACTGTATATAGATAAAGGACAGAGAGAGAGAGAGCGAATGAAATTAGAGAAAATACGCAGAATCCTCCATTAGTATAATTGTTTGCCTGTCTTATCACGGATCAGCCTAAAGATAGAACATGAGCCCCTTACTTTACTGTACAGGTTTATGTGTGAGAGACATTACACCAAGTTAGCGGCAAGCTGCATTCACACACTTTCATCATTTACAGTATAATCCATTATAAGTTGTTTTTTGTTGCCCAGTGTAATCTGTAAATTACATAAGGTGTTATTACTTACTGACTTCCTTTTCACGCTGTGTTTTAGTTTTCAAAGTCTAATTCACATTCTGCTTCCTTTCGATCGCTCTCAGTGTGGGTCGAAAGTGCACAATCATGTAATCAGCACCACAATGTTGCAAGATGGAAACAGCGAGAGCAACCGACAAAAGAGCGGCCTAATAACACAGGTTGGGAAACATGTCCTGCACCTAAAACGTTTTGAACCGTCGTCTGCGGTGTACATAATACGATTTCATTCGATTACTGTTTTTCAGCACGGAATTACTATGGGACTCAACAGCATTAAAAAACATACCACAATTGGGGTGAAGTATCAAACTGTATTTTGCTCTCTGCTGTATTTCATACGTATTGAAACGTTGCTTCTCAAATAGCATAATCGAAAAACAACTCCAAGTTTTGAACCGTCAGTGTGATGAACATATCGTGACTAATGAAAAATTGTGCCACGCTGGGAGTCTAAAAAGGAATCGCTGATTTTATGGAGCAATCTGCCTCACTGTCACACCAGTGGTTGCAAACTATGTACCGTCATGCCAAAGGGGTGCCACAGAAATACTTTCACGCTCTGCAACAATAACAGATAAAAGAGGAGGAAGAAGAATCCATAGGCACCTTCGAGATCCATTGTAAGATATGTGCCACCGTGCCACGCAATTCTGATCGATCGAACACTAACCTCTTCTCAGAGTAGCAGCTGCAACCTTCATCCTCATTTATTTGCAGGATGTGTTCCAATCTCTGTCTTCCCCTCAAGTTTTTGTCCTCTGCACCTATCTCTAGTACATGGAAGTAATTCCTTGATGACACACGTCATATCATCCTGTCCCCTCTTCTTGTCAGTGTTTTCCATTTGTTTCTTTCTTCGTCAGTTGTGCGGAGAACCTATTTATTCCTTACCTTATCAATCCACCTAATTTTCAACGTTCTTCTGTACCGCTACGTCTCGAACGCTTCGATGCTTTGCTGTTCCGGTTTTCCCTCTCATCATCAATCACTGCTATAGAATGCTGTTCTTCTTAAGTACCTTCTCAGAAATTTCTTCCATATATTAAGGCCTATGTTTGATACCGCAAGACTGCTACGGTCGCAGGTTCGAATCCTGCCTCGGGCATGGATGTTTGTGATGTCCTTAGGTTAGTTAGGTTTAAGTAGTTCTAAGTTCTAGGGGACTAATGACCTCAGCAGTTGAGTCCCATAGTGCTCAGAGCCATTTGAACCATTTTTGATATCAGCAGACTTCCTTGACAAGCAATGTCCTCTTTGCCTGTGCTAGTGTCCTTTTCATGTCCTACTTGCTCGTCCATCAGGGATTATTTTACTTCCAAGGCAGCTCAAATCCTTAACTTAGGCTACTTCCTGATCACCAATGCTGACTTTACTTCCTCGCCAGCCGCTGTGGCTGAGAGGTTCTAGGAGCTTCAGTCCGGAACCGCGCTGCTGCTACGGTCGCAGGTGCAGGTTCGAATCCTGCCTCGGGTATGGACGTGTGTGATGTCCTTAGGTTAGTTAGGTTTAAGTAGTTCTAAGTTCTAGGGGACTGATGACCTCAGCAGTTAAGTACCATAGTGCTCAGAGCCATTTGAACCATTTGAACCCTCTTCTAGAGCACTGCTGCGCGGTGTGGGATCCGCATGAGATAGGATTGCCGGACGACTTCGAAACAGTCCTTGAAGGGCAGTTCGTTTTGTATTGTCGTGAAATAAGGGAGGGAGTGCCACGGATGTGATACAAGAACTGGGATGGCGGTAATATGCACAGAGGCGTATCAACTCGACTTGGTACACTTATCACTTACTGTCTGTAAAGGAACGCTGTGGATTAGGAACACCCTGTCTATCAGAGGGGTGAGAGTGGAGTCGAAAAAGCAGTGTAGCGCACGATGCGCGAATACCGACGCTTTGTTCGCCCAGTATTTGAGAATGAGAGCACTTAATGAATTTCAACGAACTTTGAACATAATTTCAAACCTTTACGAAACTTATTTTCCCTCGGAACCCGCATAAAATTATGAAAGGTAAGAAGTTTATCGCTTACTACATTTTCGCTGTTAATGCGGTAAAACTGCCACGTGAAGCATGGCGTTTTAAATTATCACTTCCTTGCTACTAACTGTTTTCACGACACGTTTGCCACACAGTATTCACATACACCATTAAATGTACTTGCAAAATTATATCATTCTACGACACATACTTCAGGAGATTTGACGTCAGTCCGCAGCTCGTGGTCGTGTGGTAGCGTTCTCGCTTCCCACGCCCGAGTTTTCGGGTTCGATTCCCGGTGGGTTCAGGGATTTTCTCTGCCTCGTGATGACTCGGTGTTGTGTGCTGTCCTTAGGTTAGTTAGGTTTAATTAGTTCTAAGTTCTAGGGGACTGACGACCATAGATATTAAGTCCCATAGTGCTCAGAGCCATTTGAACCATTTAGATTTGACGTTATAAGCACCGAGGTACGTGAAAAACTTCCACACCTGGCACGACGTGTAAATTTATTACTTCATTACTACTAACTCTGTTCGCAACACTTTACGCAGGCTGTATCCACGTATGCCACTGAACGTACCAAGAAAAATATATCACTGTACGACACATAGTTCAGGAGGTACGACAGCCTAAACATTGAGGTGAAAATGAAACTGCAGGGCGAAATTCGTTAGAGATACGGGTAAAATATGTGTAAAAACGCTTGTGAAATATCTTAAATGTAAGTTAAACATTTGTAACACAATCGTACGTGGGCAAAGCCATGGGGATAAAAAGCTCATCCTATATCCCTGGAATAATTTCAACCAAATTTAGTAGACATATTAGTTACGATCTGAAAAGAAATACTGTGGGTGTAAGAACCAAAAACCTCTTACTGGGGCGGGCAGAGAAGGGGTAGGAGTAGGTGGACAGAGGGAGGGGAGGGGGGGAAGGAAGAGGTGGCCACAGACAGCGGGAGGAGACAGAGAGGGGTGAAGGAGGAAATGAGTAGAGAGGACAAGCGAGACAGGGGGAGGAAGAGAAAGGCAAGGCAGAGGAGGAGATGAGCAGAGAGAGGGAAAGAATGAACTGGACAGAAAAAGGGTGGAGGGGGACTTGGACAGAGAGGAGATAGAGGAAGAGATGGACAGAGAAAGGAGGAGGAAGGAGATGGACTGAGAGAGGGTGTGGAGGAGTGGAGGAGATGTGCAGAGAGAGGGGGAGAAGAAGATCAACAGAGAGATGGGCCGGTGGAGATGCACAGAGAGTGTGCGGAGCAGGTCTAGGAGATGGACAGAGGGGTTGGAGGAGATGAGCGGCGGGGGGGGGGGGGGGGGGGTGAAGAAGGAGATGGAAGAAGAGAGCGACAAGGAGGAGATAGACTAACAGAAATACAAACTCAGGCAACCCCAGGTATTCAACTAGTTTGTTTATAATCAGCACACATCGCTGGTATGCTGAGATATTCCAGATGTCTGGCTTAACGTACTTGTTACATCTTAGGAAAAACGTTTCAAGATTTACCTGCTGGAAATTTCAAGTATTTTGGGTTTTATATTATTTTTTCGTGAGCTGCTTGCATGCCAGTATGTTTCTTTGATGACGCACCTTGCTGTGTACATTATAGTATTCTAGTTTAGTACGTCTACTCAATGGCTATATATTCCAATTGTAACGTTCTTTAATAATATAAACTTTTTAAAATTTCGTTGATTGAGTGTCTGAACTTAAGAATGGATACAAAACTCGAATAATCGTGTAGAGTGTTGTAACTGCAAGTGATGTACTTCCACTGTGTTATTGTTAGCAAAACTTAATACGAATCCATTGGGCAACGCCACTCCCAACACCAATAAAGAACTACAGTCACTGCAAAATACATTCAGCACCTTAGGCACTGAATCCTATAGCCCTGTTCAAAACTAATAACTTTGGTCCCTGTCCACGCAAATAAATTGTCTTACCTCTAGAGCAGCAACGATGGAACACGATATATTCTGATCTCTCACAAAAAATACGAATATGCTAGCTACAGCCTCAGCGAATGAAAACATTTATTAAAAATCCAACTTCTTTGAAATACATATGACCCGGAGTAGGAGGTAGTACTGATTGTGGTGAATTACTAACACCGTTTTTTTTTTTTTTTTTTTTTTGTACCAAAATTAAATTGCAAGTTAAGTGTGTCTTTTCAGAAACATCTGATAACTGAAGTTACATTACTCAGAACTGATTCATAAACAATGACATTTAAACAGAAAGTATTATCTAACCTCACTAATCCAACATAAATGCAAATCATCAAATTACTTATAGCTTTGTTTACAAATCTTAGAAGCATTACAAAAGTGAAATATCTAGCTGGCCTTTTTATCAAAACAGTTTACGTACATTCTGGGGTTATTCAAAAATTACAAATTATCAGCCAACTCACCTATACTAACGCGCTGGGAAAAACAAAATCATAATTATTTAACATATTTACCTTGCTTTCATGAAGACTTCTGCTTCCAAGTTCAACAATATTGACATACCTAAATTAATCAAACACTTGGTGGCTTCACGCAGCACACCACAAAAACCGCCTACTCCATCATCTTTCCTTACAGGCAGCTACCTATAACTGAGAGCCAAGCGCTCTCTTACTCCAACACTATAACAATTTCAGACCAGAGGCGGTATCTCTGGGTCTGCAGTCTCATACTAATGTGCCCCAGTATACTCCTTCCACACTCAGTCCTCACCTGGCTCTCTCCAGTACCCACTTGCCTTTGTATCACTGCACCAGCCTTTCCTCACAACCGTGTGCCGCAGACAGTGATGAATTCACATGTTGTGCAAGTTTTATGTGCTAATGTTGAGGAATTTTATGCAACTTCACTTATATCTGTACTGCATACGGCCATGATTTTCTTCTCTGTTCATTGATATTTCGAATATTCCTTTACATTCAGATTAGTATTTCCTCGCTTCTTGAGACTGGCCTTGTGGCTGATTAACATTGTTACGAAAAATTTTTATACACATCAAACTTAGATATTTAAAGTCAAGATAACGTATCACCCATCAAAGAGCTCACATCCGCGCTATATAGTGTATCTCTGCTTCCAGTATACATATATGAAAAGGCTGTCATATGAATCACAGATTTCTACAACAATTTAGTAACAAACAGACTGATGAAACTTCCTGGCAGATTAAAACTGTGTGCCGGACCGAGTCCGTTGGTAGGAGACGACTTACTGGCAGAAGTAAAGCTGTGAGGACGGGGCATATGTCGTGCTTGGGGAGCTCAGATGGTGTCGGCACGGTAGCTCAGCGTGTTCAGTCAGAGAGGCGGTTGGCCTCTGTAATAATAAACTGAGTGGAAAGATCAACAAACGAACTTGAACGGATGTCATTGTGGCGTCTGCAACGACCAAACACAACGATCAACAACGAACAAAATGCAAAGAAAAAAAAAATATGGTAGAGCACTTGCCCGTGAAAGGGAAAGGTCCCGAGTTCGAGTCTCGGTACGGCACATAGTTTTAATCTGCCAGGAAGTTTCATATCATCACACACTCCGTTGCAGAGTGAAAATCTCATTCTGGAAACAGACTGATGTTACTGATCTTTTTTTAAGTTTCAGCCAAATATTCCACATCATACTACAGTGCAGCTTTCAAATCTGTGTTCTGGATTATTAGTCTTGCCACAGGAACATATATCTTATGGTACAAATTTCACAGTGTCTCTGCACTATATTACGTTAGACACAGTGTTCAGACCGTCAGCGTCCCGTCACCCACCCACCGTCCCCAATATTCAGAGCAATTTTCAGGATACTGTCCTGCTGCACATCGATTACAGATAACGCGTGACTAAGATGCTCTAAAGTAGAAGACAAATATGCATCAATGAATCAATACGCATCAAAACGATATAAAGCTCATTCGGTTCAATTGCACTTCGAAATGTCCAAATGTATGCGATAAGTATTAGAATTTTTTCCACAGTCATCGACCCATTGCTACACTCAATAAATCTTATAAATCATGCGGAAATATTGCTGCATCATCACAGGCGATCGTCGCCTTGTGATAGCACCAACAGCCAGCAGACTTTCCTATCCCACCAGGGATCGATTTTCACTTAGCCCATCGCATCCACATTTCAACTATTTGTAGAGAGTCGCAC
This sequence comes from Schistocerca serialis cubense, assembly GCF_023864345.2. NCBI lineage: Eukaryota > Metazoa > Arthropoda > Insecta > Orthoptera > Acrididae > Schistocerca > Schistocerca serialis. Next base: position 180,761,642 of record NC_064645.1, read on the forward strand.
ATGTAAAGATTAAGGGTTTTCGTCGACGGCCTGCAAGAATAAGTCGCAATGCGTGTAAAAAATAGTGATGCTTCTTCCTCCTCCACCACGATCTCAGGAATTTTTTACGTATCTCTCCAATACTTTTTCGCAGATTTCAGCACTCAGACACCCGTCACACACGTCGTAACAGACGCCATTAAAAGAATTTAGTTTTTCCAATATATCATCTTGTTTTACTTGAGGAACCGTATCTGTAGTCACCTCCATCCTCACCCAAGCCCATAACACGGGGAGGTAGTCTGACATTGATTCGCCAAATCAGATATTTTAGTATGAACTGGGAGAGAAACAGTGACGATAAATTATGAGGAGCAAGGGGAAGACCTAACGTGAGATTGCTATTGTTACTGCATGTTAGAAGTGTATACTCTGACGTTTCGCCCACAAGAATCGCAATGTACCGCGTACTTCAATGATGGAGTGTGTTGGCAGTTGACACGCCATTTCAAGTCACAAGTTGTGATTTACCTGTTACCCGTATCGCAGCAGAACTCGGTCCACAGGAAACAGGGAACATGTAGTTTCTTCTGACAATTTGCAGTGTTATTATGCAGTAGTCCTGCAGTGGAACGACACGTGTTACTTAGTGTATGAAGTCCCTAAGTAGAAGAGGCCACCAAGAAAAACTACTCATATTAACCATTCTGCTAAACTCCAAGAAATGAAATAGTGTTGGATTAAGAAAACATGGCCAGTAATCTGTGCTGCTACAAACAACATCAATAGAACCACTTCATAAAATCTTTAGGACATGTCGCATTAAGGTACGGACTATATTTAATATGAGCGTGGACTCAAGTGGAATTGAGGCTTTGGCAAGCTACAGAAGAGTAAAGACATCTTCATACACTTTTGAAAGTCCTCGTCTGATACGGAAAAAAATTGATCGTCATTTTCTTTTTATTAGGATGATGCCAACCATTTGACCAAGGCCGCTCAGGCGTGAGTGATGCCGATCAGGAAGTCCAGATATTGCACCATGCGATTTCCATCTTTTCGGCAAGACGAAAGAACATCTGAGGGAAAGAGATTGTCCAACGTTGCGGACGTTCACGCTGAGGTTTTCGAATGGCTCCGTGACCAAGGAGCGGAATTGAATCGTCGAGGAAGTGAAGGATTGGTAGGACTTTCCGACCGTTATTCAACGGACTCATGGTGACTATGTTGCTTTGAAGCTTATGCAGAATTCAATAAAAGCTACTTGACGTGTCATAAAGATGCTTAATTTACTTCTTGAACTCCCCTCGTTGTTTCGATGGTCAGTGAGATCTGCTCTGCTACACAACTAAATCCACCTATTTGACTATGATTTCCGATTCACGCATCCGCTGTAAGGTTGTCACCTTAGTTTTGATATTCGTTGTAAGTGGCGTGAGCTCTGTTTTTATTGGATGTTCCATACGTCATATCTGCGCACTGATATCTTTCAAACAGTCAATATATTACGCCACAGTAGTACTGTCACTACCAGTAGTAGGGCTGGGTTTGAACGCCACTCGAATTGTTCGAACAATTTACGTTGGTTTATGTTCGATCTTCTGATCGGCTTGCAATCTAGTGACATTTGTTAGCACTATCACAAGGAACTGTCTTTGCGTTTTTAATGCACTATGACCTTTAATAATAAAAATAACTGTGAAACATGAACTGAAATATCTTCTGTGGTGCAGGTCATGCCTAAAAACGGCAACTAATGAATAAGTCAAAGATTTTAATTATAATTCTGTAAAATTCTCCAGCTTTCGCTCGTCCTGCGATCTTGTGGCGTCTTATGGTATATTTCCAAGACGGGTCTTGCTGCTGTAATTAATGCTCGCGATAAAAATTAGTCAGTTTATTACGATATATTTCGTCTGTTCGGCACTGAACTCTTGGTTAATTTTCTTTATTCTTTCGTCTGCATGTTGCCGTCCTGTTTTCAAACTGGTTAAAATATGGCGAACAGGAATTGTTCATTTGCAGCCTACTTGGTAAATCATTACCGCCTCTCATAAACATAAAAGTGTAAAATATTATACTTGGTTCAGTTAAGTAACATTATTTGGAGGACAACATTTTCGTCTTTGTCTGCCAAAGAAACTGGTATAGCCATGCGTATTCAAATATAAAGCTGTGTAAACGGGCAGAATACGGCGCTGCGGTCGGCAACGCCTATATAAGACAAGTGTCTGGCGCACTTGTTAGATCGGTTACTGCTGCTAAAATGGCAGGTTCTCAAGATTTAAGTGAGTTTGAACAGGGTTTTTTAGTCGACGAACGAGTGAGTGATGGGACAATATCTCTGAAGCGGGCATTTTCTCGTACGACCATCTCACTAATGTACCGTGAATATCAAGAATCCGGTAAAGCATCAAATGTCCGACAGCGCTGCGACCGGAAAAATACGAGTATCTTGCAAGAATTGGGCCAGCGACAACTGAAGAGAATCGTTCAACGTGACAGGAGTTCCACCATTCTGCAAATTTCAGCAGATCTCAAAGCTGGGCCATCAACAAGTGCAGCGTGCGAATCATTCAATTAAACATCATCGATATGGGCTTTCGGAGCCGATGGTCCACTCGTGTACCCTTGATGACTGCACGACACAAAGCTTTACGCCTCGCCTGGATCCATCAACACCGACATTGGAGTGTTGATGACTGTAAACATGTTGCCTGATCGCTCGAGTCTAGTTTCAAATGGTATCGAGTGGATGGACGTGTACGGGTATGGAGACGACCTCATGAATCCATGGACCCAGCATGTCAGGAGGGGACTGTTCAAGCTAGTGGAGATTATAATGGTGTGGGGCATGTGCAGCTGGAGTGATATGGGACCCCTGACACGTCTAGATACTACTATGACAGGTGACACGTACGTAATCATCCTGTGTGATCACCTGTATCCATTCATGTCCATTGGGCATTCCGACGGACTTGGGCAGTTCCAGCAGGACAATGTGACACCCCACAAGTTCAAAATTGCTACAGTGTAGCTCCAGGAACACTATTGTGAGTTTAAGCACTTCCGCACGCCACCAAACTCCCGAGACATGAACATTCTTGAGCATAACTGGGATGCCTTGCAACGCGCTGCTCAGAAGAGATGTCTACCCCATCGAACTCTTACAAATTTACAGAAAGCTCTGCACGATTCACGGTGTCAATCTCCTCCAGCACTACATCAGACATTGGTCGATTCCATACCACATCATGTTGCGGCACTTCTGAATGTTCGCGGGGGCCCTAACGATATTAGACAGGTGTACCAGTTTCACTGGCTCTTCAATGTATATCCATACATACTAGTACTGTATGAGAATTCGTATTATAAATTTGTTCAAGCACAATAGGAGGTTGTTCAGTGGTAGGATTTAATGCTATTTTCTCCAGTGTTTCAGGGAAATGTCAAAGTTTAAACAGAGACATAGCTTATTGTTGTGGCTAGTTCGTAGTTTCTTGTATACCGCAATGCGCTCAAGCTGCGTGCGTCAAATGTCACGTTACTGTTCAAACAAGCTCGATACGGCATCGAACGCTGCACCGTATCGGGAAATCTCTAGCCCGTTCGAACGCGAGTGTAGTTTACCCAACGCTAGCAAGTAGCTTTCTGCGAGAACTGAGGAAGTCGGATGTTGCTCACTCTACTAAGCGGTCAGGAAATTGCTAGCAGAGTACAGAGATAAATATGCAGAGGAAGCTGAATTTTGGTAACATGATTAGGTAAAGATTAATTTGAGGAGTGCGAAGATATTCAGGTAACGTTAGTGCTGCATTGCTTACTTGAGCGTAATATATGATGTATCTGATAAGGGGAAGTTTGTAGTGCAATTTTTCTTTATTAACTCATTTCAAGACAGAGTCATATTTTTTATAAAAATAGTGTTTTTTGTAAAGATGTTTGCAGGTTTTCAGAAAATAGAATTTCAGTTATAATTTCAATATAGTTTTACAATGCTAGTCATGCTCCCTGCCGCCGTTGGATAAGCAGCTGCCAGCAGCAAGTCGTATACTCTTAGCTCACTTATTTGTTACATAGCTTAATTCTTAATTTCTTTGCGTGTTTTTGGTACTTGCATTGTTTAATTCATAAATTTCGGTCGTATTATAGTATTTGAGAGTTGTATCATCGCGTTTTAGTACCTGGACAGTGTAAAATCGGGTAGTCTCCTTCCGCCGCCGAGCAGTGTGTCAGCAGTGCGCAAGTAGCAGCATTACTGCATTTACTGGGCAATCTTGTATTTTAATAACCGTTTAAATTTTGTGTCGAATTGTTTGTTCTCTCTGTAGATTAGTTCAGACGTTCTTTGGACAACAGTTTTAGCATGGATAGGGACTGCAACTGCTTTGTTCGGATGCCGGCTGAGTTGGCATCCCTTCGCTCCCAGCTTCAGGCAGTGTTGGCTTCGGTCACACAGCTTGAGGCTGTTGCCAATGGGCATCACTGTTGGGGTCCGGAAGGGGGTTTGTCGGGGACGGCCAGCTCGTCCCATGCATCCCCCAATCGGACTACGACTGTGGCTGCCCGGGATACTGCCCGCATTGAGGCTGATCCCTCACCTGTGGTAGAGTGGGAGGTCGTTTCAAGGTGTGGCAGGGGGCGAAAGACATTCTGGAGGGCTGAACGGAAGGCCTCTCCAGTTTGTCTGACGAACCAGTTTCAGGCTCTGTCTCCAGCTGATACTGATCTTCGGCCGGATATGGCTGCTTGTCTGTTCCAGAGGTTGCCCCTCAGTCTGCAACATCCGGGCGGTCGCAGAGGGTGGGCTCACTGGTAGTTGGGAGCTCCAACGTCAGGCGCGTAATGGGGCCCCTTAGGGATATGGCAGCAAGAGAGGGGAAGAAAACCAATGTGCACTCCGTGTGCATACCGGGGGGAGTCATTCCAGATGTGGAAACGGTCCTTCCGGATGCCATGAAGGGTACAGGGTGTACCCATCTGCAGGTGGTCGCTCATGTCGGCACCAATGATGTGTGTCGCTATGGATCGAAGGAAATCCTCTCTGGCTTCCGGCGGATATCTGATTTGGTCAAGACTGCCAATCTCGCTAGCGGGCCGAAAGCAGAGCTTACCATCTGAAGCATCGTCGACAGGACTGAGTGCGGACCTTTGGTACAGAGCCGAGTGGAGGGCCTGACTCAGAGGCTGAGACGGTTTTGCGACCGTGTGGGTTGCAGATTCCTCGACTTGCGCCATAGGGTGGTGGGGTTTCGGGTTCCGCTGGATAGGTCAGGAGTCCACTACACGCAGCAAGCGGCTACACCGGTAGCAGGGGTTGTGTGGCGTGGACTGGGCGGTTATTTAGCTTAGATGGTCTCGGGCAAGTACAGAAAGGGCAACAGCCTCAAAGGATGCGGGGCAAAGTCAGGACATGTGGGGACCAAGCAGCAATCGGTATTGTAATTGTAAACTGTCGAAGCTGCATTGGTAAAGTACCGGAACTTCAAGCGCTGACAGAAAGCACCGAAGTTGAGATCATTATAGGTACAGAAAGCTGGCTGAAGCCATAGATAAATTCTGCCGACATTTTTACAAAGGCACAGACGGTGTTTAGAAAGGATAGATTGCATGCAACCGGTGGTGGCGTGTTTGTCGCTGTTAGTAGTAGTTTATCCTGTAGTGAAGTAAAAGAGGATAGTTCCTGTGAATTATTATGGGTGGAGGTTACACTCAACAACCGAACTAGGTTAATAATTGGCTCCTTTTAGCGACCTCCCGACTCAGCAGCATTAGTGGCAGAACAACTGAGAGAAAACTTGGAATACATTTCACATAAATTTTCTCAGCATGTTATAGTCTTAGGTGGAGATTTCAATTTACCAGATATAGACTGGGACACTCAGATGTTTAGGACGGGTGATAGGGACAGAGCATCGAGTGACATTATACTGAGTGCACTATCCGAAAATTACCTCAAGCAATTAAACAGAGAACCGACTCGTGGAGATAACATCTTGGGCCTACTGATAACAAACAGACCCGAACTTTTCGACTCTGTAAGTGCAGAACAGGGAATCAGTGATCATAAGGCCGTTGCAGCATCCCTGAATATGGAAGTTAATAGGAATATAAAAAAGGGAGGAAGGTTTATCTGTTTAGCAAGACTAATAGAAGGCAGATTTCAGACTACCTAACAGATCAAAACGAAAATTTCTGTTACGACACTGACAATGTTGAGTGTTTATGGAAAAATTTCAACGCAATAGTAAAATGCGTTTTAGACAGGTACTTGCCGAGTAAAACTGTGAGGGACGGGAAAAACCCACCGTGGTTCAGCAACAAAGTTAGGAAACTACTGCGAAAGCAAAGAGAGCTTCACTCCAAGTTTAAACGCAGCCAAAACCTCTCAGACAAACAGAAGCTAAACGATGTCAAAGTTAGCGTAAGGGGGGCTGTGCGTGAAGCGTTCAGTGAATTCGAAAGTAAAATTCAATGTACCGACTTGACAGAAAATCCTAGGAAGTTCTGGTCTTACGTTAAATGAGTAAGTGGCTCGAAACAGCATATCCAGACACTCCGGGATGATGACGGCATTGAAACAATGGATGACACGCGTAAAGCTGAACTACTAAACACCTTTTTCCAAAGCTGTTTCACAGAGGAAGACCGCACTGCAGTTCCTTCTCTAAATCCTCGCACAAACGAAAAAATGGCTGACATCGAAATCAGTGTCCAAGGAATAGAAAAGCAACTGGAATCACTCAACAGAGGAAAGTCCACTGTACCTGACGGGATACCAATTCGATTCTCCACAGAGTACGCGAAAGAACTTGCCCCCCCTCTAATAGCCGTGTACCGCAAGTCTCTAGAGGAACGGAAGGTTCCAAATGATTGGAAAAGAGCACAGGTAGTCCCAGTCTTCAAGAAGGGTCATCGAGCAGATGCGCAAAACTATAGACCTATATCTCTGACGTCGATCTGTTGTAGAATTTTAGAACATGTTTTTTCCCAGAGTATCATGTCGTTTTTGGAAACCCAGAGTCTACTCTGTAGGACTCAACATGGATTCCGCCAACAGCGATCGTGTGAGACCCAACTCGCTTCATTTGTTCATGAGACCCAGAAAATATTATATACAGGCTCCCAGGTGGATGCTATTTTCCTTGACTTCCGGAAGGCGTTCGATACAGTTATGCACTGTTGCCTGAAGAACAAAGTAAGAGCCTACGGAATATCAGACCAGCTGTGTGGCTGGATTGAAGAGTTTTTAGCAAACGGAACACAACATGTTGTTATCAGTGGAGAGACGTCTACAGACGTTAAAGTAACCTCTGGCGTGCCACAGGGAGTGTTATGCGACCATTGCTTTTCACAATATATATAAATGACCTAGTAGGTAGTGTCGGAAGTTCCATGCGGCTTTTCGCGGATGATGCTGTAGTGTACAGAGAGATTGCAGCATTAGAAAATTGTAGCGAAATGCAGGAAGATCTGCAGCGGATAGGCACTTGGTGCAGGGAGTGGCAACTGACCCTTAACATAGACAAATATGATGTATTGCGAATACATAGAAAGAAGGATCCTTTATTGTATGATTATATGATAGCGGAACAAATACTGGTAGCAGTTACTTCTGTAAAATATCTGGGAGCATGCGTGCGGAACGATTTGAAGTGGAATGATCATATAAAATTAATTGTTGGTAAGGCGGGTACCAGATTGAGATTCATTAGGAGAATCCTTAGACAATGTAGTCCGTCAATAAAGAATGTGGCTTGGAAAACACTCATTCGACCTATACTTGAGTATCGCTCATCAGTGTGGGATTCGTACCAGATCGAGTTGACGGAGGAGATAGAGAAGATCCAAAGAAGAGCGACGCGTTTCGTCACAGGGTTATTTGGTAACCGTGATAGCGTTACGGAGGTGTTTAGCAAACTCAAGTGGCAGACTCTGCAAGAGAGGCGCTCTGCATCGCGGTGTAGCTTGCTCGCCAGGTTTCGAGAGGATGTGTTTCTGGATGAGGTATCGAATATATTGCTTCCCCCTACTTATACCTCCCGAGGAGATCACGAATGTAAAATTAGAGAGATTCGAGCGCGCACGGAGGCTTTCAGACAGTCGTTCTTCCCGCGAACCATACGCGACTGGAACAGAAAAGGGAGGTAATGACAGTGGCACGTAAAGTGGCCTCCGCCACACACCGTTGGGTGGTTTGCGGAGTATAAATGTAGATGTAGATTGAGTGAATACAATATTTTCCACCGTCTTCTCACGAAAATTTTGTTTTCTATTAGTGTATCGCCGTATTGCACTTCGCGGTACACGGTGGTTAAAGCCAAAGCTTAATGTGCTCAGCATAGCTGCACGTCTTTACATTGCACTGCGTAAGGCTTTTCTTTCCTTTAGCTGGTCTGCTGCTGCACTGTATTTTTAATGCTCATCACTTTCAAGCAATAAAGAGTTTCCGTTGCCACAGGTAAGCCGTGAAAAATTATTAGGACTACCTTAACATCAGTTAGGAAACAATTAAATTCACAGTTAGCTTTGTATTTAAATAGTGACATCAGGTTCAGATTAGGTAAAGTTCAGATCTCATTTCTGCTACACATTGTTATTCTTACAGTGCAGTGTTACATTTACGTGTGCATCATTTAGTAACTGGATTTTTTGGTGAATTTTAGTCGTAAAAGTTAGGGCACGTTTACAGAAACGTTTTGGTTATTTATGCTTTTAAAATTCGACTTTCAGTTTTACGTAGAATTTATATTCCGTTAATTTTCAGTATTGGAGCTGCAAGCCACGTACTGTGACGTCACGCATTATAGTAAGACTTCTATAACCTGAGCTGAACTGTCCGCTATGTTTTCCCCTAAAGTATAGTATATTCATATTTGTTTACATACGAGTCACTATGCGGGTGCAGATTTCTAATTAAATGTATTGAAGAATTACTTGTAAATATAGGTGGCTGCTCAGCTGTGAACTGCACTAACTATTTCAAAAAAATTTTCTGCCTGTTTAGATTTCCTGGTCACCGCTGAATGATGAAAAAGATGGGCCATAGACTATTAGGAATCACCCGGGGATCAGCTGTGTACTGCAAACATACGTTAATAAATGTAGTTATAAACATGAAACCAGTTGTATGCAGTTGCATTTCTTCCCTGTCGGAAACTGTACTGAAATAGTTCGTCTCAAAATTTCTCGATCCCTGAGATACACGGAATACAGTATATAGTTGCCGACATTTTGATAAAAGTTAATTCAAATACAGTTGTATACAGTTTCAGATAGTTTTGGCAACTCTTTTTATCAAATAGCGTTTACGTAATTACACCATTTGCATTGTTCAGAATTACAAGACAAACAAACACGACGTTAAAGAATAGGAAACCAGTTCAGTTCAGTCTAGTTCAGGCTACTTCACAATATCAAACTTTTATTTTAACATAAGTATGGACGTAACCGAAATTTTTCTTAAGTCAGTTCATGAGACTGTTTCTGTCCGTTTCGATGTGCAGCACAGACGGACACAAATCCGCCAGGTACGTATTAGGATGACGCAAGCATTTTCTGGTTGATTTCTAGAGGGACACCTGTACGGAGCAACCTTACAGACTTTCTAATTGACTGTTCGTCTACAGAAAAATTTGCAACTGAGTATGCAGTTCATTTTATGCCATCGCAGCCTGACACTTTAATTTTCTGAACCCGTAACTCGTCTGCTACCTACTTAGCAATTTGGTGTGCGCCTTTGCACGCTACCTTTATAAAATATCAGCTTTTCCGTGAGACTATTAACAGAAATTCGTCTTTATTGAAATATTAAGCACACTCAGTTCTGTGATCCACATGCGTGATAAATTTTCATGGCACTATCATCATACATGGCATTCGCGAGATGTACACCCTACTCCCTGCAACTATAACTTTCCATCATTTGTTCAGTTGTATCGAATTCACGTGAGTCGTTTGAAAGAAACAGAACGTCATCCCGCGTAGATGGGGTGCACCACAGTAAGAGGCGTAAAATCCGCTAGGTGTAAATGATAGAATTTACTAAACCAATTAAACATACGATCTTCATTCACATCATGCATGTGACTGTTGAACACCGAGGTGGATCAAAAGTACCTTACGTCACCTAGACTATCTTAATTTGTGATGATAGACAGACATGTAGTCTACTTGACTTCTTAATTGTCGCCATACATCCCTCTGTCCGTGATAGTTCTCTTGTCAGATCGCTCTCCACATCTCAGATTCTGGATTAGAGCCACAAGATAAGTGCGTAATTTTTTAACTCTCACTAATTACTAAATCTTCCCGATATTTTCGGCATTAAACTAATCACCCAAAATTAAAACTTCTGCCAAAATGAACGCCCCTCATTCGGGCATTTTCACCTGTAAAGTTCTGGGTTCGAATCCGATCATTGGTACTTTTTTCAGTTTCCATGCTATTTTCGTAATACTTTCACCATGTTGACACGCCTCATTTCTTCTCTCTAATGGGAGTCAGATCTGAAAGTTCTTACAAGCGAGTACGGCCTTTTGTAGAATTATTACGTTTTTCATATTTTCGAAAATTTACTGCTACTTCAACACTAACACGGATATCTCAAAATGGATAAAGTTTTGAGAAGTTTTGCTTCTTTCGTAACTTATCACTTTATCTAGCGCCATTACTTCCAAGGTCACAGTTACGGTCTTCCGAGGGACGACTTTTTATTCAAAATACATTATGCACACGATTTTATGCCATAAAATGGCGGGGTCTTTAGCGTCACATATGTGTGTCTTACCATGCGATCCCTGCGTCGTCATCCGTATCGTAGAATGTTTAGGCCTCTGAGTGCTTGTTTCCAGAGGGATCATTGCACTATTAGACCTACAAGCGTTCCATCATTTCATCACAGACAGACTGCGCACCATATTGCCCGGAAAGATGTTTCCAGGCATTGCACATCCTACTCCTGACTTGTGGTACGTTTTCAAGTATTGGGAGGCTTGTAAAATGGTACATAGTTTTCCGATTCCTTGCACCATTGTATGTACCTCATTTTATTTTCCGTTCACATGAAACACTAACCAAATATAGCGTAAGAGATTTGCAAATAATAGCTCTGGAGATTACCAAATTTTCTATAACAGTTTTTTAGCTATATTTTGCACCATTTCTTACTGTCTTTATGCGATTTCCATTGTCGGCATCCGACATTGCTATTAAGTGAATTTACTTTTGATAAATCTCCCATTCGGAAGGAAGCATTAAGCCCCAATCAACAATCCTCAAACGAATCGAACTCCCAGTAATAGAACGTCATATTTAGTTGGAAGTCGTTAAAAGATTTCATAAATTCTGGGTGAGCATACTATTGGTAATTTGCGCTCCATGTCAGGTAAAGCTAATTAGTTAGTTAGTTACTTCCAGGTTACACAGGTCATTTGAACGATTCTTTCATCGAAATGATATGGAAAGGGTCATTTTAAAGAATACGTAAAGATGATTAGTGTTAACATTAGTGAACACACATTTTTATACTTAAAATCTTCCTTTTCTACCGGTTTTTAAGTAGAAATTCGTCCATGGAATAGAAGGAATTGTCCATGAGAACTGATTTTCGGTTGGAATTTCATTCCCCTCTGAGGCACTGACATCTTTAATAATCGATAATAAAGGTCATTTTTCCCTCCAGTGATGTAAGCATGGATATCGTTAATACGTAGCAATTCTCTTTAAAACATCATTAACAATATTTCCTGTTGCTTTCTTTGTAATGGAATCTATGAAAACGCCAGTATCGTCTGATAAAGGTACCAATACTGTTTGTTGAATGTTAAATTGAAGGTTATTCAGATATGAAAGCAATAGGAGTGGAGTTTTTCACACATCTCCATGTTCATGACATCATATCACCTCACATTCTGCAGTATGTGTACACACTGTCTGCGCAATGTGTTGCGAATAGAGTTGGTAGTCAAAAAGTTATAAATTAAAAAAAGGTCATGCCTGATGCTGATGTTTTACTGCACGAACAGCGAAAATGTAGCATGCGATAAACGTTTTTCCTTTCATTATTTTTTCGTGGGGAAGTGGTACCAACGAGAAAAAGGATTAGAAAATTTTTGAAATTATATGTAATGATTGTTGAAAGTCGCTAAATCCTCTAATCCTCAAATACTGAATGAATATAGTCTGGTTAACTTACACACCGTGAGTTATGCTGTCACTAGACATATAAACTATATACTTCAGTTATTCTGGTAAACCTATAACGTAAGCTTATACATCTTAATGAGCAGATTATAACAACATTTTAAATTCTGTGAATACTTATATGAAATGCTGAAAATCTAATTTTTCGTTGCCTGGAAGGCATTAGACGGCCAAAATTGCAACCAAGCCGTTGTGGTTTTAGCTGTTTAGTTAACAAGGGTAGTCTGTTAAACTGTTCCAGTGCTGTTTAATATTTAGTGCAGTAGGCAGTTAAGCTCTACCTGGAAAGTTTTTCGGAATGACTGATATTTTGGTTAACTATTTGTGAGGACTCTGCCGAAGTGAATCTGAGTTTCCGACATGAAAGACCCTTGACAACCTGGTGTTGGAGTGGGGGTGGGGTGGAGTGGGGGAGAGAAACCGAAATTTTCGTCCTTTTATTTGTTCGTTCACTTACAACTTCTAAATCATCCGTTTTCAGCGGAACACACCTATTGATGAAGTTGAAGCGTATTAAATTTCTTGCAAATATGATTGGGCACATTATTTTTTGATCGATTGGTTACCGAGGTACAGTGGTTCAAAAATACAATAAATTTCTCAAATTATCAAAAAATCAGCAAAACGCAGGTTTTTGCCTTAAAACTTTCATTTGTCAAAGTTTCTGTATAAACTGTGTTAGGTGCCCATTAATTCCGACACATAGGGACAATCCGTAAGATCGCGCTCTAACACTGACTACACAACCACAAGTGCGTCCATCATAAATCTTCATGGCTAGCATGAGAACCGGTTTCCTTGTCACGTCTGACCAAATTCCTTACCAGAACTTCTTTCATATGTCAGTGGCCTAGCATGGAAAATTTAACTAAAATGACTGAAAAATGTGAATAATTAATATTTACATACAAGACTTTAGTCTAATTAAATAAAACAACATTTACCTAACAATAAAACATCGTTCATCTGAAGAATAACATGTGATTAACCTAATACATTGAAAATCATTCACTTAAAAATAAAAAACAAACACCAAGCGTCTGTACGCCTTTGACTCTTTGGCGCTGACGACATGTTGTTTTCGGTGCCATCGTTTTCTTCCTCCCGAGCTACAATTTCGTCGAAAAGTTTCACCTGTTTCTCGCACTCATTGTCAGTAACTTCTTCGTTGAAGTTTGTTTCTGGTGAATTTTCGTATATTGTACTAAAATTATTCTTGCAGATGGCAGAGCATCGGAGTCCAGCCTGTTTGCGGCTGGAGACCCCCGTGTTACATCCTGTAGCACATTTGCTGCGAATGATGTTCAGGAGGTGAAGTGGAGCAGCACCCATGGTCGTGGGAACAGGGATCATATTTGTAAATAAGTAAACTAAACATTGTAAAGCAATCATGGTACAACAGTCAGATTTGGTGAAAATTTAAGAAATGCAAATACTGTGAACGAGTAGGGTTCTAATCTCGTTTGGTCGGGCTCCAGCCCCAATCAGACGGTAAGTTTAGTGGGCTTCCTTCACTCCCCAGCCGTGTTTATACTTGCAGGTACGTCCTGAACGAGTGGTACTTGTCGGCATCACTTGATGGTGGCAATCCGGCCAGACGAAATTTCGGTTTTACTACAACGTTGGATGAGAGTTCTCGGTGCAGCAGGTCATCGATGGATCCACCGTACCATTCAACAGGAACTTCTCTCCTGCCTGAGAAATTTAATGTGTGGGGTGACCTCAGGGTCCCTTAAAAGCCATCTGTCTCTCATAGCCAAGGTTTTTTGTCATAAACTTGAATTATCTTCTTCCCAATTACAAAGGGTGCTACAGTGGTGTCACACCTAATCAACGCCTGACAGTAGCAGACGACATTATCATGGACACTATTCCTGTCTCCAACACCTTGGGCCGCCACTTTGCTGAAGTTTGGACCTCTTCTATCACCCTGTCTTGCTCCATCGGAAAAGAGCGGAGGAGGCTCGGGTGTACCCTTCTCTTAGCAGAATCGTGAGTGCTACAATGCCGCCTTCACAGCCAGACGCTGTCCACATTCAGATGTTGCAACACCTTTTCCTTGTGGGCAAGCGCTTTCTGCTTAACACGTACAACTGCATACGGGCAGAGGGCACGTGAAGCCACCGCCATACCCATTCCTAAGCCCTGTAAGGACACAAACCTAACTACAGCCCCATCTCTGTAAGGTGATGGAATGTATGATTCATGCCATGCTGGTATGGTGGCTCGAGTCGCGCTATTTACTAACGAATGCACAGTGTGGATTTCGAGAGCAGCATTCTACAGTTGACCGTCTCCTTCTTTTGTCCACCTCTGTCATGGTTTTCTGCGGAAATCCCAGACTGTGGCCGTGTTTTTCGATTTGGAGAAGGCCTGCTGGCGAACTGTTATCCTCCGTACTCTTTACACGAGGGGCTTCCGTGGCCGCCTGCCCTGTTTCCTCCAGGAATTTTTAAAAGACTGGTCTTTCAAGGTCCGTGTGGGTTCTGCCTTGTCGGACACCTTTATCCAGGAAAACAGTGTGCCTCAGGGTTCCGTTGTGAGCGTCGTCCTCTTTGCTATCGCCACTAACCCTATAATGGCCTGTCTCCCAGCGGGCATCCTCAGCTCACTTTTTGTTGACGATTTTGCCATCTATTGTAATTCTGTCTCACTGAGCGGCGTCTTCAGCGATGTCTTTATCGTGTTTACTCCCGGAGCACCGGCAATAGCTTTCGTTTTTCCACTGACAAAACCATCTGTATGAATTTCTCGCGGCGCAGACGGTTTCCCCCACCATCTTTACATATTGGGCCTGTTCTTGGGCATGTTGTAATTCTCTTGGTCCTTCTCTGTGTCTTACCCGGCGATCCGTTTGGTCACTGTTGCCTTTCACACTAGCCCAGTTGACAGTCTGTATGCTGAAGACGGTGAACTACCACTGTCCTACCGCTGTGACTTTCTCCTTTGCAGGTATGTATGCCGTTTGTCTGCCATGCGTGGCCACCCATCCTACGCCTCCTTCTTCGATGATTCCTTTGATCGCCAGTATTGGGCTCGTTCCTCTTCTCTGTTGCTTGCTGGAGTCCGCTTTAGACAATTTCTACGGCGGCTTAACTTCACACTACCTGCAAATTTCCCAGTGGGTGTGAACCCTTCACAACCTTGGCTTCGTGAAGTGGCCCATGTTAAACTTGGCTTCATTCGCTTCCTAAGGATACTACTCCAGCCTCGCTCTATCGCCTTCAGTTTCACGACCTTCGCATGGAACTTCTCGATAGTACCTTTGTGTACACTGTTGGCTCTCGCACTGGCCGTAGGGTTGGGTGTGGCTTCGTCATTGGCGCAATGTCTTTCGATATCGGCTTCCGGCACACCGTTCAGTAATTGCAACCGAGCTCTTCGCGCTGTATCAGGCCACGGAGGACATCCGGCAACACAGACTTTTCAATTGTGTCCTCTGCTCAGAAGCACTCAGCGCCCTTCAAAGTCTATAAGCGATGTACACCCCATCCCTTAGTGCAACGAGTCCAGGAAAACTGTCACTTGCTCACTCTTGGTGGAGCCACTGTGATGTTTATGTGGGTTCCTGGTAATGTCGGTCTGCCAGGAAATGAGGCTGCTGACACTGCTGCCAAGGGTGCAGTCCTCGTTCCTCAACCTACTAGTTCCTATATTCCCTCTGATGATCTCTGTGTTGCCGTCTGTCAACAGGCGGTGTCCCTTTGGCATCGCCAATGGTCATCCCTTCACTGGAATAAGCTCTGGTTTATTAAGCATCTCCCAGCGGCTTGGATGGCCTTCTCTCGGCCCCTCCCACCGAAAGGAGGTAATTTTAACTAGGCTGCGTATTGGGCACTATCTTTTTAGCCATGGTCATTTGATAAGTGGCGCTACCCCACCACTTTGTACGCATCACTCCCAAGTTTTAAGTGACCAAATGCCCATCTTTTAACCGTTTATGTTCCCGCATGGGTTTGCCGTCTGAGTTATCGGCCGTTTTAGCGAATTACGCGTTGCCTGTCGACCGCGTTTTACTTTTTATACGCCAAATAAAAAATAGCGAAGGCCATTTAATTTTTAGTTTTGGACCTCCGTTTCTGTATGGTGTCGTTTTTTATCCCTTTTACAAGTCCCTGTGTTTAGCTGTCTTCTCTTATGTCACTTGCGACTGATGTATAGTCGTTTTCTAACTCCTCTTCGTGTTATATAGTTTCGACTTGGGCGTGTATGACCCCAGTTGTTTTTGCACCATAAAGCAAACCAAACAAATAAAAACACCCATTCGGTGCGTGAAGCAAGAGAGTCTCTTGAGTGCTGCTGACTTTGCGGGAATGTGATGAATACAAAACCTCTCAAACTCACCTCGGCACAGATGTTATTTTTTAGAAGAAGCTAATGCTGTCATCAAAACCAAGTGTTCCGTATCTTCTCCTGTTGCGATGACGCTATCGAAGTTGCCAGCTTCTGAAATAGCAGTTTCCACTACAAGACATCGTCATCTTCCGTTGACAGCTTCACCTGAATTCCCTTGGCTTCCATGTCAGTCAACAGCAATGCAATTATGTTCTTCTTGTTGGTATCGTTGGAGAGAAATTTTCCTTCTAACTCTAAAAACGGGTATTCTTTAGACAACACAGGCTTTTTTTATGATTGTATCAAAGGCCGTCGATAACTTTCTGCTGCTTTGTAGCAGCTTCTCTCGGCCGGATTCCCCAAGAAAACCACTATGGCGTTGCTCCCAAACTGTCTTTGAATAAACTGCACGTAATTCTGACCCGCCACTTCAAACGTGGCTTCTATCAATTTGCTTCACACAACTTTGCTTCACACAGCTTTGCTTCAGCAGTCATCAGTAACTGAGCGTTTGCTGTTGCCGAAGACTGTTGGTTCCCGTGCAGGGGTGAATGCCCCATACAATGCCCTTGAGTATACCCTCCTCTGTGAAGAGAGACATAAGGAACCGGCCTAGCTCGTATTTTTAAAAGTTCCTGTGATCAGAATATGATTGTGTGCTGATGCAAATCCGTTGAAACAGTCAAAGGGTGTACTGTGAACTTTTTATCTTCAGTCTTCAGAGAGCAGGAAACAGATGGCAGAGTAACCACCTTATCCGTCCACCTTAATTTCATAGCCTGGAAATTCTCTTTTTCCAAACAGGTCTTCATACAGGTGATGCCAAGAGTTCACGTTAAGTGACACTTCACAACTTCAGAAGCAACCGATAATGTAGCTATTGACAATAGCTCTTATGTATCAAGGAATGGTGGTAAATTAGCCAACAATTACTAAGTTTCTTGGTATCAAGAATACCCCTGGAAACACGAGAAGGCCTCATATCCACGTGCTGTTCAGTTGTCTCTGATCGTACTCCAGTGAGTACATCCACCTGCTCATTGACACTTCGGAGGCGTGACAAACCCATAATCCATCGAGATAGCACATTATCCCTGACATCACGACCACAAGTCAGCCGCCCATAATTGTTCATGCCTCGCATGAGAACCTGCTCTATGGTCATACCTGATCAGTTCTGCGAATAGTGATGTAGCCCTTAATAGTGAACTTTTGATATTCTTGAGAGTCCATTTTGTCTCATCATATGCTGGTAGCACAAGTGTCCACTGTCAGTGTAATTTAAATGGCCTGCTGCATGCAAGAAGGGGACAGTTTCCCTCAGTCGAGGTGGAAGTTCCAGTCACCCATAGGTTCAGCTTTGGTAGTATTTTTCATTAAGGTAAACATTCGAAGGTATTGGATCCATAACGCAGGAGTTGGCTCGCCATCGTTAATTTCCTGCAGTACTTGTGTGAATTTAGCTTTCGCAGTATGCTATGCTGAATCCTCAGAATATGTCTTGGATTGGTAGCAAGACTCTATAATCCTATTTATTGCGAACAACTCTTCTTCTTTCAGTTATTACTCCAACCAATGTAGCGTACTCATGGCTATGCTCACGCACAGCCTTGGTGTAAACACGTCCAGATAGTACCTTATCAATACTTTTGGCTGCAAAAATGTCGCATAACAACTCTTTAAAACCACTCCTAGCCATAATCGTGGTGGAAAATAACTGCCCTCACTATTACTTTGCTCAACTCTGGAATGGAGGCAACCACGTCACGAGCCTTCCAAAATAATGGCTGATCAAGACAGCACATGTTGCTTGGTTAACTCACTTATATTCTTCAACTGCACTGAGAATGGCTGTATATACTGCAGAATAATCACTTACAGGAGCATTAATGAATGTCAGGCACACGGTCTTGGTTCAAATGGCTCTGAGAACTATCGGACTTAACATCTGAGATCATCAGTCTCCTAGAACTTAGAACTACTTAAACCTAACTAACCTAAGGACAACACACACATCCATGCCCGAGGCAGGATTCGAACCTGCGACCGTAGTAGTGAGCGGTCCCGGACTAAAGCGCCTAGAACCGCTCGGCCACCGCGGCCGGCTACACGATCTTGAAGCATTCATACTTCTCTCTGTTTGTGCTCAGTTCTATGAATCCATTCCATCAGAGTACTAATGATAAATGCGAGTTCTTCCTATACATCAGGCAATATCAGAGGCAGATGGTACGACGTCCTTTGCATGGCTCATATTTATCTCTAACAATTAGATAGTTTTTACTTCTCTATCAGGTTGTCGGAGAATCTGCTTAACTTCAACAGCTTTGCTAATTACGTCTGATGCTGAGGTGCCTTCATGCGAACTACCTCTGTTTCATTGGTCATAGCATCTCAGGGAGTGAGAGCCATTATTCCTCCCATGGCTGGAATGTGCCTTTTCCATCCAGCGTGTTCACTGTGAAGTCATCGTCGTCGAACTGACTGAAGGGACTGGATGAGACGTCAACAGAGTCTTTCTGCTGCCAGTAGATACGATTCCTCAAGCCTAGAAGCTTTATCGTAGGAATCTGAAAATCCTGGCGTTACTAGGAGGCTTAGAAAAGGTTTGGATCAGAACATCTAGTAAATATATGGTGCAGCTCCAATTAAAATGAGAGACATATGGCTCTGAACACTATGGGACTTAACTTCTGAGGTCATCAGTCCCCTAGAACTTAGAACTACTTAAACCTAAGGACATCACAAACATCCATGCCCGAGGCAGGATTCGAACCTGCGACCGTAGCAAAATGGTTCAAATGGCTCTGAGCACTATGGGGCTTAACATCTATGGTCATCAGTCCCCTAGAACTTAGAACGACTTAAACCTAACTAACCTAAGGACATCACACAACACCCAGCCATCACGAGGCAGAGAAAATCCCTGACCCCGCCGGGAATCGAACCCGGGAACCCGGGCGTGGGAAGCGAGAACGCTACCGCACGACCACGAGATGCGGGCGCGACCGTAGCAGCCGCGCGGTTCCAGACTGTAGCGCCTAGAGCCGCTCGGCCAACACGGCCGGCAAAATGAGAGACAAGAACGATTTTGGTCGCACGGCTAGCATTATGGCACGTGCAAGGGCAAGACATTTGTTCCTCCACGATTTCAGTTGAAAAGCGTTTTTTTTTTTTTTTTTGTCAAAATGATCGTGTGCAGGAGGAGAAACAGTTTCTCGGGGACAACATGATGGGAACCTCCAAAAAATTAACAGTGGGAAGGTAAGCAGTAGAGTGGTTATCCTATAAAATAATTTTGCCTGCAGTTTTTACAGCTCGAGCCATTTCTTCTTGAGGGTCTTCTTTTTTTTCGTTCAAGTATCAATTGTTAAATTTTTTAGTCAGCTTTCTTGAAACATACGACACTCCCTCCTTGGATGAGCAAGACATGATTGTGGTATCCTTATACTTTCTCTTCAGATTCATTTTCACAATTTTAACACACGGACGAGAATTTTCAGTCGCCTCATCAAGCAACTGTCCATGGGAAACTGGCTCTCGTCAGTGTTCTCCTCGAAAGAGGAGAATATACTTTCCACGCTTGATCTATGTTGGAAGTAGTTGTACCGGCCTCTTGTGAACACGTGCAGACGTGTAGGTATTTTGTAGAAATTATGAATACACTTTTGGTGATACTCCGCGTTAGCCGCAATTAAATCTGTGTCCATATTATCGAACAGGCTCAAACGAATTTTTGTCCCCATTTCCTACCTCGCAGTCTTGGATATGACAAAATCACAAGTGCTACCTCTGGGTGGATTAGTTTTCTTTTTTAACTTGCTCTGTTTTCGTCTGTACTCTTCAGAAATCTCTTCCTTGCTTAAGAAGCACTTGTTGTTGAAATCAAATGATAATGCTGGCTTTCCTGAGCGTGTTGGGTTGGGGGCAGTTGTAACGGTGTCACGTTCACTACTTAATGAGCCCAAAATCAGTTTCTCATTGTTGTAATTTTTTGGGAAGTTCTTGTGAACTGTAATCCAGCCTTTCCAGTAACCGTTGATGTTTAAGGAATTCTGGTTTGGCATTGGAGGCAAAAAACGTAGCAAGTCTTCTCTTTCTAACTACAGCCTCTTCATCTTCGGACAGACTTTTTTCGTATACGGAACACCGTTTTAACATTACTGAAGGTATCATGTCAGCTCAGCACCACCACGAAAATAATTCTAATTACAGCAAGTTGAAGAAAAACGCGCCGTAATGTCACTCAAGTAAGAAGTCACTATTGAACATCCTCATGGAACAGCTAAAACGACACTGACCTGAAAAGAAAAGAAACTGTACTAAGAAGCGTACATTGCAGTTAACACAATTTACGCAGAACTATTGACAAAGAAACGTTATCAGGCAAAGACCTGCGTTTTACAGCTATTTTTGACAAATTGAGAAATTGTAGTACTTTTGGACCAGTGTATTTCTGTAGCTATTGGGTCAGAAAATATTGTTGACGAGTGAATTGCGGAGGAAATTAGATGTAAATGATTTGTAAATAGGTGCGTTCCTCTATAATGGAAATAACGAAAAAAGTCGAAAATTTCGAGGTATTTCGCCCTCCCCTCCCAAATTAGCATCAGGTCCTCGAGGTAAAAAAATCAGATTCTAGTCCACAGGTTACCCTCAAATCACATACTAAAGTATAATTAACTTCAGAGTACTTTCGACGTACAACCCTTCATTTAGAATCTGCCACCCCGACAAATTTGCTGATGGAAACATTTCACTTGTGCAGCACCTCTGAATTTCGACTTGGCGGTATTGGTGAGCTGGGCAGTTGTGTGACCTACATACTCACGTTTCAGCACGAGTAACTTGGTAGCTCGGCTTCGCCTTGGTGTGCGTGGGCAGCATTCTACGGCCGACCCACTACCGCCCCTGAAACGTTAATGCTCCACTCCGTGACTTGTAGGGCAGTTCCAGTTCCTCCCTGCGGCGGCCATTGGCTGCTTTCTCCTGTCCGCTGCAGAGCCTTGCCGTACCTCTCTGCTCTCCATCCAGCAGCCTCGAGCCTCTAGCCTCCTGGAATTATTCCTGAGCTCGTCAGCCACTGCCCGGCAGAAATGACGTTGCTCCCAGCCCGATTTCGTGCCATGCACTGTTTTGCCACTGGCTAGCCAGTGCTGTTGATCTGTCGAGAAGCTGTATTTAGATGAGCTGTTACCAAAACTTTAAAACTACCGTAGGCTGCCATAGACTATCACAAGTAAGAGTAGACTAAGGGAGTTTTCCTTGTAGCTTTGGTCAGTTAAGATCGTAACTGCGCTACATGTACATTAGGTGTGTTGCATATCTGTCAAGGGTTCCCTCATCTCGATCACTTTGTTTTGCATAGGAGATCAATGTCTTACTAGATTCTCCTAGTAACCGGAAGCAGTGAAATGTCTAGAAACTGAGTGGGAATACATAAAGCGCCATGTAACCTAGGGAAATTTTTTGTTCTGCATAGTTACAGTCATGTCCACTACTTAAAAATAAGCAATATTTATAGTGCGGCCGGCCGGAGTGAACGAGCGGTTCTAGGCGCTTCAGTCTGGACCCGCGCGGCCGCTACGGTCGCAGGTTAGAATCCTGCCTCGGTCATGAATGTCTGTGATGTCCTTAGGTTAGTTAGGTTTAAGTAGTTCTAAGTTCTAGGGGACTGATGACCTCAGAAGTTAAGTCCCGTAGTGCTCAGAGACTTTTAAACCATTTATAGTGCAACTGAAACTGCCAATATTCATTTAAGGTATTATTAGAAAATTGTTGTTTTGTAACGTGAAACAAAGGGATGTGCTAGTAAAAACAAAAAAAAAGCAAAAAAGATCTATCATATAGCGCTAGAAGGCGAATTAACTCCAAAAAAGGTAAAATTTTAAAAAACGCAAATCAAAAATATACCAAATATCGCTTAGTACTTCATTTTCTTATATAAAACATACCTCTGTTATTCTGCTGAGTACAGAAAACAACAATCATAGATATTGTTACTCAACGGTGTTTTTTTGCCGTCACAGAATATCTCCCGTATTACTTAATTAAAATTAATGATGAGGATGTCATTTTGAACGTAACGTTCCCCGCTAATGACGAAAAATACACAAGTAGTAAAAAATTATTGTTTTCGTAAAAACCTTATGTTGAAAATATGTTTCTGGATACGTTGTATGTTTGTTGTTGTTGTTGTGGTCTTCAGTCCTGAGACTGGTTTGATGCAGCTCTCCATGCTACTCTATCCTGTGCAAGCTTTTTCATCTCCCAGTACCTACTGCAACCTACATCCTTCTGAATCTGTTTAGTGTATTCATCTCTTGGTCTCCCTCTACGATTTTTACCCTCCACGCTGCCCTCCAATACTAAATTGGTGATCCCTTGATGCCTCAGAACATGTCCTACCAACCGATCCCTTCTTCTGGTCAAGTTGTGCCACAAACTTCTCTTCTCCCCAATCCTATTCAATACTTCCTCATTAGTTATGTGATCTACCCATCTAATCTTCAGCATTCTTCTGTAGCACCACATTTCGAAAGCTTCTATTCTCTTCTTGTCCAAACTATTTATCGTCCATGTTTCACTTCCATACATGGCTACACTCCATACGAATACTTTCAGAAATGACTTCCTGACACTTATATCAATACTGGATGTTACCAAATTTCTCTTCTTCAGAAACGCTTTCCTTGCCATTGCCAGCCTACATTTTATATCCTCTCTACTTCGACCATCATCAGTTATTTTGCTCCCCAAATAGCAAAACTCCTTTACTACTTTAAGTGCCTCATTTCCTAGTCTAATTCCCGCAGCATCACCCGACTTAATTAGACTACATTCCATTATCCTTGTTTTGCTTTTGTTGATGTTCATCTTATATCCTCCTTTGAAGACACTGTCCATTCCATTCAACTGCTCTTCCAAGTCCTTTGCTGTCTCTGACAGAATTACAATGTCATCGGCGAACCTCAAAGTTTTTATTTCTTCTCCATGAATTTTAATACCTACTCCGAATTTTTCTTTTGTTTCCTTTACTGATTGCTCAATATACAGATTGAACAACATCGGGGAGAGGCTACAACCCTGTCTTACTCCCTTCCCAACCACTGCTTCCCTTTCATGTCCCTCGACTCTTATAACTGCCATCTGGTTTCTGTACAAATTGTAAATAGCCTTTCGCTCCCTGTATTTTACCCCTGCCACCTTTAGAATTTGAAAGAGAGTATTCCAGTCAACATTGTCAAAAGCTTTCTCTAAGTCTACAAATGCTAGAAACGTAGGTTTGCCTTTCCTTAATCTTTCTTCTAAGATAAGTCGTAAGGTCAGTATTGCCTCACGTGTTCCAGTGTTTCTACGGAATCCAAACTGATCTTCCCCGAGGTTGGCTTCTACTAGTTTTTCCATTCGTCTGTAAAGAATTCGTGTTAGTATTTTGCAGCTGTGACTTATTAAGCTGATAGTTCGGTAATTTTCACATCTGTCAACACCTGCTTTCTTTGGGATTGGAATTATTATATTCTTCTTGAAGTCTGAGGGTATTTCGCCTGTTTCATACATCTTGCTCACCAGATGGTAGAGTTTTGTCAGGACTGGCTCTCCCACGGCCGTCAGTAGTTCCAATGGAATATTGTCTACTCCGGGGGCCTTGTTGCGACTCAGGTCTTTCAGTGCTCTGTCAAACTCTTCACGCAGTATCGTATCTCCCATTTCATCTTCATCTACATCCTCCTCCATTTCCATAATATTGTCCTCAAGTACATCGCCCTTGTATAGACCCTCTATATACTCCTTCCACCTTTCTGCTTTCCCTTCTTTGCTTAGAACTGGGTTTCCATCTGAGCTCTTGATATTCATACAAGTCGTTCTCTTATCTCCAAAGGTCTCTTTAATTTTCCTGTAGGCGGTATCTATCTTACCCCTAGTGAGATAGGCCTCCACATCCTTACATTTGTCCTCTAGCCATCCCTGCTTAGCCATTTTGCACTTCCTGTCGATCTCATTTTTGAGACGTTTGTATTCCTTTTTGCCTGTTTCACTTACTGCATTTTTATATTTTCTCCTTTCATCAATTAAATTCAATATTTCTTCTGTTACCCAAGGATTTCTACTAGCCCTCATCTTTTTACCTACTTGATCCTCCGCTGCCTTTACTACTTCATCCCTCAAGGCTACCCATTCTTCTTCTACTGTATTTATTTCCCCCATTCCTGTCAATTGCTCCCTTATGCTCTCCCTGAATCTCTGTACAACCTCTGGTTCTTTTAGTTTATCCAGGTCCCATCTCCTTAAATTCCCACCTTTTTGCAGTTTCTTCAGTTTTAATCTACAGGTCATAACCAATAGATTGTGGTCAGAGTCCACATCTGCCCCTGGAAATGTCTTACAATTTAAAACCTGGTTCCTAAATCTCTGTCTTACCATTATATAATCTATCTGATACCTTTTAGTATCTCCAGGGTTCTTCCATGTATACAACCTTCTTTCATGATTCTTAAACCAAGTGTTAGTTATGATTATGTTGTGCTCTGTGCAAAATTCTACCAGGCGGCTTCCTCTTTCATTTCTGTCCCCCAATCCATATTCACCTACTATGTTTCCTTCTCTCCCTTTTCCTACACTCGAATTCCAGTCACCCATGACTATTAAATTTTCGTCTCCCTTCACAATCTGAATAATTTCTTTTATTTCATCATACATTTCTTCAATTTCTTCGTCATCTGCAGAGCTAGTTGGCATATAAACTTGTACTACTGTAGTAGGTGTAGGCTTCGTATCTATCTTGGCCACAATAATGCGTTCACTATGCTGTTTGTAGTAGCTTACCCGCATTCCTATTTTCCTATTCATTATTAAACCTACTCCTGCATTACCCCTATTTGATTTTGTGTTTATAACCCTGTAGTCACCTGACCAGAAGTCTTGTTCCTCCTGCCACCGAACTTCACTAATTCCCACTATATCTAACTTCAACCTATCCATTTCCCTTTTTAAATTTTCTAACCTACCTGCCCGATTAAGGGATCTGACATTCCACGCTCCGATCCGTAGAACGCCAGTTTTCTTTCTCCTGATAACGACATCCTCTTGAGTAGTCCCCGCCCGGAGATCCGAATGGGGGACTATTTTACCTCCGGAATATTTTACCCAAGAGGACGCCATCATCATGTAATCATACAGTAAAGCTGCATGCCCTCGGGAAAAATTACGGCTGTAGTTTCCCCTTGCTTTCAGCCGTTCGCAGTACCAGCACAGCAAGGCCGTTTTGGTTATTGTTACAAGGCCAGATCAGTCAATCATCCAGACTGTTGCCCTTGCAACTACTGAAAAGGCTGCTGCCCCTCTTCAGGAACCACACGTTTGTCTGGCCTCTCAACAGATACCCCTCCGTTGTGGTTGCACCTACGGTACGGCTATCTGTATCGCTGAGGCACGCAAGCCTCCCCACCAACGGCAAGGTCCATGGTTCATGGGGGGGATACGTTGTATAAGGTGTCATTTATTGACAGTATGATTAACTAATATCCACAACGGCTATTGTAGTTGTATGGATTCTTCACGTAAGCATAGTCTATTACGAGATTTCGGTCATACACGTCGATATAAGGAATTTAGAAGCCTCAAACTACTGACAGTCTAATTTTGCTATTATTCACAACAGCGGTTGGAGTTGTTTACTCTCTTAAAGAAAGCGCTGTGTTCTGAGCGAATAAACGAAATTACATTAATGTTCATCATTACACGTAAGTGCTGTTTAGTTTCGAAACTTACTGTATTTAACTAATAATTTGTCGTTACTTCACGGCGTTTGCCATGAAACGTTATGCCTGTGTTAAGCTCAACGGCATTAATCAGCTTCATCTTTAAGGGTAAAACAAAAATTTACTATCACGAATATTTATTTCCTATTAATTTTTCGTCACAAACGAATAATCACAGAAAATCAAACTGAAAAATCTCTGTTAACTGTTTCCTTTCGCATTTCGTGCTTCCACAGGGCACAATATGCAGTCCATATTTAATGCCAAGAAATCAATGAACAAAATGTTTCGCATTCCTATTGAACGGCCATTCTATGACCAAAAAACGATGATTGTACAACTGTAACTAATATTTCATTTCCAATTTGTTGCTTGGAGAGGCAAAAGCTTACCTCAGTTCTGATTCTGTCCAACTAGAAGAAATAAACAACGTCCATCAGCACCCCGTAGAATTCTATAACCCTTTAAATCCGTCCGGTTTAGCACTTTATAAAATTGTACAGACATCTGACATAATTTGTCTTCGAATACTGACATATCTCATGTCAAATAGACAGACATCACAGGAAAGGTGTTTGTACAATTTCACTGGACAATTTCGATATGAGATGCTTTTTAACTAATCTGTTGTACTCTACATCCTGGATGATGGTTAATACCGGAAACCCATAAATGACTAATGGGGAAAATAAACAGCTGATGGTTATAGTGCATTTTATAAAATACGCTAGATATTGCTATGTGGTTTGTTGCAAATGGTAACTTAGTTCGTAAAGCGTTTTATGGACACACATGTTTTGATTTTTCATGAAACACGGTCGCCTGATGCGTTTCATTTGTATTACAGATATGAGTGGTGTTTGTTCTGTCAGACATGTCCAACAGAACATATACCACTCGCAATGAAGCAGCTCGGACGTATATAAGCGAATAATTTGGAGGAACGTAATGGAAAGGAAACAGGGTGGGAAAGAGATAGGAAGGAAATAATGACTTCCAGATGTCTGGTGAAAATGCTTCAGTGCGGATGCACAACCAGCGTCTCCTACAGGAATCAGAAATCTGCGAATAGGGCGTTAATGGGCAATGGTCGTTGCTGTGCGACTGGTGGAAAGTTGGACATGTTGGTGGGAGAAACACCGCATCAGGATGGCCGAGACGGTTAAGGCAATCGGTCTACGGAAGCGTAGCAGCCAGGTTCGAGTCCCGGTCTGGCACTAATCTTCAACTCTCGCTGTTGCATTGCACTGTGCGGCTGGAAGGCAGATAGACATTATGGCCTTCCCTCCTCTTTCGCTGCAGTTATTAATTTTAGTACATCTCAGCCATAGTTCCGAAGTGCCTATGGTCGAGATCCGCTAGATGCATTAGAGCGGCTGATAAAACATTAAAAAGAATCTGTCTATAAATATTCGCTGTGTACAGGGGCCTGAAAAATTCATCAAAAGTTAACTGCTCCCTTTAAAAGTGGAAAATAATCTCGCCACTTGACACGCGATTTTGTCAACACAAAGATTTACTTCTGTTAAAACTAACCGATCCAGTACAGTGTGTAGTCCTAGTGAGTTCACTTCATAGTTGTACCCGAAAACGCTTTTGGTAGAAACCTGGCTGTGACGTCATCCGAGGCACAGCGCTCGCAGGCGTTTGACTGACATGGACAGGTTGATAAACCGGTGCAAAGTGTCTCTTCCTATTGCCTCTGCCCGTATACATGGGCGCAGCGGACTGCCCAACATAACATTTGCTACCAACTGCCTTAGGCACAGGTAGCAGCATCTACAAACCAATGGCCTCTTTCTGGGATACGCATTAATTAATATATTTGTCGTTTAATAATTTGCAATCTTCTTAATATTTATGCGAATCAGGTTAAGTTGGCTTGACTTACTGAAAACGTTTGAGGCTCAACTGCGTTTCTGGATAGAATTTTTAGTACGAAACCGACACTAGAACATGACCTGTGAACTGCTTCTTTAAGATTAGTGGTATTTTATTTATTTATTTACACGCCAAGCTCCGTAGGACCAAATTGAGGAGCAAATCTCCAAAGTCATGGAACATGTCAGTACATGATATTACAACATAAAAGTATTAAGAGATAAAAATAAAATGTTTATGAACCAGAAAAAAGTCAAGCCGTAAGTTCACGTAAACGCAATCAACAATACAACAAGTATCAGCTTAATTCTTCACGGAACTCCCTGATAGAATGGAACGAGTGAGTCATTAGGAAACTCTTGAGTTTCGATTTGAAAGCGCGTGGATTACTGCTAAGATCTTTGAATTCTTGTAGCAGCTTTTTGAAAATGAATGCAGCAGTATACTGAACACGTTTCTGTACAATAGGTAAGGAAGTCCGATCCAAATGCAGCTCTGATTTCTGCCAAGTATTAACTGAGTTAAACCTGATTATTCTTGGGAATAAGCTAATACTGTTAACAAGAAATGTCAAAATACGCAGACTCGTGATCAGGGGCCGACAGGAGGTTCGTGAACTTTTAACACTTATCGCCCGACCCACCCGTTTCTGAGCCCAAAATATGCTTTTAGAATGGGAAGAGTTACCCCAAAATATAATAATAATATCAAACGACATAAGCGAATGTAAATAAGCAAAATAGACTAATTTTCGTGTCGAATGGACACTCACTTCAGATACCGTTCGAATAGCAAAAATGGCAGCATTAAGTCTTTGAACAAAATCCTGAACGTGACTTTCCATGACAGTTTACTATCTATCTGAACACGTAGAAATTTGAACTGTTCAGTTTCACTAATAATATGCCCATTCTGTGAAATTAAAACGTCAAGTTTTTTTGAATTGTGTGTTATAAACTGTAAAAACTTAGTCTTACTGTAATTAAGTGTAAGTTTATTTTCTACAAGCCATGAACTTACGTCATGAACTGTCCGCCTCCGTAGCGTAGCAGGGGACCCGTATTCGATTCCTGGCAGGGGACTAGGTGTTGTGTATCTTTCATCATCATTTTCATCATCATTGACCCGCAAGTCGCCGAAGGGGCGTCAGCTAAAAAGGACTTGCAATATGGCAGTCGAACTATCCCGCATGTGGCCTTCCAGTCAACAATGCCATACCATCATTTCATGATATTTTATGTCATGAACTGCACTATTTGAAACCGAGCCAATGTTGCACACAACATCCTTTACTACCAAGCTAGTGTCATCACCAAACAGAAATATTTTAGTTTCCCATAATACTAGAGGGCATATCATTTATGTAAATAAGTAACAGGTGTGGCCCCAACACTGATCCCTGGGGCATCCCACACTTGACTGTACCCCACTTAAACCCAACATCATACTCTTTCTCGAGTCTTTGAATAATGTCCGTTTGCTGTCTGTTGTTGGAGGTGAACCAATTGTGAGCTACTCCCCGTATTCCATTATGGTCCTACTTTCTGAGCAATATTTTGTGATCAACACAATCAAACACGTTGGTTAAATCAAAAAATATGCCTAACGTTCGAAACCTTTTGTTTAACCCATGCGGTACCTCACAGAGAAAATAGAATATAGCATTTTCAGTTGTTAAACGACTTGTAAAGTCTTGATATCAAATCGTGTGATATAAAATGATCAATTATCCTTACATACACAGGCTTATCAAAAACTTTAGCAAACACTGATGGCATAGAAATAGGTCTAAAATTGTCTACATTATCCCCATCTCCCTCTTTATAAAGCGCCTTTACTACTGAGTACTTTAATTGTTCAGGAAACCGACCATTCCTAAAGGAGAAGTTACAAATATGGCTAAACACAGGGCTAATATGCGCAGCACAGTACTTTCATATTCTGCTAAGCACTCCATCATATCCATGAGAGTCCTTAGTCTACAGTGATTTAATTATGGACTCTATCTCCCCCTTGTCTGTACCACAAAGGAGTATTTCAATCTCGGAAGGGCATTTGCCAAAACAGTTATATGATTCCCTGTAGAAACTAAATGTTATTTAATTCACCATCAACGCTCAGAAAATAATCGTTAAATACTGTACTCGATGACATTGCGCTGCTGACCAGGCACTTCTTTCACAACTGACTATATGGTTTCTAATTTTATCCTGTGAATTAGCTATTTTATTTGCGTACCACATACTCTTTGCCTTCCTAATAACATTTTTAAGCACCTTACAGTACTGTTTTTAATGGGCTACTGTAGCTTGATTGTGACTACTTCTAACATTTTGATATCATAATGCCACTGGTCAGCCACCCAGGCTGCCTTTTACTGCTAGTACCCCGTTTAGAACGTTCTAATGGATAGGAACTCTCAAAGAGAATTATAAATGTGTTAAGGAAAGCATTATGTTTGTCATCTATGTTATTGGTACTATAAACATCCTGCCACACTTCTTCCTTGACGAGGTTTAAAAGATTCTGTATTGCTGTTGGAATGACTTTCCTACATAGTTTGTAATTATATGTGACATTTGTTTGTGTACAAAAGCCTTTTAGTGCTAAAATTTGTGCATCGTGGTCTGAAAGGCCATTCATCCCTTTACTAACAGAATGGCCATCCAGTAATGAAGAATGAATAAAAATATTGTCTCTGGCTGTGCTACTGTTCCCCTTCACCCTAGTTAGAAAAAACACAGTCTGCATCAGATCATATGAATTTAGGAGACCTACCAATACCTTTTTCTTGCACCATAATATACCAAATTCATACTGAAGTCACCATATACAACTAATTTCTGGTACATCCTATAAAGTGAATCAAGAACACTCTCTAGCTTGAGCAGAAATGCGCTGAAGTCACAGTTAAGGGATCTATAAACAACAACAATTCCAAGTTTAGTTTCACTAAATTCAACTGCCCCTGCACAACATTCAGACATCTCTTCAGTGCAGTGCTGTCTATGGACTCAAATGAAATACTGTTTTTTACGTACATGGCCACTCCCCCACGCCGCAAGGAACGCCTAGGAAAACAGCCAGCTAATCTGTATCCTGGTAAGGATAGCCTCTGAATTGACGAACCATTTAAGTGGTGTTCCGATGTACCAATTATTTCAGAGTCAAGATCCATAAGCAGTTCACTAACTTTATTTATAACATCTCTTATATTTTGATGAAATATGCTAAATCCTTCTCTGCTTGGAAACATGACGTCCTCTGAAGGTGAGCCCTTAGTTAAAGGGACTTCCTTTAAGCAGGTATACCTATCAGCTGACCTCAAATTAAAAAAGCTGCAGCTCTAACACCAACTACTACAGGTACTGATTGTTATCTACAATAAAGTCTTCAAAATTGGTACAACTGTATCATTTAATAAATGTAATCAAGAGCTGTAATTACAACTTTCTACTAAGTAAGACAGATGATACTTAATCTAATATGAACAGGGATGTTTTGTTTCCAGATTTAGCTTTTAGCGAATGGCTTGAAAACTAATAAAAGTAGTTTAATAAAGTTCTAACATTCTGCGTGGTGTCTGTTTCTTCTAAGTCGTGTCTTCCTACCACTTTCGCGCAACGACGCTCTGAGCGTGTTTTTTTAGGGAATTGACTAGTTTGAACCTGGGACCTGTTGCTGGTAAAGAGATGCCAGACCACACATGACATGTAGAGTTCAGAAGAGTTCAGTGAGACTAGCGATGATATAATCAAATATTTAATAACTTCAGCGTCAGCTCCACTGCACACCCTGTAAAAGAATCTTAATACTAACTAAATTTAGTGGAAGGGGTTCAAGGCTTTCCTATTTTTAGTTAGCTGGTAAAATAAAGTCGAAAAAGCAGTTAAGTTTACCATTGGAAATTTTATTATACTCACAAAACATTGTTTATAAATTGCACTATTGATAAAAGGAAATGTTTTAAGACAGGGCGATAAAAACCAACTGCGTTCAACAAAAATGTGAACGAGTATTCCCTGAATGGGTTTCCAAGTTCTACAATGGATCGAAGAATGACCTATGCCAATCACATCTATAATTAGATTTAAGTTAAGTTTCATAAAAGAGAAAACTATCAAAATGGTCTACAGTGGCCCTCAATTATCTTTAATTACTTATTTAACTTGTCGTAAATTACAGTGGCTGATTTGGCTTTTGAATAATTATATAAGAGAAAAATCATCACGTTTCAGATTTTAACTTCTAGTAGCAAATGTGAATACGACAAAGTTTAATTGACGATCGACACTAGTATTACGTAAATAGGGGATGTAACAGATGAGACTTCTGCAGTTCTGAGTGAAGCCTTGTGGCGGCACCGTGTGCGTTCATTACCTTGTCGGTGTTTAGGCAGCGTCAGGGGGCGGCGGGCGGCGCAGCTCCACGCACCTCGCCATCTCGGAAGCAACTCTCTCTAACTTCTCCTTACTACAATTTACCGAAGTTGATTTAAGAAAAGCTATCTGGCTGTGTTTTCAACTGACCAATGAGGGTCTCACTGTCAACCTTAAGCTCCATCTACAAAAATTCTGTCTATCCGATGAGAAACTTTATACTGTTCGTGGTGTCCCAATGTTTTTAATGTTTGCTACATAACAGAGACGTGACAAACTCTCACGCTAGAACTTGCAGCTGGTGTGGCCCTTTTAGTGTTATCGTAAGATCTGTACTGTTCTTCTGGAGGGCTCTATCTTTTAACATGGGCTGGGGTGTGATTCTGACGGTCGGCTGGCGACGTGGGTGTTCGTCCCTTATCGTAGGGCCTCCTAGCCTACACGACTCTGCTCTCGGCTTCTGTTCTCGTTTCTTCCCTTGGAACTGCGTCTGTTTCACGGTGGGAAGGTATGACATGCATTTATGCGTTCTTGTGTTAGTCTGTGGTATACCATTTGCTCACTTGTTGATCGTATTACTCTGCCTCGTGATGGCTGGGTGTTGTGTGCTGTCCTTAGGTTAGTTAGGTTTAGGTAGTTCTAAGTTCTAGGGGACTTATGACCACAGCAGTTGAGTCCCATAGTGCTCAGAGCCATTTGAGCCATTTGATCGTATTACTTTGCTTAATTTAATGTCAGGATTTATTCGGAGCTATGTGACATACTGTCGGATTTGCTATCATGTCAGGGTT
The DNA here is from genome assembly GCF_023864345.2 of Schistocerca serialis cubense. Lineage (NCBI taxonomy): Eukaryota > Metazoa > Arthropoda > Insecta > Orthoptera > Acrididae > Schistocerca > Schistocerca serialis. Next base: position 180,794,972 of record NC_064645.1, read on the forward strand.
TTCATGGAAGGTGTTGGATTTGCCTGACACCATACAGAGTCACTTAGTTGAAGTTTTTGTATCAAACTGAAGCAACACACGAATTTTCATCTTCCTAAGTCTGATATCTAGCACTTTAAAATTTTCGTAAAAAGCGCAGATTTTGACCAAAATATTAGCCAGAGCGAGTCGAGACATGTGACTTTTGATTGTGACATAAATTTGCACATTCTGAACTGTTTTTACCTCTCTAGCTTTATTATTTAGCACCACTTATTTTTCCTTAAAATAGTATATTTAGCAAAACATATACATTAAATAGTTTTGAAATTTCATAATGTTAACATTAATATGCTGAAGAAAATATATTGAGAAAGTTTCGCTTTTAGATCGTGGTGCAATTTTTTGTATGCTAGTCACGTTATGATGACAGGGCGCAGGTAGTTGTGAACTAGGGTAAGTCGCGGCACACTCAATCGCCTCTGTATCAGTGCTTGTTTCGCTGCACATGGTGTGAAAAGTTTAAACCACAGCATCGGTGACAAGGCAAGAAGCGGTAAACTTGGAGTGACGTCAGTGCTGATAGCGTGCTTACTTGTACAGCGTTTCAACGCAGATCGCGGAAATCGACGCGTCGTGTTTCCAGAGAAACATGCATAACTTAGGGAACTTTGGTGATGATTTTACACAAAGAGTTGCATTTCCATACTCACAAAGTGCAGCTACTGCAAGCTCTGGAGCCATATGATAGTCCTAGATGTGCTTAGTTTGCAAGGAATACTCGTATGCTGGAACGAATCGATGCAGAAATCACTACCTCAATAAAGTTTGTTTTTCCGACGAAATGACTATTCACATCTCCGGAAAAGTAAACAGGCATAGTATTCCGATCTGGGAGTCGGAGAACGTACATCGCAGTACAGCAGATAAGCTACGGTCGCAGATTCGAATCCTACGTCGTGCATGGATGTGTGTGATGTTCTTAGGTTAGTTAGGTTTAAGTAGTTCTAAGTCTAGGGGACTGATGACCTCAGAAGTTAAGTCCCATTGTGCTCAGAGCCAATTGAACCATTTTGAACAGCAGATTAGGACTAGCCCGAAAGTGAATATGTGATGTGGCATACAGCACACCTGAATTATTGCACCGTTCTTTCTTTTGCTGAGCGTACCATTACTGCAACGGTTGACGTAGTGATGTATGAACTTAATGTTGCACTCCAGTTGTAAGAATTTCATCCATTCCGCGCGGGATTATCCGAGCGGTCTGGGGCGCTGCAGTCATGGACTGAGCCGCTGATCCCGGCGGAGGTTCGAGTCCTCCCTCGGGCATGGGTGTGCGTGTTTGTCCTTACGATAATTTAGGTTAAGTAGTGTGTAAGCTTAGGGACTAATGACCCTGGCAGTTAAGTCCCATAAAATTTCACACACATTTGAACACTTGAACATTTCGTCCATAGGCAGTGTTTCAACAAGATCATGCAAAGTCACACTGGTGGTTATTCGTTCGCTAACTCTCGTCTAAAATGTTTCCGGAAAGGACATCAGTAGTGACAGTCCAACAACATGGTCAGCACGTTCACCAGACATAAACCCTCTTGACGTTTTCGCAGTGTTACGTTAAGGATAAAGAGTCCAGTTCAGCAGTTCTTTGTGTGTAAACTCTTAGTGGACGAATACGAGTGTAGAGGTGGTGAGGAAAGACATGTTGGCAACGACATAGAGAGAAATGTATTATCACCTACACATTCTAAGGGCAACCAACGTAGCACATGTGGAAACGTATCCATAAAAATATGAGTTAAACTACCATTGGGAGCAAATCGCACAGCTGTTTCTGACATAGTTCTTAAGTAGTCGTATGTTTTTGTATCACCCTCTATTTTTGCCTCCCGCGGCTCGTTGCAGAGGAACTGTGTTTCATTTTATTCCTATCCCCGACTTCTCGATGTATTTGTATAGTACTAAAACTAGCCGCACAATTCCTCAAAGATAGCCAGTATGGGCCGTGTGTCTTGACTGGAGAGAAACTTTCACACACGACATATTCCCCTGGTAATAGTACTACTTTATTCTCCACTTGGTTGTGTCTCGGGTTTGTTAGCTCTCTGTTAAGAGTCATTCAGTGAAATATGGCTAGCTTTACTGATGAGAGTTGTTCGGTATCCTCCTCGTTCATAGGTTCACTGCATGCGTCACGACTTTGCTAAGCTGATTTTCCAGAAAGGAAAACCACGTCTCAGTTCTATTGCAGCAGTGTGGAGCTCTTGTCGTACACTGCGTTTTTTGTTGCACGTTTTGGTGATTGCAAACTATAGGCTTTTTCAGTGTTGTGACGACATTTTCACATAAACAAAGTAGACTAGGGGAACAAACCGAATAAATCGTAATCAGGTTATTGCTCTGTAACGAGCCTCTAGAATCCGCTGCCGTCTGATACCCAACTACTCAGAAAATTACTCTGAACAACCGAAATCTTATTTCTGGAGCATGTGTACAGCCCGTGCATATCTAAGTAGGTCTACACCAAGAGTCGTCAAGCGCATTTTCTCTCGCGTTTCGGCATCTAATTCAGTTTCTGCGATGTTTAGTCTGAGTCAGCCCGATCAAATACTGCTCATCGCGTCTTTCATGCGACGACCAGTGTCAACGGAAAAAATACCGGTTTTTTCCCATTTCAAACAAAGCGGACTTTTACGTACCTTTCGACTGAGCAGTCCTGTCAATGCGCAACACTAAACCTAATATCACACTAGACTAATCTGGGACCTCTATATGGAATGGGTATGTAAAATTCCGCTTCAGAAGTCGTTTTGTTTGTAACAAGAAACACACTGAAGTTTTCCCTTGGTGCTTGGCATCGCATTACACGTATGACGAACAGTAGTTTTGGGGGAATCCACCCACACATTTCATAAACGAAATCGCAAATATTTGACGAAACATCAGAGAGAATCAGCCTGACGACCCTTAAGAGGGACCCCATATTTACAAAGATACTAAAATGTGTCCCTTTTTTCTCTTTTTTTATTGATAAGAGTTGGAAAAAACAACGCTGTCTCCTCATTCCATTGAATGCACTGTTGTGTGGGTTCATTAAAAGAATGTGGCCTATTTAATTACGTCAACTGCGCAAGAGAAATTTATATCAAGATTTCAAAACGACTGTCGAAGGTTTAAATTTTTAGACAACATAGTTGTATGGAGATAAGGAGCGATTAATTTACTTATAATCAATTATTCAAAATGACAGTCACAATCGCATTATGAATAATGCGATTGTGACTGTCATTTTGAATAATTGACGGTCGAAGGAATGAGTTACATCAAACCTTCATTAATCATTTCTCAAGCAGGGTGATCTCAGGGAGGACATAGGAACACGGTGGACTGCACTTGCGGGCAAAACAAGAATCTAATTATGTTGCGTGAAATAAACTCTTTCATCCTGCACCAAAAACAGAGCAAATATGTTGATATATTTCCTGAAAGTGGGGTGGTTTTCGGAAACATTATTATTATCAGCAAGGGATCTTCACCCAGGGGAGATGATTAGTGCGTGCATTTTGGAATGTAACAAGTACAAACATTCGTAACATTCACGCATTTACAACCACTAACAGGAAGCCAGACGGGAAAGGCACATAGTATCCATACACCAATAAGCAACATCATTGCGGATGGATCATAGGAATGTCAGAAGTTAAGTTCACCGTTCTGGGTAAAATTCAGATATTTCGGAGAAATCCAAAAGTAAGCACATTTCTATGGGCATGTCAGAATTCTTAATGATCAATAAATGTCGTAGAGGACAAAGGTATGGGAATATTGTAGATAGTCGATCACCTTAAATTCGGTCTCCCAAACTCATAGCAAAGTTGGTAGAAATCAGGACACGCTGGTTTGTATATCGATCCAGGTGTACGCTCTGCTCGGCAATGAACGCTCTGATTAAGTGTTAGGATGAAGATCTGATCGATGAGACATCACTTCAACTTCATTTATTCTCCTGGTGTTTGAATTTGAATAATGCAGTGATGATCAACATTGCACTACGAATTTTGACGGACCCTAACAGAAATAACTCACACTAGATAATCTCGAAAGAGCACATCTTACTGACCATGCTGACATAACCTCAGTGCTGTCTTCCAAACTTTTACAAAGCTACGTTAGTCGACGCTTGACAGACAGAAGACATTAATCAGCCAATGGGCAAAACGCTCAGGAGGTGCCTTCTGTTATCCAATCATGTGAATGCTAGGAAACCACTAAAAGGTCGTTGCCCCGTTCCCAATTAAGTTTACCGGACAAAAGTTTGAGAAAGCACTGTATATCTTCACAACATTGATTTCTACTTGACAAACCCCAAGCCCCACTTTTAAAAAGAGACGGAGGCACGTTGTCACTGGCCGCTTCAGATCACAAGTCAGGACCGAAGAAATTCAACGGAAATTTATCCAGCACTTATAAAGAAACAATAAGATAATCTACCCTGTTTCTTCTGTGACAAGTGTACATCCAATTACTCACCCACACACACATTATAGAGCTTGGGCGGTGTTGTGGAGAGGGGATAACACAGGTTTATAATGCGAAACACAGAAAAATGGGTTCCCTTCGCAATCCTTCTCCCAGCTACGCTTTATATAAAACAAAAAGCACAAGAGTAATATGCAAAACTAACTGAATGTGAATTAAGTATTCCCGATAACAATTCCAGATAAATATTACATGAAAGAGACTGATATATGTATGACCGAATCGGCTTTGCTCTCTACAAGTCGTCAGCGTCTTTAGTTGTGCTGTATTGGCTTAATCAGTTTGTTTCAGTATCATAACTGCTTTGTCAGACCACAGATAGGAGCTGTTGTGCCCTCTCTACTACTTCTTACTCAATGTTAGGAGAGTAACAGAGGTAGGTAAATCAGTACTTGCCTTACACTTTTCCACTGAGCTGGCTCGCACTCACAGGCGCAAGTGTTGAGGTGGCTTTCTTGGTGACTGACACTAACCTTACCAAAATGTTTACACCTGGTGGCTGACTAGTGTTAATAACTTACGTGTACTTGAGAAATGCCGGGCTGTAGCGACTTAGAAAGATTTTCTCTCCTGTTCTCTTCCTATCTTAGCGCGTAACGGTGCTATATCTACCTTATTGGCTTCTCGGCATGAACATCATAACTTCGTATCACATATCTTGTACCGTACCTATCGTTTCAGGACAGTCGCATGAAAAGGTCTCACTTTTCTAGTAGCCGTGCACATACATAAAACAAAAACATTAGGAAACACATTTTCCACTGATACTGTCTCTCTGTAGAAGAATTTAGTCTGCAATGAACACTGAAGAAAAAATAAACTGCTTCTATTAGCCTCCAAACTTTCCTCAAAAATTAACACAAACGGTAATTTCTCCGAACTGAACAGTAAAAAAACTCTCGCATGTTCTCCCAGTGTTTCGTTCTCATTTTGTTTTTCAGTCACTCACAATGCTTCCTTCCCTCCTGTCATTTCTAGTGTTCTGCTACGTAGCTCATTCTGCATTTCCCCCAGCCCTACTATCATGTCCATTAATGCCAGGTCCCGTAGTTTAAGTCCACCTACATGCAGTTAATTTTTGTAATTTCACTTTTCATAGATTAATATGAACTTTGGTTTGTTCTCCTACAGCTGTATCTTGTGTGGTTCTAACAGCTGAAGATTTCCAACTAGAAGGGATAAAACCGAATAAAACATACTTTTAAATACGGAGATGTGTCTGTCTACCACCCACCGAGGTCATTTTGTTGTAAAATTCGGCCTTTTTTTATAGGCAATGTTTGAAAGCTTACGAGTCTAAAGACTATAGAACCACAATTAGGTGAAGAAACGTATAACTTGTAACGGACATTCATGACGGAAGATTCACAAATCATAAATAAGATGTTGGAATAACAGCAAAACATCGGCTTCATACAATATCTGTTAACTTATGCAGTACTCAATGAGCAATATTTCCCAAATTAAAAGTGGCAATCTACTTTCTGATTTATTCTGCATCTATGTGCAAGTATAGAATTTAAATTAAGTGATTAAGAAACAGCATTACCGCTAGTAAGGGGGTCATGTGAGCATGTCGCTTCATTTTCGATGTGCCACACTGCAATAGTCCAGTATCAAACAGCGTCTTCTTAAAAAGGGACTACACTCTAGCCACGAGAAACAGCCCCTCCTCCTCATAATTCCACTGTTGTCACTACGAATGTAGGTGGGTAACGTTTTTCAGGCATTAGCTGAATCCAAACCCTTCATTTGGCTCACTGCATGGTATACCGTGATTTATCACTTCGGTTCACTCTCCAGTCGCGTCGCTCTTACACCACCTCCAGCGTCACTTGGCATTGATTGCAGAAATCTTTGGCTTAAGGTGATCTGCTCTACCACTGTACACCATTCTTTTCCTTACACACAGTCATCGTAGTAGTTGGACGGCTGTCTGTATTTGTACAATTTGGACTGGAGAGCGATTCCTTCTGGTGATTTCATGAAACTTCTTACAATCATCCTTTACAATGTTCGCTAGTCCCTGTCCATCAGTACATAACGTATACCTAAAAAAAGGACTAAACTCCTCCCGAACAGGCCATGAAGGCCCAACGGTGCCGACCGACCGTCGTGTCATCTTCAGCCCAGAGGCGTCTCTGGATGCTGATGTGGAGGGGCATGTGGTCAGCACACCGCTCTCCCGGCCGTATGTCAGTTTCCGAGACCGGACGTAGCGTATGCCTGGTCTTGGTTTATTTTTGGTTCTTCCTTGGTGTTTTCTCTCCACACTCACAACAGTCGACTAGGGCAGCAGCAGAAGGGCTGCAACGTCCCAGATGGGTTTGCTACTCAGATGACTTCCAGTGATTAGTTCCCTTTCGAATTCACTGAGCTCTCCCGGTCGACCCATTTCTGTTACTATTTTTCTACTCTCCCTGCCCCTTTTTTATACTGATGAATACGGCTCTCGTAAAAATGTAGCGGTCAGTTCTGCATTATATACACTCCTGGAAATGGAAAAAAGAACACATTGACACCGGTGTGTCAGACCCACCATACTTGCTACGGACACTGCGAGAGGGCTGTACAAGCAATGATCACACGCACGGCGCAGCGGACACACCAGGAACCGCGGTGTTGGCCGTCGAATGGCGCTAGCTGCGCAGCATTTGTGCACCGCCGCCGTCAGTGTCAGCCAGTTTGCCGTGGCATACGGAGCTCCATCGCAGTCTTTAACACTGGTAGCATGCCGCGACAGCGTGGACATGAACCGTATGTGCAGTTGACGGACTTTGAGCGAGGGCATCTGGTGGGCATGCGGGAGGCCGGTTGGACGTACCGCCAAATTGCTCAACACGTGGGGCGTGAGGTCTCCACAGTACATCGATGTTGTCGCCAGTGGTCGGCGGAAGGTGCACGTGCCCGTCGACCTGGGACCGGACCGCAGCGACGCACGGATGCACGCCAAGACCGTAGGATCCTACGCAGTGCCGTAGGGGACCGCACCGCCACTTCCCAGCAAATTAGGGACACTGTTGCTCCTGGGGTATCGGCGAGGACCATTCGTAACCGTCTCCATGAAGCTGGGCTACGGTCCCGCACACCGTTAGGCCGTCTTCCGCTCACGCCCCAACATCGTGCAGCCCGCCTCCAGTGGTGTCGCGACAGGCGTGAATGGAGGGACGAATGGAGACGTGTCGTCTTCAGCGATGAGAGTCGCTTCTGCCTTGGTGCCAATGATGGTCGTATGCGTGTTTGGCGCGGTGCAGGTGAGCGCCACAATCAGGACTGCATACGACCGAGGCACACAGGGCCAACACCCGGCATCATGGTGTGGGGAGCGATCTCCTACACTGGCCGTACACCACTGGTGATCGTCGAGGGGACACTGAATAGCGCACGGTACATCCAAACCGTCATCGAACCCATCGTTCTACCATTCCTAGACCGGCAAGGGAACTTACTGTTCCAACAGGACAATGCACGTCCGCATGTATCCCGTGCCACCCAACGTGCTCTAGAAGGTGTAAGTCAACTACCCTGGCCAGCAAGATCTCCGGATCTGTCCCCCATTGAGCATGTTTGGGACTGGATAAAGCGTCGTCTCACGCGGTCTGCACGTCCAGCTCGAACGCTGGTCCAACTGCGGCGCCAGGTGGAAATGGCATGGCAAGCCGTTCCACAGGACTACATCCAGCATCTCTACGATCGTCTCCATGGGAGAATAGCAGCCTGCATTGCTGCGAAAGGTGGATATACACCGTACTAGTGCCGACATTGTGCATGCTCTGTTGCCTGTGTCTATGTGCCTGTGGTTCTGTCAGTGTGATCATGTGATGTATCTGACCCCAGGAATGTGTCAATAAAGTTTCCCCTTCCTGGGACAATGAATTCACGGTGTTCTTATTTCAATTTCCAGGAGTGTAGGTGACCACATACTTTTAATCAGATAGCGCACATATATTGAAATTTTTCAAGTGTTTCTCTTCCTATCTAAAAATATCTACATCTACATCCATACTCCGCAAGCCAGGTGACGGTGTGTGGCGGAGGGTACTTTGAGTACCTCTATCGGTTCGCGCTTCTATTCCAGTCTCTTATTGTTCGTGGAAAGAAAGATTGTCGGTATGCCTCTGTATGGGCTCTAATCTCTCTGATTTTATCCTCGTGGTCTCTTCGTGAGATATACGTAGGAGGGAGCAATATACTGCTTGACTCGTAGGTGAAGGTATGTTCTCGAAACTTCAACAAAAGCCCGTACCAAGCTACTGAGCGTCTCTCTTGCAGAGTCTTCCGTTGAAGTCTACCTATCATCTCCGTAACGCTTTCACGATTACTACACGATCCTGTAACGAAGCACGCTGCTCTCCGTTGGATCTTCTCTATCTCTTCTATCAACCATATCTTGTACCGATCCCACACCGGTGAGCAGTATTCAAGCAGTGGGCGAACAAGTTTACTGTAACCTACTTCCTTAGTTTTCTGATTGCATTTCCTTAGGATTTTTCCGATGAATCTCAGTCTGGCACTGCTTTACCGACGATTAATTTTATATGGTCATTCCATTTTAAATTACTCCTAATGCCTACTCCCAGATAATTTACGAAATTAACTGCTTCCAGTTGCTGACCTGCTATATTGTAGCTCAATGATAAAGGATCTTTCTTGCTATGTATTCGCAGCACATTACACTTGTCTACATTGAGATTCAGTTGCCATTCCCTGCACCAGGCGTCAATTCGTTGCAGATCCTCCTGCATTTCAGTACAATTTTCCATTGTTACAACCTCTCGATATACTACAGCATCATCCACAAAAAGCCTCAGTGAACCTCAGATGTTATCCACAAGGTCATTTATGTATATTGTGAATAGCAACGGTCCTACGACACTCCCCTGCGACACACTCATCTGTTACAAAGAAATATTTCTTCAGAAACTTGTGTATTATACACTGAGGTAAGAAAACTCATGTGATAGCAATACGCAATTAACAGATGGCGGTAGTATCGTGCACACAAGACACAAAAAGGGAGTGCACTGTTGGAGCGTGTGAAAAGGTTTCCGACGTGATTATCGTCGCACGACGGGAATTATCAGACTTTAAACGCGGAATGATACACTCAAACATCAAAGAAACTGGTATAGGCATGCGTAACTACATAGATTTTGTAAACAGGCAGAATACGGCGCTGCGGCCGGCAACGCCTGTATGAGACACAAGTATCTAGCGCAGTTGGTAGATCGGTTACTGCTTCTACAAAGGCAGGTTATCACGATTTAAGTGAGTCTGGAAGTGGCGTTATCGTCGGCACACTAGCGATGGAACACAGCATCTCCGAGGTAGCGATGACTGGAGAATTTCCCGTACGACAATTTCACGAGTGTACCGTGAATATCAGGAATCCGGTAAAACATCAAACTCCTACATCGCTGCGGCCAGAAAAAGATCCTGCAGGAGCGGGACCAACGACGACTCAAGAGAATCGTTCAACGTGACAGAAATGCAACTCTTCCACAAATTGCTGCAGATTTCAGTGCTGGGCTATCAACAAGTGTCAGCGTGCGAACCATTCAGCGAAACATCATCGATATGGGCTTTCGGAGTCAGATGCCTACTCGTTTACCCTTGATGACTACGTGACACAAAGCTTTAGCCTCGCATGGGCCCGTCAACACTGCCATTGGACTGTTATTGACAAGAAACAAGTTGCCTGGTCGGACGAGTCTCGTTTAAAACTGTATCGGGCGGATGGACGTGTATGGCTATGGAGGCAACGTGCATGTCGGTAGGGGACTGTTCAAGCTGGTGGAGGCTCTGTCATGGTGTGGGTTGAAATTGTTCAAATGTCTCTGAGCACTTAGGACATCACACACATCCATGCCCGAGGCAGGGTTCGAACCTGCGACCCTAGCAGCAACGCGGTTCCGGACTGAAGCGCCTAGAACCGCTCGGCCACAGCGTCCGGCCAATGGTGTGGGGCGTGTGCACTTGGAGTGATATGGAACTCGTGATACGGCTAGATACGACTCTGACAGGTGACACGTACATAAGCATCCTGTCTGATCACTTGCATCCACTCATGTCCATTGTGCATTCCGACGGACTTGATCAATTCCAGCAGGACAATGCGACACACCACACGTCCAGAATTGCAACAGGGTGATTCCAGGAACACTCTTCTGAGTTTAAGCACTTCCGCTGGCCACCGAACCCCCATAGACATGAACATTACTGCCCACATCTGGGATGTCTTTCAACGTGCTATTCAGAAGAGATCTCCACCCACTCGTACTCTTACGGATTTATGGACGGCCCTGAAGGATTCTTGGTGTCGTTTCCCTCCAGCACTACTTCAGACATTAGTCGAATCCATGCCATGTCCGTGCTGCGGCACTTGTGCGTGTTCGCGGGGGCCCTACAAGATAGTGGGAAGTTGTAGCAGTTTCTTTGGCTCTTCGGTGTAATTTGAGCTAGAGATATTAGACATTCCATTTCGGAGATCGTCAGGTAATTCAGTATTTCGAGATTCGCAACGTCAGTGTGCCGAGAATACTAGATTTCAGGCATTGCCTCTCACCACGGGAAACGCTGTGGCCGACACCCTTCACTTAACGACGGAGAGCGGCGGTTTCTGATTAGAGTTGTCTGTGCTAAGAGACAAGTAACACTGTGTGAAATAACCGCAGAAATCAGTGTGAAACGGACGGTGAAAGTTAGGACAGTGTGGCGAAATTCGGCGTTAATGGGCTGTGGTAGCAGACAACCGAGGCATGTGCCTTTGCTAACAGCACGACATCGCCTGCAGAGCCTCTCCTGAGATCGTGACTACGTCCGTTGGATCCTAGCCGACTGGAATACCGTGGCTTGGGTAGCTGAGTTCCGATTTCATTTGGTAAGAGCTGATGGTAAGGTTTAAGTGTGGCGTATACCCCACGAAGCCACGACCCAAGTTGTCAATAAGGCTTTGTGTAAACTGGTGTTGGCCCTGAAATCGTGTGGGCTGTGTTTACATGGAATGGTCTGGGTACTGTGGTCCAACCGAACCTATCATTGGCTGTAGATGGTTATGTTCGGCTACCTGGAGACCATCTACAGCCATTCGTGGACTTCTCGTTCCCAAACAACGGTGTCATGCCACCAGGTCACAACTCTTCACGACTGGGATGAAGAACATTTTGGACAGTTCGAGCGAATGATTAGACCACCCAGATCACCCGACACGGATCCCATCGAACATTTATGGGACACGATATCCTGCACTGGCAACACTTTCGCAATTACGGAAGGCTGTAGAGGTATCATGGCTCACTATTTCTGCATGGGATTTCTAGCGACTTGTCGAGTACATGCCACGTCGGTTTGCTGCTCCGCGCCGGCCAGAGTGGCCGTGCGGTTCTAGGCGCTACAGTCTGGAGCCGAGCGACCGCTACGGTCGCAGGTTCGAATCCTGCCTCGGGCATGGATGTGTGTGATGTTCTTAGGTTAGTTCGGTTTAATTAGTTCTAAGTTCTAGGCGACTGATGACCTCAGAAGTTAAGTCGCATAGTGCTCAGAGCCATTTGAACCAATTTTTTGCTGCTCTGCAGCGGGGAAAAAGAGGTCCGACACCACATTAGGAGGTACCCCATGAATTTTGTCACCACAGGGTACTCGTTAGTTTCGTTAGCCTTCAAACACTAATTGTACTGATAGATTATTGCACACAGGGAACAGTGATGGGTTGTAGAACATACATATGACCCTATTGTAAAATTGTTTTTATTCGGTTTTAATCCTTCGAACTGGCACTCTCCCTTCATAAATGATGGAACCCATAACAGATCTCAGTGAAGAAAACAGTGAACAATACCTGGTCGGAGATAATAGAGGGTCTTATGGCCCTATTCTTGCTACGATAAATAAGCCGATCAATAAAAAAATAAACGTCATTACGGTCTAAGACAATCTGGATATCATTCAAGTCTACGCAAATGCTGCATCAGAAAACTATTCGGAAATGCTGCTTGACCTCTTCTGTGGTCATGATGTCCTCCTAAATCGAATTGTCGCACACGTTACCGATCAAAAAATTTAACACGGCGTCTCGTACAGTTCAGGTAATAAAGCGCGCATTGTCCGGAATCGTATACAAAACAGCCGTGAGACAATGCCGTGGCTTTCATCGGCCAACTGCGGCGATATTTGCGAGGTGCGCGGTTCGGCCGCAGACCATTATCAGCTGGGGATCATCCCTTAGGGCGGCTAATATATAACTGCCTGCGTCCTGGGCAAACAGCGCCGGACACGCGCTGCAAATAGATAACGCGAATTACAGCCCGGCGGAAATATTGCCGCGCAAATATCTTGAGCCCCCACCCCAGCTGTTGGCGGCCGATACATTAGCCCGTTAGCACGACGTGAAATATCGGCGTATTATACAACACTCCTGGCTGCGAGTCGCCGAAACCTGCAGGGTGGCATAAATCAGATTCTCAGGACCAGAATAAACAACTACGCGACCAGTAAATTCTCGTTTCAGCCTTCGGAAAAAAATGACACGTGGGGCCAGGTGCACGTATGAACCGGACTGGTCATTTTGCACGCACTACGAAAAGGTTTTATAGTGACCCCGGTTGTCGAAATATTCCATGCGGAGGCAGAAAACAGCTGGAGAGAAGCGAACGAAAAGTATAAAACTAGGATTAGAGAAGGACTTCCGTTTGTGTCATCAGTCTTCTGGCTCACATGATGCAACCCACCACGAATTCCTCGCCTCTGCCTACTCCCAGGGTAGCACATCCGTTCAACGTCCGTACTTGTTGATGTTGTGGTCTTCAGTCCTGAGACTGGTTTGATGCAGCTCTGCATGCTACCCTATCCTGTGCAAGGTTTTTCATCTCCCAGTACTTACTGCAACCTACATCCTTCTGAATCTGCTTAGTGTATTCATGTCTTGGTCTCCCTCTACGATTTTTACTCTCCACGCTGCCCTCCAATGCTAAATTTGTGATCCCTTAATGCCTCAGAACATGTCCTACTAACCGGTCCCTTGTTGTGCCACAAACTCCTCTTCTCCCCAATCCTATTCAATATTTCATCATTAGTTATGTGATCTACCTTTCTAATCTTCAGCATTCTTCTGTAGCACCATATTTCGAAAGCTTCTATTCTCTTCTTGTCCAAACTATTTATCGTCCATGTTTCACTTCCACACATGGCTACACTCCATACTTTCAGAAACGACTTCCTGACACTTAAATCTATACTCGATGTTAACAAATTTCTCTTCTTCAGAAACTCTTTCCTTGCCATTGCCAGTCTACGTTTTATACCTTCTCTACTTCGACCATCATCAGTTATTTTGCTCCCCAAATAGCAAAACTCCTTTAAGTGTCTCATTTCCTAATCTAATTCCCTTAGTATCACCCAACTTAATTCGACCTCATTCTCGTTATGCTTTTGTTGATGTTCATTTAATATCCTCCTTTCAAGACACTGTCCATTCCGTTCAACTGCTCTTCCAAGTCCTTTGCTGTCTCTGACAGAATTACAATGTCATCGGCGAACCTCAAAGTTTTTTTTCTTCTCCATGGATTTTAATACCTACTCCGAATTTTTCTTTTGTTTCCTTTACTGCTTGCTCAATATAAAGACTGAATAACATCGGGGAGAGGCTACACCACTGTCTCGTTCCCTTCCCAACCACTGCTTCCCTTTCATGTCCCTCGACCCTTATAACTGCCATCCGGTTTCTGTACGAATTGTAAATAGCCCTTCGCTCCCTGTATTTTACCCCTGCCACCTTTAGAATTTGAAAGAGAGTATTCCAGTCAATATTGTCAACAGCTTTCTCTAAGTCTACAAATGCTAGAAACGTATGTTTGCCTTTCCTTAATCTTTCTTCTAAGATAAGGCGCCAGGCACCGACCTTGCCTCACGGAATCCAAACTGATCTTCCCCGAGGTCGGCTTCTACCAGTTTTTCCTTTCGTCTGTAAAGAATTCGTGTTAGTATTTTGCAGCTCAGACTTATTAAACTGATAGTTCGGTAATTTCCACATGTCAATATCTGCTTTCTTTGTGATTGGAATTATTATAGTCTTCTTGAAGTCTGAGGTATTTCGCCTGTCTCACACATCTTGCTCACCAGATGGAAGAGTTTTGTCAGGACTTGCTCTCCCAAGGCCGTCAGTAGTTCTAATGGAATGTTGTCTACTCCCGGGGCCTTGTTTCGACTCTGGTCTTTCAGCGCTCTGTCAAACTCATCACGCAGTATCGTATCTCCCATTTCATCTTCATCTACATCCTCTTCCATTTCCATAATATTGTCCTCAAGAACATCGGCCCTGGATAGACCTCTGTATATTCCTCCCACATTTCTGTTTTCCCTTCTTTGCTTAGAAATGGGTTTCCATCTGAGCTCTTGATATTCATGCAAGTGGTTCTCTTTTCTCCAAAGGTCTCTTTAATTTTCCTGTAGCCATATCTATCTTACCCCTAGTGAGATTACATCCTTACATTTGTCCTCTAGCCATCCCTGCTTACCCATTTTGCACTTCCTGTCGATCTCATTTTTCAGACGTTTGTATTCCTTTTTGCCTGCTTCATTTACTGCATTTTTATATTTTCTCCTTTCATCAATTAAACTCAATATTTCTTTTGTTACCCAAGGATTACTACTAGCCCTCGTCTTTTTACCTACTTGATCCTCTGCTGCCTTCACTACTTCATCCCTCAGAGCTATCCGTTCTTCTTCTACTGTATTTCTTTCCCCCATTCCTGTCAACTGTTCCTTTATACTCTCCCTGAAACTCCGTACAACCTCTCGTTTAGTCTGTTTATCCAGGTCCATCTCCTTAACTGCGGAGATTTTTGCAGTTTCTTCAGTTTTAATCTACAGTTCATAAGCAATAGATTGTTGTCAGAGTCCACATCTGCCCTGGGAAATGTCTTACAATTTAAAACCTGGTTCCTAAATCTCTGTCTTACCATTATATAATCTATCTGATACTTTCTAGTATCTCCAGGATTCTTCCATGTATGCAACCTTCTTTCATGATTCTTGAACCAAGTGCTAGCTATGATTAAGTTACGCTCTTTGCAAAACTCTACCAGGCGGCTTCCTCTTTCATTTCTTAGCCCCAATCCATATTCACCCACTATATTTCCTTCTCTCCCTTTTCCTACTCTCGAATTCCAATCACCCATGATTATTAAATTTTCGTCTCCCTTCACTACCTGAATAATTTCTTTTATCTCATCATATATTTCTTCATCATCTGCAGAGCTAGTTGGCATATAAACTTGTACTACTTTAGTAGGCGTGGGCTTCGTGTCTATCTTGTCCACAATAATGCTTTCACTATGCTGTTTGTAGTAGCTTACCCGCACTCCTATTTTGTTATTCATTATTAAACCCACTCCTGCATTACCTCTATTTGATTTTGCATTTATAACCCTGTACTCACTTGACCAAAAGTCTTGTTCCTCCTGCCAGCGAACTTCACTAATTCCCACTATATCTAACTTTAACCTATCCATTTCCCTTTTTAATTTTCTAACCTACCAGCTCGATTAAGGGATCTGGCATTCCACGCTCCGATCCGTAGAACGCCAGTTTTCTTTTTCCTGATAATGACGTCCTCTTGAGTAGTCCCCGCCCGGATATCCGAATGGGGGACTATTTTACCTCCGGAATATTTTACCCAAGAGGACGCCATCATCATTTGACCATACAGTAAAGCTGGATGCCTTCGGAAAAATTACTGTTGTAGTTTCCCCTTGCTTTCAGCCGTTCGCAGTACCAGCACAGCAAGGCCGTTTTGGTTAGTGTTTCAAGGCCAGATCAGTTAATCATCCAGACTGTTGCCCCTGCCACTAATGAAAAGCCTGCTGCCCCTCTTCAGAAACCACACGTTTGTCTGGCCTCTCAACAGATACCCCTCCGTTGTGGTTGCACCTACGGTACAGCCATCTGTATCGTTGAGGCACGCAAGCCTCCCCACCAACGGCAAGGTCCATGGTTCATGGGAGACGTCGGTACTTATTTGTTGGATATATGAGTATTCCAGTATATGTCTTCCCTTAATTTTTAACCCTCTACAACTCCCTCAAGTACAATTTATTTTCTGGCAAATTTTTCTTACCGGCGTCGATATACTTCGAGAATGCGTGATACACTGTGTTGTGTTACAGTACACTCATTCATAATCGGTTTCGATCATGAACCATCTTCACAGTGGAAAAATACCTAATATGATAACTTCACATTGCATACATGATGTTTAATCAGAAAAATATAAACCATTGCTTACCTGGAAACGGAAGAAAATGATAACGCCATAGTGCAGGCTCAGCCAAGCAAAAGAAAAAAAACACTCAGACATGAAGACGTGTAAGAGCAGTGAGTGCACAGCAGTGTGTATCATGCCTTTCTCCAGGTTCCCGTTTCTCCAATGAAGTAATGCGTTAATGTATCAATAGAAGTACTACGCTCATGTCCCTTATTCCCTTATTCTTGATAATGTTTCGCACATATTCCTCTCCTTCTTCATTCTGCGGAGAACCTCCTCACTTCTTATACAGCATCAGTTTCCTTCTTTTCTGGTTTTCCGATAGTTCATGATCGCTTTCATAGAACCACGAGCTCCAAAAGTACATTCTCAGAAATTCCTTCCTCAAATTAAAGCCTATGTTTGATACTAGTAGACTACTTTTGGCTAGGAATGTCATCTTTGCCAATACTAGTCCACCGCTTTTTTTCTTCTTGATTTGTCTATTATGTATTGTTTGGCTTCTAGGGTACCTGAATTCCTTCACTTCGTCTACTTCGTGGTCCCAAATATTTATGTGTACACTCAACTGGGTTTTGCTACTGCTCACTACTTACTTTTCAAACAGACTTCAGGGTAGAAGGGAGTCGTACCATGAAGCCACCTCATGTCGGTATGAATGGTCAAACTGACGTTGCTACACGAGAGGACAACGGAAAATTCTCTTCTTCGATAAATATGCATACGAAAAACCTGAGAGAATGCTTGCCTTAATGTTTGAAAGTAAATAACACATAAATTTTAGTGGCGCATGAACACTGTATATCAACAACGCAGCTGACGCCCAAGTTCGCAAACCACTGAATTACCCTACAATATCCATAAAGATAGCTACAAAATGCTTACATCACTTTTTACTAGAGACAGAGAGAGAGAGAGACAAAGACAGAGACTGAGAGAGACATAGAGAGAGTGTAATGCAGATACTATTGCAGTTGTGCTGACGGATATAAAAGTTGTATGTAACTGAATATCCCCATCTACGTGTGCACGTGGATTCTAATAACTCAGGCAGAAATAAAAAAGTCTCCTAGATTTTCGTGAAACAAGTAATTAGCAAAACTGCCCAGAAGGTACATTACTCGGAATATATGTTTGAAACATGAGAACCGTGAAGGGGTAGAAATTAATGCCACAGCAGTCGGACAAGCTCAGTCAGATGGTGATTATCACGTAAAAATATTGCGGAAGTTTTTACCTCGCATTTTCTGTATATTTTTATGGGCGCTGAATCCGAATTCTATCTTTGCTGCCTTATAGAAGGTCGGCTTCACGATAAAAAACGCAAATATCTCATAATTTTCCCACTTTTTAAAATTTTTCGTACTTGGCTCGAAAATTATGCTATTTTAGGAGATGAGCACTCAATACAACGTCAAAGTGGATAAAATTCCTTACAGAATGCACCATTTAGCTCTGTTTTTCCAACGTGCGGCGTCGGTGCTAGAGCACGCCGAAATACCACGACTTTTTTGCGCCTTCTGCGAAACGACAAAAACGGCCTCACCCTCCCCTCACAAATATAACTTATCAACAAAAAGCAGTTCACAACGTGGAGGCACTTTAAATTTACTAAAAGAGACTTCTGTAACATTCAGTTTTACGTAAGAGGGGAGCGGGCAAAGCGAATATTATGAAGAATCCCTCTGAATTCTCCAGACAAACGACTTTCCCCTGTCTGTCTCTCACTGACGCTGTACTTTCGGTTTATTACGCTTAAAAGACGGTGTTTTGAATGAATTGGTGTGGAAACGAGTGTCATTATATTTTCAACATGTTACGCACACGACACTGAATATAAAGATGAATATGATATCTGTATGCCGGCCGGGGTGGCCGAACGGTTCTAGGCCCTAGAGTCTGGAACCGCCCGACCGCTACGGTCGCAGGTTCGAATCCTGTCTCGGGCATGGATGTGTGTGATGTCCTTAAGTTAGTTAGGTTTAAGTAGTTCTAAGTTCTAGGGGACTGATGACCTCAGAAGTTAAGTCACATAGTGCTCAGAGTCATTTGAACCATATCTGTATGTAGTAATTTACATGTGTCGTGAAATGAGTGGGTGTCAAGCACAGGTTTGGGCCATCGCTTTGAGTGGGCTGAAAGAAAGAATTTAGTAATAGACTAAGAATACAAAAGGTAAATTGTTCAGTGAACTATCGCTGTTTGATGTACTGAAGTCCTGTGCGCAGTTTTCAGTTCTTTTACTCGACTGAATTTGATTGTTGAAGGCCCATGCAATGTTTTTTAGGTACCAGACGGTCCAAGTGAAGCATCTTGGTCAATGACAGCTCCGGGCACAGCGTCAGTGGGTGTGGAAGGTCCAGACTGAACAATGGGAGTTGCTGTTCATCAGATGAAAAACCTGCTATTGAATAATTGATACCAAAATAAAGAAATATTAGTTATTAAAGATGATTAATGCTGCAAAATATTACATTAGTTAATACTTCCGTCAACTCAGCTGTTTCACACATTGGTACTGCAAGATACTCGTCCAGATCGTTTTCATCTTCCACATTAATATTGTCGTCAATGTTGGACCACAATCCTTCACACTGCAGAACATTCCAATTCGCTTACAACCACCCAATTGTGGCAACTTGAATGCCAACTACTCTGGATCAAGGTACACTTCAACCACTGCTGCACCTGATGGAAAACTCCCAAGATGAGTCATTGAGCTGCAGATTCAGCGGGAGTTGCTGGATCAATGTTTGCCGTTGCCTTGAGGCTCATGCCACATATTCCTTACACCGCAGTTTGTTAAGTGCTGTAGTTGGGTGGTTACCACCATGAAGGGAAACGAGGAATCTCTAAGTAGCAGCTGTTACTTCCTTCTGATGTGCTGAAGAATCAGCTAACTTAGTAATTCGAGATTCGGATTTTTGGAGACGGTCTTGAGAAATCTGAGCTTGTCCTGGATGAATAGATCAGACGTAGAGCCACAGACATTCGTTGGGTGGGGGAAGGGAAAGTAGTGGAAACATTCTTGTCCAGTTTACTTCACGGAGCTGAGGGTGGTGGTAAGTTCATATGGGACCAAACTGCTGTCTGTGGTCATCGGTCCCTAGGCCTACACACTACTTAATCTAACTTAAACTGACTTACGCTAAGGATAACACACAAACCCATACCCGAGGGAGGACTCGAACCTCCGACGATGAGAGTCGCATGAACCGTGGCAAGTCGCCTAAGACTGCGCGGCTACCACGCGGTGGAGCTGAGGGGCTCTACTGTACCTCTTCCTTGCTTCAGGAAGTATACTTTGTGTAAGTAGGCTGTTTATGTGTTTGTATGTTGGTATTGATATATAGCGCTCTGCATTCATAACTCGGACAGCGCTGTGCGCACTGTATTAGAGACTCTGTGGCTGGTCGCACTAGCAGTTGGAAGTTAGCGGTCAGCAGTGATGGAAGCTGGGAGTGAACAGTCAGCAGTGATGGAGGTTAGAGGTTAATAATTAGCAGTGTTGGAGGTTTGCAGTTTTAGCGCGAGTGGGCTATCTGAATGTGTATTATTTGAAGTCAGGTTATCATTTTTAAGCAGTCAGATTGCGTTGCGCTAGAATATTGTAGGTCAGAAATGAAGTGATAAAGACAAGCAAAGAGACAATACATTCAGCTTCATTCGGCAGTTTCAGAATTAGGTTATTGCAATTTAAGTGGAAAACTTATTCTATTAAGAAGTTTCAATTGCAAGGAGACTGGAGGCCCATCATTATGATCCTTATGTCCACTCTGACCCTCAACTGCGACACTATTATGAACCGAAGCCAGGAATTCTGTCGGCCGCACTATCATAGTGCCTGCGTCATCTGCTCCAAGCTTGGAGGCAATTTCACCTTCACTGCATTTTGCCACCAACATAGTGATCAGTCTCTCTCTTTTTTTTTTTTTTTTAAGTTCTGCAGAAAACTGACTTGCGAAACTGTTGACATCGTGGTGCTACTAAGTTGTGTCTAAACAGACTGATTTTTGGTCGATCACCGTAAGTGTTCCATGGACTTGGTAGTCTTCTGCCTACCCGAGAGCACATCGAACACAATTCTCGAACTTTGATTGTACATACTTCATACGCAGTGGATATGGTGCACATATGTACGAAGGTGTGTCCTCTCGAGCGCACGAATTTTCGCGACAAAAAGTCCCCAGCAATCACATTTACTGTACTACTTCGATCCAGAGCTCTGAGGCTCCCACTACTACACTGAAAACTCGACTTCCGAGAGGTTTCTTCAGCTTATATCTTGTAAATGCAAGACGGGCATGGGTAATCTGGATGTGCCAGCAATGTGAAGGGTCCTGCTCCAACACCGACGACAATTTTGATATAAAAGGTGATGACGATGTGGACGAACCTCTTGCAGTATCACTGTGTGAAGAAGTTGAGAGCGCATCTCGTGGCCGTGCGGTAGCGTTCTCGCTTACCATGCCCGGGTTCCCAGGATCGATTCCCGGCGGGGTCAGGGATTTTCTCTGCCTCGTGATGGCTGGGTCTTGTGTGATGTCCTTAGGTTAGTTAGGTTTAAGTAGTTCTAAGTTCTAGGGGACTGATGACCATAGATGTAAGTCCCATAGTGCTCAGAGCCATTTTTGAAAAAGTTGAGGCCGGCCGACGGTGGCCGAGCGGTTCTGGCGCTACAGTCTGGAACCGCGCGACCGCTACGGTCGCAGGTTCGAATCCTGCCTCTGGCATGGATGTGTGTGTTGTCCTTAGGTTAGTTAGGTTTAAGTAGTTCTAAGTTCTAGGTGACTTATGACCTCAGCAGTTGAGTCCCATAGTGCTCAGAGCCATTTGAACCATTTTTGAAGAAGTTGAGGTTAAATAAAGTACTAATTCATGTAATATTCTGCAGAATTATACATTTTTCTTGATCCATTTTTCTCTACTGTCACATTAATCATTCTGTTACAATTTTTCGTTTGAAAAACAAAAAACACCTACTCTTGAGTCTTGACCTTTCACAGCCCCTGAAGATTTTGATTTTCCCGGAGCTTTCATTGGCCACAACACTACACAGAAATCTTCTGATGCCCAAAACACACTGCCTGCTGGGCCATCAGCAACCAGCAAAAAAAAAAAAAAAAAAAAAAAAAATAAAAAAAAAAAAAAAAAAAAAAATACGCAGGCGTGCCTCAGCACGACGTAAGATTATCTGAAGCAGTGCTGGAGGGAACTGACACTATGAATCCTTCAGGGCTGACTATAAATCCTTAAGAGTACAAGGGGAAGGAGATCTCTTCTGAACAGCACGTTGCAAGGCATCCCATATATGCGCAATAATGTTCATGGTTGGGTGTGTTTGGTGGCCAGTGGAAGTGTTTAAACTCACAAGAGTGTTCCTTGAGCCATTATGTAGCAATTCTAGGTGTGTAGGGTGTCGCATTGTCCTTCTGGAATTGCCTAAGTACGAGGGAATTATGAAGGTGATCAGACAGGATGCTTACGTACGTGTAACCTGACCGAGTGATATGTAGACGTATCAGGAGTGCCATATCGCTCCAACTGCACACGAATTACAGAACCCCCACCACCTTGAACAGTCCTCTGCCGACATTCAGGGTCCATGGATCCATGAAGTTGTTCCCATTGTAAGACTTGTATATTTCTATTGTCTATTGTCAAACCACAATTTATGAAAGATTTTTATCTTTTATTAATAGGATTAAGTAGGAATAATTAATATTTGTCATGTTGGAAGTAATTGTGGTAGCAGGGAATGTCTGCACCAAAGTACTGTTGGCAGGAGAGCCCGCACATTGATATAATTTTAAAAAGAGCGGGAAAGACCGCGCATTGATACATTTTGTAATGGTAGCAGGGATTGTCTGCACCAGAAAGCATTGTTGACGGGAGAGACCGCACTTTAGCGTTCGTAGGAAGTCAGTAGTAAGCGAAATGTGAAGCGAGTCGGTAGCAGGTCTGAAGCGAGAGGTTGAGAGGAGCGGTGTGCGTGCCAGCCACCAGCTATGATTTACAAGAGATTATAAACGGATGTACAGAGACATCAGCTAACTATTATCATAAGAGTAACTAATATTATTGAATAATTTTTTTGAGAAACTCAAGACTACTGAAGGTATGCATGCGCAATGCTGGTTGTAAGATTATTATAAAAAGTAAGTCCCATTTGAATGTTTGTAAAATCATTTCACTCAGAATATAATTAATTTTTGCCAGCAATATTGCATTACTTATTATAATCCATTCCAAAAACCATCAACGTAAAACTCTGCAAAATTTTATTGTTGTCAAAAAAAGTTTAACTATGAATTACGTAACTTCAGTCAAATTAATTAAAGAATAACGTCAACTTTGCTATTAAAGAATAACGTCAGCTTTGGTAATAAATACAGCCACTTATTATGACAGCCCACCAGCAATTAATAGAGTACAGTAAAACATAGTAAGTATATTCATGTCGCAGTTCGATGTAGCAGTCAAATGGCGATCCAGTAACAGTAAAAAAAGGTAAGAATCAGTTTTGGGTTATTGCAGGTAACGACTGAGGGCCACGACGACGACGCATTCTACGTTTCGTCGAATTAACCAGAAAATCACTTTTAATAAGCAGCATTTAAATTTGTATGCAAAAATTGAGAAATGGAATTAATTTCAAAGGGAAGATTTCATTTGTTATTATTAAGCAAGAGATAGAGATCCTAAGGGAAGGTTTCATAGGTTATTGTAGAAGGGACGGTTGCGTAACAAAAGAGATATAGAGGAGACGGGAAGGTTTCACCATATCCGTACACGTCCATCCGCTCGATCACCTGTGCCGGTGATGAAGGGCCTGATCTTGCAGGATCTTTTTCCAGCCGTAGCGATGTTGGATATCTGATGTCTCACCGGGTTCCTGATATACACAGTACACTCGTCAGTACGGGAAAATTCCCGCTTCATCGCTGCCTCAGAGATGCTGTGTCCCAACGCTCGAGCACCGACTATAACACCACATTCAGACTCACGTAGATCTTGATAAGCTGGTATTATGGCAGCAGTAACCGATCTAACAACTGCGGCTATACTTATCGTCTTATACAGGCGTTGCCGACCGCAGTGCCGTATTCTGCCTGTTTACATATCTCTGTATTTGAATACGCATTTCTATATCAGTTTCTCTGGCGCTTCAGGGTATATTCTATCGGTAAATGCCTTCTTTCTTTCCCTGATGGAGAACATACTCAAAGTGATGTCCCAATCCTGGACTCCACATTTACAAATTACATGACTCATACAAACTCATTCTGTGTAGTGTCGTGTACGCATCATGTAAATATGATCTGTTAATGTTTCCATTTGATGAACACGCTTTTCCATCAATTCATTCGAAACAACGGCTTTTAAGCGTAATAAACCGAAATTATAGCACATATGAAGGACAGACAAGTGGTGGGGATAGGGGTCGTTTGGATGTACGGCACAGGAGTATTTCTTCATATTTTCGCTTTGATCCCTCCCTCCCAGACAAGAAGATTGAATGTTACAGAAGTGTCTTGTTGGAAATTTAATGTATTTTCATGTGGTGTAGGAGGTTTAGTTGATGACGTGTATATTTATGAGTTGTAAGTGGCGTTAGTGGGCGTTTTGTAGTTTCGCGAAGGACAAAAAAATCGCTGCATTCAGCATGCACTGGCGTTAATACAGTTCGTCAGAAAAACAGGCTTGAATGTTTCATTCTGTAGGAAGTTTTGTCTGATTTGATTTTGTATTGAGTGGTTATCCGCTAGGCATCATGTCTTTCGAGACCAAAGTGAAAAACTGCTAAAAAGTGAGAAAATATTGATGATTTTTGCGTTCTATTGTGAAATCGACCTCTTACAAGGCAGCAAACATGAAATTCCGATACAGCACGCCAAAAAACTTATAGAGCCGATGATAAAAAGGCTTCTGGGTTTGAAACACTAATTATGCCAGGCAATGTGGTGAAGAAGTGAAGCAGCACCAGTTTTCTCCAGAACGTTTAAATTATACTGTATCAGGAACCTAGGGTAAATGTGTAACTTCCTCCGTTCAGAGCAATCGGAAGCACTGAATTTGACAGAATACTCTTCCATTGACACGCTTCGGTGAGAGTAGCTGAGCTAAGACGTAATACGGCAACTGGCATAGTCATGTTAACCATTCACAAAGAAGTGAGTCACACAGGGCGCGGTTGCGCAGAGTGTATGAAATATGGAGCATGTCTGAGCGCATGCCGCTAAAGTTTTGCACGATAATGGATTTTCATTTCTGACTATGACTCATTAGAGTACGAACCGGTAATATATCTACCAAATGCATCAAGACGTATGCGAGTAAGTAAGTGTATTTCAAACGGATCATAGTACTCCAGTCTGACAATGCCAAATTCCATATTACTGTAGCGTCGTTGCCTAGTCTTACAAGAAATGCGTAAGACGTTGCCGTGGAGTGTCGAGTTAGCTACCACTGGCAAGCGCCGCGCCGTTTGGCTAAGTTTAGGGTATGACAACCCGTGTACGAAGGAATTGCGAAACGGTCTAGCCATGCCCTGCGAAACGTGTAGCACGCAACGCTAATAGCCGAAGGGGGCTCCCATAATAGTGCAACAAATGCGCCCCGGAGCAGTATACATAACTGTAAATTTGAACAGACAGTCGGAGCCCAGCAGTACTACTAAGATGTCAGGGTTACGCTAGACGACGAGATGACTGGGTAGCCCCAGCTGAAAAAAAAAAAAAAAATGCTATGAGCACTATGGGACTTAACTTCCGAGGTCATCATTCCCCTAGAACTTAGAACTACTTAAACCTAACTAACCTAAGGACATCACACACATCCGTCCCAGAGGCAGGATTCGAACCAGCGACCGTAGCGTTCGCGCAGTTCCAGACTGTAGCGCCTAGAACCGCTCAGCCATCCCGGCGGTCGGCCCCCAGCTGCAGCCCTGGAATCAAAACTGGGATGGGACAGCAGCCTCCTGCATTATGAGGACTTGGTGCCGCAGCACAGTAGACCTGCCGTGTACGTCGACCTCTGCCAAACTTCAGCCACGAGAGAGCCGGTCATGTCTCCTGAATGGCTATCATCCCTCATCACCGCAGAAGACTGCAGCCATATTTGGGTCAATGGGCACAGCCGTTCGACATACACTGCCTACGCAGTAACAATGGACGTGGCACTGACGTCATAGTCTTGGCCTGCTGATGGGCTGCCATTTCGTTGGCAGATCTGTCACCAGCGTCTCTGTCCAATCGGGGTGGCGGCTAGCCTCCCTCTGACAGTCGCTGGACTGCTACGCCAGAGTAGGGAGTGACTGCCTCTCAATGACAACGAATAAATGTTGTAATTAAAAGCAATAAAGTCGCTCTTCAACTAGCAGTCTATCACTGCGACCCACAGGCCCACCACTCAGCCCCAGCTGGACCCCACAACACCAAAAAAACTACGCACCATGGAGGAATAGGACGGAAATCGGTTGGTGCTATGTATGTGTACAGGCAAAGAAATGATTACATTTTCAGAAAATCTGGAAGATTTATTCAAGAGAAACTGTCTCATAAACTGAGCAAGCCAATAAAGTGTTCGCCCTTCAGAAAGTAGTTATTCCACTTGGCATTTACTGACGGATTTGTTGGATGGTTTCCCGAGGGATATCGTCCAACATTCTGTTCAAATTAAGCGTTACTGTCAAAATGCCGAGATGGTTGGATAGAGCATAATGCTCCAAATGTTCTCAATTTGGAGAGATGCGGCGGCCTCTGTAGCGAATCTGCTATTTGGTAAGCACGAAAACAAGCTGTAGAAACTCTCTCCGTAAGCCCACACATACTGATTTGTACTTACACGCTTCAAGTTGACATCATCCGTTCCAAATTATGAGTGTGCTTAAAACCCTTGTATATGGAGTCCAAACAGTGCCGGACGCAGATTGTTTGCCAAAAGAGATAGCACATTTAAAGACAGTGTTCAGAGGCAATGGATACTCTACCCGGCAAATTAACAGGGCATTGTCAGATAAAACCAAGAACCTGGAAGTGGATAAAGAGGATAACGCGCGAGTGAAGTCCCTAGCTTTTCTTCCCTTTGTTGGAAATATTTCCTTCAAAATCAGTAATTTTCAGGTGGAAGTGATTTTCCGCCCACCATCTGAGATTTCTGACCTTCTGGGATCAGTGAACCATAGTTTGTTATTGCGGAAGACGGGAATTTGCAAAATACCTCGCCAATGTGGTATGACCTATATAGGGCAAACAACACGGACAGTGGACGAACGCTGCACAAGACAGAAACATTGCACTCGTCTTTTGCAACCCAGCAAGTCTGCAATTGTGGAACAATGTATCTGCAACAGACATTCAGTGGAGTATGACAAAACAACTTTGGCCGGAGCAGCCACTTTTTGGGACTCAATTATAAAATAATCCGTTGAAACACGCATCGCAGAAAATCTGATGAACCGTGACAGCGGCTACCACCTGGATAATGCATAGAATCCCGTCATCTCCAAGATTTGTTCCAGATGAAGACTCCAGAATATTCCGATGGCTGCGGCGAGCGGCAACGCCGAAAACCTTCAAAGTTGCACCAGCGAGGGTGCTACCGCCAGGCGGTGTGGTCCTTCTGTCACTGTGACTCTGACACATGCGCGGCAATATTCTTAGTGGCTATATAGGGCGGAGCAGAGAACGTCTTCGTCTCCCACCCTGAGATACCTTAGACTCACCCTCGATCGTCACCCCACCCGGACCCCTCAGCACCTGACCACCCAACAGAAAGCCCATTCCCGCCTCCTGAAACTCCTGTCTGGCCGGACATGTGGATTTCATCGTGGCACCATCCTCAACATCTACAAATCCCTCATCTGGCCTATCCTGTCTACAAATCCCTCATCTGTCCTATCCTCTGTTAAGCCAGCGTTCCCTGGATCTCCGCCCCCCTCTTGCTTTTATGAGGCCCTCGTAATCCTCGAACGCCACTCACTTCATGTTGCCTTCTGTATTTGCCTTCCTTCCCCCACATGACTCTTGTGCGACCTCATCCCCTTCCCCCACCTTCTCCTTTTCCTCTAACATCTCCAAATCCTTTACACTGACCGCAGGCTTAATCTCCCCCACCTCTTGGTTTCCTCCTCCCTCTCCACCCCCCCCCCCCCCCGCCTATTGCCATGCCTCTATCACTGTATGCCTCCCTCTCTCTACTTCTACACCCTCCATCTCCTTCATCAGGGAAATTTCCAGCACCTCCACCTCCCAGATGTTCGCCGTGATATCTACCCTTCCCTCCAACTGAAACCTAGCCTTGTCTCCCCCCCCCCCCCGCCCCACGGCCCCCTTTTCCTCTCCCCTCCTTCTCTCAGACATGATCTTCCTCCTTTCTCCTTCAGCTGTGCATGGCTCATGTTTCCTCCATCATGTATTTTGCACCCTGTTTTTAACGTACTTCCGCCTCACTGCGTTAATTTAAATTACTGATGTCACTGAGTTGCTACTGTGCCTAACCATGAGTGGTGCTAGCAGCGCATATTAGTATATCCCTTCTCCAAGTATCTTTGCGCGACTGCTATTACTTCCCGGTCGTTGTCTGTCGTAAGTCGGTTCGGGTCGCGAGTTCAGGCTGCCAGTCGGTTGGAACGCGTCTGGAAAGCAGTTTCGGTGGTTCGCTGTTGGGGAGCTTTTCCTGCGAGCAACACCGAGTGTTTGTAGTGGTGAAATCGAGCCGCCGTGCGGTGGAATCAACTATACTGGTTCACTACAATTCAAGTGCACCAGCGGAATTTTCTGCCTTGTGGCCGTCAGTGATCTGGTTACCTGCCCTGGCCAATAACGTAATTTCAGGCAGTGACCTTTTCTCACCTGTTGACGCTATCAAGTGTAGTTGGGCCCATCACCTGTCTCACCTAAGTGAGTGTTAATGTATCAAGCGCAGCCCCCCCCCCCCCCACAACCCACCCCCTGTCCTGGAGACCTCAGAGTGCCGTTTTCTATGCTGCCATTTTCATGGGTATTTAATGGTCTGTTGGTAATCTATTATAGCCAATGCTTTAAAAGAAAAAAAATTATTGTATTTTATGTAAATCAAGGGCCTTCAGCCCGTATAAGTAAGTTTGAATTCTGGCAAGTGGATATTTTGCTGAAAGTTACTGTAGTTGTGCTATCTCTTCATTTAGTGCGCTGTTAGCCACTTAAAACTTAAAGGTTTAAGGTATTTTTAATTTTTTGGAAAATCAATTGTGGGCCTTCAGCCTCATAAAACCTTGTTCTTAAATTTAGTTATTGTCGTTGTGTTGCTTTTTCATTTAGTGTGCTTTCAGATACTTAAAACTGAAAGGTTAAGGTTTTTTTTAGATTTTAGAATATCAACCGTGGGCCTTCATCTGCTTAAAGCCTTATTCTTAAAATTTCCCCTTAAGCCAAAACATTGCAGCCTTCTGCCTTAAAAGATTATGGTAATATATTTTAAAATTTTGTAATGTAATTGTGGCATTCAGCCGTTGGTATTGCACCTTGGTTATGTTTGTTCCATCCACTTTTGCCTTGAGGCTTTCAGCCTAGTTGTGATATATATATATATATATATATATATATATATATATATATATATATATATATATATATATATATATATAATTATTTTATTTGCAATTTTAACTGTGTGTCTTCAGTCACTTGAAATTTATCTTGTTGATTTTTAAGATTTATTGTTTGGAGGCCTTCAACTGTGAAAGAATTGGATTTTGAAACTCCTAGTTGTAAGGGTTCGGCTATGTGCCATTTTGGTTTACATGTGTTGTTAAATTACAATAAATTACAATTTTGAAGTGAAACTGACCACCACCTTATTTGACCCTTTCCACAATCCTAATCACCTGTTCTGCTCTGTGGGTTTAGCGGTCGTTTTACTCCCCTGAGTCCCTGCACCCCTCCTCAGCTGTTTTCCTCTCCCATCCCTTCCCTCTTCCCTCCCCAGCTCTCCTTCGGCGAGCTCCCCACCTCATCCCCATTTGTCTCCCCTACTTTTCCCCTCCCCCGCCCCCCCACCCCCCTGCAGATGATCCCAGGTTCTTTATTCATTATCAAGTGTGCTGCGTTAATGTTGTGTTCGGTGCCATTATATAGGGTTATCTAGTGATGTGATTTTAATTGTGTGCTCGACCTGTGCTTTTTTATACTGTGGCCGACTATTAACTTGTTCTTGCCTCCAGTGTTTTTTAAGTGCTGTTCAAACTGCCAGCTGTGTTCTTTTAATGTTATGGCGACTCTTTAATTGTCCCCCAGTGCATGTCCCAGTATTAGTATGTATTTTAACTCCCATCATCTCTATTTCCTGTGTTTTTATGTCCCC